>NW_024871045.1:741250-1482500 GCF_019054845.1 Dipodomys spectabilis
ATGAGACACTATGTCCCTCTTTTCGCTAGGGAGTCTGCTTCACTGCTCTGTTTTTGCTTTGAAGAAGAGACTGGTGCACTGCTCTCTTTTCGCTTTGAAGAAAAACTGCTTTAAAACTGTTCTGCTCTCTAATTCTTTAAAGAAAACAAACAAACAAACCCGAGACATAGACAAAACTGTTATTCTGAAGATGTTGCATGGAGAGAAGCCTTGAGCTTCATCTTTGAGACTAGATTTAGAATTTGATAACTTAGGTGCTGTGGTTTCATATTAATCTGAACCAGGCTAATATCTGCATTTTCTCAATTCTTCTAACTAGAATCTCTAAAGTATTAGGAAAAAACAAAACAAACAAACAAATAAAAAACAGCAAGAACCTTATATTAGGCTAGCAAAGGCTCCAGAAATTCTCAGATTTCTAATTTTTTCCTGCATGAATCTAATAAATGAAAAGTTAATGCAGCAAACTAGCATGTTTAAGGTGTTAAATTCTGTAGAATATGGTTTCTTTTCTTCCTCTTATTCTGAGATAGAAATTGATCTATTCTAAAGCCAGAGGATATGTTTTCTTCACAAGCTCAATTAGGTTCGCTGAATTTTGCTTTCTTAAAAATTGCTTAACTCCTGTAAGAGGGAATTGAAGACTGCAAGGCAGGAGGGATTGAGTGTGAGATGTGAGAAGTGTTCTCATACTCTGCATCTAGAGGGCTAGAAAATATGATGATCTGCTCATTGCCTCAAACAATTCAGAAAGTGGCTTGCATTTTCTAAAACCTAAATCTAAACTTTCACCTTCTCCTTCCCACCAAGAATTCCCCCTCAGGCTTCTTCTTACCATAATGTCTTGGCAGCTTAGAACTGTTTTGCCTCAGAAATGAGGCATCAGAAGTGTGCCCTGTGGTCAGCCAAGCAGCTGGTATCTGATTGACTCATCTATGGCTCTGAAAAAGCTGCAGCTCAATCTGTGCTCTGTGCTCAAGGTTCAGTAAGCGTGCTTAAGTCCATAGCTACGTGCTTCCAGAGAGCAGACTTTCCTCTTTCTATTAGCGGTACAAGACAGGTTCTTTATAATGAAGCAGCCATACATAGCTGTAGGTTTCATAACCACTTGCTGAGGCGAGTTTACCTAAGGGAACCAATGCAATATGCAAATAAGGTGTTTTCACCTGGAAGCTCATAAGCCTCCATTTCAAAAAGGGAGTTGCACTAGCACAACTATGCTTATTGCAGCATTATTTACCATAGCGAAGATATGGAACCAACCCAGATGCCCCTCAGTAGATGAATGGATCAAGAAAATGTGGTATATATACACAATGGAATTCTTTGCTTCCATTACAAAGAATGACATTTCCCCATTTGTTAGGAAATGGAAAGTCTTGGAAAAAATTTTATTAAGTGAAGTAACCAAGCCCAAAGAAGCAAAGGTCCCATGGTTTCCCTTATTTGTTATATCTAGTATATGTATGAGTCAAGAAGGAAAGATCAAATAATGGTATGTTAGGAAAATGAACCCTTAGATAAGTATTTAAGTGTTTTTATTTCTGTCATGCATGTGTTTCTAACTCATTTATAAGATTATTTCTTTATAGCTTTGTATGTCCCTCCCCCACAGTACAACCCCTGCTTTCACTATATTTGATGTCGGTATAATTTGTGGAGGAGATGGGGAAAAACAAGTCATTTAAGGATACAGGTGGATCCGATGCAACTATAAGTACAAGTCGTCATGTCAAAAATGAACTTTACAACTTTGGTGCGGGAGGGGGGGGCGGGATTGGGAGTGCGGGGGGAGGCTGGGAAGGGATGTGAAGGGTAAACAAAGGAGGAGGCTGCAATGCTTGATAAGAAATGTACTCATTTTCTTGCCCATGTTATTGTAACCCCTCTGTACAGTATGTTCACAAAAAATAAAAACTTAAATTAAAAAAAAAGGGAGCTGCTTATAATAAATTCTGTGTGGAAATGGACTGTGTAGGAGTTAGAATAATCTTTTTCTCTGAAAATGATGGATTGAGGGAAAGCATTGACTAAGCATAATCATCTTCCACAAAGCTATATAACTAAAGTATATCCTGTTACTAAAATCGTTCTAGGGACTTTAGGAACAGTTTAACTCATAAAGCACAAGCTGAGTAAGAATTTTCTAACAATTTCTGGCCTGGTTGTCCTGGTTTAGTGGATTGCTCTGAAACTGTTAACCCCTTTCAAAATAACCAGCTGTGCTTCAAAAGAGCCAATACAGCAAGATTGTGAACACAACTTTTGATCAATACCAGATCAATACTCATTAGGGGTATCAATACTCATTAGGGGTATAACTTGGGCAGACTTCCTACTCAGAGTGGTTGCTTCTTGTCAATAACATGCCCTTTAACAGAACTAAACTTTGCCATGCTAAGTTCCTTTCAACTTGGTGGTCTTTCTTGGGATATTGGGTTACAATAGGGGAGTATTCCCAACAATGTGGGGACTAGTCCAGGATCCATGTTATGAAAGGGGGATGTAGGGAGACCCTCAGGAGGAGACACAACCTGACTTGTTGAGATAGCTCAAGGTTGGGTTATACACCATTGGTTGTGGTAAAGGAAGGAAAGTGTATCAGCAATTTCAGGAAAGGGCCCAAGGAAGCACCTCAATAAAAAGTAATCTCATGCATCAGCCATGAGAGGAAAAATTGGACTAGAGCATACTACCTGGTTGGTTGGGGATTTTTATGGGCTGAGTGTGTCTTAGGCACAAAGAGAACTTGAGTCTCAATGTGTGTTTTCATTCTCTGGCCCAAGAATAAAAATGTGGTAGCTGGAGGAATCTATTGTTGAGAAATCTCCAGTAACGGGAAATTTAAATATGAGAAGGGTGCACAAGAAACTTACAATAGGGAGGATTAAGTGCACCAAAAACTGAAATCACAAGAGACCTGCTAAAATGGGGAATAAGAATTCTAGGCCTAAGGAACCCAAGAAAAATGATCTAAGGACCTGCTTCTGATAATCCATTGGGAGAATGTTGACAAAGGTCTGAGAACACTATTAAATAATGGATGGTTTTCATTATGGAGCTCCATAATGTGCACTTGTCCAAACAAAAACTTGTTATGAATATGTGCTTGCATGTGTGTGTTTTAAATCTTATATCCTGAAAGGGGAACTCAAAAAATTCCTACTCACTAAACTCCCTCAGCTGCCCACTTTGCCTCTGAAGCCTGGATTGATCCAGGCTTGATTGATCCTCTAGCTGATCCAAGGATGTATGGCATTGAATCTTAGTTTCAGAAGCAGACTCTCTGGGTAGACTTAAAATTCAAGTCAAAAACCAAGTGCCAGTGGCTTGCACATGCAATCGTAGCTACTCAGGATCTGAGAATTAGAGTTCAAAGCCAGC
Organism: Dipodomys spectabilis; assembly: GCF_019054845.1. Taxonomy (NCBI): domain Eukaryota; kingdom Metazoa; phylum Chordata; class Mammalia; order Rodentia; family Heteromyidae; genus Dipodomys; species Dipodomys spectabilis. The sequence continues at coordinate 744,635 of NW_024871045.1, forward strand.
CCGGGCAGGAAAGTCCTTGAGACTCTTTTCTCCAATTAACCACCAGAAACTGGAAGTGGTACTGTGGCTCAAGTAGTAGGGCTTTCGACTTGAGCTCTGGGCCTGGGTGCTGTCCCTGAGCCCTTCAGCTCAAGTCTTATGACGAAGAAAATAATGCTTGGGTGAAATGGGTTAAATATTCTGCCCACCATTACTGTTAAGATTCTATGGCACAGAAACCAGAAAAACAAGTGGTCCACTTCCTACTATGATGAACCTCAGATCCCCAAGGGCATGGATCCATGATCTGTCAGTCAAACACGGCCTGGGGAAACTTGTAAGGCCCTGCTATTGCTGTTCACAAGAGTATGGATCTAAGACAAAAACCCTGTCTTCCCAAGCCAAATAAACCCCTTGCTTCTCTAGGTACGGGGAGGGATAATTGGCATTTCTGGGAAACTTATCAAGATGCAGTGAAATCCAAACCTTGAAGAGATGAGCAGTAATCACTAAATATAGCCATGGGAGTTGTTTAATGGTATTGTGGAGGATCATTGTTGTAGACCTTCCTGGCCAACTAGAGTAGAACCTGTACTTTGGTTCAATTGGCCATCCCTTTCACCCTAGCATTTCATCCTCCTGTCATTTCTCATCCACCTGTTTCATTCTCAAACATTTTATACTAGTTAGGAGAGACCCTTCCCTAGAGGGTCATTCGTATTTCCTAATTACTTAGGTGCTTTTCAGGATCACCCCCACCTAAGTTTCCAAAAAGTTCAAAGCCTGAAACCAGACAGCACCTTATGAATAAGTTTTATTCTTATGATTAGTATAAATAAAATATTTTTGGGGTTAGGAATATGGCTTTGTGGTAAATTGCTTGTCCAGCATGCATGAAGCCCTGGGTTTTATTCCTCAGAACCACATAATCAGAAAAGGCTGGAAATGGCACTGTGGTTCAACTGGTAGAGTGCTAGCCTTGAGCAAAAGAAGCTCAGGGAGCACCAGGACTGGCAAAAATAAAATATAGAGTAGAATAAAATCAAAAGAGATTTGTTAATTATACTAAAATTTTTTTAACCCATAAACTAAATGCTCTAGTAGGATGGCATGGGAAAATTAGCTCTAGAAAGAAACATTACCTGACAAGGGAAGAGCTTCTGTGGTGATTGGAGACCAAAGCTGCACAAAGACCTTTTTTTTTTTTTTTTGGGTCCAGTCATGGGGCCTAAACTCTGGGCCTGGGCACTGTCCCTCAGCTCTTCAGCTCAAGGCTAGCACTCTACCACTTGAGCCACAGTGCCACTTCCCGCTTTTTCTTTTTTGCTTATGTGGTGTTGAGGAATTGAACCCGTGGTCTCAGGCATGCAAGGCAAGCACTCTACCACTGAAACACCTTCCCAGACCCTGCACAAAGACTTTAGAAGGTTTGAACATTGGCAAGTGAGTTAACTAAAAACTCAGACGAAGAGGTGGGAAGGTGGTTTAGTGGTAGAGTGCTTGCCTTGCATGCATGAACACCTGGGTTCGATACCTCAGCAACATGTAAGCAGAAAAAGCACTGCGGCTCAAGTGGTACAGAGCTATCCTCGAGCTGAAGAGTTGAGGGACAGTGTCCAGACCCAGATTTCAGGCCTCACAACCGACAAACCCAAGAACAAAGAAAAGAAAAAAGAAAAAAATATGGGCACTGGTTGCTCACGCCTGTAATCCTAGCTACTCTGAAGGCTAAGATCTGAGAATGGTCATTCAAAGCTAGGCAAGGCCGGTAAATTCTGTGATACTCTTATCGCCAATAAACCACTGAGAAAGCTGGAAGTGGTGTTGTGGCTCAAGTGGTAGAGGACTAACCTTGAGCTAAAGAGCTGAGGGACAGCACCCAGGCAAAGAGTTCAGTTCCAAGACCGACCAAAAAAAAAAAAAGGTAAGTTACACCTAAAGGGTTTCCTACCAAGAGGGAGGAAGGGTTTCCTACCAAGAGGGAAGGAGTTTTGGGGGCTTCTATCTAACAAGAATGCAAGTTTCCCTTCTAGTAGGCAGGGGCATTGCCTGCTAGTAAGGAGGGTGTTACTGATAAAATTGGTCAAAACATGATTCAGTTTCATAATGCCCAGATAAATGTCTAATGTTTGACTTGTGAAAACATCCTGCTTGGGGAACTCCAAACACTCTTAATGCCCTTAAAGTGATCATGCTTAATTCCAGGGCCTCAATGGACCCTCTAGTTAATCTTATAATATGACTGCAAATTCAATCTTGGAGCAGACACTCTGTGTATGTCTTCCAATTTTGAGTCTACCCAGATTCAAATTGAGACTGAATAAGTTTGGTAAATACTGTGGTGATTCTGTCCACATATGGAGTACTGCTATGACTGTGTGGCAGGGAGGCCACACAAGAGGTCCTATTTGTGCTGTTATGGAGCTCAGACCCCATGTGCATGAAATTCATGAGAGGTCAGCAAAATGTGATCCGAGACAACTTGGAACACCTTGTTGCTCTTCTCAGAAGCAAGAGTCTATTCCAAAAACCCCTGAAACTGATCAACTCCATTCTTTCCAGGTCAATTACCTGGCGAAAATTGGACATTTCTGAGAAACTTACCTGGATGTAGTGAAGGCCAACCCTTTGAGATGAGCAGGAAGTACAAATCATAGTCAGGGGAAAAGTCTGGTGGTATTCCAGGAGACCACTACTGGAGATGTTACTGGCCAACTGGAGTGGAATCTGTGCTTTGGTTACATTGGCCAATCCACCCCTGACCATTTTCAAACACCTTAAATTAAGGAGGGACTTTTTAGCGGGTCATTCAAACTTCATATTTGAAAATACAAACTCCATATTTACAAATTTCATATTTACTTAGGAGACCCTGAAAATTTCCCAAAGAGCTTAAAGCTAGAAACCAGAAAAAGCAGCTTAAATTAGTTTTATTCTGTTGATCTCCACAATCTATGATCTCCATAATCGAATTATTCCAATATGTGCTTTTATTAATCAGCAGGATTTGTTTATTGGAAATGCCACCATGTAAAAGTAACTAGGAGCCACTGGTAGAATTGAATGGGAAAAATTTGGTCTAAATATAATACTTGACCAGATAAGATGGTGATAAGTGAAATGAACCCCAACATAGGGGCACAAGGGTTTTTTTACATTTCTTGCTATTGTTTCTAATATATTTATAATGTTTCGTGTGATTTTTGTTTCTTTGCATTCTGTGCCCCCAAAAAACAGCATAATACCTGTTTCCAATGTTTTTGATGTTGGTGCCCTCCATCTTGTATATACACTTCTCTAGTTTGGGGAGGGAAAGGGAAAAAACAGAATACTTAAATAGGAATACAGGTTGACCCATTGTAACAATGAGATGCACAAGACACTGTTGAAAAACAAACTTTACAATTTAGGCGGGGTTCGGGGTAGTGTATAGGGTAGTTTTGGAGCTAGGAGATTAGGGATGGTAGGGGACATATAAAGGAGGAGGTAACAATGCTTGATAGGAAATGTATGCTTTACCTTGCTCATGTAACTAACACATCTGTACAGTACTTTTACAATAAATATATAAATATAAAAGAATAAATATACTTCAAAGGTAATCTGTGTGGTGGTTGGAGGCCAATGGTACAGAAAGACTTACAAGGATTGAATATAGGAAACAAATTACCTAAAAACTGAGATGATACTGAGTATAATCCTAAATGCTCAGGTGGCTGAATTCTGAGGATCTGTTTGAAGCCAACCCAGACAGGAAAGATGAGACTTTTATTTCCAATGAAGGTGCAAAAAAGATACTACTGGAGTTGTGGCTAAAGTGGTAGCCTTGAGTAAAACTGCTCTGGGACAATGCCCAGAGCATGAGATCAAACCCAAGACCAGCCCCCAGTCACTTATAAAAAAGGTTGTGTGTCTGTGTGTGGTGGCAGATCCCTTTACTAGTTTGATGATAGAGCAAGAATTTTAACAATGATTCATTGTCTCAATATTTACCTCTTTAGTAATTGTTTTCATAGTAATGTGTGCATGGGTGCTTTATCTCTTCTATAACAGGTTTTGTTCAGTGACTGACTGAAAATCTGCCTTAATCAAACCCTTTTTAAAATCAAAATATCTTATTGGATACTGCTGAATAGGAAAGTCAATTATTATTGTTTGGAAGAAAAGAAAGCAAAACCAGATGGGAGAATTGTAGAAGTTAAATCTTGAAGTGCTTGACTGATATAATCACTGCCCTTGTAAAGATAGTCAAAACCTTACCAATGCTATTTTAGAGAAGTGCTAGGGGCTAGAGACATGGCACTAGTAGTAGAACACCAGGTGGGTAAAAGTTGGTTATTTTTCATATGGCCAGGTGTTCGGATTTGGTTGATTATTAAAGCTTTTGACTAGTTTGAAAGGGGTCAAAAGTTTGAGCCATCATGAAAGATGACCCAAAGCTCAAATTCATGGGAGCCAGTGGTGGGCTGCCTATCCACTGTGCTTATTCAACTTGGACATGTGACAGGATGCCTTCTGCCAGAGTAAACTTTGCCTTGCTGAGGTGGTGTTTGTAGGATACCTTAATTGCTCCCGGTATTTCCAACACAGATCTTCTGTGCCATTCATGAGGGATCCTAGGAGCCCCTCATAAGAGACACATCCAGACGCCCTGTTGAGCCAACCTCCTGGATGGTCTAAACATGCCATCCTTGGTAGCTGATAATGGACCTAGGTATAAAGTTAATCGGCAACATCAGGAAAGTCACAAACAGGCACCCTCAGAAGCAAGCAACCTCAGGCATTGGCCTTGGTAGAAAAAAATGAAACTCTGTATCCTGTTTTGGTACTTGTGTCTTTGTAGGGGTGGTGTATGAGAGAAGTGTGTTAGATTCAGGCTCTTAAAATCTTTCTGTCTAAGAGTCTTGATCTTCAAATTCATTTGTCCAGATAGGCAGAGTGAAAAGTTGGAGATGGAGTCATCTCTGAGAAAAATCTCTAATAATGGAGTCGAGAAAAGGGAGGAACAAGAAACACAGTCTGAAGGGCAAAAGAATTCTAAACTTAGGAAGCCCAAGAAAATTGGAGTTAAAAAGCTTCCCTCAGACATTTTTAATATTGTCTTCTTTTAGGGAGAATGTGGGGAAAGATATGAAAATATGTGTTAAGGCTGATTTTTATTTTTGAGCTTAATTTTAATGTTCAGTTGGTAAACTATATCCTCTATATCCCTGTCTCTGTGTAAATACCCATAAACATGAAATATAAAGTGATTTTGATAAAAAATAAAAATGACTCAGAAGAAATGATAAATGTAAAAAAAATCTTCACAGGGATGGTTAGGTGGTTCAGCAGTAGAGCGCTTGCCTTGCATGCATGAAGCCCTGGGTTCGATTCCTCAGCACCACATAAGCAGAAAAAAGCCGGAAGTGGCACTGTGGGTCAAGTGGTAGAGAGTTAGCCTTGAGCTGAAGAGCTGAGAGAGAGCGCCCCGACCCAGAGTTCAGGCCCACTACCTGACCCTCCCCTCCCGAAAAAAAAAAAAATCTTCACAGAAGCAAACTCTCAGAGATATTTCATGACTTTGACAAGGATAAAGTGGGTGAAGTTAGTATAAATATAAAGTATGACAATGTACAAAAACATAAAAAGATACTCATATATTTCATTATATAACCCAAAGCAGAAAACAAATGTTGTTTAGATGATTTTTTAAAACCCAGTCTCTCAGATACTGGGAAGGTGGCTCAATGGTAGAGTGCCTGCATGCATGAGGCCTTGGGTTTGATTTCTCAGCAATATGAGGCCTTGGGTTTGATTTCTCAGCATCACATAAGCAGAAAAAAATGGAAGTGGTGCTGTGGCTCAAGTGGTATCACTAGCCTTGAGCTGAGGGACAGCACCCAGGCCCCAGAGTTTAAGCCCCATGACCAACAAAATAAAAATAAAAAACAAAACAAAACACAGTCTCTTACTGTTGTTGCCTCAACTCTGTAATAACTCTGCTTCAGCCTAGGGCTAACATTTTAAGTGTGGACATTTATCAACACTCCTGAATCAGACTCTACTTGATCATTTTTAAAATACATATTTTGTTCTTAATTTTCATCTTTATAAACTCACATGCACCTATAAAAAATGGTATGGCCATCCCAGTAACCTTCTCAAAGTACCTCCTAATGACAATTTACGAAAAGTTCTATTATATTACAACAAGGAAAAAATGCTACAAATAAAGAAAAGCAATAATTTAATATTAATGTTTAATAAAATAAAAAACAAAACAATTACCAGTGTTTTCAGTATTTGAAGTGTACTACAAATTAGATTTTATTATTGTCATATTTCTTTACATTTAACACTGGCTAAGATTATGATGTTCAACAAGAATGTTATAGGCTATGAGTAGTGTTTAAATCACCCACTAAGATGACCATTTATAGTTCATCTGATAATTTGTATATGGCTTATATCATCATTTGTTCCTCACTAACATATAAAGTAAGGAAGGCCTACAGTTTTAGCAGAAACTGTGTAGTTAACATAGTCAGCTCTTTATTCTGCTCCTTTACACAAAGACTTTGCAACTTCTCATTAGTAAAGTTTCTATAAACTCTGAAATGTACATACTTAGGAGTATTTATCTGCTACCATAAATCTTAAATACTTTATAGAAAAGTATTATGACCTACCCAACAGTCCCAGTTTTGGCATATATAAGCAAATTCCCAAAATTAATATATTTAAAACATTAAAACTTTTAACAAACCTTAACACTTGCTGCAGTGTTCATTATGACAGGTCCCTTGTATAGAATAATTGAATTCTTCATCCTACACATCTCTTGCACAACAAATATCTGGAATTATTTTGTTTTTGACATGTCAATCTTGACTTTATTCTTAAATGTGTATTTATGTAAGAAGTACATGGTTCTAAAATTCTTTTAAACTTAGTTTTTGTTGAATTGTCTAGTTTAAGAAAATCAATTACAATTTATATATAAAAAATTTCTGTGTTCAATTCAGCATCACATATACTAAAACATTGGAATGATACAGAGAAGATTAGTATGGCCCCTCCGCAAAGATGACAGGCAAATTCCTGAAGCATTCCATCCCCCAATTTGTTAAGAAATGGAAAGACTTGGAAAAAAAATTAAGTAGAGTAAGCCAAGTCCAAAGAAGCATAGGTCCCATGGTTTCTCTAATTTTCAATAACTAATATATGTCTGGGATAAGCAGAAAATGTCAAAAGTTATGTGTATATGACCAGATAAGGTTATGTTAATGGAAATGAACCCCAAGTTAGGGACACAAGTGGTTTTTTCTTGCTATTTTTTCTCACATACTTATAACCTACAGTGTGGATTTTTTTTTGTTTCTTTATATGTTCCTCCCCCATGCTATAACACCTATTTTCACTGTATTTGAAGTTGGTGCGCCTACATCTTGTATATATTCTCCTCTAATTTGCTGAGGGGAAGGAAAAAAAAACAAAATGCTTAAATAGGGATACAGGTTGACCCATTGCAACAATGAGATTCACAAGAAACTATGTTGTAAAGTGAACTTTACAATTGAGGCGGGGAAAGGGAGGAGGTTAATGGACTTGTGGAAGTGAGAGGGAAGGGATGGTAGGGGAACAATAAAGGAGGAGGTAACAATACTTGTTAGGAAATGTACTCATTACCTTGCTCATGTAAGTGTTACCCCTCTGTGCAGTATTTTTACAATAAGAACGTATAAAACTGTTCTGAGATGGAAGAGTTTATTTCCTTTATTTTACTCATATAATATCGTTAGCAAAGAAATTCATGAAAAACTCTGATATGAAGGTATTTTGAATAAATATGTGTGTTAACGCACGCATGTGCTCAAGCACTTGCATGTGTGTTGGCATGCTCAGAGTTTGAAATCAGTGATGCTGAATTGAGCACAGAACTTTTTATATATATATAAATTGTAATTGATTTTCTTAAACTAGACAATTCATCAAAAACTAAGTTTAAAAGAATTTTAGAACCATGTACTTTTTACATAAATACACATTTAAGAATAAAGTCAAGATTGGCATGTCAAAAACAAAATAATTCCAGATATTTGTTGTTCAAGAGATGTGTAGGATGAGGCATTCAATTATTCTATACAAGGGACCTGTCATAATGAACACTGCACCAACTTGCTAGGCCTTTTCTCTCTAGATTGGTGAGCTACTAAATGAGCTACATCTCCATTCTTGGCCCTTTGCTAGTTCATTAAAATTTTTGAAAAATAATTTCATGAATTTCTTTTGCTCTGATTGGCTTCCAACTGTTAGCCACAGATCTCAGGCTCCTGAGTAGATATCCCGAGTAGTTAGGATTACAGGTGTGACAAACAAGCAAAGACTTTCAGAATAACGTTAAAAGTAGAAGAAAATTTACTTCAGAGGGGCACGTATTAGCATCTCCAATTTTAAAACATTTTGGAGTGGTTATTTATGATTTTTTTTATTTTTGGATACTTATAAGACGGTAGGTGATGATATTTAAATTTTTAGTACTTTTTAAAAAGGGTACTGGAATTGTGGGACAGAAGAAACTTGTTTCTCTTTGGACCTCAATGTATAAGCTCAGTTCTGTGCATGATAAAACAATGTCTCCAACACAATCTGTGTTGAAAACAAATGTGACAGAAAACAATCACCATGGGAAATATTTAGTATGCTATTATTTCTTGTACAATATGAATATTGAATTGAGAGTGTCATAGAATGGAGAGATTTTTATCTACATTTTGTGTATTGCTGAAAGACTTTCAGAAACTTTGACTCATTTCCTTCCTCACTGTATGTGTCTTTAGGCCATGCACTTACTGCTTTTAATTACAATTTTTCCCAACACTAAAATGGTAATAACATTAGCATGATAGCATATGTTATTTTAACAATTAAGGGAACAAAAGTGGGAAATACTTAACATAAACTTCTAGGAATGAGCTTTGAGTTTAGCCAGCAGTCTTTTTAAAATACTAAATAGAATGTGATAAGTAGTACAGAAACCATTACATGTAGTGAGCAACCAGAAGTAATATCTATTGATCATGCTCTGCTTCCAAGGAGGCCAGGTGGATAACTTCTCATGCTGTAAATCAAATTGGTTATCTTATGTCTTGATAGTGTAAAAATATCAGGGACAGGATGATGAAGGAATGTTGTAGACTGAGGTGAAATCCATATGAAAATGTGCAAAACTGATAAAACATAAAAATATCTGAGCAGTATATTGTGTTTTACAACATTTTAGTTACATCGCAAAGATAAAGAAGACATAGAAAAATAAATTCTTTTTTTGTTGTCCTATCATAGGTCCTTAGAAGGATGAACTCTTTCCTCATTCTTATACAGGCATCATCGGATGAAAGGAACTGTATTTTTTTTTGTTTGCTTCCTTCCATTTATTCTTCAGTTTGAAATCTGAGCTACTTGAGACTGAAAGAAACCAAGGGAAATTAGGAAAACAGGCTTTGGAAAGAGCAATCAATGTAAAATAAATAAACTACAGCCTTGTAACAGGTCTAACTAAATTGAGTTATATAGTGTCAATTGTTAACAGAAAATGATTTAAGCAATACCATGTTTTTGAAAACTGAAAAATGTTGGGAGTTGCTACATTTTTTTTCTTTTCTACTACCTCGAAGTAATTATTGATCTGGTTTAGCGAGATTAAAGATGAGATTAACCAGAAACCAGATTAAAAATGGACAAAAGTCTGAATAGACATGTTCTCCATAAAGCCCTGAAAATTTCCTGTGGGTTTACAAAGTTGTGTTTAATACAACTTCTAAGCTGCCTTAATACTTTTTGAGCAGAAGTCATTAGAGAAATATAATTCAAAATTACTATGATACAACTTCATAAATATTATAACTCATCAAAAAAATCAATGGAACCAGTTATGGTGGTAAAGTCTTGTAATTCCAAGCATTTAGGAGGTTGGATTTAAGTCTAATGCCAGTATAGGGTACTGCAGATAGTAAAAAACTGCCCTTTATTATCTTTGAATAAAAGGTAATAATTTTGGTGAGAGTGTGGAAAAAAGGAAATTTTCTACACTATTGGTCAAAAAACAAGTTAGTATCCTCGTTGTAGAAAGTAGTATGCAAGTTTCTATAGAAATCCAAAGTTAAGTTGAAACATCAATCATGTGATTATTTCTCTCTGGGTAACTTTTAAATATATCTGTAGTTCATTTTTATTCACATTATTCACAAGAGCAGCCAAGATATAAGTTAATGTTCAGTGTTCAACTACAGACTAATAAAGCAACTATGATACATGCACAAATATCTTTTTCTGTTTCATTCTTAAAATAACAAGAGATTGCTCCCATTAGCCACAACTTACAATGACCTGAAAGACGTATTCAAAATGAAGAAAAATGTTGTGTTCTGATCTTTGTAAACACACACACACACACACACACACACACACACTCATCAACATCAAATATTAAGACAGAATTTTTTAAAACAAAGTAAAGTAAAGTGGAACTTCTGGGGCATTTAGTTGACAATGTAGAACATACTAGAAATACAATATGAGGCATAGAGTTGAAATGTACAATATGAGGATACAGGGGACAACACTGGCCTTACATAGGAATGAAGCTAAGTAAGTGGGAGTTGTTCTTCTTAGTAGGGGTTGCTCTTTTAGTTGTTCTTCTTTCAGGAATGGATAAGATGAATGTAATACTTTCAATATACCTCCTTGTTTGCAGAAATGATAACAAACAATATAGCAATAATGTTGCACTCTCAACATAGAACAAACTCTCAAATTAAAATACATGAGATTATCCTTGATGTAACTAATTATTACAAATAAGGGAATCCATGGGAACTATGTTTCTTTAAGTCTGGCTTATTTCACTTAATATGATTTTTTTCCAAGACCTTCCATTTCCTTACAAATGAGGTGGTATCTTTCTTTCTGATGGAAGCATAGTATGTGTGTATGTGAGTGTGTGTGTCTCATTTTCTTGATACATTCATCTACTGAGGGGCATCAGGGTTGATTCCATATCTTAGCTATGGTAAATATTACTGTGATAACCATAATTGTGCTGATAGCTTTAGTGTGGCCTTGTTTGTGGTCATCATGTTAAATGCCCAGAAGTGGGATTACTGGGTAATAGGGAGCATTATTGTGTACATCAAGGATAATCTTAGTAGATGAGTAGAATAGCTCAATAGATATGTACATATGACCCTATAAGGTGATTCTAAGTGAAATGAACTCCAAGACATGTTCTTTGTTGTTGTTGTTCTTAATGTACTCCATGATTTCTTTTTATCCTTTTGTGGTTTCCCCACCTATGGTTTATCCCCTGTAGTCACTGTATTTGATTTTGATACCCTGTGTATTGTAAATATGTTGATCTGAACTGGGAAAGGGGAAGGAATAAAAAAACAAAATAGGAGGGTTCCGGGAAGATGGCGGAGGAGAAGCTGGAATCTGAACAAGCTCTTGCATAGAAAACAGTTTCAGAGTTCCAGTGAACAGTCCCAAGCCAGAGAATCACACCAAGTGTGCCATCACAGGACAGAGAGTTAGTCAAGAGAGGGGAAGCCAAGCAGACGCATCTGAGCAGCTGCCGCTGCGGCGGCAGGGTCGCAGCGGCGACCACCGCCACGGAGGCATACCTGAGACGCAGTCCGGGACGAAGGAGCCAGACGCAGCGGACGAGCGGATTCTACTCAACACCAGCAAGAACCGACAAGGAGCGGACAACTTCATCCTGCACGTTGCAGACCAGAGACGACCCGGGATCCAAGACTCCGCGTGAGTAGAAGCCCCACTTCCTCACTCCCCCTCTGGGAGCAGAGGAGGGAAGGCCACCCCTCCCCCCCCAGCACCGGTGATCTCCATCTTGGATACCGACAAAGCTCGGAGGAGCAGCTAGCTCCAGCTCAGGCCTTGGAATAAAACGAGTCATTTAGCAGGTCACAAGAACTTAACGGCGAAGTGACCTCACAGACTCAGTTCCATCCAGGGAAAAGTCACCCAGCTCAGGCGCCAGCCATTGGAGTGGCTCTCCTCACCGGGTAACCAGAGCCAGAGGCTGCCCCGCCCTCTAGCAGCCACCACAATCAATTGAAAAACAGAAACCCTGAGAATGGCTCCAGGCTGGGTGCTGTGAGTTTTTTTTCACAAAATAGCCCCAGGGAAAAGCTACTGTTTGTTGAAAGGCCTTAACTCTACCCAGAACCTAGCCTCATCACTGCATCCCCCTCTTTTGTGATTCTCAAAGCAGATCACACTCCCAGTAAACTAACCTGGGAGGGGGATCTCAAAATCTTGGGTAAAGCAGAGCATTTTTCTGCCTGTTCCAACAAACTGACTTAAGAAACCAATCAAGCCACAGGACCTCAAGCTGACCAGAGACTCCAACCAGACTCTGATTACAGACAAAAGGGAGATACAGGACTCTTCCCACCCCTCCCAAAAAAAAAAAAAAAATCAAAGAACTTTTTTTTTTCTTCTTCTTCTTTTCTTTTTTTTCTTTTTCTTGTTTTGTTTTTTTTCATTTTTTGTTACCTTATATATATATAAAATTTTTTTTGCTTTTCTAAAACTTTTATTAATCTTTAATTTTTGCCTCTTCTGAAAAAATAATTGTTTTCCATTAACATTTTTTTTTTTCTCCTCTTATAATTTTTATTTTAGGAATACGTGAATGTGTGTTTTCTTTTCTTTTCTTGTCTTCTTTCTCTTTTTCTTTCATTCTTAATTATCTTTTTGGTTTTTTTTCTAGCTCTACTGAACTTCTGATCTTTTCTTCTCACTTTTCTATCCTTTCCATTTTTTCCTCTTTGTTCATCTTTATGTGACTTAACTCTTGTCCTGCACATCCTCAGATAAACCCGTAGTTAACCAGTAGACCCTATCCCCCATTGTGTACACACTTAATCCACAAACTTATTACCCAATTCAAAACCTCTGAGACTTAAATTCATTAATAGCAGTACTACCTCTTTATACCTATATAATATTTTAAGCATTTTTTTAAAGTTTTTCTCATCTCCTCTATGTCCCTCCCTTTCTCTCAACATATTCATATTCCTCTATAAATAGATGGTCTTTTAATCTCTAAAATAACATTAATTTTTACGTTTCTATTTTATTTTCTGGTCTCTTTTCATTCCCCTTTCCCTTTCTTCTTTTTCTCTCTCTCTCTACTTACATCCTACCCAACCTATTTCCTGCATTGTGATTAGGACATAGTTAACTCTCCCTGTGCCTCCCCACACCAATCTATTCCTATTTTTTACCCACATCTCTCCCTAACCCTAATAATTTCTGGTTTTCCAAATTCTTCTCTGCGGTTCGAAGCCCTTTAACATATAGTTGTTTGATGTCGAATAGATGTATCTGTTGAACTAGATTGTATCTGTAGACTATTGACTGTACAAATGCAAACTTTGGTTGATGGTTGCCTTAAGATAGTGTTCTAGCACAAAACTGGTGCTATCTTCATCTCAAATGGGCAGAGTAAGCCGAAAAAAAAAAGAAAAATGGCAAATTCGGGTATCTCAATTCCCAATCCTGATAATCAGGGGTTAGAACAGATAATGAATAATCCAGAGGAGAGTTCCCAAACAGCTCTACAAACACTGCTGGCAAACATGATAAATGAAAAGTTTGACAACGTACAAGGGACTCTGTATGAGCATGATAGGGAGAGAGAGGAGGCATTCCAGAAGTTTATACAGGAATACCATAAGCGTGAGGAAGCTACTCAAAAACTGATACAGGATTTGCGTGAACAACTTGAGAATACTCAAAGAGAAAGAGAGGAATGGCGTGAGCAGGCTGAGAACACTCAAAGAGATCTGCAGGAATCCCGCGAACGGGAGGAAGCTAATCAAAGAGTAATACAGGAATTGAGAGACCAGGTAGAGAACACACAAAGATCACTAAAGGCATTCATGGAATCCATTAACAAAGAGCTGAAGGAAGTCAGGGAGACCACAAAGGGAATGCTGAATGGAACCCAACAGAAGGAATGGGAGCCCAAAGAAACCATAACCAATCAACTAAGGGATTTGAGGACAAACACTGATCACCAAATTAAGGAAGTAAAGAAATTCATACAAGACCTAAAACAGAGCTTCAGCAAAGAACTTGAAGCCATCAAAGCTGTCCAACTAGAAGGAAAAGAGATAAAAAACAAAGTAGAGAGTCTTGACAGCAGGTTAGACCATGCAGAAGATCGAATCTCAGGGATTGAAGACAGCCTAGATATTATAGAGAAAGAACATACAACCATCCAAGACAAGTCCAAGAAATACGATAGATCTATCCAACACCTGGAAGACACCATCAGAAGGCCTAATCTAAGGATAATGGGTGTAGAGGAGCACATAGAAAGAGAAGTTAATGGTCTAGGAAATCTGTGTAACAGGATCCTAGCAGAGAACTTCCCAAACATTCAAAAAGATAGGCCTGTCCAGATACAAGAAGCCTTTAGAACCCCAAATAGACCAGACCAGAATAGGACATCCCACCGTCACATTATAATCCACACAGGATCAACTCAGAACAAGGAAAAGATCCTTAAAGCTGTCAGAGAGAAAAGGGTAAGCACTTATAAAGGGAAACCAATTAGAATCACCTCAGATTTCTCAGCAGAGACAATCAAAGCAAGAAGAGCCTGGAATGATGTATGCCATGCCCTAAAAACAAACAACTATCAACCAAGAATACTGTACCCAGCTAAACTCTCCTTCATAACTGAAGGCCAAATAAAAACCTTCCATAGCAAAGAAAAATCGAAACAATACATCTCCACCAAACCAGCCCTACAAAAGATTCTTAAAGATGTCCTACACATAGAAAACCAACAAGACCGCAATAAAGGCCAAGAAACTGCACCTAAACTGAGAATCCAAGAACCATAGGAAGAACCCAGTTTTTGCAGCCCCCAAGAAGGTAGATAACATGGCAGAACTCCCAAATACCTCTCAGTCCTATCTCTTAATGTTAACGGACTGAACTCTCCAATTAAGCGACATAGACTGTCTAGTTGGATTAAAAAACAAGACCCTTCTATCTGCTGCCTGCAGGAGTCACATCTTGCCCGTAAAAACAAACACATTTTCAATGTTAAAGGCTGGAGCAAAATCTACCAAGCAAACGGACCGCATAAACAGGCGGGAGTTGCAATCCTAATATCAGATAAAATAGACTTCAAATTAAAATTTGTGAAAAGAGATAAAGAAGGTCGCTACATACTAATTAAAGGATCTCTCCTTCAGGAGGATATTACAATTCTAAATATCTATTCGCCAAACAATGGAGCACCCAAATTTATCAAAGAAACACTACTTTCCCTCAAATCCCATATAGATCCAAAGACATTAATTGTTGGGGATTTTAACACACCACTCTCCCCACTAGATAGATCAACTCGGCACAAACTCAACAGAGAAACCGCAGATCTAAACAGCTGCATAGATCAACTAGACTTAACAGACATCTACCGAAAATTTCACCCAGCAGCATCAGAATACACGTTTTTCTCAGCAGCACATGGAACGTTTTCTAAAATAGACCACATTTTAGGCCACAAAGCAAACTTGTCTAAATTCAGAAACATTGAAGTTATACCTTGCATTCTCTCTGACCACAAGGGAATAAAATTAGAACTCAACACCAAAAGCCACCAAAGAAAGTCCAGTATCACATGGAGGCTGAACAACACACTGCTGAATCAAGAGTGGGTCATGGAAGAGATTAGAAAGGAAATTCAAATGTTCATGCTATTCAACAAAAATGAACACACAAATTACCAGCTCCTCTGGGACACAGCAAAGGCAGTACTCAGAGGCAAGTTTATAGCTCTGAGCTCCTACATCAACAAATTGGAGAAATCTGAAACTAGCAATTTAATGACACATCTAAACCTCCTTGAAAAAGAGCAGCAAGATAAACCCCAATCCAGTAGACGGAAAGAAATAATCAAAATTAAATCAGAATTAAATGAATTAGAATCCAAAAAAACTATAGAAAGAATCAACAAAACAAAGAGTTGGTTCTTCGAAAAACTTAACAAAATTGACAGACCCTTAGCAAATCTTATCAGAAAAAGAAGAGAACACACCCAAATTAATAAACTCAGAGATGAGAATGGAAACATCACCACGGAAACAAGCAAGATTCAGAACATTATAAGGGAATACTTCTCAAAACTTTATGCTAATAAGTTTGAGAACTTGACAGAAATGGACCTCTTCCTAGCAAATATTGACATGCCAAAACTAAACCAAGATGAGGCAAACTATCTTAACAGGCCCATATCAAGCATTGAAATAGAAACAGCAATAAGAGACCTCCCAGCTAAGAAAAGTCCAGGACCAGATGGTTTTACAGCAGAATTTTACAAGGCCTTCAAAGCAGAGCTCACACCAATTCTCCTCCAACTCTTCAATGAAATTGAAAGAGAAAGCGCACTACCGAACACATTCTATGAAGCCATCATAACCCTCATCCCAAAACCAGGCAGGGACTCATCAAAGAAAGAGAACTATAGACCCATTTCTTTGATGAACATTGATGCAAAACTTCTCAACAAAATTTTGGCCAACCAACTTCAACAATTCATCCAAAAAATCATACACCACGATCAAACAGGATTCATTTCAGGGATGCAAAGCTGCTTCAATATACGCAAATCAATTAATATTATTCATCACATCAACAGGAGCAAGAATAAGAACCACATGGTTATCTCAATAGATGCAGAAAAAGCATTCGACAAGATCCAACACCCCTTTATGATGAAGGTTTTGGAAAAATTAGGAATCCATGGAACATTCCTCAATACAATAAAGGCTGTATATGACAAACCTACAGCCAGCATTATACTCAATGGTGAAAAACTAAAGCCATTTCCTCTTAACTCAGGAACAAGACAAGGATGCCCACTCTCTCCACTTCTCTTCAATCTAGTATTAGAATGCCTAGCTACAGCAATAAGACAAGATGCAGACATAAAGGGGATCCAAATAGGGAAAGAAGAAATAAAACTCTCCCTCTTTGCAGATGACATGATCTTGTATTTAAAGAATCCCATAGACTCCACTCCCAAATTACTCAAGCTGATTCAAAACTTTGGCAAAGTAGCAGGTTATAAAATTAACCCCCAAAAATCAATGGCTTTTCTGTATGCCAACAATGAGAAAAGTGTGGCTAAAATTAGGAAAGCAACTCCATTTGTAATAGCCCCACAAAAAATAAAATACCTAGGAATTAACTTAACTAAAGAAGTGAAGGACCTCTATGATGAAAACTTTAAAATCTTGAAAAAGGAAATCAACACAGAACTTAAAAAATGGCAAAACCTCCCATGCTCCTGGATTGGAAAGATTAACATCGTGAAAATGGCAATACTTCCCAAGGCTATCTACAAATTCAACGCAATACCTATCAAAATTCCACCCTCATTCTTCCAGGAAATAGAAGAGGCAATCCAAAAATTCATATGGAACAATAAAAGACCCCGAATAGCAAAAACGCTCCTCAACGGAAAGAACACTGCTGGAGGAATATCAATACCAAATTTCAAACTCTACTATAAAGCCATAGTAATCAAAACAGCTTGGTATTGGCATAAGAACAGACCTCAGGACCAATGGAATAGAATTGAAAACCCAGAAATGAACCTACAGACCTATAGCCATCTAATCTTCGATAAGGGAGCTAAAACAATAGAATGGAAGACAGACAGCCTCTTCAGTAAATGGTGCAGGCAAAACTGGTTAACTACATGTAGAAAACTAAAGCTAGATCCTTATATATCACCCTGCACCAGAATCAACTCCAAATGGATCAAAGACCTTGAACTCAAAGCAGACACTCTGAAAACATTACAGGATGGAATAGGAGAAAACCTGGGTCTCCTTGGCTCAGGCCGAAATTTTCTGAATAGAGACCCGGAAACACAACAAATCAAAGAAAGGCTGGACAAATGGGATTGTATAAGGTTGCAGAGCTTCTGCAGGGCAAATGACATAGCTAGCAAGATCAATAGAAAGCCCACGGACTGGGAGAAGATCTTTACTAGCCATACAACGGACAAGGGTCTCATATCTAAAATATACTTGGAACTCAAAAAATTAAACCACCCAACAACAAATCCTCAAAGAGACAACTGCCCAATAAGTAAGTGGGCGAAAGACTTAGGGAGAAGCTTCTCTGAAGAAGAAAGAAGGATGGCCAATAGACACATGAAGAAATGTTCAACATCCCTAGCCATAAAAGAAATGCAAATCAAAACAACATTGAGATATCACCTCACTCCAGTTAGAACGGCAAAAATCAAGAACTCTAACAACAACAGATGCTGGAGGGGATGTGGACAGAAAGGAACCTTACTTCATTGTTGGTGGGAATGTAAACTTGTTCAACCACTTTGGAAAGCAGTATGGAGGTTCCTCAAAAGACTCCACATAGAGCTCCCCAATGACCCAGCAATCCCACTTTTGGGCATTTACCCAAATGATCACAAACAAGGCCACACTAAAGCTACCAGCACAACTATGTTTATTGCAGCATTATTTACCATAGCTAAGACATGGAACCAACCCAGATGCCCCTCAGTAGATGAATGGATCAAGAAGATGTGGTATATATACACAATGGAATTCTATGCCTCCATCAGAAAGAATGACATTTCCCCATTTGTTAGGAAATGGAAAGGCTTGGAAAAAATTATATTAAGTGAAGTAAGCCAGGCCCAAAGAAACATAGGTCCCATGGTTTCCCTTATTTGCAATATCTAGTATAGGTATGAGTCAAGCGGAAAAAGTCAGATAATGTGATGTTAGGAAAACGAAACCTCAAATATGTATTTTAATGTTTTTGTTTCTTTCATGCATGTGTTTCTAACGCATTTATAAGATTATTTCTTTGTTGCTTTGTATGTCCCTCCCCCACAGTGTAACCCCCGCTTTCACTATATTTGATGTCAGTATAACATGTGGAGGAGATGGGGACAAACAAGTCGTTTAAGGATTCAGGTGGACCTGTTGCAACAATGAGAAGTACAAAATGTCATGTCAAAACCAGCTTTACAATGTCGGTAGGGGGGGGGGGGTGGGGGGGTATGATTGGGTGGGAGGGAGGGGGGAGGCTGGGAAGGGAGGTGAAGGGTAAACAAAGGAGGAGGCTGCAATGCTTGGTAAGAAATGTATGCATTATCCTGCCCATGTAATTGTAACCCCTCTGTACAGTATGTTCTCAAATAAAATAAAATAAAATTAAAAAAAAAAAAACAAAAACAAAATAGTGAGACAAAGGACAAAGGGGGAACCTATGCAACAGTGATACTCACAAAACAATAGGTTGGAAACGATCTTGAGAGGTGTGTTGGGAAGGAAGAGGGAGAAAAATGGGTGAAGGGGTAAAAAGTTAGAAAAGAAATTAATTCATTACCTTAATTATGTAACTATAACCACTCTGTACATTACCTTGACAACAAAATTTAAATAAAAAATAAAATAAAATATATGAGAGCAGCAATACAGTCGGTGGGACTAGGTGAAATTCTGTACTATGCAAAGCAAAGTAGAACAGCTGTGGAGAGCAGCAATTTGACTTCAATGTAGGAAGTAATAAACTAGCATACAGATTTTCAGATCATGTCAGTCATTAAAAAGGGAAAACAAGATGCATAATCAGCAAACCAATAGAGATAAAATAGAAAACTAAACAATTGAGGTGAAGAGATGAATTGGATCAAGAATAAAAAATGACAGAATTAGAAAACAATAACAAGATGGTAAGTTTAAAAAACATTACCGTAATTCTATTAAATGTTGTTTACATCACAATTTGTTAGAACTATAACTCAAATCACAGTTTGATAGTATATCATTTGAAAAATAGTTTACTTATAATTGATTACTTCATATTGAATGTTTAATATATAATTTTACTTTCTGCAGATGTAGAAAAGAAAAAATGAAACTAATTTTTAATAAATTAATGTAATAATTCAAAGTGTATCCTACACTTAGCACTCATCTTAATATGAAAAAATAAATTATTGCTCATGACTCTTGGTGTTAGGTGGAAGGGTTCAGAATTGTAGTAAAATTCACACCACACAATACAGGAGGGTATGACTCCTCTAGGGCCAAGGAACTGGGGGATGAGAAACTGGTTTGGCTAGTACCTCAATGTTCTGTGGCATTATCCTTGACCTGGCTATGTCCCCTTTGTGTAAGTTCACTTCTTAACCCAGTGCTGGCCACACACCGGCCACTTGTGCTGTGGAAGTGGCAGGAGTAGAAGTGAGATCAAGAATGACCAAAATCTGGATTTATGGCCTGATTGGGGTGTCTTTAAAAAAATCTTAGAGCTGAAACTCAGACTTTGGCACTGTCCCTGAGCTTCCTTGATTCAAGGCTAACACTCTAACACTTGAACCACAGCTCACCTTTCATCTATTTTAGTAGTTTAGTAGACAGAAGTGTCTCACATATTTTCCTGCTTGGGTTGGCTTCAAGTTGCCGCCCTAAGAGCTCAGCCACTTAAGTATCTAGGATTGCTGGTATGAGCCACTGGCACCTGCTAAGGATGTGTGTGTGTGTGTGTGTATGTGTGTGTGTGTGTGTGTGTCTTTACCAGGGCTTGAACTCAGAGCCTCAGTGGTATGCTTTAGCTTGTTTGCACAAGGTTGGTGCTGTACTACTTGAACTACAGTAGCTCTGCTACCCATCATTTTGGCGATTCATTGGAGATAAGAGTCTGCCCAGGCTAGCTTTGAATCTTGATTGATCCTTAGGTCTCAGCCTTGAGTAGTCAGGATTATAGGCATGAGCCACTGGCACCCAGCTGCAAGGCTGTGTTTTCATAATCTCTTCTGTTCTAACAGCTGTCTTGCCCTGGCCTAGATCTCTGACCTCCACATCAGCTCCCAGCAGCCCCTGACTGTGTGAAGAACATAAAGCTCAAACCTGATCCCATTTCTTTTTTCTCAGGGGAGAAGGTTATATTTCATCTGAAGCCAGGGTTAGGAGGGGTAGCTGTAGATGGGTGCTCAGCTGGAGAGAGGTAGTCTGTTTTAGCCAAGAAAGAAACTGGCCAGTTGGTAATAGCTCATGCTCTCATATTCCTAGCTCCTCAGGAGTCTGAGATATGAGGATTGCCATTCAGAGGCAGCCCAGCTAGAAAAGTCTATGAGAATCTCTTCTGCAAACAACCACGCAAAAGCTGGAAGAAAAACTGTAGCTTAACTGGAAGAGTGCTAGCCCTGAATGAAAAAAAGTGAGGGACAGAGCCCAGGCCCTGAAATCAAGCCCTAGTCCCAAGATGTTTATGCACACACTTACAAAAAACACTCACAGGAAGGTGGTTATGATGAGCTGAACTAGAACTGGAGGCAGTCATGAGGCATAGTCACAGTAAACTCTCAAGAGATACATCCATGTACAGGCCCACAGGACCATGGTAAGGACACTACTGATGCTTATTTGTAGTCGGCCCAAGATTGCAGACCTTCATCTGCCCCCTAGCACTGGTGAGGAAAGCAGGCCTCTGAGCCCTGGGACTCCAGGGCCAGCGACTGCTACAAACAGCAACCAGCCAGCTGTGAATTCCTGAGCCTAAAATTCTTTCATAAGCCAAAACTCAACACCTGCCCAAGGTGTGCCTGACAAATTCACACTCTTGTGATACCTGCATGAGTGGGCATTACCTGGTGTGATATCTTGCAGCTTCTGCCCTCCTGGCCCAGAACCATGGTCTGAGATGTCAATTTACTGCTCAGATCCATATTACACCCATGACAGATGCCATTCTGATTATCTCCATGCCCCAAGGCTCATCCCTTCTCGGGTACTGTGGCTTGCTCTATAGGTAATGGCCTCCAAACAGGCTTCTCTCAAGACTTGTAGGACACCTAGACACTGGGAGACCCTCAGTAACTGGAAAGTACTCTGCCTAGAGCAACAGAGGGCGGTCAAGCAGGCCAGGTGTTGGCCATGGGGCTTGAACTCTGGGCCTGGGCTCTGTCCCCAAGCTCTTTAGCTTACCACTTGAGCTACAGAGCCACTTCCAGTTTTCTTGAGGTTCCTTGGAGATTAGAGTCTCCCAGATTCCTGCTTGGGCTGGCTTTGAACCGTGGTCCTTATATCTCAGCCTCCTGAGGAGCTAGGAGGACAGGTGTGAGCCACCGGTGCCCAGCTGATCTAGCCTTTCACCCCCAATAGACTAGGAGCTCCTGAAAGCTTTTCTGTATTATATCTGTGCCAGTACATGGGCTTGAACTCAGGGCTTGGGCTCTGGTCTCTTAACATTTTCCCTCACGGTTAGCACTCTACCACTTGAGCCACAGCTCCATTTCTGGCTTTTGGTAGTTAATTAGCAAGAAGACTCTCACTAACTTTCCTCCCCTGAGCTGGCTTGACCCACGATCTCTATCTCAGTCTCCTGAGTAGCTAGGATTTACAGGGGTTGAGCCACTGGTGGCTTTGGACTAGAAGCTTTTCTTAAGCAAGCTTTATTCCCTGTGTTTGCCTTGACTCCTCCATGCAAAGGAGGTCTGAGGGTCAAGAGTTGTGAAAAATAAGCTTCCAGCCACAGGAAATGGCTGGGGTACCTGGTAAAAAGCAAGCTAATCTTCCCCCTGGGCCCTATTCTTGGACCCGACCATGTACCCTACCTGTGACTCAAGTACAAACCTTCACCCAACCTTGAATGTCCTCCCAGACTTGTCTGAAGCCACAGAACCTTTATCCCACCCACACCATCTGCTCTACACACACCTCAGGACCTTTGCCCATGTTGGACCTTCTGCCTGATGACAATCTGTCCTGAATCCAAATCTTAGAACTCCTGTGGAATTTTGCACTGGTTATATCACCTCGCGGAGCAAGTCTTTTCTTCCCTTCTCCCTCTTTTTTTCTTTTTTTTTTTAATATTGAGTTGCTAGAGATGACACTTTTGCAGGCTGACTGGCAAATGTTCTATCTTGGTGTGTGTGTGTGTGTGTGTGTGTGTGTGTGTGTGTGTGTGTGTGTCTTCATGGGTGTACCAGTCCTGGGGTGTGAATTCATGGCCTGGATGCTATCCTATCCCTGAGCTTTCGTGCTCAATGCTAGCACTCTACTACTTGGGCCACAGCTCTACTTCTGGTGTTTTGGATGTTTAATTGGAGAAAAGTGTCTCATATAGGCTTTCCTGCTTGCAATTGGGATCCTCATATCTCAGCCTCCTGAGTAGCTTACAAGGGTGAGCCATCAGCACCTGCCATCTACCCTACCTCTTACCTATAACCTCAGTCTTCCTCTGAGTCCTAGAAGAATATGTCTCACCAGGCTCACTTTTTTTGCCAGTCTTTGGGCTTGAACTCAGGTTCTGGACATGTTTCTGAGCTTCTTTTGCTCAAGGCTAGCACTCTATCACTTAAACCACAGTCCCACTTTTGGCTTTTTCTGTTTGTGTGCTACTGAGCAATCAAACCCAGGGCTTAGTGCACGCTAGGTAAGCACTCTGCCACTAAGCCACAATCACAGATCAAGGCTCACTTCTAACAGGAATTATGAGGGTGAGATTGATTGGCATACCCCTTTCGGCATAGATATTGCTGACTATTTCATGTCTTTGCCATGATTTGGGACCAGCCTGTGACTCAGCAATGAGGAATGATAAATGAATGATATCCACCATGCCCCAGAGGTCTAGTCTCACATTCTACAGAGAGATAGAGAATATGGAGCCAGAAACTTTGTCAACTCCTACAGTATAGGTACTGGAGGAAGTGGCTTGCTGCTAGGTGTCCCATCGGGCTTCAGTTATTAAATGGTAGAAAAGAATACTATGTTCAAGCTGCCAGCTTAGACTTAGTACAATTCAAGTCATGTCCCAGCTTCCCCAGGTTGGACGGCTGGGCATGGGCAACCTGCTGAATGCCCATCATCCATCCATCATCCATCCATACACAGAGACATGGAGTTATTGCCTCTTTTTTTTGGGGGGGGGGTGGACAGTTCCGGGTTTGTACTATGAGACTAGACCCTGTCCGTGAGCTCTTTTGCTCAAAGGTAGTGCTCGGCCCTTGAGCCACAGCCCAATTCATGTTTGTTTGTTTTTTTCCTGTGATCTCTTAGAAATAAGAATGTCTTGGACTTTCCTGTCCCGGTTGAATTCAAATTGGCATTCTCTATATCTCAGCCTCCTGATGAGTTAGGATTACAGGCAGGAGCCCCTGGATCCTGGGTTTCTTTTCTTCTTGTTCTTTTTTGTAATCATAACAATCTGAAATCTTCACGCTATCATTCCAATGGTTTGCGTTATAAGTAAACTACCCAAGCCTAGAGTTCGAATGCCAAGACTGCCACCCACAAATTGAAGGTGATCCTGACAAACTCATTCCTATTAATGTGAATGCTAATGGAATGTTATAAAAGTAATAATTAAATTTGCAATTAATTCATGATTCTATTTTAGAATGCCACATAAAAATTATTGGATTTATATCTTCCATTCTAGCACCATGGTATGATTCCCCTAATGGAAGGATATTGACTAATTTTTAATCAAGGCTTTTATAAGTATTCAAACGTGATACTTCATTAAATGGAAGCATAATTTGGTAACTAATAATTGGTTTTATATATATTATCTAATATCCTCAAATTCCCTCTCTCTCTTCATATATATATATATGTATGTATGTATATATCTACACACCAATTTATCTATCTATCTATATTGGGTACTCCTGTGGCTTGATCACAGGTCCTCAGAACTTTCTGGCAGCTCAGTTTGCTAGAGGCTGGTGTGCTAAGACTGTGACCCCATTTATGGCCATTGTAGGACATAAGTTGAAATCCCAGCATGTCCAAAAATTTATTCGTGTAGTAAGAAGCCAATTTTGACACTTTTTTTTCCTTTTCTGTGAAAGTCCTGGGTCTCAGTATGATGTATAATCCATATGCAAATATATCCTATGTGATATGATGTAATAAAAGAACTGTTATATGTGTAATAATACTAAATAAATAAGGGTAATAAACATAATATGCAATAAACCCATGTATGTAAATAGATCTCATATATTAATATTACTTTTTCCAGTGCTGGTGCTTCATTTCAGGCCCTGGGAACTGGTCTGAATTTCTTGTCTTCAAGGATGGTGGGCCTTTCCCCTTCATCCACAGTGCCACAAAGTTATCCAGACCCTGAGTTCAAATACAAGGCCTGCCAGAAAAATAGTGCAAATTCCAAACCATGGAATTACTATTATTGTTATTATTATTATTAGCCGAGCACAGGGCTTGCTCTCAGGTCTTGATACCTCTGCCACAGCCAACTCTTGGATCCTAGGACCTAAGTTCAAATTTTGGGGCTGGCAAAAAAAAAAGAAGCATAAAACTGACAAGTTCAAGAAGATGGTTTTTAGTTTCCTTTGTGTTGTGACCATCCTGGATGTAAATGACAATGCAAAGAAAGAGTACATGACCTTGTATTGCTGATGTTTGGTGGACTATTAAGGAAGCCATAGCCGAAACTGGCAACTTAGGTGTGGAGGACGAATCCTGGGATTGCCAGTAAAGAATGGCAGACATTCTAAGAAACCAAATTCTCAAGTACATCCATACAAATAGAATGTTATAAAAGTAACAACTAAATAAGTAGTTAGTGTTTGATTATATTATAAAATTATACACAACATTTATATTACCATGACTAATTTTCAATTAATACTTTATTATGTATGCAATCATAATACTTAAAAAGGGAAGGCATAATTTCATTGCCAATAATCGGTAGCAATATCATGTATGAATTTTCATATTATACAGACATTTCTCTCTTGTTTCATGCATCTATCTGTCTGTCTGTTTGTCTGTCTGTCTATCTATCTATCTATCTATCTATCTATCTATCTATCTATCTATCTATCTATCTATCTATCTATCTATCTATTTATTTATCTACCAATCTACACATTTATCTGTTTATACACTTGTTACTACTGGGACTCAGTATTAGAGTGCTCGCCTAATACGTATAAAGCCCTGGGTTTGATTCCTCATTGCCACATGCACAGAAAAATCCAGAAGTCATGCTGTTGCTCAACCAGCTGAGCACTAGCTTTGAGCATAAAAGCTTAGGGACTGTGTCTAGACTCTTACTCAAGATCCAGGAATGGCACCAAAAAAGATAGAATGTTCTGACTGCAACTATATAAGGATAGGACTGCAAATACTTCATCACAGAGCAAGCCGGGAATCTGGTGCTGACAGCTGCCATCTAACCTGACTTAGCCAGAGGTAAACTGCTGCAACTCAGATCCACAGAACCAGATGCTGCTGGCTCACTCACCCCATCATCCAAGATCCTGGGGGACTGAGATCTGACACTGGTGGGTTTAAAACCCAGCGCTGGCAAGAAATCTGTGAAACTCTGAGCTGTGGCTCAAAGTGTTAGAGTTCTAGCTTTGATCAAAAGATCTTAGGACAGTATCCCTAACCTTTCAGTGCAATCCCCGTGGCTGACTCTACCTACCCAATAAATCCCACCCCTCTAAATCATTAGATGTGAACTTTGTGTAGTTTGTGATGTGTTTATGAAAGAATGGTGATACTAATGGAAGCACCCTAATTCTAATGACAGCGTGTGGGATACAGCTATGTGATGAGTCCTTCATGAGGTGTTGTGTGCTAAGTCCTTCACGGGGTACATTCTTTCATCTGGTCCTTGTAAGAGCTCCACAAGTCAGATGATTGTGCAGATGAGAAACTTGGGGCTCAGATATCCCCATGTCAGGGCCAAAAGGATGTATGTACCTAACTCTATTGAGTTGTCTCCTGCAGACAATTGTTTTGGTTTATTTTTCTCAGTCGTGGACCTTGAACTCAGGGCCTAGCCACTGACCCTTCCCTGTTGGGCTCATGGCTAGCATCTTACCATGTGGAACCAAGGACCCCTTGCAAAGGAGTGTTACAGTCTAGGTGTCTGTAGCTGAGGTGTGTCATCCTGTCTACTCAGCAGCTGAGATGTAACACTCTCAGTTCCAAATTATCCCAGACACAAAGGTTCCCATGAGACTATTATCTCCTATTCACTATTTAGAAACTTGAAGTAGAAACTGGGTTCCGGCGACTCACGCCTGTCATCCTGGCTACTCAAGAGCCTGAGAGCTGAGGATCACAGCCTGAAGCCAGGGTGGGCAGCAAAATCCTTGAGAGGCTTCTCTCCAGTGACCTACCAAAAATCTGCAGGTGTGCTGTAGCTCAAGTGGTAGAGTGCTTGGCTTTAGCTGAAGAGTTCAAGGACAGCACCCAGGACTAGATTTCAACTCCTTCAATTTCCAAGAAAAGAAAGAAAAAAACCTGAAGTGGACTGCTGGGAATGTGTCTGAGGAGTAGAGTGCTTTGCATGTATGAATCCCTGGGTTGGATTCCTTAGTACCACATCACTAGAAAAAAAGCCTGAAGTAGCTCTGTGGCTCAAGTGATAGAGTGCTATCTTTGTACAGGAGAAACTCAGATACAGTGCTCAGGTCCTGAGTTCAAGCTCCAGGACAAGTGTATGCACACTCATACATGAACACACACACACACACACACACACACACACACACACACACACACACACCACAGATACCAGAAATGAAGCTGTGACAGCAAATGGTAAAGCACTGAGCTTCTGTTCTCATCTCATAGTCAGCACCCAGGCCTTTTGTTCAACCCCAAACCTAGCCACCCAGGACCCAACTAGGAGAGGTCAAAGGTTTCAAAACCTGATGAGCTTCACCAGCCCTAAATGACAGGAAGCATTGTTCTATTACCCATATGCTTAGATTTTGCAAACTTCCAGAAACCTAGTAAGGCACCATTGCCGATAATGAATCATTTTATTAGGTTCAGATCCCTTGTTGTCTGACAGAAGGACCATTGAATTAATTGTAGCAGTTTATTTCAACACTGAAACATAGTCTAAAAAAGACAGGATGAGTGCAGAGAACTTGGCCTTCCACAGAAGGTGGCACAAATGAAGGCTTCCTGTCAAAACAGAGCACTTGGGAGAGAGATAGATTGGGGTACAAAGAGGTCTTTTTCTCTTGGCCTTCATAGCCTGCTCACACTCATCCTCACTAATTGCCCCGGATGAATTGTTTGTTACACAGCTGTACAGGAGTCAAGCTTTTTTTTTGCCTGTTCCAACAATGAGACAGAGTTTCTCCAGCAGCCTGGGGTGAGGAGAAAACCTCAGGCTACCCTGGGAACAGTGAGGGAAGCCCCGGAACATGCACTGTCTTGAAAAGACTGTCTGTGCTATGAAATCATTCTATTCAAAGCAAATTTCCTAGTTGGGTGCCTTTCATTATAGGGACTCTGGACCTTCACCGATAGAAATGCATGATACATACCTGGGGAGACATGGAGTTACTTGTTTTTTGTTTGTTTGGCATGTCTGGGGGCTGTATCATGAGCCCAGGCACTGTCCCTGAGCTTCTTTTGCTCAAGGGTAGCACTCTTTCTTTGAGCCACAGCCCCATTCATGGCAATTTTTTATTCCTGTGATCCCTCAGAAATAAGAGTGCTGTGGACTTTCCTTTCCAAGCTGAATTCAAACAGGCATTCTCTACCTCTCAGACTCCTGAAGAGCGAGGATTACAGGCAGGAGCCTCTGACACCTGCCTTTCTTTTCTTCTTGTTCTTTTTTTTTCATTGTGATGAACTGAAATCTTCACAGTGTCATTCTAATGGTTTGCATTTAGAAGTAAACTATCCAGGCCTAGAGTTGACTGCCAGGACTGCCACCTACAAATGGAAGGAGATCTGGAGAAAATCTTTCCTATTCATGTGAATGCTTAAAGTAATGTTATAAAAGTAACAATTAAATTTGCAGCTGGTTCATGATTTTCTTATAGAATGCCACACAAAAAGTAGTGGATTATGTCTTCCATTCTAGCACCATGGTATGATTCTCCCAATTAAAGAATACTGACTACTTTTACACTAATACTTTAATAAGTATTCAACCATAATACTTCATTAAATGGAGGTATAATTTATTAATAATTCATCATATATACATATAATTTAATATCTTCACATTCTCTCTCTCATATATATTGCAAACTATATATCTATCTATCTATATCTGTATTTATATCTATCTATATCTATCAATCACTACTATGGCTTGTTCCCAGGTCCTCAGAACTGACTGGCACCTCAGTTTGCCAAAGCCTTTTTTTCTACAACTTACCCTTTCATGAATTGGGCATTGTGGGCTGTAAATTAAAATCCCAGCATGGCGAAAATTTTATATGTGGAGTTAGAAGCCAATTTTGAGACATGATTTTTTCCTTTTCTGTAAAAGTCCTGCTCTCAGTAAGATGTATAATCCATATGCAAATAGATCCATGTGATAAGATGTAATAAATGAAATAGATGCTATATATATACTAATACTAAATAAAATAAAAAATAAGGGTAATAAATATCATAAGGATTAAACCCATGTATGTAAATAGATCTCATATATGGATATTATTTTTTTCAGTGCTGGGGCTTGTATTTGGGCCCTAGGAACTAGGCTGAAAATCTTGTCTTCAACGATTGTGAACTTCCTCTCCCCCACAGTGCCACAGAGCTACCCAAACCCTGAGTTCAAATCCCAGGCCTGCCAGAAAAGTGGTGAAAATTCCAAGCCAGGGCCTTAATTTTATTTTGGCCATGCCTGGGGCTTGAACTCAGCTCATGGCAACTCTGTCTCAGCTTCGATCATCCTAGGCTGGTGTGAAGCCTCAGGACCCACAGCCCATCCTGAGATCCTAGGACCCAAGTTCAAACCTTGGGACTGGCAAAAAAAAAA
This sequence comes from Dipodomys spectabilis, assembly GCF_019054845.1. Lineage (NCBI taxonomy): Eukaryota > Metazoa > Chordata > Mammalia > Rodentia > Heteromyidae > Dipodomys > Dipodomys spectabilis. Next base: position 774,473 of record NW_024871045.1, read on the forward strand.
AAGGAGAAGTGCTGGGAAGGTGGCTCAGTAATAGACGGCTTGCCTTGCATACATAAGGCCCTGGGTTCGATTCTTCAGCACCACATAAGCAGAAAAAATGGAAGTAGTGCTATCGCTCAAGTGGTAGAGCGATAGCCTTGAGTTGAAGAGTTGAGGGACAGCACCCAGACCCATAGTTCTGGCCCCAAAACTGAAAAAAAGAAAAAGAAAAAGAGAGGGAAATAAAGGAGAAGCATAAAACTGGGAAGTCCCAGAAGGCATTTTTACATTGTTTTTCCTTTGCATTGCAACAATCCTCTAAATGACAGGGCACAGAAAGTGTACATGACCTTGCACTGCTGAAGTTTAGTGGACTCTCAGGGAAGGCATAGCCAAAATCAGCAACCTAGGCCCCGTGTGCGAATCCCAGGACTGCCACCTATGAATGGCAGTAGATTCTAAGAAACGCATTCTGATATATATCCATACGAATGGAATGTTACAAAGTAACAATTATATTAGTAGTTAGTGTATGATTATATTATAAAATTATACACAATAATTATAGTACATTGACTAATTTTCAGTTAATACTTTGTTATGTATTCAACCATAATACTTAAAAAAAGGAAGGAATAATTTATCGATAATTGGTAGTAATATAGTATATATAATTAACTAATATACAGACATTTCTGTCTCTTTTTATACATACATACTTACATATATATATATTTCTATATGTGTATATATATGTATATATATATGTGTGTGTGTGTGTGTAACAATCTACCTATCTATTTCTACACTTGTCATTCCTGGGGCTCAGTTGTAGAGTGCTCGCCTAGTATGTATGAAGCCCTGGGTTCGATTCCACACTATCACATGCACAGAATATGCTGGACGTACTGCTGTCACTCAAGCAGTAGTGCACTGGTGTTGAGAATGAAAGCTTAAGGACTGTGTCTAGACCCTTACAAGTCCCAGGACTGGCACCAAAAACAAATTAGAATGTTCTGACTGCAAGTATAGAAGGTCAGGATTTCAAATACCTCATCACAGAGCAAGCTGGGGGTCTGAAGCTGATGGCTGCCATCTAACCTGACTTAGCCAGAGGTCAACCATAGAACCAGATGCTGCTGGCTCACCCCTTGCTGCGTGGGGGATGAGATCAGACACTGGTAGGTTGAAAACTCAGCCCTGGCAGGAAGTCTGGGAGACTCTGAGCTGTGCCTCAAAGTGGTAGAGCTCTAGCCTTGAGGAAAATATCTTAGGACAGTACCTCCAACCTATGAGTGTAATCCCCGAGGCTGATGACCCTCCCCACAAAAACACCCCTCTAAACCGTTAGATGTAAACTTGTGTGGTTTGTGACATGTATCTGAAAGACTGTTAATACTGATTAAAGCACCCTAAATCTAATGACAGTTTATGGGATACAGTTAGGTGATGAGTCCTTCCTGAGGTGCTGGGTGTTGAGTCCTTCATGGGGTGCTGGGTCATTCATGGGGTACTGTGTGCTGAGTCTTTCACAGGGTGCTATGTGCTGAGTCCTTCATGAGTTGTTTACTTTCATCTGGTCCTTATAAGAGCTATACAAGTAAGATGATTGTGCAGATGAGAAAGTTGAGGCTCACATATGTCCCCAAGGCAGGGCCAAATTTATGTATATACTGAGCTCTAGTGACTTGTCTCCTGTAGGCAATTGTTTTGGTTTAGTTTTCTCCATCATGAACTTTGAACTCAGAGCCTAGGTGCTGAATTTATTCTTGGGCTCATGGCTAACATTCTATAATGCGGAGCCAAGAACCCCCTTGAAGCAAATTGTCATGGCTTAGGTGTCTTTAGCTGAGGTCTATCATCCTGCCTGCTCAGGAAGTTGAAAGTCTCGTTTCAAAGCTATCTCAGATCATGGTGCAAAGCCAGCTTGGGCAGGAAATTCCTTGAGATGGTTATCTCCAATAAACCACCAGAAAGCCTGAAGGGGCACTGTAGCTCAGGTGGAAGAGCACTAGACTTGAGCTGAAAAGATCATAGACAGCACCCAGACCCAGACTTCAACTCCTCCAACTTATAAGAAAAGAAAGAAAGAAACCTGAAGTGGAGTGCAGGGAATTTTTCTTAGGGTTAGAATGCTTTGCATGTGTGAAACCCTGGGATTGAATCATCAGTACCACATCCATAGAAAAGTTCCACATCCCTGAAGTGGCACTGTGGCTCAAGTGGTAGAGTGCTGTCCTTGTACAGGAGAAACTGAGGTACAGTGATAAGGTCCTGAATTCAAGCACCAGGACTGGTGTATACACACGTGCATTATTGCGCACGTGCACGCGCAAGCACAGACACAGACACACACACACACACACACACACACACACACACACACACACACACACACACACACACACACATAGTCACCGTTGCCAATAATGAATTATTTCATTAGGTTCAGCGCCCTAATTGTCTTCCAGAAAGACTCTTGAATTAATGGTAGTAGTTTGTTTCAAAACAGAAACATAGTCTTACAAAGACAGGATGAGTGTAGGGAACTTGGCCTGCCACGGGAGGTGGCACAAATGAAGGCTTCCTGTCAAAAGAGAGCACTGGGGAGAGAGATAGCTTGGGGTACAAAGAGGCCTTTTTATCCTGATCTTCAGAGCATGCCCACATTCATCCTCACTAAATGGCCCAGATGAATTGCTTGTTACGCAGCTCTATAGGAGTGAGGCTTTTTGTCTGCCTGTTCTAAAAACGAGGCAGACTTCCTCCAGCAGCCTGAGGTATGAAGAACCCCTCATGCTACCCTGGGAACAGTGAGGGTAATCCCGGAACATGCACTGTCTTGAAAGCACTCTCTATGCTATGAAATCATTCTATTCAAAGCAAATTTCCTAGCTGGGTAGCTTTCTTCATAAAAACTCTTGATGTTCACTGATACAAATACATGCATACATACACAGACACATGGAATTAATGGCTCTTTTTTGTGGCAGGTTCTGAGGCTTGAACTGTGAGCTTAGACATTTTCCCTAAGCTCCTTTTGCTCAACGAACCATTTTATTTTGTCTTAAACCATGATTACCATAGGCTGGGGTGCAGCTTTTACACCCACAAATGATCTAGGGATCCTAAGACCAGAGTTCAACTCTCAGCACTGGCAAAAGTACATCCAACCAACAAAAATGGAGGAGAAGAAAAACAGGAAGTTTTACACAATAATTTTACCTTTGTTTCCTTTGTACTGTGACCCTCCTGGGTCTCAATGACTCAGCTTGAAAATTTACGTGAGCTTGCATGGATGAAGGCTGGGACCTGTCAGTGAAGCCTGAGTCTAACCCAGACACCTAAGCCCTGAGTTCGATCCTAGCACTGCCACCTATACACGGCTGAAGATCCTAGGAAACTTGTTCCTATGTATAGGAACACTAACAGAATGTTTGAAATGTACTAACTGAATGACTAATTAGATAGTCATTCCAGTATAAGATTGTATGCAATAAATATAGGTCATTGATTAATTCTTTATTAAGTGTTCTACCGTGATTAATTAATGGAGGCATAATTTTAGACGAAATAATTGGTAGTAATGGAATATATAAATATAAGCTATAGACATAACTCTTTATATAGGGTTACACACTAGAATCTACGTAAAAGTCTATCTGTCTCTCTCTTTTTATATTTATAGATGTATATACATATGTAAATACACACACATGCGCACACACACACACACACACACACACACACTCTGCAATCTAAACATCTATTTGTTTACATATTGGCCATTCCTAGGGCTTGATCTCAGGTCCTCAAATTTGCCTACCAACTTCACTTGCATCAGACTGGTATGCTAACATTTAACCATTCCTGAAGTGGGTCTGCTAGGCCCTGAGATCAAGTCACAGAACTGCCAAAAACTTAATACTGGTGGAAAAGCCAATTGTCACACTTGTTTTCCTTTTTGGTGAAAGCCCTCGGTCTCAGGAATGATGTAGAATACATAGGCAAATCTATGTCTTATGTAAAAAGATGCAAAAAATGGTATATGTGTAATCATACTCACTAAAAGACATAAGAAATAAATAAAAAACAAATAAAATGAATAAGTACACTAATCACAATATGCAGTAAATGTGTATGTAAATATAAATCATGTATTAAAATGTATATGCATATTATTCTTTAGAGTGTTAGGACTCGAATTCAGGCCCTAGGAACAGACCTGACTTTTGTCTTCCAGCAAGGTGAACTTCCTCATCCCCCACAGTGCTGCATATTTACCCAGAGCCTGAGTTCAAATCCCAGGTCTGGCAGATAAAAGGGCATGAATTCCAAGACAAGTAGCCTCATAATATTTTAAATATTTTTAATGTATCAATGTATGTACTTATTTATTTCTTTTTATTTTGTTAAGCACAGGGCTTGAACTCAGGTCGTGGAAATTCTGCCTCAGCTTTGATCACTCTAGGCTGGTGTGCAGCCACTGGACCCACAGCTGAACCTGGGTTCTTTGGCCCCAAAGGCTGACAGGGGAAAAAAAAAATTAATGCGACACAGAAAAAAAAAAAAACCTGGCAACTTGCAGATAGCTGCTAGTTTTACATTTGTTTGGTTTGCAAGGTGACCATCCTGTGTCTGAATGACACGGCTGAAAAAGGTTGATAATCTGGCATTGCTGAAGGCTGGCGCACTACCAGGAAAGCCATAGGCCAACATGGCAACATAAGTCCTGTGTTAGAAGCCCCTTCCTGTCCCCTACAAATGGAGGGAAATCCTAAGAGTCTCATTCCTATTCATAGGAAAATTATGAATGGCAAGGTGGAATTGGTTGTTTCTGAATACTACTATACAATTAGACAGAGTGAGTTTAGGCGGACAATGTATTTTAATGAGTATTTTTTGACACATTCAAAGAATACTATTAATTACATGGATGCAATAGTTTCCAAACAGCGGTTGAATTAATTATTATTTCATTAAGGATGAAAACAATAATATTAATTACATGGAGGCATAATAAATACCCAAGAATTGGTAGAAATGTAGTGTATATAACGGAAGAATATATAGACATCTCTGGCACTCTATAAATATCTGTATTTATTTGAATCTTCATGTCAATCTGTTCATATTTTGTCAATGCCTGGGGTTAGATCTCAGGTGCTGGAGATGCTTGTCCGCTCCATATGCCCCAGGCTGGTGTGTTGACACTCACCTATTCATGAATTGGGTCTTGTAGGCCGTGAATTCAGTTGCCAGCACTCACAAAAATTGAATCGTGGATTAAGAAGTCCATGGTGACTCACTTTTTCCTTTTCTGTGAAAGTCCTGGGTGTCAGGTGTGAAGTTTCATATATAGGCAAATCTATACCCTATGTAATAAATGTAATAAAAATTTCATGTTTAATAACAGTTAATAAAATAAATGGTAAATAAATGAATAAAACAAAAATAAAATGAATAGCTATATTAAGCTCGATATGGGGTCAACATCTGGGGCTCGATCTCAGGGCCTAGGAAAGCCTGGCAGCTGAATTGGCTAGAGGCTGCTGTGCTAACAGTCACTCATTCATGAATTGAACCTTCTAGGCCCTGAGTTTAGATCCCAGTACTGCCAAAAATGTAATTGTGGAGTGAGAAGCCAAGCGTGACACGTTTTATTTTTCTTTGAAAGTACTCGGTGACAGGTAGGATGTATAATTTAGATGCAAATCTATAAGCTATGTAATAGGATGTCATAAATGTAAAAAATGTCATAAGTAGAAGAATTGTCACTACAATAAATGAAAAAAAGATTGAATTAGTAGTGAATCATTCTAGGATAAAATAGACACAATAATTATAGGACATAGATTAAGTTTAATATTTTATTAAGCATTAACAGAATAAAAATTGCATGGAAACCTAAATACCTAATAATTGATAAAAAGAGATGATGCATATTAATAATATATAGACATCTGTCTCATTCTATAAAATATGTGATTATATATATGGGTGTATGTACATATGTGATAAATACTAATAGGATATTTAATTAATGTTTTATTAATTGTTTACTGGGACACATCATTAAATGGAGACATAATGTAATACCTAATAATTGGTAGTAATATCTATAAATTAATAATATACAGAAATCTTTTTGTTTATATAATATTTATAAACAGTAATCTCTATCTATGCCTCATTCACTCCTGGGGCCTGGTGGTTGAGTGCTCGCCTAGTAAGCACAAAGCCCTGGGTTCGATTCCTCAGTGTGACATAAACAGAAAACCCGGAAGTTCTGCTATCTTTCAATAAATTGAGTGCTGGCCTGGAGCACAAATGCTTAGGGACAGTGTCAAAGCCCTTACTCAAGCTCCTGGACTAAAGCCACAAAAAGGTAGAATGTTCAAATGTAACTAGAGAAGGACAGGACTTCCACTACCTCATCACAGAGAAAGCTAGTAGTCTGGTGCTGACAGCTGCCACCTAACCTGACTTGGCCAGATGTAAACTGCTGCAACCCAGTTCAATGGGTTACCCCTGTCATCCTGGTTTACCTTGGCTTACCACCAACATCCTGGCTGCTCGGGGGCTTTAAAACCTGGCAGGAAGTCTGCTAGACTCTTTGAAATATGGATTGAAGTGGTAGAGTTCTAGCCTTGAGCAAATGGTATTAGAACAGGACCCCATGCTTGGAGTTCAAGCCCCAACAACAACAAAAACAACACCCCACTAAACCATTAGATGTGAACTTGTGTGGTTTGTGAAATGTTCCTCAAAGAATGGTGATACCAATGAGAGCACCCTAATTCTAATGACAGCTTGTTGAATAGAGCTACGTGCTGAATCCTTCATGAGGTGCTCTGTGCTGAGTCCTGCACATGGTGCTATGTGCTGAGTCCTTCACAAATTGCAGTGTGCTGAGTCCTGCATGGGGTGCTGGGTGCTGAGTCTTTCACAGGATGCTGTGTGCTGAGTCATGGAAAGAGTGCCATGTGCTGTGTCTTTCACAGGGAGCATTCTTTCATCAAGTCCTTGTAAGAACTCCACAACTGAGATGATGATGCAGACAAGAATATTGAGGCTCAGATATGTCCCCATGGCAGAGAAAAAATTATGTATTACTGAAAAGTAATGAGTTGTCTCCTGCAGAAAATTATTTTTTGTTTTGGTTTTTCTCAGTCATGAACCTTGAACTAGGGGCCTGATTGCTGCCCCTTACCTCTTGGGCTAGCACTCTACCACATGGAGCCAAGGACCCCCTTGCAGCAGAGTGCCAACTAGGGGGCTATAGCTGAGGTTGTCATCCTGCCTTCTCAGGAAGCTGAGATCTGAGGATCTGGGTTCCAAATTATCCCAGACACAAAAGGTCCCATGAGACTATTATCTCCAATTCACCACTAAGTAACCTGAAGTTGAACCTGGGTGCTTGTCGCTCATGCCTGTCATATTAGCTACTCAGAAGGATGAGATCTGAGGATCATGGTTCAAAACTAGCCTGAGCAGGAAAGTCCTTGAGACACTAAGCTCCGATGGACCACCAGAAAAACTGAAATGGTACTTTGACTCAAATGGTAGAGCACAAAACTTGAGCTGATGAGCTCAGGGACAGCACCCAGGCCCAGACTTCAACTCCTATAACAACAACAAAAAGACAGAAACAAACTAACAAACCTGAAGTAGAGGGCTGGGAATGTGCCTTAGGAGTAGAGTTCTTTGCATATATGAAACCCTGGGTTTGATTTCTCAGGACTACATCACTAAAAAAAAGCCTGAAGTGGCTCTGGCTCAAGTGGAAGAGGGCTATCCTTGTACAAGAGAAACTAGTTACAGTGCTCAGGTACAGAGCTCAGGTCTTGAGTTCAACTTCCAGGAATGGTGTATGAGCCTGAGCACATGTGCAAGCACACACACACACACACACACATAGACTAGAAGTGATGCTGTTACACAAAATGGTAAAGCACTGGGTTTCTGCACTGAGCTCATGGTCAGCACCCCAGCCCTGTGTTCAACCCCCAAACCTAGCCACCCAAGGACCAACTAGGAGAGGTCAAAGGTTTCAAAATTTGATGAGATTCACCAGCCCTAGATGATAGGAAGCTTTGTGATATCAGATATGTGCTTGGATTTCCCAAGCTTCTGGAATCCTAGGAGAGGCATCATAGGCCCATCATCGCGCTCAATGAAACATTTCATGAGGTTCAGTGCCCTGGTTTTCTGCCAGAAGGTATCCTGAATTATATTGAGCACTGTATCTGAATACTGGAATATAGTCTCACAAAGGCAGGATAAGTGCACAGGACTTGGCTTGCCACTGGAAGTGGCACAAATGAAGGCTTCCTATCAAACCAGAGCACTGGGGATAGAGATAGTTTGGGCTACAAAGAGACCTTTTTCTCCTAACCTTCAGAGCCCTCCCAAAATCATTCTCACTATCTGACCTGGATGGAGTTGATTGTTACACAGCTGTACAGGAGTGAGGTCTTTTGTCTGCCTGTCCAGACAATAAGAGTGACTTTTTCCAGCAGGCCTGGGATGCAGAGTAACCCTCAGGTTACACTGGGAACAGTGAAGGGAACCCCGGAACATGCACTGTCATGAAAGCAGTCTTTGTTATGAAATAAATTTCTTGAATACAAATTTCCTTGCTTGGTGCTGTTCATCATAGCTACTCTGGAACTTCACCTATAGGAATACACCCATACATACCCAAAGACATGGAAGTACAGGTTCTTTTTGAGGTGGCACGTCCAGCGTTGAATTATGAGCCAAGGCGTTGTCCCTGAGCTCCTTTTGCTCAAGAGTAATGCATTAACCTTGAATCACAGCCCCACATCTGGGTTTTCCTGTGATATCTTAGAAATAACAGTGTCATGGACTTTCCTATGCTGGCTGGATTCAAACTAAGATTCTCTACATCTCAGCCTCCTAAGGAGCTGTGATAATAGTCAGCAGTCAAGGGCACCTGCCTTTCTTCCCTTCTTCATTTTTTAATATGGACAATCTGACTTCTTAACAGGGTCATTCCAATGGCTTGAATTTAAAAGTTAACTACCCCAATGTTCTTTACAGCTGCTTTCTCTGAAAAGGATTTTCTCTCCTCATCTTCTCCTCTGGTCATAGGTTTGAAGCCAAAAGTGAGAAGTGAGTATCACAGGATTTGGCAGCTAATGTCCACATTACATGCCAGTTCTGTCACTTAACATTAAGCTGCAGTGAATTTACTGTCTCAGGATGAGAGGATCGAAAGCTGGAGCAATTCTCATACTGTCTGCATTGCTCCTTTTGCCTATAAAATGATCCAATAATTATGGGTGTTGTGTGTCTCTAACTTTAAGTATCTAGAACACAATAGAAGCATCTTCATGTATCTCTTTTTCTCTAGTGCCTCTTAAAATTTAGATTAAGGGCTTGTGTGGAGGGGCTACTCGGTGAGTCCCTAAGGAAAGCCCCTTGAAGCCTCTCGGGAGATCGCCGTTCAAAGTTAGCCTGAGCAGGAAGTCTATGAGATTCTTATCTCCAATAAACCACAGAAAAGCAGAAGTGGAGCAGTGGCCCAGAGGGTAGAGCTCCAGCTTTCAGAGAGAAAGCCAAGCAGGAGACAGAGGCTAGACCAGGCAGGAAACCTGGGAGGCGCTTATGTCCAATTAATGACCAGATGGGTGGAAGTGGATCTGTGGTGGTGGTAAAGCCTCAGCCTTGTGAAAAACAGCCGAAGAATGCATCGGGCCCTGAGTTCAAGCCCTGGGATGGCCACAAAAATTTTTCAAAAAGAGAAGGCCAAGCTTATGTATCAGTGCCTTATGCCCTTATGTGTGTATATTACCTCTCTGAGTGCAAACAGACCATATGCAATTCGTCTCCTTTTATTTACTGGTTTATTTTTCAGATATGCTCCTTGCACACACTGCATCATTCTGCATTTCAGGCCTATGGCTTTTCTCTTCCAGGGTTCCAGGCCTGTCTCCTTATATTATGCACACTGAAGCTCTCAGCAGCTTTTATTTACATTTTATTATGGGACCAATGCAAGAATAGTCACAAATCAGGCAGGGGAAGTGAAGATCAGGTTTCATAGAAGTAACCAGTATTCAGAAAATTAAACTTGGGGACATAAAATGGTAGCACACTTATGTAAAAACTACCATTAAGGAAAAGATGAGGACGCTGAGAATGTGGATTGCTGAGAGAGTGCTTTCCTAGCATGCAAGAAGCCTTGGGTATGATTCTTTGGGAGCACATACACAGAAAAATCCAGAATCAGTGCTGTGGCTCAAGTAGTAGAGTGCTAGAGACATTGTCCTGGCCTTTAGTTCAACCCAAGAACTGGCAAAGAGATACCTAGGTAGGTGGGTTGATAGATAGATAGATACATACATACATAGATACATAGATACATAGATAGATGGATAGATACATACATACATACACAAATACATAGATACATAGATAGATACATAGATAGATTAAATAGATAGATAGAAAGATGATAGATGAATCTGGTCTTGGATATCAGGAGGAAAGAAGGGAACAATTCCCAGTCATGAGGCCTTCTGCAGTGTGCTAGACCACCAGCATCGCCTTCACACAACCACAGGGCAGGAATACTGTCTCTTTTCCACTTCTTAGGCAGCCAAGGGCTCCAGAATCAAACGGGCAGACCTAGGTTCTAACTCAGGGGCTTGAACTGGGGATTTGCATTAATGACATGGAGAATGAAGGAAGGAGAAAGGACTGGCAGAGATAGAAGAAGGGCCTTCAAATCTGACAGATGGAGAGTGAAAAACCCACTCCCTAAGACCAGAGAGCAGTGTTTTTATACTCTGTTCCTCCCCTCTCACCCACTAAACTGGCTCTCTATTGGTTACCTAAAGATAGCCTGAGGCTCCCTTCACCTGAGGGAAGAAGGTTAATTACTCATTGTTTTAAGAGGCTGAGAAAAGCCTTACCCTAGTTCAACTCTAACAACTGTTTCAGGTTTCCCCCCATTGGTGGCTGTTCCTGGAAAGAATGAAGTGATTTTGCAGCTCCCTTCCCTGGTGAGTGTGTACATTCTGCCTCCTAATCCTGTAGGCCTGGTCTCTGCATCTAGCTTGCTTTGGAAACTGTTTTCTGCCTTCAATTACAGTGTTACACTGTTGTTCTTCCTGCTAACATGGCTAGGGTTTGGATCCTGAGAACTTCATTTGAACCCAGGATGGGTCAATAATGTTTCTTTCCTGCTTCTATAGCTCATGAACTCTAAGAACATTTAGAGTGCAAGTACTTATCACCAAAGGAAACATAGGAAGCTCTTGAACATCTGACCTTTCATAAGTGGAAGTCTGAGTGTCATAGACTTTTCTGCCCTGGCTGGCTTCACCCTGTGATCCTGACACCTCAGTCTCCTGAGGTAGGGTGACGGGCCTGAGCTACTGGTGCTCTGCTTGGTTCAGAATTGCAATGACATTGACAATACAAGTCAACTGCTTATCACAAAGGGTTTGGGGAACATATTAAGCCTTTCAACATTGGACCTTTCAGAATCTGGTAGGACACAAGGTTACAATGCTAGAGTCTGAGAGGCTGGGCATATGGATCTGCTACACTTGAGCTTGGAGCTCTTACTTCTATTCTGGTGCCAATCAGTGTTCATTTTCCAAAGAATGTTCTCATAATTAGCAAATAGGAAAAGTACTTTGATTAACCCTCCCTTTTTTCCAATTGTGTGTCTCGAACTCAAGCCTGGCACTGTCCATGAACCCATCAGCTCAAGGCTAACACTATACCACTTGAGCCACAGCACCACATGGGGTCTTTTGGTGGTTCACTGGAGATGAGTCTAATAGGCTTTCCTTGCCTAGGCTGTCTTTGAACTGTGGTCTTCAGCTCTCAGCCTCCTGAGAAGCTAGCATTCCAGGTATGAGCACTGGCATGTGGCCTATTGTTTTTGACAGTCCTGGGGCTTGTTCTTAGGGCCTTGGTACTGTCTCTGAGCTTCTTTTCCTCAAGGCTAGCCACTTGACCCACACCACAGCTGCTGGCTTTTTCTAAGTATGTGGCACTGAGGTTTCAAACCCTGGTATTCATGCATGCTGAGCGAGCTCTTTACCACTAAGCCACATTTCTGGCCCCACACTTACAATTGTATCCCTCACTTTCATATCCTCAAGAAAAGGCATCTGACTATAAATCATCTAAAGAAATCCCAATAGGAAGATGTCCAAAGATAAGACAAACTCATACTTGGGAGAGACTCTAAACATTTGAATACTGTGACAAATGCTTCCATTTAATTATGTTTCAACACTTAATAAAATACTAATGAAAAATGAGTCAATGTCCTATATTATTGTACATAATTTTATAATAGATGTGCAAAATGTAGCCTATATTGTGTATAATAAATACAATAATCAATAAATGAATGAATCAAATAAAAATTAAATACAAAATCAATAATAAAATCATAATAAGAAATTAACATATATATGTAAGGATATATAATATATTACACATGTAATGAAATACTTTTTCTATTGCAGGGCCTTCATTCAGGCCTTGGGAACTCTAGCCTGAACTTCTTTTCCTCAAGGACAGTGAGCTTTGCCTTCACCCATGGTGCAAAAGAGTTACCTAGACGGTGAGCTCAAATCCTAGCAATGATGGAAATACTGTTCCCAGTTCCAAGACAGTAACTTACTTTTTTAATGGAAGCAGTTATGTTTACAGTTCCATACTGAACATTAAAAAAAGGCAGAGTAGAACTTTGTACAGCTATTCACACATCCTTCCCTTACCTCCAAAGTGCTTCTCTGAGAACTATATTGTTCCTGTTCTTTTGTAACTATTTATTTTTAAAATGTTGTATAGAAAGGTTACAGGTACAGGACTAAGGTAATGAGTTCATTTACTAATGAGCATTGTTGATTCCTCCTTTGTTTTCTCCCTACCATCCCTTGCTTCCCATCTCCACAACTACCTCCCTCTGCCGAGTTCAGTGACTTAGTTTTTCATATTTGGTTGGCACGGGGTTTGAACTCAAGTAGTGGCAACTCTTCCCTCACATTGCTACAGATTTACCAAGATCCTGATTTCAAATCCCAGGCTAGGAAAGAAAACTGGCAGAAATTCCAAACCAGGCAGGGAGCTTTATTTTTAAAATCTAGTTATATGATTTATTTATTTATTTTTATTTTTGGATATTTATTTATTTATTTATTTAATTATTTATTTTTGGCCAACCATGGGGCTTTAGGTCAGGTCGTGGAAACTCTGCCTAAGTTTGGATCTCCCTAGGCTGGGGTGCAGTCTCCGGACCCATAGCTGAACATGAGATCCTAGGCCCAGAGAGCTTTCAGGAAGAAAAAAAATAGCTGGAAAGCATAAAGAGTGCCGAGCTACAGAGGGCTGGGATTTTAGGATTTTTCTCTTTGCACAGTGACCATCCTGGATCTGAATGAAACTGTTGCAAAGTGGACCTGACCTGCCATTGCTGATGGCTGGTAGGGTATCAGTGAAGTTGTAGGCCAAGGCCAACCTGTCAACATAGGCCCTGGATTCAAATCCCAGTCCTGACACTAATGGCAGGAGATCACAAGAGACTCATTCCTATAAATAGGAATACTGATTGAAAGAGTAGTTCATGCATCGGTCTAGTCTAAAATTAGATGCAATAATCCTAGAATGCTGATTGATTTTAATTAATAGTTTATTAAGCATGAAAAGAATAATATTCCTTCCATGGCAGTAAAATAAATACCTAAGAGTTGGTAGGAACGTAGTAGATGTCATTCAATCATAGATATATGGCTCTGGCACGCTTTACCAATATATATTGATTTGTATACAACCGTCCGCCTATCCATGTATTGCTGTTTTGGCCAAACCTGGGGGTCAATCTCAGCATGTGGGAACCCCCTCACAGCTTCATTGGCAAGAGGCTGCCATTCTCAAACTCACCCATTCATGAATTGGGCCTGCTAGGCCCTGAGTTCAGATCCTAGCATCGCCAGGCATGATGGAGAACACATCTAAAATCTAGATGCTATATGGTAGGATATAAACAATGTAATAAATAGTATAGGTTTCATCAGAGTCAATAAAATAAATGGTAAATAAATGAATAAAACAAGAAATAAAATGAATAAACACACCAAACACAATATGGACTGAACATCTGTACGGAAAGTATAAATCCTACCTTTCAAATGTATATAAGGAGTATCTTTTCCAGGCCTGAGGCTTGATTCAACCCCCGCTATGAAGAGGGAATGGTGGAAGATCCTGAGTTACTGGTTTCTGGACCTAGAACGAGTAATGGAATGCTATCGATCTCATCCTTGAATGAGTAATTAGTGCATGATACGAGTATGAAATGATAGGCAAGACTCATGGGGTGTTGATTATTTGTAAAGAAGAGTTGATGAAGCATGACAACAAGCATCACAGTCATGAAATGGAGGCATCAGGAAAGGTTCAAGAATCGGTAGTCACACAGATTGGATTCCATCATAGATCACCATCTCTCCTACTCTATACAAATATGTACTTTTTTGCATACTACCTTCAGCTTATGAATGATGACTATTGTGCTCCACAATCTCCCCCCGGGGAGGCTCAACCTCAGGTCCTGGAAATGGCCTAGTTCCTTTTTGGCTCACAGGCTGGTGTGCTCATATGGACCCATTTTCCAATTGGACCTGCTAGGCCCCGAGTTCAGATCCCAGCCCTGCCAAAAGATTCATCTTCATGTCAGAAGCCAATTGTTGCACCTGTTTTCCTTTCCCATGCAAGTCCTGGGTCTGAGCTATGATTTGAGAATGCGTGGGCCACCCTGTGGCCATGGGAATAAGTTATCTATGTCAGCCCAGTTATACTTGTTATCATATACTCAAAAAATACACAATACATCCATGAATAGCATACAAAATAAAGAGAATAACTACACTCGATGCATGATGCAGTCCACTCATGTATGTGGATACATATCCCATGTTTCAATGATGCATTGAGGACTATTTTGGCCTCCCTGGGACTCAATCTCAGTTACTGGGAACAGCCAAGCTCCTTAGTGGCTCACAGTCTGGTGTGATCATGTGGATCCATTGGACAGTTGGGCCTCCTAGGCTCCGAGTTCAAATCCCAGTACTGCCAATAATTCACCCTGATGTGAGAAGCCAGTCGTTACACCTATTTTCCTATGCTGTGCAAGTTCTCGGTCTCCCTAGGATGGAAAATGTATAGACAACTCTACACTCATGAGAATAGGTTGTCATCCAGGTCACCAGAGTTATATCTGTCATCCTATACTCAAGAAAATATACAATACATCAATGAATAAGACACAAAATAAAGAGAGTGACTACACCGAAACCAAGATGTTGCCCAGCCATATTGGTCAATATAGATCCTCTGTTTAATTATGAATTTATTACTATATTGACCCCCACCAGGACTTTATCTCAGGTCCCAGGAATGGCCTAGCTCCTCAGTGGTTCACAGGCTGTTGTGCTCACCATGACCCATTCACCAATTGGGTCTGCTAGGCCTTCAGTTCAAATTCCAGCACTGCCAAAAAATTCATTCTGATGTGAGAAACCCAAGGTTGTACATGTTTCATGTTTTCCTGTTCTGTGAATGTCTTCGGTCTCATCGAGGATGGATAATGCTATATAGGCAACTCTATAGATATGGGAACAGGTTGTCATCCATGTCAGCACAGTTATATCTGTCACCATACTCAATAAAATACAAAATACATCCATGAATATGACACAAGATAAAAAGAATAATTACACTGAACGCAAGATGCATACCACACCTATAGATATTTTGTCTAGTGCTATTTTGTCTAGTGCTGTGGCTTCAAATCAGGCCCTGGACCAGTTCTGACATTCTAGTCTTCAAGGATGGTGAGCTTCCCCTTCTCCCCCAGTGCAACAGAGCTGCCCAGACCTGAATTCAAATCCCAGCTCTGACAAAAGATTCATCCTGATGTCAGAAGCCAGTTGTTGCACACGTTTTCCTCTCCTGTGAAAGTCCTGGGTCTCAACTAGGGCAGAGAATGCATAGGCCAACTCTATAACCATGGGAACAGTCATCATCCATGTTAGCACAGTTATAGCTGTCACCATATTTAGTAAAATACACAATACCTCCATGAATTATAGACAAAAAAGGAGACCTACACCGAATACAAAATGCTGTCCACACATGTATGTCAATATAGATTCTATGTTTAAATTATGAATTTATGACTATAGTGGACCACCTTGGGGATCAATGTCAGATGCTGGGAATGGCCTAGCTCCTTAGATGCTCACAGGTTGGTGTGTTCACCTAGACTTATTGGCCAATTGGTCCTGCTATGCCCTGAGTTCAGATCCAGTACTACCAACACGTGGATCGTGGAGTAAGAAGCCAAGTGTGAAACTTGTTTTCCTTTTCTCTGAGAATCCTGGGTGTCAGGGATGATGGAGAACATTTCTACAAATCTTGATGCTCTGTGATAGGATGTCATCAATGTAATAAACAGAATGGGTTTCATCATAGTAAAATCAACTATAAATAAATGAATAAAACAAAAAATACAAGGAACAACACTAAACATGTATGGACTGACCATCTACAGGTAAGTATAAATCCTATTTTACAATGTATGTTTCCAGAGATGGGGCTTGAATTCAGGACTAGTGAACAGTCCTGACTTTCTTATCTTCAAGTACAGTGATCTTCCCCTTCATCCACATTGCTGCAGATTTACCCAGATCCTGAGTTCAAATCCAAAGCCAGGGAGCTAATTTTTTTTTTAATTTTCCTCAGCGTGGGGCTTGAACTCAGGTCGTGGCAACTCTGCCTCAGCTTTGATCACCCTATGCTGGGGTGCAGCAACTGAACAAACAGCTGCTCCTGGGATCCTAGACCCCTAGTCCTTGCAGGGAAAACAATGCACAGAAAAAATATGGCCTTTGTAATTTTTCTTCCTTTGCACGGTAACCCTCCTGGGTCTGAAAGACACTGTTGCAAAGGGTACTTCACCTTGCATTGCTGAAGGATGGCAGACTTTCAGGGAAGCCATAGGCCTACGTGGCAACATAGGTCCTGATTTTGAATCCTCGTCCTGACACCAACCAATAACAGGAGATATTAAGAAACTGATTCCCATCCATAGGAATAACAATGGAATATTATCAATGTCACAGTTGAATGCGTTGGTCGTGAGTGATGCTGCTATAAAATTAGACTGCAATAAACCTCCAGCAGTATTCTTTCTGTTGAGGATCGTTTTTGCTATTCCGGGTCTTTTATTTTGGAATCAACCCAGATGCCCCTCAGTAAATGAATGGATCAAGAAAATATGGTATATATACACAATGGAATTCTATGCCTCCATCAGAAAGAATGATATTGCCCCATTCGTTAGGAAATAGAAAGGCTTGGAAAAAATTATATTACGTGAAGTAAGCCAGGCCCAAAGAAACATAGGTCAAATGGTTTCCCTTATTTGCAATATCTTATATATGTCTGAATCAAGCAGAAAAGATCAGATAAGATGATGTTAGGGAAATGAACCCTAAGATATGTATGCAAATGTTTTCTTTTTCTTTCATGCAATTGTCTCTAACACATTTATAAGATTATTCCTTTGTTGCTTTGTATGTCCCTCCCCCACAGTATAACCCCTGCTTTCACTGTATTTGGTGTCGGTATAATTTGTGGAGGGGAAGGGGAAAAACAAATCGTTTAAGTAGGGATACAGATGGAACCCTTGCAACAATGAGATGTACAATGTCGTAAATGAACATTACAACTTTGGTGGGGGAGGAGGGGTGGAAGGATTGGGTGGGGGCGGGGAGGAGGATGGGAAGGGATGTGAAGGGGAAACAAAGGAGGAGGCTACAATGCTTGATAAGTAATGTACTCATAATCTTGCCCATGTAATTGTAACCCCTCTGTACAGAATTTTCAGAGGGATATATATATATATATATATATATATATATATATATATAAATTAGACTGCATCATTTCAGGAGGCTGATTGATTTTATTTATTATTTATGATGCATAAAAAGAATATTATTAATTACAGTAACACAATAACTTCAGGACACTGATTGATTTCATTAATAGTTTAAGGATGAAAACAATAACAATTATATGGAGGCATTATAAATACCCAGGAATTGGTAGGAATGTAGTCTATATAACTTAATAATGTATAGACATCTCTGGTTCTCTATAAAATATATATTTATTAGCATACTGCCATCTGAATGTCAATCTGTTCTTATTTTGTTAACACCTGTGGCACAATCTCAGGTTCTGCCTGTCCACTCAATTTGCCCCAGGATGGCGTGATGACACTCACCCATTCATAAGTTTGGCCTTGTAGGCCATGAATTCAAGTACCAGCACTCCCAAGCAATGAATCGTGGAGTAAGAAGCTGATGGTGACACATGTTTTCTTTTTCTGTGAATGTCCTCGGTGTCAGGTATGAAGTAGAATACATATGTAGACCTATATCCCATTTAATCAATGTAATCAATGTTCAATGTGCCATAATAGTCAATAACATAAACGTTCAATACATGAATAAAACAAAAAATAAAATAGCTATACTTAACACAATATGGAGTCAACATATGTATATAAATATAAATCATATGTATAAATTGTACATGAATAGGATGTTTTCTAGTCGTGGGGATCAATTTTAGGCATAAGGAAAATACTTGAATTTCTTGACTTCAGGGAGGCAAGCTTTCCCTTCCCACACAGTGCAACAGATTTACCCAGACCATGAGTTCAAATCCCAGTCCTGGCATAAAAAATGGCACCTTTATATTATGTGAGGCCCAATTCATAGGTATTTCATTATACCTCCATTTTATGAATGTGATTGTTTAAATGCTTCATAAAATATTAACTAAAATCGATCAGTGTCCTATAATATAATTGTGTATAATTTTATCCTAGAATCATAAAAGAACTGCGCATTAAATCATGACATATATCACATTCCATTGTTAATTATATGGATAGGAACAAGTTTCTTAGGATCTCCTTCCATTTGGAGGTGGCAGGACCAGGATAAGAACTGTGGGCTCCAGCTCCCACCACTTCGACCCATGGATATGGAACTCACATGTCTGTCCAAGAACATCAGCAAGACCAATGATGAGGCAGGCACCAGTGGCTTGCAGCACTCCTACTTGATACTTACAAGGCTGTGATGTGAAGATCATGGTCAAAGTCACCCTAAGCAGGAAAGTCTTTGAGACCCCTGACAAACTTCAGTGCCAACAAAGCCAGAAGACCTGTGGCTTCAGTGTGGAGGGTGAGTCTTGAGAAAAAACGGCTCACAGACTGTGCCCAGATCCTGAGTTCAAGGTCCAGGACTGGCAACAAACAGACATACACAACTATCTGTGCAGCCATCCAGCTAAAGCAGGTCACCTTCTTTTCCCCAATTGAATTGGACAGAGTTCCATCGCAAAGGGCTGGAGGACCCGCTGTCATCTTGACTCTGCCCATGCTGCTGGCATCACAGGATTCTGGCCACACCCCCATTCTTTCATGTTTCTTTCTGATCAATGGGATACAAGAATGGTGGCCCTCTCCACATTCCAGGCTTCCCATTAGCACCTAGATACCCTCTTTTAGTTTACACCACTACCAGCAGTTGAGGAAGGTAGAGATGGCTGAGTGATGAGCAAGAGACTCGATGTGACTTTGGAGTATAGTAGGAAATTGATGCGCCAGCCCACCTCCCGGCCCAGTCCCTACCTTCATGAAGTGGTGCCAGGTTTTAATCCTCAGATGATGGCTCCCTGCCAGCTGGCCTAAGGCCCCAAACAGGTCTCTGCCCCTGGTCTTCTGCTCTGGGCCCATGTATCCATAATGCCGCCGCCATTGCTGATTGCCCCACCTGGAACAGACGCCAACAGCTTCTTCCAGCAGCACAGGCAAGTGGCTGCCCCAAAACCACCCCCACCTGGGTCAGACACCCTTCTGTGGGCACCATGACACCCTGCTTGTTTCCTCTCCTTGGCTCTGAGGAACCACCTTTCTGTCCGGCATTTCTGAAATAGAGACTCAATATATGCTCAGGCTGGGCTGGATCAGAGTCCTCCTATGTGTGACAGGTAGGTCCTCTCTAGTTGAGATGGTAGACATGTAGCACCATGCTCATTCATCGGTTTAGATGTATTATCCCAAAATCTTAGTACACAGCAGTCAATTCTTGGCCACAGGTGAACTTCTGGTTAGGGCCTCAACCATCAGACCTCAGTCTCCTCACAGGAGAGTTGTCAGGAAACAATAGATTTATATAGAGGGATCTCTAGAGCATGGCTAGGCACAGAGGGAGCAGCCTTCAGATAAGGTTCTTGGTAATTCTGTGAGCATATGACAGGAAGATACCAGAAAGGGCTGAGGTGGGACCAGTTATTAATCATGCAACAGGTGGGTATTATGAAACAAAACATGATTCTCTTTCATCATTAACCTATCCCCATAAGGCAGGGGATCCTTCAGTCTGTTGAGTTTTACAGCTGGGGAAATCGAGGCACAGAGAAGCCAGGTGACCTACTTAGGACCTCAACTTCACAGGAAGCTCAGACTGACTTCTCTACCATGCTCCCTAGGACAATGGGTGCTATTTAGTCCACTTCTTTTGGTGGGAAGTCCACTTATTGTCAGTCGTGGGGCTTGAACTCTAGGCCTGGGTGCTGTCCCCAAGCTCTTCAGCTCAAGGCTACCACTTGAGCCCACAGCACCACTTCCAGTTTGGGTGGTTCTTTGGAGATAAAAGTCTCACAGTCGTTCCTGCCCGGGATGGCTATGAACCATGATCCTCATTTCTCAGCCTCCTGTGTAGTTAGGATTAGAATTCTGATCCACAGGCACCTGAATTAAGTGTAATTCTGACTCTCTCTCTCTCTCTCTCTCTCTCTCTCTCTCTCGCTCTCCCTCTCTCTCACACACAGGAACTTGTTGAATGGGTGCTGGAGGAGGTGGCCCAGCGTCTCCATGTGGCTGGAACCCAAGGAGGCCCTGTCATTCTGGAAGTGCTCTGTGGGTCAGGGCAAAAAATTTTTTTTGGTTAGTAAATGCAAAATAAAGAACACATTCTTGCAATATATAATTGCATTCTGACACCTGACAATAGTCTCTAATTCATGTACTTTATTTATATTAGGATAGTGTGTTGAAAAAAGTTTTGTTCATTAGGTCACAGCAATTAATGTCAGGAATGTGCTTAGATGTCAGGTGAAGGCTAATTCTGGTAATTCAAACATACCAGGATTTTGTGTGGTCACTGCTAATCACAAAGACAAGGGTAGTCTAAGTGAGATTTGGAAATCTTTTTGGTCAGTCATGACACCAAAAGGCAGAGACTAATTTACAATTGTGACAGAAGAGAAGGAATGACTCCAGATGGAAGGAATAAATGATAGTAACTAAGATATAGCAGAAACTGTTCTAGAGAACCATTTTTGGTTATTGAAAAACTATTTATCAACTAGGCTTATTCCTCATTGCCTTTAGCATTCTAAATCTCTTAGGCTAGTTCTTAATCTCTGTGTGATAAATGTATCTCCTTCCATGCTGTTCTTTCATACCTGATCTCCTTTGCTTTCTAAAAATCTGTCTTTCTATATTTCTCTATGAACATTTCCTGATACTAAATACACCTATACAGATGGCAGAGGATGCTAATGTAATAGCTCATGAGTCATTAATGTAACAACATGGAAAAGGACGACATATTCATTGCTACCTCAATTTTTCTGAAAAGCCTCATTGGCATCATTTTGTTCAAATTTCCATTATTTGGCTACATAGTGTCTTTCAGTGCACATAAATGCAAACATGAGCCTGGTCCTGGTGGTTCATGCCTGTAATCCTAGCTCCTCAGGAGGTTGAGATTAGAGGATTGTGGTTCAAACCAGCCTGGTCTGGAAAGTCCACCAGAAACCCAGAAGTGGTACTTTAGCTAAAGTGGTAGATTACTCAACTTGAGATGAAGAGCTTAGGGACAGCACCCAGGATCAGAGTTCAAGCCCCACAACCAACAAAAAAAGAGAAATATGACTTTAAGTTTCCCCCAAAGGAACAAGATCAATTAACTTCCCAAGCAGAAAAAATAATTCCAAAATTATTTTTTGCTGTGTTACTTAAGTTATGGCCTTTTTGCTGGGCATAGTCTTTTATTTTAAAAATTGTCAAATATTAGGTTTACAGTAAACTTCATCTAATATTTCTTGTTTCAAATGAAAAGTCCATACATTTGATATCACTTAGCTGTCTTACTATCTTAGTTCAAAGCCAACCCAGGCAGGAGAGTCGGTCAAATTCTTATCTGTAATTAAACACCAAAAAACAAAAGTAGAGTTTTGGCTCAAGCAGTAGTGTACTTGCTTTGGGGGCAGGTGGGCAGGAAAGACAACTATTCAGGATCAGGGTCCAGCCTCTGGGTAAAGCCCCATTATCAGCACAATCCAAACAAACAAAAACCCCAAATATTTCTTTGGGACCCTCCTTAAAGGAGCACTAGTATGAGAAGAGGCACTTTTGCTTTTCATAGCCACTGGATCCTGCTTTTTTGTAATCCTTATTGCTCTGGAGAACTCAGGATCAGACGAAAGGAATTGATAGCTGTCTTCTGCAAAAAGAGAATCATCTCAGGGATGAAATATCCATCCATAAGACACTTTAAAACCTCCATCTCTTTGTTTCTTTGCTGTAGAACAATTTTAAAACAACGTTATTTCCTTTTGTTCTATTTTGGCCTTCAAATGGCACATTATTTCTTTTTGTAATACTCTCAACTAGAAGTTTACAGAAAAGTTTTATATGAGTATAGAACACACTCGAAAAAGTCAGGGACAGAGTTTCCTTCAAGCCTTGGGATTCTTTCTTGTACATTAAAAGGAAAGCACAAGTTAACATGAACATTGTCACTCCTCTATGTTCATTTCCTCTCCTGGGAGTTTCCACATCCAGTAGCAGTTATTTCCACTAACAATCGATGGTGCTGCCTGAGGTATGATGAAAGTTTTCTGGGTTCATTGAAATAACACAAGGACACCTTTGGACCTGAGGTAACACTTGTTTCAGAGACAACTTAGTAAAGAGAAAATATGAAATTTATGTTGCTTTTAAATACATTATCAATGACTACATTGAGTTCAAACTTTGTAAGTTCTCTGTAAATTAAGGTGAGTTTTAAATGGGAAGAAGGTTCTCAGGTTATTCTTTTTGTGAGTGTATGTGCTGCGCATTATTTCCCAAGTGTACATGCATTAACAGTAAGGAAAACAATAGCAATAATAGGAGAAAGAGAAGTTCTATTTTTAAGTATAAGGGTTCAATATACTATAAAAAGACTCTACAAATAAGAACATTGAAACAATAAAGCCAAGTCTAGTATGTAGATTTATGGGAGTGATATAGAGAAAGCATTACTCCTACGTGTAACACGAATTCTGAAGGCACTCCCTTTCTAAATCATGCTTGCTAATCAAGCAACTTTGTAGAAAGAACAATGGAAGTATAATTCTGCTTCCAAAAAAAGTCAGACATGAGTATGGACTTAACTGGGAAAAAAAGTCCATCATGAGAGAGTAGGGAATATACTAGCAATGAACTGGTGACTAAGATGACATTTCTTTTTCTTTCCTTTGCTAATATATTTATTCTGGTGGTGGTCTTGGCACTTGAAATCTGGACCTGGGCACTTTCCTTCTGCTATTCCGCTCAAGGCTAACGCTCTACCACTTGAACCACAGTGCCACTTTCACTTTTCTTGCAGTTAATTGGAGAAAAGAGTCTCTGGGACTTTCCTACCTGGGCTGGCTTTGAACCCCAATCCTCAGATCTCACCACCACCCAGCTTAGGATCACATTTCTAACAGTGTACACTCAGCATATGTAATTTTGTACATTCATCTATCTTTATATGAATTCTGGAGTTAAAAATCTAGGCTACAACTTCGACTTTACACTCACAAAAATGTTTGTAGTTTAAAAGCTGATTCTACTCGATAAATAAAACCTATGAATATAAAGGAGTCTGGGAAGTTCAGTTTGCATCCTGCCTGGGCAGAAAATTTTTGAGACACTATCCATAATTAACCAGCCAAAAGCTGGATTGGAAGAATGGCTCAGGTCATGGAAAACCAGTCATGACCAAGATTGATAAATAAGAGCTTGAGGCTTTTGCATACATACATACAAACATAATCATAAACACAGAAGCACTTAAATGTGCACACACAAATACACAAATGATACAACTCTAAGAATATGTAGAAAATTTAGAAAGCAATAGAAAATATGTCCTGAGTAAGACTAGAATCAAGTGATAATTTTTAAAATTAGAAAATCCACAAGTGACCTTTCTTCAAAAAAGTTTGAGAATATTAAATAGGTAAGCTAGAGATAGTAAGAGAGTCAAATAATGAATATTAAAGGGATTGGATACATGGAGGAATGAACCCGCAGGTGCATTTGAAAATGTTCATATCCTGTGTCAAATGTTAGAACATCTTTGAAAATAGTACATGAACAGTCTGAGAAGTCTAGTGGATAATATCACTGGAGAAGTTCAGAATTGCTAGTCTGTATCTAGATTAAATAAACCAAAAAACCATGGCAGGGCAATGTTATACAAGGCTACAATTCTAGCACTCAGACTGACAGGAGATTAGAGAGTGGAATTACATAGTGATACTTTCCCTGGACTAGGTAGTATAATTTTGTCTTAATACAACAAACCAAACAAGAAAGGAATACACAGTTGGAAATTTGGGCTAATTTTGTCACTATGATTTGAGAAGTCAAGGCTCCAATTACAATGGAACTCATATATAATCCTCAGTTGTGTTTCAAATGTTGTCTTCATTACAGAACATTTCTAGATGCAAAATGGCTCTTGATTCCCATCCAAAATTCTCATCCAAAGTTATCATAATCCTGTTGGATTCCAAAGAATTGATGAAGGATTACAAAAGTTTAAGCCCAGAGAAAAAGCAAAGTTTGTCTAATGTATGTCTTTATAGATATTGCTAAATTAGAATTTAGATTTAAAATAAATGTTTTTGTTTTGTTTTTATTTTCATATTCTATAAGATACTACAAAATTCTTTTTAAGTAGAGGGTTTAATTGACAAATTTACAAATGAGTCTTGCATTCTAGTTGCCTAGAATATTCTTTCAAGAGAGTTATAATTAGAACTTAATAGATAATTCCAACAGTTCATGTATAACATGATAATGTGAATAATGTAGACAGAGTTGTCAACATATAGATGATGTTAATTTAGAAAATAGCAATTTTTGAGGCTTTGGTGTAACATGGTATGAAGAGTATAATTGTATGACATCTTCTTTTTTCTACCTGTATGTAACACAGAAAGCAATTTCCTAAATTATGTGCCTCTGTGTACAATGAGAAAATTGCTAGGTTTGGGGTTTGTTTTCATTTTTGTTTTTGTTTTATTGATTTGTCATAAGGCTTGAACTCTGGGCCTGGACACTGTCTCTGAGCCTGTTTATCCTCAAGGCTCGTGCCATACCACTTCAACTTCAGTGCCACTTATTTCTGGCTTTTTAAAGAAGTTTCTTGGAGATAAGTATCTAGGGAACCGTCCTCCCTGGGTGGGTTTTGAACTGTAATCTTCCGATCTTACCATCCTAAATATCTATGATAGTTAAAAAGCATAAGTATAAATAATATTTGCAAGTGTTCTGATCTCAATAATACCAGTGGGGGCACATGATGTAACCCAGTTTATTGTGGTGTTCTTTCCAGAACATGGAGGGCATCACATTAGCAGAGGTGTAGTATTTTTTTCACAATAGAGATAAGCTATTCGTGAAATGAATTAAGGAAATTTTGAGGTGTACCCTACAAGTTGGAAACTGTTGGGCTAGGATGACTTTATGGCATAAATCTTAGGATTGATGGTCATAGAAATAATAACTTACTCTGATAAACAATTGCTTATTCTTGAAGAATTAATTATTACAGGTGCATCATAGTTTTATCCTCTACTAGAATGTGGCTATTTTTCTGTTGATTTCTCAATCTGTAACACCCCATTGGAAACTGCATCTATTGCAGAATTTCATAACATGCCAACAGGTATGGAATGTTCAGAATTTGAAAATGAGTAGGTATCAGTCATCAGAATTTGGAAGAACACATATATTCTCTCCTCTTAACAACTTATTTACTTTTAAAGTTATGGGTTTCCATACAATTAAACTGTTTTTGGTTTGAGTATGAGAAAGTACTAAATTGATTCTTTTTTCAAAATATTGTCAAGTATATAGTGAAAATATTGACTAGTTGGATTCAAGTTGATGGTCCTCTGATTAAAAACGTTTAATTAATTCAAATTAGATGCAAAATAGTACTAATTTTTTTAAAAGTTACTACATAAAGAATAATATTTACTATACCAATACAGTGAAATTTTTTCATGCAACTTATTTTTTTAATTAATTTTATTGTCAAAGTGATGTACAGTGGGATTACAGTAATTGTAAGGCAGTTAATACATAACTTTTCAAAGGTGTTAACCCCTCCTTCATTTTTTCTCACAGTTTTCCTTCACCTCAATACTCCTCAAAAGTTGTAATGTACATTTCCAACATATTGTCTTGTGAGTATTGCTATTTCATTGGTTTACCCTTTGTCCTTTGTCTCACCATTTTGTTGTTCCTCTTTCCTTCCCTAATTAAGGTAAATGTATACACAATACACAGGGTACCAAAATCAAATACAGCCGGGGACAAACCATAGGGGGAAAAACCCAAAGAAAATAGAAATCACATAGTACATTAAAAACACAAACCGCTCATAAAAATCTGTTTCCATATCTTGCAGTTCATTTTGTTCAGCATCAGCTCATATAGTCATATATATGCATAACAAAGACATTGGAAAATAATAGTTTCATGGACACTATACCATGAAAACAGCATGTTAACAGTTTTTGATGGTAAAGTTGGAATTAGAATTGGTAAATTCGCGATTCTGATAAACGAATTTCAAAAGAGTTTTAAAATTATGCCAGGTAAATTTTAATTGTTCAAACTTTTTAACAACTTAGCCTATTAACGAAATTTAAAATTGCCTGGGAAAATAGGCTTTCATGCAAAGAAATCCATGGAGACTTAGCTGAGAGGGAGCAATGTGGGTGAAGATGGCTCATTTTCACACTAAAAAAACAAACCTCATAAACCTTGCTATTAATCCTATAGGTTCCCTTGAGAATTATCCTTACCCAGGACATATAATCTCACTGTGTGAAACAAGGTTGTAGTGGAATTTAAATTCAAACTTCTTTAAAAAAAAAAAAAGACATCAAAATTTGTGAATTGACTTTAATTACCAAACAGTAATTCTCTGAAAAAGATAATTTGGGTCAAAATATTTAGAGAGAAAGTGCCCTCAACAATGAAAGAAGGTATTGGGTATACACTTTTCTGTTTATAATACTTTACACAATGTCTTTGCATGTGAAGCACTGAAACAAAAAAAAAAAATATCTGATTGGATACCTCAAACCAATGGTTTCACATTTCTAAGTAGCTCACAAAATATAATATCCTTATTAACATGCTATAGTGAAGACTTCTCTTATTACATTAGCCAAAAAGTTTTGGGATCAGAAAAGAATTGAGCAAATTGAAAAGGTAATAAAAGGTGTTCTTAGAAGCCCTAGCTAAGCGTATTGGCTTCAGCAGTAGAGGGATTCCAAAACTTTTTGATATAGATTTTGTAAATATATTTGCTACCTAAAGTGATTTTACAGAGCCTATTTGTCTCACTACAATGCAGAACAGATTGAATGAAGACATGAACATAAATCCACAACCAAATAAAAGAGTTTAAAAAGAGAAACCATGAAGATGTAGCAGTGGGGGAGGCCTTATACTCCTTCAGCTTCACTAGACTTGCAGCCAAGAAGGTATGATTAATTGGAAATCAAGCAAGAACTATGAGGACATAGAACTAGGACAAAGAAGTATTGTCCTTTGTAACAGACACTGTCATGCAAGTTATGGGTGATTTAACTCTATTTTTCTCCATACATCTTGTTGAGCAAAAGCAAGACCAAGAGAATGTAATCTATTGAAATAATTTTGGAAAGAATAACTTTGTTCCTGATATGTTATCTAAGGAGAGTCTTACAAGAGAAGATTAAAGTGGAGTATACATCCTCTAAGCACCTTGTTAGCAAAATATATCTTTTAGGTTAGAAGTGATTGAACCAAAAAGTGGGGGAGTAATTATTTTGTGACCCTTTAGACACAAGAAGATTTTCAAGGTAAAAGAAAAAAAGTATAGCTAAATTTTTGTGATCACAGCTTCTTGGACTGGTTTTATGGAGACAAAGTTTTACATTAGAGTTTGTCCTCATTAACATAGATGTTAGGTTTTCGTGGCAACCAAATGCAAGAGTGAAGTTTAATGGACTCTCTTGGATAAGTAAACAGCATGGTAGAAAAAAATGGCAAATAATATTTAGTAAATTATTTGGGCTAATTATTTTGCCAGAACAAAGAATGAAAGATATAATTCAAAATCACTTGACTTAAAAGTATGAAGAAAGAATAGTGAAGAGAGAGGAGAGAAAACATAAAGAACTCTTCTGTCTCCAGTGGAGTAATGGGTTCTTGATTTGTTTCTTCCATTCTATCTTCACAAGCTATCAAGCGTGCTGAGCACTGGAGTATCCATTGCAGACAAAGAGAACTCACAGTAGAAAATATTTACAGCAGATGTTGGTGATTCTTAACTTTAGACAATCTATTTAAATCTATTCAAAATTCTCTGATACCCCAAACTGCCCTCTTTGAACAACTTTGCTTGCTTTTCCCAAGACTACCCTTCATTAACTATTTAAAATTTTGAGACGTCATATTCATCCTCTCTAGAGATTGCTGTTTGTTTGTGTTTTTTGTGTGTTTTTGTTTCGTGTTTTGAAACTAAATCTCAAAAGGTTGTGCAAGTGTATTACAATAAATATGTCCATCAAATTGTCCAATATTCCTGGATCAGAGTGACTCCTTCTATCATTCTCAGCCAACCCCTTCTCCAAGATTTATTTCAGATTTACTACTTCCTTTATCATATGTGTACATTGAGTATTCTAGCTGGACTTGCCCCTCGTTCCATTTTTCATTCATTCTATGTCTTTCTTCTCTGGTTTCAACTTCCTGATAGTCATTCTGTTAAACTGTCTGTTAATAAGTTGAAAGGTTTATATACATTCCATGGAGTTTCAATCCTGCTTATACTTGAACTGATGTCAGTTTATATTTCCACAATTCATTCATCTGCAATAACAATTTGCAAGACTGGAGACGTGAAGCACCAAGACATGATTTTATTCTCATCCATTTGGAAGATTAATCTTTAGTCAACAAGAAAGTTTAAAAATGGCTTAGAATATATTCCTAACTACCAAATTTTAGAAATGGCTTTGTAAAAAGGCTTGTGATTATTTTATTTTACATGGGATAATATTTTCTACTACCTATAAGTTTTGGAAAAAGAAGAAAACTACTATGATTTACTACTATAGAGGAATATGAGAGAAATAGAAGACAGATTTTATGTTTGTCACATCTCTGATGAGTACTCATATTCATGACTTTAAGTCATATTTCTTACTATGTTAGACAGATAGGGAAAACATAAAACAACATATGATAAGGCAACTATTTGTGACTTTTTAACATGTACCTTATTAAGTGATGAAATTTACTTTATTAGCTAGTGTTTGAGTTTGAATTATGGGAGATTGATCTATTTAACACATTCCTGGAAGGCACCTACTGAACAACACAAATGGTGGGTGGTACTATTTCTACACTTTAATGAATGGTTGAACTTGTTTGGCATTAGTGCTGGGTAAATAAATCAACTCTATTGTAACTTGCACCCTAAACTTGAAATGATTGTAATGTCACTAATTATCATCAACTTGTCAATTGTTACTTTGGTGAATATGATTTTAAAAGATTATTTGAATAGGAATCTGTTTTCAGGAGATTAAAAATAGGTTATCATTTCTTTGTGAATGATAACATTTATATACTACAGAACCAAGTTTTACTGAAGTACCAGTATTTTGGAGCATTAACGATCTTCTCAATTAATGTTTTTGTGAATTATATTTGACCTGTTAGTCAAATCTTCCTAACCTTGGTAGACCAATTATGAATCTATCATTCTAGGAACTATTTTTTTGGCCTACTTACGTTGGACTGAAATTTTTAAGTAATTATTAGGAGAGAGGTATTAAAAATAATTTGTGACATTTGTGATCTTGTTCACTCATATGGGCTGGTCATTTGTAAATTGAAAGTTTGAATTACTGTACTTTCTTTCAGATTTTGTGATCTCATATTTCATTTTAAATTGCCTTGCATTTCACAATTGCTTACTGCTAATTCCAGTGTCGTCAGGAATTGAGATGGATTTTCAATTACTTTCTGTTGGCATGTTGCATGGGCCTCGATGAGAAGTCTTGCCCTTGTTACTTGATGATGTGGATAACTGAGACCTGGGATCCTAGGATATGTGTGTCTTGCAGAAGAATAATACCTTTTAGACATCGTATCAGCAAAATTTGCATAAAATCAGTAGGAATGCTTCAGAAATATGGAGAAAAACATTTTGGAACCAGTGAGTTAAAATAATAACAGAGCAGCAGAGTAAATTCCTTTACAGATTAGAGGAAAATAACATTTTTTTTTTACAATGTGAATTCTGAAGACCAAGAACACTTAGAACGTATCACAAGTTTATACAGAAGACATTGCATTGATACTTTTCATATTCTAATATGTATATTCTAAACCTAATTATTTATATTCCAATCTATTTATTGTAATATATATCTATTTATTTTCAAATTATCAATTAATTCTAGTAAGTTTCAATATGTGAAATAAAATATCAGCATGTATAAATATAAAATATATAACTATATATAATATAAGAAAAAGGCACATGTTTTGCAATGTTTTGTTATGGTTAGGGTATCAAAGGCAACTGTGTTTTAATGTATTATTCCATTATTTCTACCTCAGTGTTTGGTAGAGTTGGACCTAAAGCTTTACCATTTGTAGATTTACAGCCTAGAGGCAAGAGTAAACACTGTGATTAAAACATTACCAATTTAAGGCCTAATATGGAGGAGAAACATATAGACTTCTCTTTTAACTATGAAAATATTTGGTGAATGAAAGGCAGTAGTGTAAATTCCTTCCTGGTTGGATGGTAGACTAGCCAGGACATTAGTAGTAATCATGCATGTGAAAATTTTTTCACCTTTTTGGCTTTAGCCACTTTTGAAATGTTAGGTATAAAAACAATTATTTTTTGATAAAATACCTTCTAGTCTAAACGATTCTATCTTAACTGTTCATCTCTCTATGATCTCTTTTAACTAAGATTAGTTTTGTTCCAATAAGAAAATCTAGGCTGTCAGGGTAAGATATTCTGATTGGACTGTTGCTACATGGAAGAATAGTAAAGGGTCAGGTAGACATTTGTGCCAGTAAGACCTCATTTAGGAACTTTTAAGCTGCAGAAGTTTACAAGTAGCTCTTAAGCAAGGCTTAATTTGAATCCATTAGCTCCACAAAGCTAACTCAGTTGATAAATAAGTACTTGAAAAGGACGACCTTTGGACCTAACTATAAAGGCTTCAAAGTATGATCAAATTTAAAATGAAAAATATTTAAAATAGTCATTGACAAAAAAATTGCAAATGTGAGCAATCGACCAAACAATATAAGTTTTTTTCCAATATACACAGAATTTTAGAGAAGTAAGATCAATAGCATTTTTAGGAACAATAAGGTTTCCTAGTTACAAAGAGTTAATCAAGGATATATGCCTGTATAAAGACTGCATCATTAACTACTTAAATTTACAGGATACTACATGCTTCAGCAGCCCGTTTACCCAAATTACATTATAGAGATTAACATGGCACTTGCACAAGCATGATATGAAAATGTGTGAAGTATTCCATATTTTTCATTCTTCAGATGCAAGAAATTAAAAACAGTTATTAAAAAATTGATTACACAAATGCAAATGTAACAATAAATGTAATTCATTGATCTGAAAGTTAGTTTGACATCAGTGTACTAAATCCTCAACTTAGAAAGGCCTTTACATAGCATAATCTTTACAAAACTTCTCAAATTAGATATCATTGTCATTTTATCCCAAAGAAATAAAATACTATATAGGCCTAGGATAAAAAGTAATCTTAATCTGTTTCTATATGGAATGCTATCTGAAATAACACATTTAATAATGAACCGATATATCATAAAACAATGTGGAATTCAAAGTATTATATCCAGGAACAAATGAAATACATTTTGGACATTGTACAAACAAAATACAGATTAGTTTAAAATATACTTTTTTCAGACAAGCACCAGAAATATCTTTAGTTTCTGTACTACTCATTTCAACAGATAAGTTAAAATGATTTCTGATTTAAAAAATCACAAACTTGGCAGAAATCATTATAGATGTATACAAACAAATCTTGAATATATTTTGACATCAACGTCAGGCAATTCACTTGAAAAATACGATGGAATCCATGAATTTTTAAAGTAAGATATTGCCGTTGCTTTGTATTGTGAAAATATTTTGTACGGACACAAAGATGGATTGGCATTTTTAAAATTTCAGAAACTTAACCAAACCATTATTACTTAGGAGAACAATTTTTACAGCCTTCCACAACTTCAAAGATGTAGTGATACATATTTATCCTTTTGGCAATATCAAATGCAGCTTCTTCCAAGTTCTTCAGACCTGGTTTCATATAATGCTTCAATAGAAGGAGATCCAGCATATCTTTGCTATTTCTATTTCAACCAGCAAGATGCAAGGGGGTCAAGAGGACTTTAGTTTGGGCAGTGGTATCTGCATCATGATGAACTAAGAAAGAAGCCGCTCTGGTATTATTCCACATATAAGCACTGTGCAGGGGTGCCCAGCCATTCACAGTTATTGCATGAATATTTGCCTTGAGCCACCAATTCATGGACAATGTCAAAGTGTCCACTGTAGGCTTCCTGATGAAGAGAGGTATACTCATCATCATCCGTAGTATTCACATGAGTGTTCTTTTTGGAAAGTAGTTTCTGTACTGTAGTAAGCCAATTATTTTCAGCAGCCCAAACAAAAATTTGCTTGAATACTTCTCCATTTTTTTTTGCAAATGTTACCATTCCTCACTTTTTCATTTTTTTCCTTGTCTACATCAGAATTGCCTAACCAGAGACATTGAGTACCAGTGGGAATGAGGTACACATGTATTCCCCAATAGTTCACGTTGGTTGAACTGGTCAGAAAAATCCAGTGAAATTTCTACATCTGTTATTTCACCATGATTTTTTTTCTCTTTTTCCATTTTTACTCTTCGAAATTATACTAACTGGAGAATAGGGAATTGATAGAGAGCAGAGGAAAGGTTTTCCTCCATATTCAAAGGTATAGACTGAAAATGAGGACCAGTGGTGTCCTCATGTGCAGCTTATTCTAGGAATGAGAAAATATGAAATAATGCCTTCTATGTAAATGATTTGGGAAATGGCAGAGCAGAAAGTGAAATGATGCAACCAAAAATGTAAAAGCAAAATAAATTAGAATAATTATGGAGCAGTCATATTATCTATGAGAACCATGAAAGGGAGAGAGAAAGAGAGAGACAGATGTGCAATGACCTAGCTAGCCACAAAATCCATGCCTCTGATCAATTTATAGAGCAAACAGTTTTATTTTTTACAAGAGATGGAAATAGAATTTATGTATTTATTGAAATTAGAACATACATTTTTAATAGCCTACATATAGAGACATAGCTTTGACCGAATTACAGACAAGAATCTAAATCTCTGAAAATTCTAGTAACAGATCTGACTGAAATCAGTTAAATCACACTTTTCTTGTAAAGTGAAGGAATAGGTCCAGGCTAGCAAAGCAGCTAGAGAAGGCAGGCCGATTGTATCTGGGACAAAACTTTGTGGAAAATGGTATCAAGGATTAATTACTGGTAATCCACTTGCACTGGAAGTGTGAATCTGAACTATTGCTTGCTGATTCTGAACTATTGCTTTTATCATTATATGTTCCAAGAAGAAAAGATGAGAGGTAATTGATAGCAAAGGGTTAGTAATGAACTTTGACTTCTCATTAAGCACCTTCAATCTCAAAATCACATGAAGACAATAGAGAGGCCTACTTTTTTAGATGAAAACAAGTGTCTTTAAAAACAAGGTAATTAAGTATTCCTACAAAGGACTTCTATTTTACTACTGCATTATACAGATGTTGGGTAACAGACAATGGATCTATTAGAAAGCTCTTAAAACTCATATGTTCAATAGTGAGTTCCCTTATATTATATCATGGCATTTTTGTTTATGGTTTTAAGAAGAAATTTACTAGCTTAAATTTCTGACAGGACAATATCATCACTGTACAACTTTCTTCTATACTCTAAGTTTTAAATTACTATCTAAGTATGTGCATTAGATAGCTATAGAGGAAAAACTAGAAGCCACACTAGTGGCTCATGTGTTTATCCTTGCTAGTCAGAAAGATGAAATCTGAGAATTGTGGTTTGAAAACAGACCACGCAAAAAAAAAGTCCATTAGTTTCTGATTTGAAAGTAACCAGCAAAAGGTAGAAATGGAGCTGTGGGACAAGCAGTAAAATTCTAGGCTTGAGAAATCTAAAACAAAAAAATCAACAAATTCTGGGACAGAGCCAGGCCCTGAGTTCAAGCCTGGTATTAGCACCAAACAAATGAATGAATGAATGAATTAAAATAAATTAAATGGTCACATGTGGTGAGGCAAGTAAAATGTAACACTCATGGTAAATGGATTGTGTATTATTTTGTAATAAGGCAAATTAACGTTTGTCCTAATCACTAATATTTTATTTGTACTTTTTTGTACTAAACCCTGAATTTAGCATGCAAGTATATGTGTGTACATGTTCACACATGTGTGTATGTGTATATGTGTGCGTGTGCTGTTGCAATGTTGTTTGCCAATGTGGACCGTGTGAGGCTGAAGAGAGCTAACTGTGTTGCAATGTATTTATTTATCAGTGTTCTGTCATGTCATTTCTGTGGAGCCACCCTTCTGTACATTTTATTTGTCAAATAATAACATCATCATAATCAAAGCATATACAACATTAAGTTACATAAAAGTGACTACTTTCAGCTCTTATTATATGTTAGGTAAGAAGATACAGATATAATTAGGTAGTAAGTTATTTTTGTAAGATGACTGTCAGTACAAAATATGTATTTGACTTCTTAAATTGGTTATACTTTTAACATATACTCATGGAGTGAGTTTGACTGACTTGACCAAACAGGTGTTACTCCATGGTTATTCCTGTGAAACACAAGGTGGATAAACTCTTTCTGGATTTCTGTTGAAAATAACTTTCTTTGTAACTAAGATAATCAACCCTGTATTTATTAGGTTTGAATATCCCATCATATTGACTGAAAATCAGTATTGTGGATATGCTTGTTAGATATACCTTTCAAAAACAAACAAACAAAAAGCATGTGTCACCTCCAGATTGTGGATGCATTTGAAGTTGTTTTGTACATGCAATGGGATCTTCACTAATGGCTTTTTTATGGGAGTACCTATCACAACTTTAACAAATAAGGCTTTTAGAATATCTTTTCCAATATAAATAACAACCCAGAGCGAGTCTTGCAAATTCTGAAAAGGCTTTGAATATTTTAGTATTATTTCAGTTTATTGACTATAGAGCTAAAGACATTTCTGAAATAAATATTGTTAAGATCTGAAGAAGTAAGTGGGTATATAGGCTTTTTTATGCATCATTTTATGAAAAACCTGTTTTTATGAAAGTAAATGAAATAGAATAAAATAATGTAAGTGAATTCGGCGGCGGTTGAGCGGATTCTACTTAACCCAGCAAGAACTGACAAGAAGCAGACATCATCATCCTGCAGTTAGCAGACAAGGGACAACCCAGGAACCAAGACTCGGTGTGAGTAGAAGCCTGACATCCTCATTCCTTCTCAGGGAGCAAAGGAGGGAAGGCCACCCCTTCCCCCCACTACCAGAGATCTCCATCTTTGATACTGACAAAGGCCTGGCTGAGCTGCTAGCTCCAACTCAGGCCTTGGAAGAAAACAAGAGACATTTAGCAGGTCACAGGAACCTAACCTGACCTGCTCTACCCAGAGAAAAGTCACCCAGCCTGGGCCGAGCAAGCTCCACCAGCCCCAGGAGTGGATTTCTTCACTGGATAAACAGAACTAGAGGCTGCCCCTCCCTACAGCAGCCTTGACAATCAATTGAAATTTAGTAAACTTAAACCCTGAGAAAGGCTCTAGGCTGGGCTCTGTGAGTGCCTCACAAGCTAGTCCCTCAGGGAAAAGCTACTGTTTGCTGAAAGGCCTCAACTCTATCCAGAACCTAGCCTCATCACAGCATCTCCAAACTAGAGGAAACCTCCATCTCCCACTTTTGTGATACTTACAGCAGATCTCCCTCCCATTGAACCAGCATGGGAGGAGGATCACAAAACCCTAGGTAAAGCAGAGCATTTTTCTGCCTGCTCAAACTAACCGACTTAAGAAACCAACCAAGCCACAGGAAAATCAAACACCACAAACAGACCAGACACCAACTAGAGACTGGTTAATGACACAAGATACAGGATCTTCCTATCCCCCCAAAAAAATCAAAGAACTCTTTTTAGTATTTTATAAAAAAATTTTCCAAAAGCTTTTTTTAAATTTTAATTTTTAACATTAAAAAAAATTTGTTTTCTATTAAAATTTTTTCTTCCTCTTATAATTTTTATTTTCGGGGTATAAGTGTGTGTGCTTTTTTTTTCTTGTTTTGTTTTTTTTTTCTTTTTATAATTTTTTTGTTTAGCTCTACTGACCTTTTGATCCTTTTTTTTTCTTTCCTTCTCATTCTTTTCACATTTTCTTCTCTTTTGTTCTTCTTAACATGACTTAATTGCTATTCTGCTCATCCTCAGATATACCCATAGTCGATTATTAGACCTTATCACCCATTGTGTACATACTTAATCCAGAAATTCATTACTCAATTCAAAACCTTTAGACTTAAATTCCTTAATACCAGTACTACTTCTTTATATGTATATAATATTTTAAGCATTTCTATTTTTACGTTTTTGACGTCTCCTTTCTATCCCTACCTTTATCTTATCTTATACAAATTCTTCTTTGAATATTATGTTTGTATTTTGCATAATTTTTAAGTTTTTAAGTGTTTCACTTTTTAATTTTTAATATTTGTTCTTCTATTTTTTTCTTGTCTCATTTTTTCTTTCTTTTTATCTTTTTTTTTCTCTCTCTACTATCATTCTATTCAACCTATTTCCCGCTATGAGATTAGGACTTAGTTAAATTAACTCACCCTCTGCCTTTCCACATCCCTGTATTCCTATTTTTACCAATATCTCTCCCTAAACCTGATAATTTCTGGTTTGCCAAATTCTTCTTTGTGGTTTGTAGTCCATTAATACATAGTTGTTTGATGTTGAATAGATATATCTGTTGAACTAGAGTGTATCTTCAGACTTTTGATGGTGCATCTACAGACTTTGTTTGATGTTTACCTTAAGATAGAGTTCTAGCACAACCTGGTGTTACTTTCATCCAAAAAGGGCAGGGCAAGCCGTAAAAACACAGGAAAAATGGCAAGTTCAGGTACCCTACTCCCATTCATGATACTCGGGGGACAGAACAGATAATTAATAATCCATTGGAGAATTCCCAGAAAGCTCTACAAACACTACTGGTAAACATGGGCAATGAAAAGATTGAAAACCTGCAAAGGACTCTGAATGTACATGATAGGGAGAGAGATGAGGCAAACCAAAGTTCAATACAGGAATATCATGAGCGTGAGGAAGCTACTCAAAGATTGATACAAGAATTGCTTGAGCAGCTTGAGAACACACAAAGAGAAATAAAGGAATGGCATGAGCAGGCTGAGACCAGTCAAAGAGATAGACAGGAATTGGGGGAGCTGGCCAAGAACAGAAAAAGAGAAAGTCAGGAATGGCGTGAGCAGGCTAAAAATACTCAAAGAGAGCAACAGGAATCGCGTAATGTGAGGAAGCTAATAAAAGAGTAATAAAGAAATTGAGAGAGCAGTGTTGGTGTGAGCTCTGCTTTGAAGGCCTTGTAAAATTCCCCTGTAAAACCATCTGGTCCTAGACTTTTCTTAGCTGGGAGGCCTCTTATTGCTGTTTCTATTTTAGTGCTTGATATGGGCCTGTTAAGCTGGTTTAACTCATCTTGGTTTAGTTTTGGCATGTCAATATTTGCTTGGAAAAGGTCCATTTCTGTCAAGTTCTCAAACTTATTAGCATAAAGTTTTGAAAAGTATTCCCTAATAATGTTATGAATCTTGGTTTTTTCCGTGGTGATGTGTCCATTCTCATCTCTGAGTTTATTTATTTGGGTGTGTTCTCTTCTTTTTCTGATAAGATTCACTAAGGGTCTGTCAATTTTGTTAATTTTTTCAAAGAACCAACTCTTTGTTTTGTTGATTCTTTCTATAGTTTTCTTGGATTCTAATTCATTCAATTCTGATTTAATTTTAATTATTTCTTTGCGTCTACTGGATTGGGGTTTATCTTGCTGCTCTTTTTCAAGGAGGTTTAGATATGTGATTAAATTTTTGGTTTCAGATCTCTCCAATTTGTTGATGTAGGAGCTCAGAGCTATAAAATTGCCTCTGAGTACTGCCTTTGCTGTGTCTCAGAGGAGCTGGTAATTTGTGTGCTCATTTTTGTTGAATAGCATGAACATTTGAATTTCCGTTCTAATCTCTTCCATGACCCACTCGGGATTCAGCAGTTTGTTGTTCAGCCTCCATGTGATACCGGACTTTCTTTGGTGGCTTTTGGTCTTGAGTTCTAATTATATTCCCTTGTGGTCAGAGAGAATGCAAGGTATAACTTCAATGTTTCTGAATTTAGACAAGTTTGATTTGTGGCCTAAAATGTGGTCTATTTTAGAAAATGTTCCATGTGCTGCTGAGAAAAACGTGTATTCTGATGCTGCTGGGTGAAATGTTCGGTAGATGTCTGTTAAATCTAGTTGATCTATGCAGCTGTTTAGATCTGCGGTTTCTCTGTTGAGTTTTTGCCGAGTTGATCTATCTAGTGGGGAGAGTGGTGTGTTAAAATCCCCAACAATTAATGTCTTTGGATCTATGTGGGATTTGAGGGAAAGTAGTGTTACTTGGATAAATTTGGGTGCTCCTTTAATTGGCGAATATATATTGAGAATTGGAATATCCTCCTGAAGGAGAGATCCCTTAATTAGTTTGTAGCGACCTTCTTTATCTCTTCTCACGAATTTTAATTTGAAGTCTATTTTATCTGATATTAGGATTGCAACTCTCGCCTGTTTATGGGGGACGTTCGCTTGATAGATTTTGTTCTAGCCTTTAATATTGAAAATGTGTTTGTTTTTATGGGCAAGATGTGATTCCTGAAGGTAGAAAATAGAAGGGTCTTGTTTTTTAATCCAACTAGACAGTCTATGTCGCTTAATTGGAGAGTTAAGTCCGTTAATATTGAGAGATAGGACTGAGACCTATTTGGGAGTTCCTGCCTTGTTATCCACCTTCTTGGGGGCTGCGAAATCTGGGTTCTTCCTATGGTTCTTGGATTCTCAGTTTGGGTGCAGTTACTTGGCCTTTATTGGGGTCTTGTTGGTTTTCTATGTGTAGGACATCTTTAAGAATGTTTTGTAGGGCTGGTTTGGTGGAGATGTATTGTTTCATATTTTCTTTGCTATGTAAGGTTTTTATTTGGCCTTCAGTTATGAAGGAGAATTTACTGGGTACAGTATTCTTGGTTGATAGTTGTTTGTTTTTAGGGCATGGCATACATCATTCCAGGTTCTTCTTGCTTTGATTGACTCTGCTGAGAAAACTGAGGTGATTCTAATTGGTTTCCCTTTATAAGTGATTAATCTTTTCTCCTTGACAGCTTTAAGGATCTTTTCCTTGGTCTGAGTTGATCCTGTGTGGATTATAATGTGACAGTGTGATGTCCTATTCTGGTCTGGTCTATTTGGGGTTCTAAAAGCTTCTTGTATCTGAATAGGTCTATCTTTTTGCATGTTTAGGAAGTTCTTTGCTAGGATCCTCTTAAACAAATTTCCTAGACCATTAACTTCTGTTTCTAGGTGCTCCTCTACACCCATTATCCTTACATTAGGCCTTCTGATGGTATCTTCCAAGTGTTGGATAGATCTATCATATTTCTTGGACTTGTCTTGGATGGTTGTATGTTCTTTCTCTATAATATCTAGGCTGTCTTCAATCCCTGAGATTCAATCTTCTGCATGGTATAACGTGCTGTCAAGACATTCTACTTTGTTTTTTATCTCTTTTCCTTCTAATTGGTCAGCTTTGATGGCTTCAAATTCTTTGTTGAAGCTTTGTTTTAGATCTTGTATGAACTTCTTTACTTCCTTAATTTGGTGTTCAGTGTTTATTCTCAGATCACTTAGTTGATTGGTTATGGTTTCCTTGGATTCCCATTCCTTCTGTTGGGTTCCATTCAGCATTCCCTTTGTGGTCTCCCTGACTTCCTTCAGCTCTTTGTTAATGGATTCCATGAATGCCTTTACTGATCTTAGTGTATTCTCTTCCTGATCTCTCAATTCCTGCATTCCTCTTTGATTAGCTTCCTCCCTTTCATGGGAGTTCTCTTTGAGTGTTCTCAGCCTGCTCACTTCATTCTTGCCTTTCTCGTTGAGTATTCTCAAGCTGCTCACACAAATCCTCTATCAGTTTTTGAGTAGCTTCCTCACGCTTATGATATTCCTGAATAAACTTTTGGATTGCCTCCTCTCTCTCCCTATCATGCTCATACAGGGTCCTTTGTATGCTTTCAATCTTTTAATTTATCATGTTTGCCAGCAGTGTTTGTAGAGCTATTTGGGAACTCTCCTCTGGATTTTTCATTATCTGTTCTGTCTCCTGATTATCAAGATTGGGGTTTGAGATACCCGGATTTGCCATTTTTCTTGTGTTTTTCCGGCTTACTCTGCCCATTTGAGATGTAAATAGCACCTGTTTTGTGCTAGAACACTCTCTTAAGGCAAGCATCAACCAAAATCTGAATTTGCACAGTCAATAGTCTACATATACAATCTAGTTCAACAGATATATCTATTCAACATCAAACAACCATATGTTAGTTGACTACGAGCCACAAAGAAGAATTTGGAAAAACAGAAATTATTAGGGTTAGGGAGAGATGTGGGTAAAAAATAGGAATAGATTGATGTGGGGAGGCATAGGGAGAGTTAACTAAGCTTTAATCTCAAAGCAGGAAATAGGTTGGGTAGAATGAAAGTAGAGAGACAGAAAAAAAGAAGAAACTGAAAGGGAGAAGAAAAGAAACCAGTTAAAATAGAAAAGTAAAAATCAATAATATTATGCAGAAATAAAACAATCTATTTAGAGAAGAACATGAATATATTGAGTGAAGGGGAGGGGTATAAAGGAGATGTGAAAAACTTAAAAATAAAAATGCTTAAAATATTATATAGGTATAAAGAGGTAGTACTGCTATTAAGGAATTTAAGTCTCAGAGGTTTTGAATTGAGTAATAAATTTGTGGATTAAGTGTGTATACAATGGGGGATAGGGTCTAATAGTTAACTACGGGTTTATTTGAGGTTGTGCAGGACAAGAATTAAATCACATAAAGAAGAACGAAAGAGAGGAAAAGGTGAAAAGGTTAAGGAAGGAAGAAAAAAAGACCAGAAGTTCAGTAGAGCTAAACAAAAAACAAAAAGATAATTAAAAAAGAAAAAAAGAGAAAGAAAACAAAAAAAAAAGAAAGAAAAACGCACACTCACGTATCACTAAAATAAAAATTAGAAGAGAAAAAAGAATTACTGGAAAAAAAATTTTTTCAAAAAAGGCAAAAATTAAAGAGTAAAAAAGTTTTATAAAAGAAAAAAAAATTTATATAAGGTAAAGCAGAAGAAGAAGAAGAAGAAGAAGAAGAAGAAGAAGAAGAAGAAGAAGAAGAAGAAGAAGAAGAAGAAGAAGAAGAAGAAGAAGAAGAAGAAGAAGAAGAAGAAGAAGAAGAAGAAGAAGAAGAAGAAGAAGAAGAAAGAAGAAGAAGAAGAAGAAGAAGAAGAAGAAGAAGAAGAAGAAGAAGAAGTTCTTTGATTTTTTTGGGGAGGGGTGGGAAAAATCCTGTATCTTCCTTGTGTCCTTAACCAGCCTCTTGTTGGAGTCTCTGGTCTGCTTGTGGTCCTGTGGCTTGGTTGGTTTCTTAATTCAGTTTGTTGGAACAGGCACAAAAATGCTCTGCTTTACCCAGGATTTTGTGATCCTCTTCCCAGGCTAGTTCAATGGGAGGCAGATCTGCTTTGAGTATCACAAAAGAGGGAGATGCAGTGATGAGGCTAGGTTCTGGGTAGAGTTGAGGCCTTTCAACAAATAGTAGCTTTTCCCGAGGGCTAGTTTGTGAAAAACTCACAGAGCCCAGCCTGAAGACATTCTCAAGGTTTCTGTTTACTGAATTTCAATCGATTGTCGAGGTTGCTAGAAGGAGGGGCAGCCTCTGGCTCTGATTACCCAGTGAAGAAAATCACTCCTAGGGCTGGTGCCCAAGCTGTGTGACTTTTCCCTGGGTGGAGCTGAGTCTGGCAGGTCACGCCGTCGTTAAGTTCTTGTGACCTGCTAAATGACTCGTTTTATTCCAAGGCTTGATTTGGAGCTAGCAGCTCTGCCGAGCTTTGTCAGTATACAAGATGGAGATCTCCAGTACTGGTGGGGTGGAGGGGTGGCCTTCCTCCTCTGCTCCCTGAGAAGGAGTGAGGACATCCGGCTTCTACTCATGGCGAGTCTTGGTTCCTGGGTCGTCTCTGGTCTGCGAACTGCAGGATGAAGATGTCTGCTCCTTGTAGGTTCTTGTTGGTGTTGAGTAGAATCCACTCGCCCGCTGCGTCTGGCTCCTTCGTCCTGTTCTCTCTGTGATTCAGGTATGGCGCCTGTGATCGCCGCCCCCACAACCGCTGCCGGGGCTGCAGCGGCTGCTAGCAAGAGCTCAGATGTGTCTCCCTGCCTGGATTTTCCCTCTCTGGCCTGATTCTCTGTCCTGTGATGGCACACTTGGTGTGATTCTCTGGCTTAGGACTGACTGTTCACTGGAACTCTAAAACTGCTTTCTATGCAAGAGCTTGTTTCGACTCCAGCTTCTCCTCCGCCATCTTCCTGGAACCCTCTAGATCTGTGGTTTCTTTGTTGAGTTTTTCCCGAGTTGATCTATCTAGTGGGGAAAGTGGTGTGTTAAAATCCCAAACATGTCAGATTTGAAGGAAAGTAGTGTTTATTGAATAAATTTGGGTGCTTGGTTGTTTGGCAAATAAATATATCGAATTGTAATATTCTTGTGAAGTAGAGATCCCTTAATTAGTATGTAACAACCTTCCTTATCTCTTCTCACTAATTTTAATTGAAAGTCTATTTTGTCTGTTAGGATTGCAACTTCCGCCTGTTTATGGGGCCATTTGCTTGGTAGATTTTTTCCAGACTTTCACATTTAAAATGTGTTTGTTTTTATGGGCAATATGAGACTCCTGAGGGCAGCAGATAGAAGGATCTTGCTCCTTAATCCAACTTGACAGTCTATGTCGCTTAATTGGATAGTCAATCCGTTAATGTTGAGAGTCAGGATTGAGAGCTCTTTGGAAATTCCTACCATTTTATGCACCTTCTTGGGGGCTGCAGCAACTGGGTTCTTCTTATGGTTCTTGGATTCTCAGATTGGGTGCAGTTTCTTGGCCTTTATTGTGGCCTTGTTGGTTTTCTATGTGTAGGACATCGTTAAGTGACATTTATAGGGCTGGTTTGGTGGCTATATATTGTTTCAGTTGTTCTTTGGTATGGAAAGTTTTTGTTTGGCCTTCATTTATGAAGGAGAGTATAGCTGGGTACAGTATTCTTGGTTGATAGTTGTTTGTCTTTAAGGCATGGCATATATCATTCCAGGCTCTTCTTGCTGTAATTGTCTCCGCTGAGATATCTGATATTATTCTAATTGGTTTCCCTTTATAGGTGATTCATCTTTTCTCCTTGACAGCTTTAAGGATTTTTTCATTGGAATTGATCCTATGGGGATTATGATGTCACGGTGAGATATCCTGTCCTAGTCTTGTCTATTTGGGGTTCTAAAAGCTTCTTGAATCTGAATAGGTTTATCTTTTTCCATGTTTGATAAGTTCTCTGCTTGGAACATGTTAACCAAATTTCCTAGTCCATTAACTTTTGCCTCTAGGTGCTCCTCTACTCCTATTATCCTCAGATTAGGCCTTCTGAG
The DNA here is from genome assembly GCF_019054845.1 of Dipodomys spectabilis. Taxonomy (NCBI): domain Eukaryota; kingdom Metazoa; phylum Chordata; class Mammalia; order Rodentia; family Heteromyidae; genus Dipodomys; species Dipodomys spectabilis. The sequence goes on from NW_024871045.1 coordinate 818,906, forward strand.
GATGTCTTCCAAATGTTGAATAGATCTATCCTATTTCTTGGGTTTGTCTTAGATAGTTGTATGTTCTTTCTCTAAAATAACCTGGCTGTTTTCAATCCCTCAGATTCGATCTTCTGCATGGTCTACCATGCTCTCAAGACTTTCCACTTTGTTTTTAATTTCTTTTCCTTCTATTTGGTCAGCTTTGATGACTTCAAATTCTTTGTTGGAGCTTTGTTTGAGATCTTATATGAACTTCATTACTTTCTTAATATGGTGTTGTGTTTATTCTCAAATCACTTAGTTGATTGGTTATGGTTTCCTTGGACTCCCATTCCTTCTGTTGGGCTCCATTCAACATTCCCTTTCAGGTCTCCCTGACTTCTTTCAGCTGTCTTTTATTGGATTCCATGAATGCCTCTATTTGGTAGGAAAGTAACACCACTTTTGTGCTAGAACACTATTTTAAGGCAAGCATCAACCAAAGTCCTGTAGTTGCACAGTCAAAGTCTGGGCCTTTTGTCAATATCAATTTCGGGGCCTTTGTCAGTATCAAAGATGGAGCTCTCTGGTGGTGGGAGAGGGGCTGCCTTCCCTCCTCTGCTTTCTGAGAAGGAGTGAGGATGTCAGGGTTCTACTCATGCCAGAATCTTGGTTACTGGGCTCTCTCTGGTCTGCAATTTGCAGCATGAATATATCTGTTCCTTGACAGTCCTTCCTGGTGTTGAGTAGAATATGCACACTGTGTCTGGCATCTTTTTGACTGGACTCTCTCTGTAGGCATGGTGGCTCTGGCCAATGATGCTCAGATCTGTTTCCTTGCCTGGATATTCCATCTCTGGCCAAACTCTCTGTACTGTGATGGCACACTGGGTGTGATTCTCTAGCCTAGGATTCTTGACTGGAATACTAAAACTGTTGTCTACGTGAAAGCTTGTTTAGCCTAGACTGCCATCTTCCTCCGTACTCTAGATTATGACTTTAGACTCTAACTTGGGACAATGATCTGCTGTCAGTTATTTTCTACTCTTCTCCTTCTTTTCCCATTCCACTTACATAATTTTATTTAAAGAAACATATTTGAGCTTGTATTTCTAAATTCTTCAAAATTATTTGAATTTCTTCATACTTCTGGCAGCCTCCTATATATTTCTCAATGGAATATTTTGTCACTACCATTTTTATCCCATATGATATTGGATATCTTCCTGCCTAATTCAGTGCAAGACATAAATTACACTCATCCAGATATTTCAACACTTGTTGAAATGATTTCTTACGTAGAAATCATTATTTTAGTATTTCTGGGGAGGTGTCATCTGCCATTTTTGAAAGACCCTACGTGATACTTATATGCAAACCTGTTTTAAACCAATATGCCATTCAGTAGATGAACGAATCAACAAAATGTCAGATATAGATACATATATATCTATATCTATATCTATCTATCTACCTATTTATCTATCTATGTATCTATCTATATGGCTGAATTCTATGCTTCCAATTCAAAAGGAAATGGAAAGATTTTTCAAAATCCCTGCTGAATAAAACAAGCAAGACTCAAAAAACACATTGCATAGTTTCCCTCATTTGTAATAATAGGAAATGTATAGAATAACACTAGCAGATGAACAGAATGGCTCAAAAGCTTTGTATATAGGACCATACAAGATCATGTTGAGCAAAATGAACAACTAGATATGGAAATAGAGGTTTTTCTTTGTGGTTGTTTGTTTTTTAATGTACTATGTGATTTCTTTTTTCTTTTGTGTTTTCCCCTATAGTTTATCCCGTGCTGTATTTGATTTCAGTACTGTATGTATTGCACATGCATTTATCTTAATTTGACAAGGCAAGATGAACAACAAATTGGGGAGACAAAGGACAAAGGGTAAACCAATGCAATAGCAATACTCACAAGACAACATGTTGGAAATTTACATTACAACTTGTGAGGGATTTGGGGGGAAAGGAAAAGTGTGAGAAAAATGATGTAGTGGTTAAAATTTCGACATATTAGGTATTCACTACCTTACAATTAATGCAACCCCTGTATATATCACCTTAAAAATAAAATTAAACTAAAAAAAGTTACATAAAGTATAATTTCACTGTATTGCTACAGTAAATATTATTTTATGTGCTTTATCTTTTTAAAAATGAACACTATTTGGCATCTAATTTGAATTAATTACACCTTTTTTATCAGAGGTTCATCAACTTGAATGTTATCAAAATATACAATTTTTTCACAATATACCTACCATAATTTTCCAAAAAATTATAATTTCAGTATTATCTCAAACAGAAAACAGTTTAATTCTCTGGAAACTTCTAACTTTTAAAACTGAATAACTGTTCAAAGGACAGTATATATGTGTTTTTCAAATTTCTTACAAATACTGACCACTCATTTTCAAATTTTGAGAATTTCATATCAGAGATATTCAAAACAGTACCTGTTTGCATGTTATTTAATTCTGCAATAGCTGCAGTTTCTAATGGGGTGTTACATATTGAGAAATCAACAGAAAAAAATAGCCATATTCTGGTGAAGAATATAACTATGAAGTATGTGTAATAATTAATTTCTCAAGAGTAAACATTTGTTTATCAGAGTAAGCTATTATTTCTGTGACCATCAATCCCAACCTTTTATGCCATAAAGTCTTCCTAGCCCAACAGTTTCTAATTTGTAAGGTGCACCTTAAAATTCCCTTAATTCACATCATTAATAGCTTATCACTCTTGTGAAAAAATACTACACTTGTGCTAATATGATGCCCTTCCTATTGTGGGAAGTACACTACACTAAACTTTGCTGTAACATATTTCTAATTTCTAGAAATCAGAACAATTGCAAATATTATTTATCTTTTTTATCTATCATAGATATTCAGAGACTGAGATCAGAGATTATGGTTCGAAGCCCACCCAGTCAGGAAGATTCCTTAGATTCTTCTCTCCAATAAATTTCTCAGGAAAAGCCAGACTCAAGTGGCACTGAGGTTGAAGAGGTAGGGCATGAGCCTTGAGCACAAATCAGCTCAAAGAGAGTGGCCAGGCACAGACTTCAAACCTGAGGAAAAACCAAAAAATAAAAACCAACTCCAACCCTAGCATTTTTCTCATTGTATACAGAGGTATGTAATTAAGGTATTTTCTTCCTCTATTATGAGTAGATAGAAGACCCAAGACCTCACACAATTACTCTCTTCATACCATGTTTCACCAAAACCTAAAAAAATTGCTTGTTCTTAATTTATAAATTAATATCATCCATTTGTTGGCAACTCTGTCTAGATTATTCACACTATCAATTTATACATGAACTGTTGGAATTATGAATTAACTGTTGTAATTATACCTCGCTTCAAAGAATACTTTAGGCAAATAAAATGCCAGATTCATTTGTGAATTTGTCAATTGGAACCTCTACTTAAAAAGAATTTTGTAGTATCCTATAGAATATGAAATTACAAACAAAACCAAAATATTTATTTTAAATCTAAATTCTAATTTAGCAAGGTCTATAAAGTCCTACATTTGATGAACTTTGTATTTTTCCAGACTTAAACTTTTGTAATCTTTCATTATTTCTTTGAAATCCAACAGAATGATGCTTATTTTTTCAAATTTTTGATTGGGAATCATGAGCCATTTTGCATCTAGGAATCTTGTGTAATGAAGAGAATATTTAAAACACAACTGAGGATTATATATGAGTTGCATTTCAATAAGAAACTTGCCTTCTCAAAACATAATGACAAAATTAGCCCAAACCTCCAACTGTGTATTCCTTTCTTGTTGTTTGGCTTGTTTCATTGAGACAAAATTATACTACCTGGCCCAGGGAAGGTATCACTATGTAATCCCACTCTCTAATCTCCTGTCTTAGTCTGAGTGCTAGAATTCCAGGTTTGTATCAAATTGCCCTGCCATAGTTTGGTGGTTTATTTAATATAGATACAGACTAGCAATTCTGAACTTCTCCTATGATCTTATCCATTAGACTGACTGCTCAAACTGTTTATGTACTATTTTCAAAGATGTTCTATCATTTGACACAAGATATGAACATTTTCAGATGCCCCTGCAGGGGTCTCTGATTCATTCTTCCATGGATCCAATCCCTTTAATAATGATTAATTGACTTTCTTATTATCTCTGGTCCCTAGGTATGTAATATTCTCAAACTTCTTTGAAGAAATTTCACTTGAGGACTTTCTAATATTAAAAATTATCACTTGATCTAGTCTTACTCAGGATATATTTTCAATTGTTTTCTAACATTTCTCCACATTCTGAGAGTTGTTTCATTTGTGCAGGTGGGTTTGTACATGTATGTGCCTCTGTGTGTATATGTATGTTTGTATGTGTGTATGCAAAAGCCTCAGCAACCTTATTCAGAAATCTTGCTCACGACTAGTATTCCATCACTTGAGCTCATGCCTATAATTCTAGCTACTCAGGAGGCTGAGATCTGAGGGTTGCGGTTCAAATCCATTACGAGTAGGAAAGAAGGTTCTGAGGCACTTATCTCCAATTAACCACCAGAAAACTGGAAGTGGCACTGTGGCCCAAGAGGTAGAACACATATTGCCCAGGCCGAGTTCAAACCCTGCCACAACCTTCAAAAAAAAAAAAAAGATAAAAGATAAAAGAAAGAAAAAGAAATGAGATCTTTGCCACCAGTTCTTTGCTAGTATAATTCTCACTTTCTCACCATGGACTTTTTTTCCAGTTAAGTCCATGCTCTTATATCTAACTTGCTTTGGAACCAGAATTATTCTTCCATTGTACATTTTCCAAATTTGCGTGATTAGCAACAATGATTTAGAGATAGAAGTTGAAAGACAGTGGCCTTATCATTCATGTTCCTCTTAGTATTAATTATTTCTCTATGTCACTCCCATAGATCTACATAATGGCCTTGGCTTTATTGGTTCAATGTTGTCTTATTTGCAGAATCTTCTATAGTATATTAAACCATTATACTTAAACACAGAACTTTTCTTTCTCTTATTATTCCTATTGTTTCTTCTACTGTTAACTTGTGTACACTTGGGAAATAATGAAAAACACACACACACACACACACACACACACAAATAAACTTTTCTGAGAATCTTCTCCCAGTTAAATTTAATTTAAGAGCACTTATGAAATTTGAGCTTAATGTACTCCTGGATAATGGTTTCTTCTTTTATAGTAAAAATAGTGTACAGAGGGCTTAGAGTTACATAAGTAAGGTAATGATTATATTTCCTATTTTTACATCCTCTTTTGTTTTTGCTGTGGTATCCGTTCCTTCTCCATCTACTCAATTCCCGCCTCACTCCCCAAGTTGTAAAGTTCGTTTTCTACATAGTGTCTTGTTCATATCATTGTTACAATTGGTCATCATGAATCTCTTTTTCAGAATTTTGTTGTTTCCCTTCCCCTCCCCAAACTAGATGGTTTTACAGCAGAATTCTACAAGTCCTTCATAGCAGAGCTCACATCAATACTCCTCCAACTCTTCAATTAATTGAAACAGAAAGTTCACTACCGAACACATTCTATGAAGCAATCATAACCCTCATCCCAAACGAGGCAGGGACTCATCAAAGAAAGAGAACTATAAACCCATTTCTTTGATGAGCATTGATGCAAAACTTCTCAACAAAATTTTGGCCAATGACTTCAACAATTCATCCAAAAAATCATACAACACGATCAAACAGGATTCATTTCAGGGATGCAAAGCTGGTTCAATATACACAAATCAATTAATATTATTTACCACATCAACAGGAACAAGAATAAGAACCACATGGTTATTCCAATAGATTCAGAAAAAGCATTCGACAAGATCCAACACCTCTTTATGATGAAGGTTTTGAAAAAATTAGGAATCCATGGAACATTCCTCAATACAATAAAGGCTGTATATGACAAACTTACAGCCAGCATTATACTTAATGGTGAAAAACTAAAGCCGTTTCCTCTTAACTCAGGAACAAGACAAGGATGTCCACTCTCTCCACTTCTCTTCAATCTAGTATTAGAATGCCTAGATACAGCAATAAGACAAGATGCAGACATAAAGGGGATCCAAATATGGAAAGAAGAAATAAAACTCTCCCTCTTGGCAGATGACATGATCTTGTATTTAAAGAATCCCATAGCCTCCACTCCCAAATTGCTCAACCTGATTCAAACTTTGGCAAAGTAGCAGGGTATAAAATTAACCCCCCAAAATCAATGGCTTTTCTGTATGCCAACAATGAGAAAAGTGTGGCTCAAATTAGGAAAGCAACTCCATTTGTAATAGCCCCACAAAAAATAAAATACCTAGGAATTAACTTAACCAAAGAAGTGAAGGACCTCTATGATGAAAACTTTAAAATCTTGAAGAAGGAAATCAAAACAGATCTTAGAAAATGGCAAAACCTACCATGCTCCTGGATTGGAAATATTAACATCGTGAAAATGACAATACTTCCTAATGCTGTCTACAAATTCAACGCGATACCCACCAAAATTCCAACCTCATTCTTCAAGGAAATAGAAGAGTCAATCCAAAAATTCATATGGAACAATAAAAGACCCTGAATAGCAAAAACGCTCCTCAACGGAAAGAACAGTGCTGGAGGAATATCAATACCAAATTTCAAACTCTACTATAAAGCCATAGTAATCAAAACAGCATGGTTTGGCATAAGAACAGACCTCAGGTACAATGGAATAGAATTGAAAACCCAGAAATCAACCTACAGACCTATAGCCATCTAATCTTTGATAAGGGAGCTAAAACAATAGAATGGAAGAAAGAGAGGCTCTTCATTAAATGGTGCTGGCAAAATTGGTTAACTACTTGTAGAAAACTAAAGCTAGATCCTTATATATCACCCTGCACCAGAATCAAGTCCAAATGGATCAAAGACCTCAAAGTCAAAGCAGACACTCTGAAAACATTACAGGATGAAATAGGAGCACATGTCATAATTTACGTAATGCTACTTACATATCTGTAGTTACCTTAAAAGATTTTAGGCCTTAGAGCAGGGAGGTAAAATGTATTTTTATTTCTGCATGAAACAATTTGTGACTTTATACCAACAAACTGAATTTGACTCTTTCCTTATTTGTAAGGTAAGTTGGAAAATATAAGGTCTCTTCACTTTTCTCTTTTCTTGCTCTAGAAGTCAACAAATATATTCTTCATTTTTTCTGGTAGATTACATCCATTTACAGATGAGAAATGTAAGGCTAACAGTCAATGTAGTGAGTAAGAATGATAGCAGAATTTTTGTCTGAGGTCTTCACTCTGTGTGCTTACAAAGAGATAATTTGGTGATGGAGAGGACCAATATGAAAAGACTATGGGGAAAAAGCATACTTTGGAAATGGTTGTTTTAGGACTAGGTGACAGTGATGAGTAAATGAAACAGGCTGGTGTCAGGGACATAAAAAGGAGTACATAGACATCATATTAGTGACAGAACCTAAGAAAATCTTGATCATTCATCTTATTTAATGGGAGGGAGTAGAAGGTAAGAAGAAATCTCAGGTGCTTCCACTGGTCTGGCTGGCAACTGTGTTAGTGATATTCTTAGTAATAAGGACGACAGGTTGAAATGATGGATTTAGGGCATAAAACTCTCTGATTGTTCTGAAGTTCATATTAAACAGATGCAAAGATAGGTCGGTTTAGACATCATCAAAATATCCACTACCATGAATATGAAAAATTATAATAAAATTGGGGTGGTATTATTGAAGGGAAGAGGAAAAGTAAAGTTCTCACACAAGTGTGAGCAATGTGAGCACCAGAGTGGACAAGATTGGAAGAAAGAGAAAAACAAGGAACCAAAAATGTAATAAACACAGATTTTCTGAAGTAAAGGAAGGAAAGAATTTTCAGGAAGATATTGAAGGAAATATGCTATTTGGATTTGAAAAGTAAAAGGACATAGACAAGTTTAATAAGAACAGTGTTTTGGTGAAAGTCATATTGATAAAATTTTGAGGTATGAATTCGAAGCCATAAAATTCTGGATCAATGAATTCAACAGATCCTGTTGATTTTAAATGCTGGGAACATATGCTTCTATCCTGACCTTAGCAAAATTATACAAATATAACTCTCATGAACTTTACTTAGGGCTATTCTGTGAATATTTTTGAACTTTGTTTAGCCAGCAGATTAGAGATTGAACTACAGCAGGCACAAGCCTAATTTGTCCTAGAGTTCTAATGAGTGACCCATGTATCCACAACAGTTTGGGATTTTATTGAAATATCTTTAGATATGTCTGGATATTTTATTAGCCTATTCATTATAAATGTAGGAAAAGTATCACCAAGTATTAGTTTGAACATACAGCTTTACTGATGTGACTGAAGACTCCTAGAATTGATTCCTCTTTAGAATAGAAAATGCCTCAATAGCCATTGACACATTACAACTGCCATATACTCTATTTAATTCTAATTCTTGTTAGGGATATCTCCATGCTGAAATAACCCTGTCCATCAACCTGCCACAAATTCTTGTATGTAGGAAGTACTCATAAACTTCAAGCTTTTATTGAATGGAAGAGTTCAGACATTACCCTCACCTCTAGGATTAAATGCCTAAAGAGATAAGACATTTTGCTTTAATGCCTTTCTTTCATTTTCTTATACCTATTTGCAAGTAGGGAAGGATTCTGATTTAACAATAATACAATGGTGACTTGTTTTAACACAACGTCTAAGATCTAGTGTTAATTCGGATACTCACTAATTAGCTACAGATTTTGAGGATATTTATATTTCTCCTGGGTAAACTAATGAGCACCAAAAAAATGTCCCTAAGGAGCCTTTCAATTCTAATATCACTGTTTGTCTCAAAATGCTTCAAATTCTACACCCTCTAATGTGGGCATAGGGTTATCTTGTGGAACTTTTCTCCTCAGAGAGTGAGTACTACCCTATTGCTTAACATGGACAAAGTACATTCATACATAGACTGGGCATGTGCAAACCAGAAGTGATAGTTGAACAATGTTCTTAGCAGTATTTACAGATGAAATGGAAATAGAGCAACTATGAAGTCAAAAGGAATGTGCAAGAAGACAGAGGCACAAAGTAGAATGTGCCAAGGAAATGCTGAAGAGTAATTTGAAATTATGTGCTCAAGTGTGAGGGTGTGTTCAAAGTACAGCTTCAGACAATGTAATTGGATATCTTCAGGGGAAACTGCTTTAAACGATTCTGGGATAATTGTACAAGTAGAAGCCCTTTGGTCTGACTCTAATCAGCCACAACATAATCAATTTAGGGATTATTTTCAAAGTGCAAAGTGAGCAAAAGAGGGCTAATCAGAGTTAGTGTTCAGGTTGAAGTAAGTCTTCATTTATTTTGGAGCATTAAACAAGGAAAAAAACCAAGTAAACATTTTGCAAGTACCTAAATTAAGTGGGACGTATTATATTGGTCTCTTTTTAACTTGGAAGTTATAGATTATGTCCTTTTATACTTGGGACAATGATCTGCTGTCAGTTATTTCTTCTCTTCCGCTTCTTTGCCCCTTACTTACATAATTTTTATTTAAAAAGACATATTTGCGCTTGCATTTCTAAATCCTTCAAAATTATCTGAACTACTTCATACTTCTGACAAACTCTTATATCTTTCTCAAGGGAATATTTTGTCACTACCATTTTTATCCTATATGATATTGGATATCTTCCTGCCTGATTCAGTGCAAGATATACATTAGACTGATCCACATATCTCAACACTTCTACCACCAAGAAATCCTATCTTACATAGAAATCATGATTTCAGAATGTCTGGGGAAGTACCATCTGTCATTTTTGAATGGTCCTACGTGATACTTACATGCAATCATGTTTTAAACCAATGTGCCACTCAGTAGATGAAAGAATGGACAAAATGTGGTATATATATATATACCCGGTGGAATTATTTGCTTCTAATTCATAAGGAAATGGAAAGACTTGGAAAAATCCTACTAAGTAAATTCACAAGACACAAAGAAATAGATTCCATGGTTTCCCTCATTTGTAATAAGTAGGAAATATCTAGGATTGTCCTAGCAGATGAGCACAATGGTTCAATAGCTATGTGTAAGTTGATGCTGAGCAAAATGAACTCCTACATATGGAAACAGAGGTTTTTCTTTGTGATTGTTGTTTTTAATGTACTATGTGATTTCTTTTTTCTTTTGTGTTTTCTCTTATGGCTTGTTCCCTATTGTATTTGTTTTCAGTATCATGTGTCATTGTATATACATTTATCTTAATTTGGCAAGGGAAGAGGAACAACAAAATGGCGAGACAAAGGACAAATGGCAAACCAATGCAATAGCAATACTCACAAAACAAAATGTTGGAAATTTACCTTACAACTTGTGAGGGGAATTGGGGTGAAAGAAAACAGTGAAAAAAATCAGAGAGTAGGTAAAAAGTTCATGTTATGTATTCACTACCTTACAATTACTGCAGCCCCTTCTATATACCCCTTGACAATAAAATTTAATTAAAATATAAGCTACATAATATATAATTTCACTGTATAGGTATAGTAAATATTAATCAATTACCTCTTTCTTTATCAGAAGGTCATCAACTTGAATGTTATCAAACTATACAATATTTTCATTATATACTTGCCATTATTTTGAAAAAACATTATTTTAGTAATGTCTCATACTAAAACAGAAAACAGTTCTAGTCTATAGAAATTACTAACTTTCAAAAGTCAATAATTGTTAAGAGGAGAGAATATATGTGTTCTTCAAAATTCCTATGACTACTAAATATTCATTTTCAAATTCTGAACATGCCATACCAGAGACATTTCAAATAGTATGTGTTTGCCTTTTATTTAATTCTGCAATAAATGCAGTTTCCAATGGGATGTTGCATATTTAAAATTCAACAAAAAATAGCCACATTCTGGTAGAAAATAAACCTATGAACTATTTATAATAATTAATTCCTGAAGAGTATGCATTTGTTCATCAGAGCAAGCTATTATTTCTATGACAATCAATCCCAAGTTTTTATGCCATAAAGTCATCCTAGCACAACAGTTTCCAACTTGTAAAGTGCACCTTAAAATTTCCTAAATTCACATCATGACTTACTTAACACTATTTTGAAAAAATACTACACTTCTGCTGTGATGCCCTCCCAATTGTGCAAAGAACACTACAATAAATTTTGCTGCATCATTTCCCCTCCAGTGTTATTCTTGAGATAAGAACACTTGCAAATATTATTTATTGTTATACTTATTTTATTATATTATTATTATTATTTTCTCTATCATAGATATTCAGGAGATCTGAATATCTGAATATTAAGATCTGAAGATTATGGTTCAAAGCCCACCTAGGCAGGAAGTTTCCTTAGATTCTTATCTCCAATAAACTGTTCAGGAAAAGCCAGACACAGTGGCACTGAGGTTCAAGTGGTAGAGCAGTAGCCTTGAGCAAAAACAGGCTCAGGGACAGTACTCAGGCCAGAGGTTAAGCCCTAGGAGAAATTAAAGAACAAAAACAAAATAAAAACAAACCTCAAGCATAGTTTTTTTTCTCATTGTATATAAAGGTATGCAATTAAGGAAATTTCTTCCTGTGTTATGTATAGGTAGAAGAAAAAATGATTTCACACAATTACTCTCTTCATACCATGTTACACCAAAGTCTCAAAAATTGCACTTTTTCTAAATTCATAAATTAATAGCATCCATTTGTTGGCAACTCTCTCTAGATTATTCATGTCATACATGAACTGTTGTAATTATCTATTAACTAAGTTCTAAGTATACCTCACTTGAAAGAATATTCTAGGCAAATAGAATTCCAGAATCATTTGTGCATTTCTAAATTAAACCTACTTGAATGCAATTTTGTAGCATCCTATAGAGTATGAAATTACAAAAAAATATTTGTTTCAAATCTAATTTCTTATTTAGCCAGGTTTACAAAGTCCTACATTAAATGAACTTTGCAATTTCTCCATGCTTAAGCTTTTGTAATCCTTCATCATTTCTTCGGAATCCAACAGAATGATGCTAGCTTTTTCAAATTTTTGGTTAGAAATCATGAGCTATTTTGCATCTAGGAATGTTCTGTAATGAAGAGAGCATTTAAAACACAACTTAGGATTATGTGTAAGTTGCATTTCAATAGAAACTTTACTTCTCAAAACATTATGACAAAATTAGCCCAAACTTGCAACTGTGTATACCTTTCTAATTGTTTGGTTTGTTTTATTAGACAAAATTATACTACCTGGTCCATGGAAGGTATTACTATGTAATTCCACTCTTTAATCTCCTGCTTTAATCTGAGTGCTAGAATTCCAGGCTTGTATCACATTGCCCTGCCATGGTTTGTTGGTTTATTTAATCTAGACACAGACTAGCAAAACTGAACTTCTCCAATGATATTATCCACTAGACTGACTGCTCAGAGTGTTTATGTACTTTTTTCGAAGATCTTCTAACATTTGACACAGGATATGATCATTTTCAGATGCACCTGCTGGGATCTCTGATTCATTCCTCCATGGATCCGATCCTTTTAATCATAATTACTTGACTCTCTTACTATCTCTAGTCCCTACCTATGTAATAGTCTCAAACTTTTTTGAAGAAAGTTCACCTGAGGACTTTCTAATATTAAAATGTATCACTTGATCCTAGTCTCAGAACATATTTTCTAACTTTTCTACACATTCTGAGAATTGTGTCATATGTGTGTTTGCACATATAAATGCCTCTGTGTCTATGTGCGTACTTGTGTGAATGTATGCTAAAACATCAAGCTCTTATTCAGTAATCTTGCTCATAACTAGTATTCCATCACTTGAACCATTTTTCCAATGCAGCTTTTGGCTGCATTAATTATAGGTAGTGTCGCAAAGGCTGTTCTGCCCAAGATGGATGCAAATTGAACTTCCCAGACTCCTTTACATTCTTAGGTTTTATCTTTCCAGGAATATCAACTTTTAAACTACAAGCATTTTTGTGAGTGTAAAGTCTAAGCTGTAACACAGATTTTCAACTCAAAAATTCATATAAAGCTAGATGGACATACACATTTTATATACTTAGTGTACACTGTTAGAAATGTAATCTTAAGCCGGGTTCCACTGGCTCAGTCCTATAATCCTAGCTACACAGGAGGCTGAGATCTGAGGATTGTAGTTCAAATCCAGCACAAGTAGGAAAGTTTCTGAAGCACTTACAATTAACCAGCAGAAAACTGGAAGTGGATCTTTGGCTCAAGTGGTAGAGTGCTAGCCTTGAACTGAAGAACGGTGGGACATCGAAAAGGCCCAGAGATCAAGCCCCACAACCATAAAAATAAAGAAAGATTAAAAAAAGAAAGAAAAAGAAATGTGATCTGAGCCACCAGGTTATTGCTAGTATAATTACTGCGGTCTCAACATGGCCTTTTTTTACAGTTAAGTCCATGCTCTCATATCTGACTTGCTTTGGAACCAGAATTATTCTTCCATTCTACTTTTTACAAATTTGCATGACTAGCTACCATGATTTAGATGTATTAGAAGAAAGAGAGTGGCCTCATCCTTCATGCTCCACTTGGTAGTAATGCTTTCTCTATATCACTCCCATAGATCTATATACTGGCCTTGGCTTTATTGTTTCAAAGTTGTCTTATTTGCAGAGTCTTCTATAGTATATTGAACAATTATACTTAAACACAGAACTTTTTTCTCCTATTATTCCTATAGTTTCTTCTACTGTTAACTTATCTACACTTGGGAAATACTGCACAACACACACACACACACACACACACACACACAAAGTTTCTGTGAAACTTCTTACCAGTTAAAATTAGCCTTAATTTACAGAGAACTTATGAAATTTGTACTTAATGTACTCCTGGATAATGTTTTTTTCATGGTTCTTATTGTAAAAATAATGTACAGAGTGTTAGAGTTACTTAAGTAAGGTAATGAGTACATTTCCAATCAATCGAGCATTGTTACCTCCTCCTTTATTTTCCCCTGCCATCCCTTCCCTCCCCATCTCCAAAATTCCCCCTTCCCTCCCAAGGTTGTAAAGTTCATTTTCTACATAGTGTCTTATTCATCTCATTGATACAGTGTGTCATATTGTATCCTTGTTTCAGCATTTTGTTATTTCCCTTCCCCTCCTCACATTAGAAAAATGTATATGCAAGATGCAAGCACCGAAATCATATCAAGTGAAAATGGGATATATGTGGGGGAAGAACATAGAAGAGAAACCAAAAAAATCACATAGTACATTTTAGATATATGAAAAACAATAGGAAGAAAGGAACAACAAGATGTGTCCCTATCTTGGGGTTCATTTCACTTAACGTCATCTTATATTGCCATATGTACATTGATAATGTTTTTATAAGCCATTTAAATTCCACGTGTTACCTCATGTCCAACGATGTCTTTGTGCTATTTCAATGAAGCCAGAAAACATTCATTTTACCTGGATCAGCACAATAGATATTTACTGAATATAAGCGGAAGGAACTGTTACTGCAAGTGGAAACTGATCCCAAGAGAGGAATTGAACATAGAGAAATGACAAAGTTCAAGTTAAGAAAAGAATACAAGGCTCGAAGGAAACTCTGTACTGGGCTTATTCGAGTCTGTTTTTTACTCATAAAACTTGTCTGTAAACTTGTAGTTGAGAGTATTACAAAAGGAAACAATATGCCATTTGAAGGCCAGCATAGGAAAAAAATAACTTTGAAAAGTGTTCTACTGCAAAGAAACAAAGACACGTAAGTTTTAAAGTGTCTTATGGAAGGATATTTCAATCCTGAGATGATTTTCTTATTGTGAGTCAGTTATCAATTCCTTTTGTCTGGTCCTGAGTTCTCCATAACAATAAGGATTCTAAAAAAGCAGAATACACTGAGTATGATCAGCAAAAGGAGCCTCTTCTCAAACCAGTGCTTTAATGATGGTCCCAAAGTAATATGTGGGGTTTTGTGCTTGTTTGTTTTGTTGGTGCTGGTTCTGGGGCTTGAAGTCAGAGGCTGGACCCTGTCTCTGAACAATGGTCTTCCATGTCCAACTGCCCCCAAATCTAGTACTCTATTGCTTGAGCCAAAACTGCACTTTCGGTTTTTTGGTGTTTTGACCCCAAATCTAGTACTCTACTGCTTGAGCCAAAACTCCACTTCTGGTTTTTTGGTGTTTAAATACAGATAAGAATTTGACAGACTCTCCTGCATGGGTTGGCTTTGAACTGAGATAGTAAGAAAGCCAAGTGACATCAACTGTATCAAGATTTGTTTTGAACCAAGAAATACTAGATGCAGTTTACTATAAAACTAATATTTGACAATTTTTAAAAGAAGAGAATATGTCCAGCAAAGAAGCCATAACTTAAATTACTCAGCAAAAGTAGGTGCACTGGATCACTTTGGAATTTTTTCTGATTGGGAAGATAACTATTGACTTCATAGTTCCTTTTGGGGAAACTTAAAGTCATATTTGCATTTTTTTGTTGGCCATAGGGCTTGAACTCTGATCCTGGGTGCTGTCCCTGAGCTCTTCAGCTCCGGTTGTGCACGCTACCACTTTAGGTACAGCACCACTTCCAGGTTTCTGGTGGTTAACGGAAGTTAAGTGTATCGTGGACTTTCCTGACCAGGCTGGCTTTGAACCACAATTCTCTGGTCTCAACCTCCTGAGTAGCTAGGATTACAGGCATGAGCCACCAGCACCCAGCTCATATTTGCATTTATGTGCAGGTAATGACACTATGTAGACAGAGAATGGAAATTTGAATCAAATGATGACATTTTCGCTTTTCAGAAAAATTGAGTTAGCAATAAATATGTCCTCCTTTTCCATGTTGTTACATTAATGACTCATGAGGTATGGAACTCTTACATTAGCATCCTCTGCTGTCTGCGTATGCTGACTTAGCAGCAGAAATTGTTCATAGTTAAATAGAGACTGAGATGTTTAGAAAGGAAAGGAGATCAGGTATGAAAGAAGGAAATAAAACTTATCTCACAGGAATTAGGAACTAGCCAAAGAAATTTAGAATGCCAAAGGCAATGAGGAATAAGCCTATTTGATAACTAGTTCTTCAATAACCAAAAATGTTTCCCTAGAACTGTTTTTGGTATAACTTAGTTATTATTATCATTTATTCCTTCCATCTGGAGTTATTCCTTCTCTTCTGTCAAAACTATTCATTAGCTTCTGCCTTTTTGGTGCTATGCCTGACAAAAAGATTTCCAAAATCTCACTTAGACTACCCTTCTCATTGTGATTAGCATTGAACACTCAAAAGCCTGGAATCTTTGAATTTCCAGGATTAATCTTCACCTGATATCTAAAACCTGATATCTAAACACATTCCTGTCATTACTTGCCGTGACCTATTAACAAAACTTTTTTTGTTCAATACAGTTTTCTGATATAGGTAAAGTATATGAATTAAGGACTATTGTCAGATATCAGTATGGAAGGAGCAATTATATATTCCATGTATGGTTATTTTGTGTTTACTAACTAAATGATTTTTTGCCAGTCCTGGAGCTCGAACTCAGGGCTATTCTTGAGAGTTTTTTTTCCTCAAGGCTAGCACTCTTCCACTTCAGCCACAGTGCCACTTCTCGTGTTTCTTTTTCTGTGTATTTGGTACTAAGCAATGGATTCCAGGGTTTCATGCATGCTAGGAAATAACTGTAATATAAAGCCACATTCCCAGAGCCCTAAATGACTTTCTTATGATGGTATTACTTTTTCATTTCATTACTATGTATTATAATTTTGGCCAGGTCATAGAAAAGAAGTGGAAAACAATACTAAGTTCAGTATGGCTGGCATTCCTATCACATCACTAATGAAATACAGTGTTAAGACCTGCAGGACTCATAGGGCTGTTACATGTGACATTATTATGTAAAGCACCATTACCAGTCATCTCTGACATCGATAACCTTCTGCTTCCACTTTCAAGGTCAAGAGCTGAATGTCTAAGACTTTTTATTGATTGGGTGTGTTTCCTAAGAAGGAAGAAGGAGGATGTGGAAGGTGATGGTGGAAAAATATGTATATTTGCTCCCTGTCCTCATTTTTTGCATTTTTAAAAAGTGCTACCGATGAACTCCCACACACATCTAATTAACTCTGCTATCTGCACAAGATGCAGATAAATTAAGGAATTTATTCTTGTTCATAGTCACTTGTTAACAAAATCCATTTCTGGAAAAAAAGATACTAGGAAGAAAGTAGAAAGTATTGTCTATAAAATAATTTCTTCTCTTGGCAGAACAAAATGTAGTATTGAAATGATTAATCCAGCTTTCTTTGAGATTTTATGCTGTTTTAGTATCAAAATGTTCTCTAATTCCTGTAACATACAAGCATAAAATCATGATTTGAAGTTCTTAGTATTTTTAGAAACAAAGGTTCATAATAGCTTCCTTCCTGCAGAGACATGTGATGACAAGTATGATTGGTTGTATTATCGTTCTCTTCTTTTTCCTCTTTTCTCAAGTATTGTATTTCTTGGCATATTTCCCTGTCCTGCATCAGCTTCCTATAGGTGAGATTTACCTCTACTCTGCAATGTCAACATGTGACTTACTTCAGCTTACAAAAATGAACCAGAAGTGGTCAAAGGGTATTTCTAGGGGAAGATTTCTAGCCCATTGTCTGTGTCTAGCAGCTGACTTGTTTTCCCTTAGCCACAAAAATAGCATATTTCTAGAGGGAGTCTTCTTTCAATTTATATACTGGAAGAATATAGCATGTGAAATAGAGGCAAAACTCAAATACAGACACACACACACACACACACACATATATATACATATATATATATTTAAAAAAAACAGGCAGAACTAAGATAATATTAGAATGATATTAAGATGTTAGTTTCTTACCATTCTTGTATATGTTTATGATAGTTGACTATAGCACACCAGAATTTAACAAACACTAAACAAGAACTAAACAAATAGATAACATTTCCTGTTTGATGCTATTCATTATTTTATAAATAAGCATTCTCCATGTGATCACTTGTGGGGTTATCTTTTTCTATATATGTGTTTAATCACTATAGACCACTGTATCTAATATCCACAATCATTATCCAGACCTTGTCATTGAGATGAGGAAGAACAAAATGTCTAGATTTCTCTTCTTCATTTCCTCTTCTCCTTTTTCTACTGTGACTTCTCATCCTTTCTCCAAATTCTCCTATTAATGAAGTAAGAATGACACATTGTAGATATCAAGCAAAAGCCTTCAAAGCCAGAATTTCATTCTTTCAGAAATAGGTGAAGTAAATCAGAGTGGCTCAAAGAAGAATAAATATATGATGTTTTCCTTGTCTGGCTTCCACCGTAGTGTGGGACCAGGACTCTAAATATCTAATAAACCATTTGCCTTGGCTAATTTTTTAAAATAATTTTTTTAAATAAATAGTAATTTTTAGAAAATTTTTTAAAATAATTTTTAAATAAATAGTAATTTGTTGTTTGCTTTTGGCAGGCAAAAAAATAAGACTGCTTTAACATTTTGTGAGTTGAGAGGCTAAATCTTATCAGAATCTATACATAATGAAAAATAAATGATTTTAGTATAAATAGCTGTTAGATACAGTTTTAATGTGACATACACACAGAGACAACTTTTTTCTTCTTTTCTTGTCCACACTGATTCAATTTCAATATGCAGTTCATGTAATTCAAATAACTGTGTTTCAGAAATAGATGACACAAAAAATTAGAAAAAGAGAACCAGTTTTGGGTGGTATAGTCTTTAAAAATAGCTGTCAAGTTAATATTAACCATAATTCCAAAATAATATCAGTCAAAAGCTCTTGAAAAGAGAAGATTTTAAACAGAATGTATAAAAAGTGGGAGTGCCAGCACTGCTTCAGGAGCTGCTCTCTGGGATTTAGATTAATTGCTTTCCGGGAATAAATTTTTTTTAGTTATATTTTATAGAAGAAATATGTTGTTCAAATTTAATGAAAGGATAACAGTTTATAGTAGAAAGAATGTTACACACTTATTGTGGTAGGCAGTGAAATACCTTCCCAAAATATCATCCCCAAATATCTAATTCCTCAAATGTAGATTTGCATGTTATACATATCTATCTATCTATCTATCTATCTATCTATCTATCTATCTATCTATCTATCTATCTATCTATCTATCTATCTATCTATCTATCTATCTCTCTATCTATCTATTTATCTATCTGTCAATCTATCTATCTATCTCTCCATCTAAATACTAGTTTGTAAAATAAACACCTTTCTTTACCCAAGGAGCAAAAATTTGTATAATTATCAGATGGGGGAAGTATATTCAAATGGGTACTTAAAAGTCCCAGCTGTAGAGGGAAAGGAACATGATTAGGGTAAGAACCCTCAGAAATATGTAAAGATGCTACATTAGAAGATAGAGGAAAAGACAACAACCCAGATTCTGAAGTTTCTGGAAAGCAGAACAGGAAGTAAATGCCGTTTCCACTAGAATCATCTGAAAAGTATTTCACCTCTGTAGGTGGCTCGATTTTCATCTAGTGAGACTTCTTTTAGATTTCTGTCCTTTAGAACTAAAATGATAAATATGGATTATACAAGCCACTTAACTTGTCGAAATTTGACAGATTTGATAGAGTAAACCAAGTCAACTACAGCGTTTTACTGATGCAACTACAGGGACACCACATGTCCTACTTTCTGAGAATAAGAAAAAGTTGCCACTGGCTTTATATACATGTATGATGTACATACTACTAAAGGCTTTGCATTAATGAAGTCTTGAAATTATATATAATATCTAAATAAGGAGCTCCCTATCTTTATTTTCACATTTGGGGATCACTAATTGCTACAGTTATGTAGAAAGCTAAGGTAAGAATATGGAAATGAAATCTTTCTCCTAATATTATAAAGATAATTTATGTCATTTTGAGTTATAGTTTCTAAAGTAATTTAAAAAAAATAAAGTAAAACAGAAACAGAAACTCAATTTTTATCCTTCCTAACTTTCCAACAGAAATTAGAGAATCCAGTAAAGATACAACAATCCCAGAATGGTATAGGATGTTATAAGAGCACTAGATGGTAAAAAAGAAGATAACAAAAATGGGTCCCTTGGAACAATGGGAAACACCTACAGATTGTGATATAGCTAGAAAATAGTTTCCCCTATTCTGTCTTTGATATCTTAGGTGTGTTTACACAGCAACTTTCCTCTCATAGGAAGTGACTCTTTATTAATACTTAAGGGTTGCAGCTTATAACCCAGCAATAAATAATGCTTCTAAATGTAAAAAAGAATGATACTAAGAGTAAACAAGTCTACTTGTGTTGCTATAGCTAATAAATAAGAATGATCTTTGGGATTAGTCAAACAATCTTGATCTTTTTCATAACTTTCCTCTTCTCCAACAAGAGAAATCCTAGTCAAGATATGTAAAACATTAATAAAGAATTTTTATATTTTTTATTGTTCACACTAAAGCAAATACACTTTTCCTCTTTGCAAGCCTGGTTTTGAGAGTCAGACCCTCACAATTATTTTATAGGCAAAAGTTTATTGCTTTGGCTTAGGTGTTTTCTTGCCTTTGGGCATTGCTCTCTATTATTTTGGCAACTACACAGAAAAACAAGATAAATCCATTATGTTTATTTTGAATTGTTCAAAGTCAAGCTGTCTTCAAACAAAGTTTTCCGTTCCCTTCTACACTGCTAATTGAAGTTTAAGTGCTAACAAAAACGTGATACTTTAATGTACATTTTCATTGAAACCAGTGAAAACAAGAGTGTCTGTTATTGCTTTTTTAAATGTTTTCAAATATTTTCCTTGGCTATTTTCATTATTGCCTTTGTTCCAGCCTCTAATCAGGAACACAGAGTTTCACAAAAAGATCTTCCTAAGGAATAGGATGTTAGTCAAAAAAATAGGTGTATAATTAAAGATTTTCATCATTTAAGAGATTGAATAGCTCAGAAGACATTTTGCTATTACTGGCATGGTTCTTAAACTAAGTGAAATGCATGTAAATGTGACAGTTGTTCCAAACAATGATTATGGCTTATACTTTTCTGCTTCAATGAGATGAGTAACATTACTGTAAATGAAACCTCTGGAAAGATTGGAGGGCATATAGATTTTAGGGTAGAAGGGTTAATGTTAGAAAGTCAAGAGAGATTCCATAAACAGCACTGGCTATCACTTATCAGTTAATTATACTTATGATATATATGTATATAAACAAATATGAATTGAGTGAGAAATGTGTGATTTACACAATTGATTCAATGACAAATAAGACCAGAAAACACTTCCCTACATTTGTGTAAACTATTATATCTAGTGAAGATTTAAAAAGTTTTAGAATATAAATTTTAACATTTATGTCAAAATATTTTTACCTGTTTATTTTTATTTTTGGCGATTGTGGGGTTTGAAATCTGGGTCTGGACGCTTTCTCTCAACTGTTCAGCTCAAAGCTAGTGCTCTACCACTTGAGCCACTGCCAGTTTTTTATTGGCTCATTGGATATGAGTCTCATGGACCTTCCTGCCTAGGCTGGTTTTGAACCATGATTCTCAGCTCTCTGAATCCTTAGTAGCTAGGATTACAAGTATGAACCACTGGCAACTATTTCATAATTAATTTTACACATTTATGAAGTATGGAGTGGTAATTCCATTCATTTATATCTTGTGTAATGATCAAGCTATATTATATCCAATAGTTTTTGTATGTAACATTTCTCTTTAGTGAGACTGCTCAAAACTTTATCTTTTGGCTATGATGAAATATCTATTCTTAACTATAATCACTTTGCTTCTTATGGTATACAATAAATATATTAACTTTTAGTCATGGAAGTCTGCTAATTAAAATTATATAAAGTATGAATTGTAAAGTGAAAGAAATTCATGGTTCCATTACTTGTTTTAGGAAAACAATTATGCCTTTTGTTTTCAATTCTATTTCTGTGGGAATGTGTAATATTCATTGATTTAACTGTTAAAATTGATAACAGTTACATTATAACAAGTTGATTCAAGCTTGTATTTGAAAATTGCACACTTAACACAAATATACTTTCACTTTCTTCTACCACATAATTAAAATATCAGTAAAGCAAAGATTGGTGTTAACAGGTCATGTGTAGAATTCTAGAAACTCAGGAGGCTAAGACCTGAAGATTTTAGTTCAATGTCAGTGCAAACAGACAAAAATGTGAAAATTTATCTCCAATTATCCGGCAAGAAGGAGAAGGTGAGAATGTGGCTCAAGGAATAGTGTCACCACCTATGAGCAAAAAAATACAATGGAGACCATTAAACATTGAGTTCAAGCCATAAAAATGGCATATACACAGAAGACAACAATAAAAAGTACTATTAACATCAATAATGAAGACAAAATAGTTGAAAAGATCATGAGAAATGTTGTAATACATGAGAGAGACAAATCATAGTCTCATTTGTACAATCTCATTGTACTCATTTGTGTTGAAACCTGGCTTTTGGGTAACATGTGAAAGAGTAGATTTGATTACCTGACATAGCAGACATTGCCTGTGAATATGCACCATCCCATTCTGCAAAAATTTAAACTCGTGCTTGTTAATTTAAATAAAACCTCATGTTAGAAACTGTTTGGTTCACATAGACAAGGGTCCTTATTTTGAGGCTTCAGACCAGAGCTTTTGTTTATAACGACTCCTGCTTTATCCACCTTCCCTTGCCTTATTAGCTGGCACCAAGCCAAGTCTTTTAACTAGACCCCATTGCCTTAATCCCTCCTTTCTCAAGCTACAACTCATTTCACATGCTATCTATGTCGTAGAATTAGTTGTTTTTTTCTAATCCCCAACAGAAAACTCTTATATTCATGTAAACCCACTATACATAACCTAGTTAGAAAAGGGATTAAGTGTTTAGCATTCGCTGCAGCTCTCATCTGTAGGTTTGCTTCCTAAAAAATCTGTGCTACACTATCAGTTTTTTCTCCATGGCCTTTGAGTGTGACAAATGATTGATTTGGTTTGATGTAATCCCATTTATCCAGACTTACTTTGATTTGTTGTGCTTTGTCATCTTTGGAAGTTTTAACCTATGCCAAGGGGCCCTCATGTTTCCCCTAACCCGTCCTGTAACATTTTTAAAGGTATCTGGACTTACATTGAGGTCTTTGATCAATTTGCAATCGATTCTGGTGCAGGGCGATATATAAGGATCTAACTTCAGTTTTCTGTGTACAGCAAATTCTACCAGCACAATTTTTTGAAGAGGCTATCTTTCTTCCATCCTGTTTTTCTGGCTCTCTTATCAAAGATTATGTGCCTATAGGAGTGGATTCATTTCTGGGTCTTCAATTCTGTTGTACTGATGGAATTTTGTGCTTTTATTGGAAAGAATGGCACTATCTCATTCCTGAGGAAAAAGAAAGACTGGAAAAAATGATATTTAGTGAAATAAAACAGATCCAATTAAATATATGTTGTATTGTTTTCCACCTTTGTAATAACTAGAATATGTCCATAAATCTACAAGTTAATCCAGTAGGTAAAAAAAAGACAAATAATTATACTTGGACATGATTAACTAACAGCACTCTAAGCATTCACATGGTGAAAACAAGGGAGCTATTCTAAGGAGAGGATCACAATGACTCAATAGCTACATGCATATGGCCATATTGCAATGAACTCTAAGAATCAATCATGCATGTGAAATGCATATATCTGTATATAATTTTAATAGATGTCATAAAAATAGCCGATTTCCCTGTTATCTCAAAGCAAAATTCTAAGTTTAAAAGATAAAATCAAGGAAAGTTTTCAAAACAAAAACTAAAATACATAGAGGAAAAAGTGGGAGAGAAATGATAAGATGAAAAGTAGAGTAGCTCTCTATTGAAGAATTCATAAACAATTTCCAAAATTATACAAGATAGCTGGGGTAGAGCTCAGTTGTAGGACTAGACTAATATATACAAAGCCAGGTGTTCAATCTCCAAGAAGGCATAATAACTTATCAAATAGTAATAATAAAATAATTACTAGAAATAAATGCTTTCATGTTAGAGAGGCCTGAATCCTAAAACAGTATACAATTTACTCTCAATTCTTGTATTCAATGACATGAAACTACAAGAATAAAGAGGAAATAGTTTTCCTTTGCTATCCTTTCCTTTAGTTTTCTGTTTTCTTCTTCTCTTTTTTTCCTTTGGCACTACTGGTGCTTGAAGTTGCTAAGGCTCTGACCACTTTAGATTATTTTTCAGATGAGGTCTTACTTTTTAGCCAAGCCTCTCAAGCTTTCCTTTGGCTTCCACAAATGTGAGATAAGAGGGAAATTACACTATATCTAGCTTTCTTTGTTTTTGTAGTTTCTCACGATTTTTTTTTTTTGTGAGAACTGGCCCTGGATGTCAGTGTTCTAAAGTTCTGCCTTCTAATTAGCAAGGTACATTTCATTCCAAGTTTGGACTCAGAATATTTTTCAATGTAAATATTCAATATTGACTTCTATTTTCTATGTATGTTTAAATTCTATTGAGGTTAGTATTCTTCTTTATGATGTTATAATAAGAACACAGAGAAATCCCTTGAATATTTTCCCTGTTTCTTTGAATATTTATAAGTATGACATAGTAAGTAGGACATTAATATTTCACAAGTACATTATGCAGACTTCAGTTGTTATAATTATTTTGTGCACATATTAAGTCCAATATAATTTTATCAACTCTATATTAATATATCATATTTACAGAAACGTTTCTTTTCCAAAAATGTGTCTGTCCCATATTTCCCTTCTATAATTAAACCCTCCACTTCTCTTTGTCCCATCCAAAACCTGTTTCATCCTGGAAACGAACACATTTTTTTTTGCTCCGACTTCTAGATCATGCAATAAATACGCGTTGAAGATTGCCTTCAAATCTATGGTAGGTTATTGCCAGTTGTTGTATGCCTTAATATTGTATTGTATTCCCACGCATTGCCTTTGGTTCTGTCATTATAGAATGTAGTATAATTTGTTTCCCATTCACCTGAGGAAACCCTGAACTGATTTCCATTTCTTTGACTAGAGGAAATTATGCTTCTATAAAACTCTGTGTTTTGGCCTTTGGGTGAATGTTACATTTGATTTCCATGAGACAAAGCCTGAAGAGCTCAATTCCTGTGCTATATTGTGGGTGGCTGCATATTGCATATTCTAGGAAACTGTCAAAATGTTTTCAAAAGTGGCTTTCCCATTTGACATTCCTGCCAGCATCCAGTTTCTCTGTTTCTTGATAGCATTTAGTATGGACAATATTGTATTATGTGAAGTAATTCTCATACATGTTTTATGATGTCATGTTAGTTTTAATGTGCATTCATTTGATTACTGATGATGATTTTCTTGTGCTTATTTTTCACAAGAGGTATTTTGATGTTTTCTAACTGATTTTTTTAACATTAGGTTTTGAGACTCCCATGTAGACTCTAGATTTAAGGCATTCTTCAGGTACAGGATTTGTAATTATTTTATCCTTACTATGGGTACCTTTCATCATCATCAGCAGCAGCAGCAGCATCATCAGCCTCATCAGCATCATCACTATTAGTATTACTACTATTACGTTTTTACATGTAGGTATGGTCCTGGGGATTGAACTCAGGGCCCCTGAGATTTGTTGCATTTTGTTAACAATTTACCATTTGAGTCAAGCCTCAGTTCTGGCTTTTTTGCTGATTAATCAGAGATAAAATTCTCAGGAACTTTATTTTGTGGGCTGCCTTCAAACAACAGTACTCACATCACACCCTACCAAGTAGTTAGGTTGATATACATGAGTCCCCTGCTCCCAACTTTTATTCACTACTTGCATATGAGCTTTCACAGACTAAATTATTTTATACTTTTTTGAGTTCTACTATATCGTTTTCCTTTCCTATAATTTTAATGCCAAATTTAAGTATGCTTCATCTCCAAAATTGTCAAGGCATCTTCCTTTGTTACACATTTACATCATTCTTTTTGTTTTATATGCCACCTTCAAATCCTGCTTGAAGTTAATATTTGAATAAATTGTTATTTTAAGTCAATTTTCACTTTTTAATTCTCCCTAATATTGTCTAACCTATCACCACTTATTAAAGAGTATGTCACTCCACAAGTGTTTGATATTACACTCTTATTAAATATGACTTAATAATAATTATGTGGCTCTAATCTGGTGCCCTACAGACACATTGAGCTGTATAATCTTTTCTCTACAAATATAACAATTTTACACTAACAGCTTTAATATTGGACAGAGAAATATATTCCAGTTTATTTTCCTTTGTCAATGAGTCAAAGAGTGCTGGTCAGGTGTTTTTAAAATTTTTCATAAACTTATAAATAAAACTCTGAAGCTGAGCACTGTTAGCTCACGCTTATTACACTAGGTGGATAGGAGGCTGAGATCTGAGGATTGCGGTTCAAGGCAGCTCGAACATTAATATATAGTTGTTTGATGTTGAATAGATATATCTGTTGAACTAGATTGTATCTGTAGATTATTGACTGTACAAATTCAGACTTTGGTTGATGGTTGCCTTAAGATAGTGTTCTAGCACAAAACTGATGCTATTTTCATCTCAAATGGGGAGTGTAAGCCGGAAAACACAAGAAAAATGGCAAATCCGGGTATCTCAATTCCCAATCTTGGTAATCAGGGGACAGAACAGATAATGAATAATCCAGAGGAGAGTTCCCAAATAGCTCTACAAACACTGCTGGCAAACATGATAAATGGAAAGTTTGAAAACATACAAAGGACTCTGTATGAACATGATAGGGAGAGAGAGGAGGCAATCCAAAAGTTTATACAGGAATATAAGCATGAGGAAGCTACTCAAAAACTGATACAGGATTTGCGTGAGCAGCGTGAGAATACTCAAAGAGAAAGGCAGGAATGGCTTGAACAGGCTGAGAACACTCAAAGAGAATGCACGAATCCCACGAACGGGAGGAAGCTAACCAAAGAGTAATACAGGAATTGAGAGATCAGGAAGAGAATACACAAAGATCACTAAAGGCATTCATGGATTCCATTAACAAAGAGATGAAGGAAGTCAGGGAGACCACAAAGGGAATGCTGAATGGAATCCAAAAGAAGGAATGGGTGTCCAAAGAAACCATAACCAATCAACTAAGTGATTTAAGAATAAACACTGAACACCAAATGAAGGAAGTAAAGAAATTCATACAAGACCTAAAACAGAGCTTCAACTAAGAATTTGAAGCCATCAAAGCTCACCAATTAGAAGGAAAAGAGATAAAAAACAAAGTAGAGAGTCTTGACAGCATTTTAGACCATGCAGAAGATCGAATCTCAGGGATTGAAGACAGCCTACATATTATAGAGAAAGCACATACAACCATCCAAGACAAGTCCAAGAAATATGATAGATCTATCCAACACTTGCAAGAAAACATCAGAAGACCTAATCTGAGGATAATGGGTGTAGAGGAGCACCTAGAAACAGAAGTTAATGGTCTAGGAAATAAGTTTAACAGGATCCTAGCAGAGAACTTCCCAAACATACAAAAAGATAGGCCTATTCAGATACAAGAAGCTTTTAGAACCCCAAATAGACCAGACCAGAATAGGACATCCCATCATCACATTATAACCCACACAGGATCAAGTCAGACTAAGGAAAAGATCCTTAAAGCTGTCAAGGAGAAAACATTAATCACCTATAAAGGGAAACCAATTAGAATCACCTCAGATTTCTCAGCAGAGACAATCAAAGCAAGAAGAGCCTGGAATGATGTATGCCATGCCATAAAAACAAACAACTATCAACCAAGAATACTGTACCCAGCTAAATTCTCCTTCATAACTGAAGGCCAAATAAAAACCTTCCATAGCAAAGAAAAATTGAAACAATACATCTCCACCAAAC
Source organism: Dipodomys spectabilis (assembly GCF_019054845.1). Lineage (NCBI taxonomy): Eukaryota > Metazoa > Chordata > Mammalia > Rodentia > Heteromyidae > Dipodomys > Dipodomys spectabilis. The sequence goes on from NW_024871045.1 coordinate 846,874, forward strand.
CAGCCCTAAAAAAGTTACTACTTAAGGGATCTCTCCTTCAGGAGGATTTTACAATTCTAAATATCTATTCGTCAATTAAAGGAGCACCCAAATTTATTCAAGTAATACTACTTTCCCTCAAATCCCACATAGATCCAAAGACATTAATTGTTGGGGATTTTAACATACCACTCTCCCCACTAGATAGATCAACTCGGCAAAAACTCAACAGAGAAACCACAGATCTAAACAGCTGCATAGATCAACTAGACTTAACCGACATCTACCGAACATTTCACCCAGCAGCATCAGAATACATGTTTTTCTCAGCAGCACATGGAAAGTTTTCTAAAATTGACCACATTTTAGGCCACAAAGCAAACTTGTCTAAATTCAGAAACATTGAAGTTATACCTTTCATTCTCTCTGACCACAAGGGAATAAAATTGGAACTCAAGACCAAAAGCCACCAAAGAATGTCCGGTATCACATGGAGGCTGAACAACACACTGCTGAATCATGAGTGTGTCATGGAAGAGATTAGAAAGGATATTCAAATGTTCATGCTATTCAACAAAAATGAACACACAAATTACCAGCTCCTCTGGGACGCAGCAAAGGCAGTACTCAGAGGCAAGTTTACAGCTCAGAGCTCCTACATCAACAAATTGGAGAGATTTGAAACAAACAATTTAATGACACATCTAAACCTCCTTGAAAAAGAGCAGCAAGATAAACCCCAATCCAGTAGGGGGAAAGAAATGATTAAAATTAAATCAGAATTAAATGAATTAGAATCCAAGAAAACTATAGAAAGAATCAACAAAACAAAGAGTTGGTTCTTCGAAAAACTTAACAAAATTGACAGACCCTTAGCAAATCTTATCAGAAAAAGAAGAGAACACACCCAAATTAATAAACTCAGAGATGAGAATGGAAACATCACCACGGAAACAACCAAGATTCAGAACATTATAAGGGAATACTTCTCAAAACTTTATGCTAATATGTTTGAGAACTTGACAGAAATGGACCGTTTCCTAGCAAATATTGACATGCCAAAACTAATCCAAGATGAGTTAAAACATCTTAACAGACCCATATCAAGCATTGAAATAGAAACAGCAATAAGAGACCTCCCAGCTAAGAAAAGTCCAGGACCAAATGGTTTTACAGCGGAATTTTACAAAGGCTTCAAAGCATAGCTCACACCAATACTCCTCCAACTCTTTAATGAAATTGAAAGAGAAAGCTCACTACCAAACACATTCTATGAATCCATCATAACCTTCATCCCAAAACCAGGCAGGGACTCATCAAAGAAAGAGAATTATAGACCCATTTGTTTGATGAACACTGATGCAAAAGTTCTCGACAAAAATTTGGCCAATCGACTTCAACAATTCATCCAAAAAATCATACACCATGATCAAACAGGATTCATTTCAGGGATGCAAAGCTGCTTCAATATACGCAAATCAATTAATATTATTCATCACATCAACAGGAGTAAGAGTAAGAACCACATGGTTATCTTAATAGATGCAGAAAAAGCATTCGACAAGATCCAACACCCATTTATGATGAAGGTTTTGGAAAAATTAAGAATCCATTGAACATTCCTCAATACAATAAAGGCTGTATATGACAAACCTACAGCCAGCATTATAATTAATGTTGAAAAACTAAAGCCGTTTCCTCTTAACTCAAGAACAAGACAAGGATGTCCACTCTCTCCACTTCTCTTCAATCTAGTATTAGAATGCCTAGCTACAGCAATAAGACAAGATGCAGACATAAAGGGTATCCAAATAGGTAAAGAAGAAATAAAACTCTCCCTCTTTGCAGACGACATGATCTTGTATTTAAAAAATCCCATAGACTCCACTCCCAAATAACTCAAGCTGATTCAAAACTTTGGCAAATTAGCAGGTTATAAAATTAACCCCCCAAAATCAATGGCTTTTCTGTATGCCAACAATGAGAAAAGTGTGGCTGAAATTAGGAAAGCAACTCCATTTGTAATAGCCACACAAAAAATAAAATACCTAGGAATTAACATAACCAAAGAAGTGAAGGACCTCTATGATGAAAATTTAAAATCTTGAAAAAGGAAATCAACACAAAACTTAGAAAATGGCAAAACCTTCCATGCTCCTGTATTGGAAAGATTAACATCATGAAAATGGCAATACTTCCCAAGGCTATCTCCAAATTCAATGCGATACTCATCAAAATTCCAACCTCATTCTTCAAAGAAATAGAAGAGGCAATCCAAAAATTCATGGGGAACAATAAAACACCCCGAATAGCAAAAACGCTCCTCAACAGAAAGAACACGGCTGGAGGAATATCAATACCAAATTTCAAACTCTACTATAAAGCCATAGTAATCAAAACAGCTTGGTATTTGCATAAGAACAGACCTCAGGACCAATGGAATAGAATTGAAAATCCAGAAATGAACCTCCAGACCGAAAGCCATCTAATCTTTGATAAGGGGGCTAAAAAAATAGAATGGAATAAAGACAGGGTCTTCAGTAAATGTTGCTGGCAAAATTGGTTAACTATTTGTAGAAAACTAAAGCTAGATCCTTATATATCACTCTGCACCAGAATCAACTCCAAATGGATCAAAGAACTCAAAGTCAAAGCAGGCACTCTGAAAACATTACAGGATGGAATAGTAGAAACCCTAGGTCTCCTTGGCACAGGCCAAAGGTTTCTGAATAGAGACCCAAAACACAACAGATCAAAGAAAGGTTGGACAAATGGGATTGCATGAAGTTTCAGGGCTTCTGCATGGCAAAGGACATAGCTAGCAAGATCAATAGAAAGCCCACAGATTGGGAGAAGATCTGTACTAGCCATATAACGGACAAGGGTCTCATATCTAAAACATACTTGGGACTCAAAAAAAAAATCCCCCAACAACAAATCCTCAAGAAACAACTGCTCAATAAATAAGTGGGTGAAAAACTTAAAGAGAAACTTCTCTGAAGAAGAAAGAAGGATGGCCAATAGACACATGAGGAAATGCTCAACATCCCTAACCATAAAAGAAATGCAAATCAAAACAACATTGAGATACCACCTCACGCCAGTTAGAATGGCAAAAATCAAGAACTCTAATAACACCATGTGCTGGAGGGGATGTGGACAGAAGGGAACCTTACTTTATTGTTGGTGATAGTGTAAACTTGTTCAACCACTTTGGAAAGTAGTATGGAGGTTCCTCAAAAGACTCCACATAGAGCTCCCCTATGACCCAGCAGTCCCACTTTTGGGCATTTACCCTAATGTTTACAAACAAGACCACACTAAAGCTACCAGCACGACTATGTTTATTGCAGCATTATTTACCATAGCTAAGATATGGAACCAACCCAGATGCCCCTCAGAAGATGAATGGATCAAGAAAATGTGGTATATATACACAATGGAATTCTATGCCTCCATCAGAAAGAATGACATTGCCCCCTTTGTTAGGAAATGGAAAGACTTGGAAAAAATTATATTAAGTGAAGTAAGCCAAGCCCAAAGAAACAGATTTGATGTCAATATAACTTGTGGAGGAGATGGGGAAAAACAAGGCGTTTAAGGATTCAGGTGGACCTGTTGCAACAATGAGAAGTACAAAATGTCATGTCAAAAATGAGCTTTACAATGTCGGTGGGAGTGCGGAGGGGGGGAAAGATTGGGTGGGGGGGAGGGGGGAGGCTGGGAAGGGAGGTAAAGTGTAAACAAATGAGGAGGCTGCAATGGTCAGTAAGAAATGTATCCATTATCCTGCCCATGTAATTGTAACCCCTCTGTACAATATGTTCACAAATAAAATAAAATATATAAAAAAAAGAAGATTGCAATCATGCCTCCGTAGATGTTGTTAATTGGATAATGTTTACTTCAAGTTCTGCCTGCCTGCTTCCTTTTCACTGTTTATTTTTCAATGTAGCTTTTTCTTCTGGAAAGTATTTATGGGCCTAGTGAAGATCAATTCCTACTGTAATTAGTCATTAATTTTATTCCAACATCATTTCACAGATCCTTCTGAGTTTCTTCAGGGTCTGTAGAGTAATGCTTCACATTCTTAGATATGTTTTTTTTTCTTTTTGGGGGGGGGGTTCTGGTCGTGGGGCCTGAACTCTGGGCCTGGGAGCTGTCCCTCAGCTCAACAGCTCAAGGCTAGCCCTCTACCACTTGAGCCACAGCGCCACTTCTGGCTTTTTTCTTTTTGCATATGTGGTTCTGAGGAATCGAACCCAGGGCCTCAGGCATGCAAGGCAAGCGCTCTACCACTGAGCCACATTCCCAGCCCTTAGATATGTTTTTAACATTGATGCATCCGATGATAAAGACACATTGCTTAAGTCACCATTTTGATGATTGAAAAGAAACCATGCTGCAATCACACTATATCGTAATTTTCTGGTTTTAAATTCTTTTGGATTAGAATTGATGCTGGAGAATTAACATTCTGTGTAAAATTTTATATTTTCCTAATTATTTTTAGTATACTTTCCAATATTGTATAAAGTTAGAACATTACTACTTACTTAGTTTTAGGATTTCTAAAATGGTTAGAGTAAAAGTTGTATTCATTCACAATTTTAAGATAATATTGTCCATTATGACCAAGTGAGATATTTTAAACTTTTTATTTGTGGTCCTTAATAGTGGTGCTGGGAAATCAAGTTCGTGGCTTCATGTGTCTTAGTCTACTGTGTGCCTCTGAGCCTGATTTAACCTATGGTTTTATTTTCAATCAAATGGAATAAAGAAAAATTTCCCTAGGAAGGAATTAACACTTGGTTACTTTCTCCAGTATCTCTCATACACATAAAAGTAATATAATTCTACACTGAAAGAAAATGGTGTTCTTATATTGTATTTACTAGTAGTAACTTTTTATTTTTTGTAGCCCCACTCTTCACTAAGTCTTGCCCATTTCCTATCCCTCCTTCCCATAAAACTTGACTAGATCAACTGGAAACCCACTTCTTGTCAGCCTCCTCCTTAAAAAGATCAACCTAAGTAACCTACCCCCTGGTAGCCCTGCTAAAAACTTTCAAAGGCCTGACTGCAACCAGACTCCTTCCTGAGAGCCCTCCTCTGCTTTAGGGAAATCCCTCTTCCGCTCCACCCCTTCCTGGAATCCCTGCTCTGCACCACCAGAAACCAGACCACATTCATATCTCCTTCTGTGTCCCACCTTGCTGCAATAGAACCCCACTTACACCAGGCTCCTCCCTCAAAACCCCACTTCATCCACCAGATGAGGTCCCCCCCTAACTACTCTAGTCCCTCATAGTCGCATTGCTCCCATATCCTAGTACCTCCAAACTCCTCCCTTCACTTTTATACCCAACCACCAACCAGACTTCTCACTCCAACCACCCCCCCGGTTTCATCAGAAACTCTGCCCATAACTACCCTACTTGAAAGAGGCCTAACCTCTCAAACACAGCCCTGAACCTACCTCTTCCCACAAAGCCCATCATGCTATACCAAAAACCCTTCACCTTCCTATAACTGCCATGCAGCCCTGCCTTGCTTAGCCAGAAGCTTCTCACACAGCCCATCTCCTGCGTGGAAAGACAGCCCTGCTTCAACACAAGCTGCTCTACCTCCCATATCTACTCTCTCAATGCCCTGCCTTGCTCTCCAGATAAATCTGCCTCCTATTGGCTCCTCCCTCAATTCCACATCCTACTCCACCAGATACCCTGCCCACAATTATCCTACACCATTTTAGCTTTTCCACTCCTTCTCAGAGCCCCTCCTCCAACTAGCCCCATGGCTCCAAACCCTGCCCTGCTCCTGAAAATCCCACTAAAAACCCCCCACCACACTATGACATTTCTGGACATCCACATTGCTCCACTGGAAGCCACTGTTCCAGTTGGCCTCTTTCTGGAAGCCTAGAAAACCTCCACCAGACTCTCCCATCTCTCGACACCCACATTGCTTTACTGGAAACCACTGCACCAGTTGGCGTCCCTTTTGAAGCCTCACTAGACTCAACTGTAAATCCCAGTCCCTCCATAGTCCCTTTTGGAAGGTTGTTTTGCCCTGCTGGAAATCCTGTCCATAGTCCATGTCCTGCCTTACAACACTGAAATACCCATCCAACCTTACTCCTCTTTTCGAAGTGGTGACTGGTTACACCAGAAAACTCATCCTAACTAGTTTAGTACACTGGATCTTAACACTGCTCTCACAAAGCCCTGGTCCTGAAAAACGCCTCCATACATTGTGACTACATTGTGCTCTGCTGGAAACCCCACCTCCACCCTAACACACTTCCCGAAGGCCTGCCATTCTCCATGAGAAACTCACCCCTTACTAGTCTTTGTCTTCCTAGTACCACCCTGCCCTCTCAAAGCCACACTCTGAAAAGCAACTCCCTCATAGCTCCGAATTCCTGCTCCAGAATCCCTACCTTCTGTCAACCTCTTGCCTCCCTTCCCTGCCCTGCGTTAGGGGAAACCTAACCCTACATATCCCACAAGGGGTCACAGTGTTCCACCAGATCCCCTCCTCTAAGTAACCTCTTCCTTTGTAGCCTTGTTCTTCCTTTTCAAAGCCCTGCCCCAAACAGCCTCCTCCCCAGTGACCCCACCTTCTTCCAATGAAAACCTGTCCACCTGCCAGCCTCCATCCTAAAACCCGCCTACTCCACAAGAGACCCCTCCACTAACAAGTTTAGTCCTTCCTGTTTCCTCCCTGATGTCTCAAATCCCTACACAGATTGGCCTTCGCCCTCAACGCCCTGTCCTGTTCCTTCATACAGGCTGTTCCAATACCAACTCCTCCCTTAAAACAGACAGAGCTCCACCAGAAACCCCATAACACCTCATCCATGAAGGTCTCGTCTAGTAACTTTTATTACAAATGTGATTTTGAACATATCTGGGGAAATAATAGTTCCAGCCTCCAGCTGGCCTCAGTCACAGAGAAGGATTTGTGCCTGGTTTTGGGTTTTCAGGTAGTCCTGAAAATGTAAAGTGCTCTTGTCTAAAATTGGATAAAAATCAGGCCAGTTTAATTGCAGGTGAATCCCACCCCCAGCCTTCATCCAACAGAAGGGATTCAAAAGACCAATTTTTGAAATGTCTTCCTAAATAAGCAAGCCCTGGGAAAATGAAGCTCAACTAAGTTACTTAGATTAAAATAAATACTGTCTTAAATTTTTCTTTCAAAACTTTAAAATGTACATATAACTGATTTTGATTTTTCCGTGCTTAAAAATCTGAGTGTGTTTTATATGTGTTTGTGAACATTTTCATGATAGAAATTGTCAGCATGCTGTAACAATTGGCTGAGTTTAAGTTTAAAGTTCAAAAGGTTATGAGATTTGATCATTACTAAAAATTTTTTAAAGCATTTTCACATCATTTGAAACGGCTTTTTAAGGATTCTTTAACTTAAAAATTAGAAAATCTGGTATTTTAGAATGCATAAGGCTGTTTATACTGTAATCAAGTTATATGGCTTAACAAAAAGGAGAAATATAGAAGCCAACAGAAGAACTATCTTTAGAAGTGAAGGGTGAGTAGGCAGAAGTGCAGTTCAGCTTCTCATGCATGGTGGAACAGGCCCCGGGAAGAGTCCACACATGGTGAAAGAGGGCCATCTGGCACAAACGCAGTTCAACTAACCCTAAAGAGTCGGATTGGGTGTGTTCCCATTCCACAGGAAGGGCCAAGTGACCTATATTTATTCTGCCCCATTTCCCTGCAGAGACACACTGGAAACATGATGGTAAAAATGAGTGATGTGAAGATCTGATTAACATTGCTAAAACTACCCCTTGGATGTGTTAAAATTAAAATTAAGAAGGCCTTAAAAAGAGGATTAAAAAGTTTATTTGTATAATGTGCTTTGCTCTCAATGATATTCTGCCATTGGATATGTTATTTTTAAGGCATAAAGGTGTTAAGTCTAGCTTTTGGTACAGTGATGGTGATTTTAATTTTTGAATTAAGAAAAAAATGTTATTTGAGCGTGAAAGTTTTCATGTGTATCTGTTTTAAAACAATCAGCCAAAGGAAATGAGTGACATCTAGCCTCGAGAGTTTAAGGGGTTTTTCAACATGCAACTAGAAACTAAAGTATGGAATATTTAAACAGAGATAAATAGGAGGCTTACATATTAGGAATGGATTTCTGTATATAAAGTTTAAAAGTAAAATTGTTCTAATTGTTTAATTGGAGTAACATGGCCTTTTATGAGACTCATTGATCTGAAAATTGGTTCGAATCCAGGCTGGGCAGATAAAGGTCCCTGTGAGAATGTCACCTCTACTCAGCCAGCAGAAGGCAGAATGATCAAGCAGACCTGCTTTAGGATTCAATGTGGCAGAGTGCTAGCCTTGAGCTTTAGAGATGAGGGACAGCACTCAGGCCCCAAGTTCAAGTCCAGCAACCAACTAAGGGAATTGCCAGTGAGGCACTGTTCCCAGAGTGAAGAAGACACTCCTTGGATGAAAATAATGGGAGAGCATCCACAGACCGTAAGCCACTGCTTAGATGGCAGAAATAATGTCAGATCCTTGAGTCATTTGTGCATGGCCCTTTACAAATTAGTCAGAGCCAGGAGTTCATGGGACGATAGTTTGTAAGCATGCCTAGTGTCTATGACTGTAAGGGACAGGAACTTGTCAGTTATCTGTGATAGTAGTAAAATACTAAGGTTGTAAAATGTGGAGGATAATTTAAGTCTCAACCCCTGTATGTGCCAAAAGCTCTAATTGGCAGTAACTTTTGAATTGGCACCAGCTGCATGAAATTCATCAGCTCAGGAAAAGTTTGTAAACCTGAGAGTGTGTCCTGCATAGGTATCTCAGACATTGTTAGGATTACTAGAGATCACGTTCCTAAGCCATCCAAAAAGATCCTTTTGCAAACCCGAAAGCTAAATAAGCTCCACTGCTGTAGCCAGAAAAATGGTCTGTGCATTTGTCAAAAGTTAAAATATTGTTCTTAATGACATCTAACCCTGGTAACCTCTTTGTAAAATAAGCTAAGTTTATAGGTTCCTGGCAAGGTAGGATCAACACTCCTGAGTCAGCTTGAAGAAGTGACAGAAGATGAATCTTTGCCCATCATCCCCTTTTAAGAACAAGGGAAAATATTCATTTTTTTAAAAATGTGGCAAAATAGATAGAAGGAAAAGGCATGGGAAATAGTAGTACAGGCCTGAGCCTTCTATATCTGCTTAGAAAATCCTAGCCTTATTAAAATAATTATTGTTTAAAAAGTTGTCATCTTGGTAAATTGTCCTGGACTATTATATAAATTGTCTTAAAAACTAGTGGGGTCACAGCCTGCCAAGTGTATACAATGCATCCTTACCTGTCTATGTAGTAATTTGCAGTCCAGCACGAGGTGTGACAGTCCCTTGGAACCACTGAGAGACACTGCTGCTGCTGCTGCACACCCTAATGGGTAAAGTTCAACAACAGCCTGACAGTTACCTGGAGGAAATCTACATCATCACCCAGACCACTTCCACCATGGTAAAAGTATACTGCACTCCTGCCTGATTCCATCACCTGAAAATGTTTCCCGGTTGAAAGCTGCTACAGCTAAGATCTTGTGGGACATTCTCTTGGTAATATGCAGTAACACCTCTAAACTCCCACAATAGATACTGGGAATGAGGATATCACTGGCTTGCCTTAGGCACTTCAAGATCACAGCCTAGTTTGGTTCTGATATGGTAATAACTTGCTTCCTTCTGGGTGTGTTTTAAAGATAAAGGAGAGAATTTTTTAATCAATGGAGGTAGTATGAGGAATGAGACCCAGGCCTAATCTTAGCCTTAAAATCTAGCAAGCTTAGGCTGGGAAGGTAGCTCAGTGGTAGAGCGCTTGCCTTGCATGCCTCAGGCCCTTGGTTCGATTCCTCAGCACCACATAAGCAAAAAGAAAAAAGCCGGAACTGGTGCTGTGCCTCAAGTGGTAGAGCATTAGCTTGAGCCTTGAGCTGAGGGACAGTGCCCAGACCCAGAGTTGAGGCCCCACAACCGGACCCCCCAAAATAAAAAATCTAGCAAGCTTTTCATCCCACTGGTGCCTTGAGGCTTTCTGAGATAACTTGGTTCCACAAGTCAAAGGAAAAATGGGCAGTTTTAAACTGTCACCACAAAGAAGCTCAAGGAATTGTAAAGAAGAGGAGGGTGGTACAGAAAGCCTTAGGAAAGGAACTGGGGGGAAATTGGTATCCTCTGGATAAGAAAGGATTTTAAAAGTAAAGATTGTCTTAAAATGTTTGTAAAGAAGACAAACCTCAGAAAGTTTAAGTATGTAGCAAATGGTATGAGTATGTCTTAAAATTGGAGCTTACGAGTATAGCTGGTATAAAATTAAGTTAGCTGTTATATACAGAGTCAAGATTGTTAGAAGAAAAAGTCAGGGCCTTTGGTACTGTTAATTTTGTTACTCACAATCGGACCTTGTAGACTGGTGTCCTTTGTAAAAGAGAGGATCAGCACAATCCATCTATTAGTTCTGAGATCCCAATACCAAATTGTAAATATAGAAGACTGTGCCAATTAGGGGAACATGAGTGGTCCTCGATGCTCTAGAAGAGGAGGGAATGAAGAGCCAAAGTAAATTCAACTTGAGATTAACTCCACCATCTTGTGCTAGGCTGCCCTCAGAGTAACCCCAAGAGAGAGAAAAAAAACAAAGGTTGCCACCAACACTGTCCACCTTTAAGAAAGCAGAACAGTTGCCCAAGTGTTCGAGGAACAGAACATAACAACAGTTCAGAAAAAGGGCAATATGTTTAGGGTGGACTCAAATCACTCATGTAACTGCTTGTGTGGAAATTCCCTAAAGTTGTTTGTTCAATACTATAAAAGCTATGCTGATTTTGTGCTTGGGGACTCTTACTGTCACCGATTACCAGTGCGTGGAAGACCAAGCTTGAGCTTGCAAATAAATGACTCTTTTGCTGTTGCATTGGTCGTGGTCTCTGATGGTCTTTTGGGGGTCCCAAGTCCATACAACAGGGCTTGATATAAAATGTTCCTGCCCAGATATTTGAATGATGACATTTATAGTTTAAATGATTTAGGGTAATTATTAACATCTAACACATGCTGAGGTTTTTTATACCTCTCTTTCACCCTTTCTTTCTTCCTCCCTTTCTTTCTTTTTTCTTTTCCTTTCTTTCTTTTAATTCCTTTATTTCTCCTCTTTCTTTCTTTCTTTCTTTCTTTCTTTCTTTCTTTCTTTCTTTCTTTCTTTCTTTCTTTCTTTCTTTCTTTCTTTCTTTCTTTCTTTCTTTTTCTTTCTTCCTTTCTTTCCCTTCCTTCCTTCCTTCCTTCCTTCCTTCCTTCCTTCCTTCCTTCTGTCCTTCCTTCTGTCCTTCCTTCTTTTCTTCCTTATCTCCTTCTTTCCTTCCTTCCTTCCTTCTTCCTTCCTTCCTTCCCTCCATCCTTCCCTCCATCCTTCCTTCCTTCCTACTTTCCTTCCTTATTTCCTTCCTTCCTTCCTTCCTTCCTTCCTTCCTTCCTTCCTTCCTTCCTTCCTTCCTTCCTTCCTTCCTTCCCTTCTGTCCTTCTCCTTCTGTGCATTCTTTTCTTTCTCTTTCTTTCTTTCTTTCTTCCCTTTTCTTTCCTCTTTTATGAAATGAGTATGAATTTAGATATTTTGTTTGCTGAACAAGTATTATGCCATTAGAACAATCCATTTTTAATTTAGTTACTTTGCTCATAGGTTATCACTTTTGCTGAGGACTGAACAGAGGCTAAGTTCCTCACTTATGTCTGCCAAGTAACTGGGATCACAAATGCATTCCAGCTTGCCAGGCTTTAGGACAATATGAGAATCATATTATTTTCCTGGCACCCTGGTTCTGAAGTGAGATCCTCTCAAATTCTACCCCTTTAATTAGCGATGTGAGCTCCAATAGCTTGCCCTCAGTATAGATTATCTAAATGAATGATTGAAGGTAATTTCACTTTAATCTCTTTTTTGCCAGTTCAGAGAAGGCTATAATTTTATTTCTATACAATTTTTGTGTATATGTGCACATTACTTTTAAAATGTTGTTTTCCCGGGGCTGGGAGGTGGCTCAGTGGTAGAGCGATTGCCTTGCAATGCATGAGGCCCTGGGTTCGATTCCCCAGCACCACATAAGCAAAAAGAAAAAAGCCGGAAGTGGCTCTGTGGCTCAAGTGGTAGAGCGCTAGCCTTGAGCTGAAGAGCTGAGGGACAGCACACAGGCCCAGAGTTCAGGCCCTACAACCAGACCCCCAAAAAATATTGTTTTCCCTCACTTTTTTTCCTTTTTTATTTTTGTTGGTCATGAGGCTTGAACTCCAGGCCTGGGTGCTGTCCCTAAGTTCTTTAGATCAAGACTAGCACTTTACACTTGAGCCACAGTGCCATTTCCAGTTTTTTGGTGTTTAATTGGAGGCAAGAGTGTCACAGATTTCCTGCAAGGGCTAGCTTTGAACTACCATCTTCAGATCTTAGCTCTTGCATAGCTAGGATTACCGGCATGAAGCACCAGCTCCCAGCTAAAATGTTACTTATTTTAAGTTCTATGATTTAGTTGAGAGAGTAGCATGAGTGTGTAGAAAGGAAACTTTCAAGTCATCTCTATAAATAATTTCAGAGTTCCATATTCATAATATTTATGCAGTGATTAATAACAGAAGCTCCCAAAGTAACAGAATGATCCTTCATTTTCTCCTTCCCATAGGTATTATTGGAAGGTGAGTGAAATCTAAGTATAAGGCAATATGTACTTGAAGTTATAAAAAATATTTTGATGACACATAAAGAGCAATATTACACAGCATGCTTTTCATTTCATAAAGAAAAGAATGTCATATAAGTATATTTATTGGCAGGCTTTTTCATCTGAAAAAATATCATAAAAAAGCTGAAGGGGATCAGCAACGATTTAAGTGTGATATAGCACTGGTGACTATAAGACATGAATTTATTCATTAAATGATTATCTAGGAAAGGTATCTGTTCACTAAATTTATTCATTGTAAATTTTATTTTATTTACATGTCACTTAATATATAAATACATACAAGTGTGAATATATATTATATATATATTCACACTTGTATATATATATATATAGCAGCAGTATCTGTCCAGTGAACTGTATGGTTAGGTAACTTCATCATGTCAAGTCCATCTAAAGGATGGACTTCCATAAACCTTAACAACCCTGCAACACCACTGCACATGCAAACATAAGTTTTCACAATTGTAAGCCAGACCTGTGTTTTACCAAAACTCTTTATATAATGTGTTATTTTTTTCATTTAGGCTTGACACAAAATGCGTTTGCCCTAGAAATAAATGATGGCATTATAACTACAATAAGTTAGTTTAAATCATTACATTGAAAACATATTCACTGCGAGTTGTTCTTTCTTTCCTTTTCTTATTTTATCTTTAGGAAATTGATTTCAGTTTTGATGTAGTGTTTGCCAGACAAGTACTCCAACACTGGAGTCACTCCACTAATCCTTTTTTGTTTAAGATTCTTTACTCATAGAATAGCAATTTTTGCACCCAGCTGCAAAAGCAGGGGCCATGATTTCATTCCAATATACCTACCTACATACTAGGTTGATATGGGTGATACTTTTCTTCCTAGACTGATTCAGAACTGTGATCCTCTCAAATTTCTACCACTTGAGTTAATAGTGTGTGCTCCAGTTCTGCCTACCTCTAGAAGATATGACAGAAATAAATGATTACAGGTAATTGGAGTGAATCATTGGCTCATAGGTGATTTGATATTAAAATGTAGAGTAAGTTTGGAAGTATAATCACAGTAGTCAGATATTTTGCTAAGTAAATTTTCCTTCATATTAAAAAACATCTCGACCAGAATTCAGGATTATTTTGCTGTCTGTCAACTTGTATGTCATCTGGGACAATAAGCTTAATATCTTCCATGCGTGGTAAAGATCTTTGAATGGTCTGATGTGCTGGTTCACATCTATAATCATGGTAAGCAATCAGAAGTAAATAGATCACAATTTGAACATAGCCTAACCAAAAATTTAGGAAGTCTCAATCTCAACAAACTAGTGGATAATGTTGAATCACGTCATTAATCTCAACACCACAAGAGGCTAAGTCTCTGCCTAGTACCTGTGTCACTTAGGTAACTGGCTCACTTGGAGGCAGTCACCTCTTCTTATGCAGAAACTGGGCTGAGATTTAGCCAAGAGGAGGGAGGAGTCTCCCCCACCTTCCCAGGGTGGGCCTCTAGAATGCAGTGAATGTGCTTGCTTTCCTCCTCCAAATGGCTTGAGATGCCATGCTTCTGAGTGCTCAGTATTTGATTTCAGTGACCTGTGGTAGAGGTGTAAGGTAACAGTAAATTAAATTTCACATTTGCCAATTGAGCTGTTCTTCACAGCTTGTGAGTTCAACTCACAATTGAGAATATTGAGGTAGGGGAGAGAGGGAGGGTGAGTGAAAGAGAGGAGAAATAGATAGAGAGAGGGAGAGAGAACAGAAAGGAAGGAAGGAAGGAAGGAAGGAAGAAAGAAAGAAGGATGAAAGGAAAGAAAAAGACAGAAAGAAAGAAAGAAATGGGGCTGGGAAGGTGGCTCAGTGGTAGAGCGCTTGCCTTGCATGCCAGAGGCCCTGAGTTCGATTCCTCAGCACCACATAAGCAAAAAGAATAAAGCCGGAAGTGGCGCTGTGGCTCACGTGGTAGAGCGATAGCCTTGAGCTGAAGAGCTGAGGGACAGCGCCCAGGCCCAGGGTTCAGGCCCCATGACCAGATGCAAAAAAAGAAAGAAAGAAAGAAAGAAAGAAAGAAAGAAAGAAAGAAAGAAAGAAAGAAAGAAAGGAAGGAAGGAAGGAAGGAAGGAAGAAACGAAGGAAGGAAGGAAGGAAGGAACAAGGAAAGAAGGAAGAAGGAAGAAAGAAAGAAAGAAAGAAAGAAAGAAAGAAAGAAAGAAAGAAAGAAAGAAAGAAAGAAAGAAAGAAAGAAAGAAAGAAAGAAAGAAAGAAAGAAAGAGAAAAAAGAAAAAAAAGAAAGATAATGATTGAGAATGAACGGTTTGGAGTCAGGAGTTACATGGCAGAGGTGCTACCTCTATTTGGTATTAGGTCTGCCCTAGCCATGCAGACCCTATGCAGACACTTCCCCTCTTCTTGGCTAAGTTTCCATCCTTTATGTGTTACCTAGGTATCTGCCATGCCTGGAGGCAGACACCTCCCCCTCCTGCTAAATCACAACCTGGTCAGCCTCTGGTCACACTTTCCATTTGGCCAGAGGAGATTCCCAGGCCCTGAGGTCACAACTAGTGTGGCCAGAATTTTCCCCCACCAGGCCATATCTCATCCGGGCCTTGGCCTAGATATGTCATGGCCTGAGGTTGGGTCAACCCCCTTTTTTTCACATGCCTCTCCACCATATATGGCATGGGAAGCAGTTCAGTAAATAAACTACTTTACCTGACTGAATACCATGTGGTGTTCTCTTCATTGGTTACCTAATGAAACTTACCTAATTAATATACCTTACACTTCAGAGTTTCTAGTTATGAATTCATGGATATTTTTTGACATATGTGAGATCAGTATCTACAAAACGTATGTACTTACTCATCATTTAACAGTATAATTCTGAATGGAATCTTTTTTTCAATTTTTTCATTTTGAAAATAATGTACAGAGAAGTTGCAATTACATTTGCAAGATTATGAGTACATGTCTTGTTAAGCATTGGTGCCTCCTCCTTTGTTTCCCCTTTTCATCCCTTCCCATCTTCCACTTCCTCCTCCAAAGTTGTAAAGTTCGTTTTTTGACATAATGTGTTGTACATTTCATTGTCGCTATGGATCCACCTGTATACCTATTTACATAATTTTTTTCCCTTCCTCTTCACAAAGACTACCAACATCTGAATTTTTAATAGCAGCCTAATTAACCTTAAAGTCTATTTTGTTTGCTTTGCTTTGCTTTGTTTTTAGCTTAAAGTAATCAAAGATTTGGTGGGACAATCTGAAAAGATCTCTGCTTTCATGTTTTATAAACACCCTGGGCTACAACATGTGTGCTACCAGGTCAGATGATGGGACTTTGAAATACTAGAAAGCAGATGCACGTCATAAAGTCCACGGCTTTGGGATTTCTCAGATTCTTTTTTAAATGTAATTGTTACTAAGGTGTGTAGAGTGAGTTTACCATATCACAGTCCATGTAATGTGTACATTTGCCTTGTAGACAATGCCATCCTTTCCTGAGCTTTTCCCCAGTTTTTGCTTGTTTTGTTGTTGTTGTTTGTTTTTGTTTTTGTGCCTAACCATCAGCTTCAACTCAGGATTGGTTGCTGCACCTGAGTTTTTGTAATCAAGGCTACTCTACCTCTGGAGTCCCAGCTCCCTTTATGGCTTTTTGGTTGTTAATTGGAGAGAAGAGTCACAGATTTTCTCACTCCTGCTGTCTTTGAACTGTGACCATCAGCCTCCTGAGTAGCTAGGATTATAGGCCTGAGTCCCCAGTGTCCAGCTACTAATGTGTTGGTTTCATGCTTCCCTGATTTTGTTACAATTTTCTTCGACTCTTGGCACTAATACTACATATTGCCTGCTCAAATCTGAATTGGTGGAACATGCTTGTATTTTGAGGAAGGCAGGAATAGGAAACTATAGGCCATAGGGACATATAAGCTAAACAAATCATTTGGAACATGGCATAAAGACAAGAAAACTTATTGCCAGTTGACTGTGTCTTGTCTTTACTTTTAATTTTACATGGCCTTTGAATGATGATAGACATATCCAAATGGCAATTGGCAGAAATAAGGTTTGTCATCCTGTTCTAAAAACAAAACAATAAGCCACCCAAAAATATAACCTATGAGTCCAGCAATTTCCTCGAATTCGAGACCAATATGCCCTAGTTTATGAAAAAATGTCCTTTATTCAAGTGCTGCTACTTTTTCTAACTACAAATATAATGAAATCTGTAGTAGTCTGTAGAATTGTATACCACAGCTGTCATTTTAATTTACAAGAAATTCTGACTTTAAATGTTTATTTATTCATTTTTTGACAGTTGTGGGGCTTGGAATCAGGGCCTGGGCACTGTCCCTGAGACTCTGTGCTCAAGGTTGTTAGCATTATACCAATTGAGCCACAGAGTCACTTCTATTTTATGAGTTGTTAATTGGAGATAAGAGTCTTATGGGGACTTTTCTTCCTGGGCTGGCTTTGAACATTGATCCTCAGATCTCAGCCTCATGGCTAGCTGCGATTACAGGCATGAGAGATTGGCACCTGGCTTTAAATACTCATTTTTAAAATGAACTGCTTGTTGCCTCTGGCTCACATATATAATCCTAGCTAGATTTAGGATTACAGTTATAAGAAACAAACACTAGGTAAGATTTTTTCATGATGGTTTGTATTGCCATGTTTTAATATTGGTTGTTTCTTACACTACAATGCTCTTATTTTTATTTTCACATAGGTGGGGATGATAAGTGCTAGCCAGTGTTGAACTTTCTTTTGTTGAGATGGAGGCATGTGCACAGTCTTCCCTAGAATGGCATGGAATTGAAATCCTCCTGCTCTCAACTCCCCATGGGCCTGGGATGATAGAAGTATTCCATCACGCATAGCCAGGGGTTGAGGATCATTGCAGGTAACTCTACACTGGTCTGGAACTGATGTCCCAAATACCTAGCTTTACAGGCAAAACCATGTTATATTCCATTTCACATTGAATACCTTATGTATATACTTAGAGAGTACAATGATAACACATTACGTGTTAAATACATAAAATAGTCAATATAATTAGCAGGTTTATCTCCTAAAACATTCAAGCTAATGTATTTTGGTAACCTCCTGACTCTGTTAGCTATTTTGGAATATACCATAAACACGAATACACTGACAATGTGAAGAATATTGGAAGTTGATAAAGATAGAGACAAGTTAGAATATGTGTAATAAATATATTTTTATCTATTGCTCCTCTGAAGAATATTATCATATATTCAACATGACAATACCACCAAACATTGAAATGACAAAAATTTTCCTACAGTGTAGAATTTCCCATTTCATAATCGGCCATCTTCAACTTTTTACATCTTTTTACATTATAAGTATGAATGTTTTCCTGTTTATTGTAATGTTTTGAAATCATTATATGATGGAATTAAAAATTTGTAGAGTCTACTGAAATTATCTCATTTTGTATGGATTTGTGATGCTAAATCATTAATACCATGGTTTCCTGAAATTTATGCTAACAGACTATATCACTAAATTATATTCTAATTACATCTTATTATTGTATTTTTATATAGGGTTCTACTGTTGCTGTTTTATGATATAGAATGTTGTGAAGCTAGACTGAAACTTGCAACCCCACTGCCTCCAGTTACACTGTTTTATCACCAGGTTATGGAGGCTGATAAATATAACTCTAACTAATCAGGAGTTTGAGACCTGAGATTTAGTTCATACAGGCTGAGCATGAAATTTTAAGAGTCTCTCCTCTCCAGTTCACTACAGAAAGCTTGCAGTGGAACTGTGGCACAATTGGTAGATCACTACAGTCACCAGAAAGATACTCAGCCTTGTCATATAGCCCCTGAATTCAAGACCTAAAACATAGATATGCACAACACACCCTCACACATATACACACACACACCAACACACATGTACACTCACAGATTCTCTGGCAATGTTGTATCTTAAATTCTTTTCCAGAGATTGGGCAACAGCCCACTCATTTGTGAAGGTTTTTTTCCTGATTATTTTGAAGGAGGAGGATAGTTCATGGGACAAAGAAGACAAGACTTTAGTGAGGAATTCTTTATAAGTGACTAGCTTATAAAAAAGAACAGGAGCACAGTTTTTATATTTAAAGCTTACATTCCTTCAACTATAGTATTTTTCTATAATAATCATTGAGTTATGAGAAGACAATACAGCACCTCTTCCCTCCTCCCCTTCCCCTCTGTCATAAAATATGACAAAAGTATAAAAAATACTCTATCTTAAAAAAATGTACATCTATATAAAGGTCTGGCAATATGTGTAAGGTTTATTTTTCTATAATTGTATGATTTTCCACCTCTAAGTACTTACCTTTTTTCCAGATCACAGCACACTGGGGATTAAAGGGCAAACAAGATTAGGAAACAAAAAACTAACAAAGTCCTAGGATATAGATGTCAAAAATTGATACAAGAAGTACATGGTAGGCTGAGAGGGCCCTGAGAGGCAAAATGATTTCTGCAGGATGAGAAGAATAGTGACAAATAAGGCATGGATCTGACCTAGAAAGTGTTCCTTGAGGTTGAGAACATGCTGATTCCCAGACCTAGCTGAGGATGTTGGGATTTGACAATGTTCACATGTGTATAGAGTGATGTGGGAGGGGAGATTTCAGTCTCCACTATGTCTTTGGGATGGTCTTATGTGAGCAAGCAGTTTAGATCATTGGTCTCTGAGAGATGACACTCTCTACCTCAAAATGGAATAGAATATGGAACTCTGAGAGCCAGACAACTGTAACTGACAGTTAGCTCAAGCCAGCTCAAGTGGCCTGTAACTCAGGAACAAGAAAGTTCAAGAGACTCAGGTCTCAGGCATGAGAGGTGTGAGTGCCTCACTCAATGCTGCAGACATTGGATCAGTGCCAAAACACGAATCCATATTCTCAGGCCTTTTTATAAGAGGAAACCAAGGAAATCACAAGGAAACTCATGCCAGGTATAACTATGACAGGAAACCTATTTAATCTCATCCTAGGCCACAGTACAACCTTCTTCTTGTGTGCTTTTATATGTGTATACTGAGAAAATATTTACTGTGTACTTTTCAATCCACGCTATTAATCATTTTGAAGTGTACTCCCAATTCCATGTTTCAAAAATCCATTCTTTTTACCACCTCAGTATGACAATGAGTCAGCCCAAACCCTGAATATGCCTTATAATATAGGGAGCTTGGACTCAGGCTTGTTGGAAATGCTGGTAATGAACCTGGTCCCTGCCTACCAGAAAGGTGATCTTTTCTATGTTAGAAACATTCTTCCACACTATAGAGTAGGAGACAATGGAGCAGTTGCTGGATATTGTTTAAAAAGTGAGTGTTCCTCTTTCAAACAGGGCTGAGACATCCTGGCAGATTATTGGAATACTTGGTACCTCTCTGAGACTGTTTCACTGGGGTCTGATCACAGGAGCCTGTCTTGAGACAAAGAAGTTCACTTCCCGGCTAACTCCTTAGAACTGGGCTGCCAGAACATTTCATTTTTCACAGAAACTAGTGGAGCCTTAGCAGTTTGCTTGCTGAGAGACTAGGATTAAAGGAATGAGCCAGTGGCACCCAACGTCCACCCTAACCTTCTTGGAGGCCTTTGAAGGAATATAGACAGATGTAAAATGCAACTTGAGCTTGAAATCCGGACCTGAGAGTTGTCCTGTTCGTAGCACTCTATAATTTGATCCCCAAGTCCAGGTCTGGCCTTTGGCTGGTTCACTGAAGTATCTTTAGAATTTTACAAATTAGACTGTGTTCAAACTGTGATCCTCAGATCTCACACTACTAGTTAGTAAGATTAGAGGCATGAGCCATTGTGCACTTATTTGGACAGATGCATATAAGCATCCTCACAGAATTTACTTGAAATTTTGTAGACATATCTCCACTTTTTGTCGGTCATGTTTACATTACTCTGTGGGACTTAACCAGTCCCAAGTGTGTCCTGTTAGTTCAGAAAAAAGAGAAGCACAGAGTTATTCTCCTTCTCTCCTCCCATTGGTACAGATCCTTCTACCGTAACTGGGAGGAAGATGAACAAGATGAAGAAGAAAGTGGACGTTGGGACAAAGAGAAATTCTGTCCTTGAAAAATGGATATCTTTGAGGTTTCTGATTGAAAGTCAACATTCTTCTTTGCACACCAGTTGTGATTTTCATCAGGGAGTTGAGGCTTGGCACTTCAGTGCATAGCAGATTACACATTGTGGATGCGGTTGTTGTTTTGGACTCTCATGGATGACAAGGAGGTCTGTGTATAACAAGTCAGATTCAGTGGAGAAACAAATTTCTCCTCCTATCACAGGGAGAATTTTAGAGTATTGTAATTGAGAAATTGTGAGGAGCATCCTGCTTGCAGGAGTCTCTTCCCACCTCCCAACATGCATGTCCTGCCAGAAAAACGCTATAGCCTCAGGATGTAGAGGGTGGGCTCTCATTTTCCTTGTCTGCCCACAGCATGGTTTGTTCCATCTTTCCTATGTGGATGGACTTCTACCATGATGATTTCTATGAGCACAAGTACCATGACACCATGAAAGAACTTACACAGTATGTCAAGCTCAACATGCCATCTTCAGACTTGCTCTTATGCTCACATATTCTTCTGGAGCAGCTGGAGGAACTCATGATCCTTGAGACCAAGGAAAAGAAGAAGAAGTCCTTGTTTATATGCCTCAGACCTGGTGAGTATGGATGGAACCTGAGTCTTTAGGTCTGTGCCTGATTGGCCAAGAGCCCTTAGTACGCCCCAGCTTGGCAAAATGTCCTTTTATAGATATTCTTTGCCAGGTAATATCTGTTCTCCTTTTAAAACAACTTGGAAGTAATCACTCATTAGAAACATCCTACCTTCTCATCAGTGTTCAGTCCAAACTCAAGTTCTACAGCTTCCCCCATTAGATCCTCATGAAAGTTTAGTCACACCTTAACTTCTACAGTTCTAAGTCTCCTGAACCTATTTCCATGCTCAGGTTTGCATCACCGTAGAACAACTCTTGCAGAACTCCAGATAAAGAACCCATCAGTGATGTCATCTATGGTGACTGATAGAGATCGGAAGCCATCACTAATCTCCAGAAAGCATGTGAACATAGAGGGCTTTTTTTTTTAACTTGTGGAAAGGCCCAAACAAGTTTTGAGTCTTGTGGACATCTCACTGGTTCTGAACACCACATGTGATGCAAGTACACCTGCACATACAAGCAAGGAAGAAGATGATCCAGAATGTCTCCTATTGATATTCACAATCCACCTAGATCAGCGCCAAACCATTGAAAAAGACTCGTCTTGGTGTGCAGGGTAAATGTGTGCTAATGGAAAATGATCCCAGTCTATGTTCAGCAAAACAAATAAGAGAGGTCCAAACTCTAGATTCAGTTGAGGAAAGAGAGTCTTTCCTCACAGAATACCCAGACCAATCTGTCCTCTTGCAGGCGATCCAATTTCCAATTAAGAAATTAGAATTTGTCCCTCCCTGGACTCAGGAAGAAAATCCTGTCTTTAGTGATGAAATAAATCCCTTTGAGGACTCAGAGGCAGAATTTCTGCTTGAAGGCAACTTAGAGACCAATCTAGATTTAGAGATTCCATTCCCCCTTCCTGGAAAAAAATCTTTATTTTTCTTTTTGTTCTGATTGTTGTAAAGTGTTAATTCTATTTATTTTTCTAACTTTATTAAAATATCAATGCTTTTGATATATTGTAGATTCATGAATCTTAAATACGTTTCTTTTTAAGCCTACAATCTGAAGCATCATGCATATGTGTGCTGTTGGGGGAAAACACAGAATGACAGGGGGCTGTACAAGAGAGCCTACTGTGTATACAGGGAACTGTTAAATGCACAGGGAGCGGCAAAGAAGCCAAGCCATGCCTGGATGGGTTGATAAGGTGGCTAGAAAAGGTCTTGGACAGCAGATAAGATGTCCTAGAAAGCTATTCTGTCAATTGGGACAAATGACACAATACTTATAGTGGTATGTGGGACACTCTTCCAACAGTTAGTTCAAATCTGTATATATTTTCTTTGTGCTTTGGGTAAATATGGAAGAAAAATTTACCTACAATAATATAAAAATCTCCTTATATTTGATATTTGACAAAATATATAGGAAATATGTATACTGGAAAGTAAAAACTATCATCAATAGAAGAAAGAAGGCTTACATAGATGAACAAACACAAAATCAGGCAGGAAAATAACACAATTAAATCAGATGTATGTAAATACATGTTATATTCTTGATGTTATATATAGTATATTATATAATATATGAAATTGAATATGATTTTTCAAACTACAAAGGCATTTAAATTTTTAGTCTTGAGTAATTATTTCACAAAATATTAGTGTGAAATATTTTGGGTGAAACACAGCTATAATTTGATTATACTTATATGATTATATGAATACATATTTGTGTGTTTCTAGATCTAACACTGATTATAAATAGATGAATAAACATATATATATATATATTTATATATATCTGTCTAAGAAGTGAGTATAATGAAACTGACTACACTATGTATAAAAATGAAGCTATGAGTTGAGTCCATGAGACTCAGGCCTGTAATCCTAGTGGTGTGGGAAGCTGGGTTCTGAGGTTTAGTCTCTCTTACCCCAAAGGCCTTAGATTTTCAGAGGAGGCCTGTGTCCTTCAAAGAGACACATATGCAGTGGGATCACACTCCCCAAACCCAGAGGAAAGTCAGCAGAAATCAGGACAACCTCTTATGACACTCTACTCAGTTTCTGTACCAAGATTGCCATCTGTAGAACATCCATCAGATAGAAAGTAGGCATTTCCTCCAAAAGGGTCTAAAAAGAGCCTTCTGAACTTTAATCTTTGACTATACTGAATTAAACCTTATTTCCCTTCCCAAGCTGCAAACGCATAGAAATATGACAAGGGCTCAAGAGAGATGGACAAAGACTTACAAATACATAAAATTATATACTCTGTTTCAGTAATTCAATGACAAATCACCAAAGCATGTCTTGAATTTTTCTTTTTTTAAAGGAAATAGAAACATACTCTGAGTGTATCAGGAACTGGATGATAGTTTTGTTGTTGAATTGTTGAATGCACTCCTGGGCAAAGGAGACACATATATGGAAGAAATTATGTGGGGGAGAATGTCCTCACACAGCTTCACAAAATAATGGCTATAATTTCTATGATGTCACAGCCACCTTTGCCATAGCAACAAATAGGTGTCAGGCACTCGTTTTGCCCTGAAGTGGACTCAACAACACCAACAGGCACAAAGAATGAAAGGGAATGATTACTACCCACCAGACTTCAGCTTGAAGAGCTGTCCTGACCAGAAGTTAGGATAAATCGAGCTGGGGAAGGTTGATCTCCATATAAGACTCCTGAACACTAAGGATTAGGCACTATTATAGATATTGGAGAAACAGAAGTTAATGTGGATCTCTCCTCAACAATTTCATGCTGAAACGAAAATCAGAAATCATAATGATAATTCCTATAAATCAGAGACATGACATTGGTGATTTTGCAGCAACAACTTCACAGTGAGGATGGGAGGAGACAACGCTGAACAAGAGATAGTTGATATGGGAGCCATCATCCAGGCAATTATCTAGGAGCAGGTAGTCCAGGCAATAAGAACAGCAAATACATCCCCCATTGATGGGAATGGACCTGACTTGCTTCAGAAAAGGAAAACAGCATTGACATGCTTGCTTGTGAAGTAAGAATGGAAATGTACAATGAAGAAAAAAGAGGTCAGAAATGAAGATAAGAATAAATTAGATAGATATGGGATACTGCGGATTACAAGAAGAAAAGTTCTGATTTTATTATAAAACTGACATGACCCACTGGAACCAAAGTGCTAAAATAGCAGTCAGACACATCTGATTCACCGAAAGAATACTTCTAAAATGTGATTCTATCCGGGCTCTGGTGGCTTACAATTGGAATCCTACTTACTCAGGAGGCTGATATCTGAGGATGAGTTTTAAGGAAGCCCAAAAAGGAAATTTGGTAAGACATGTCCAATTAAACACCAAAAATATGGATATGAAGCTGTGATTCAACTGGAAGATCACTAGCCTTGAGGAAAAAACTAAGAAACAGCACCCAGGCCTTAGGTCCAAATCCCAGGACGTCAAAAACAAAGAAGCCAACAAATAAAATTTGGTGCTCAGTCATTCATCACTTAGCATTCTAGTTCAATGTATTTGGTATGAGTCTTGGAAATTATATCCTTAGCAAATGCTCTCCCAGGATATTTTGCTTCATTACCAACTTTCAAACCCCTGGCAGCACCAATGTCTCCTCCCAGTTAGCATAGCAGTCAGCCATTGGAAATTTGAAGATATATTTTATTAATCATAAGAATTCTGATCATCTTTCCACATACATCAAATGAGTAGTAGCCCCATTCCACTATTCTGAATGTTTATAATCGTCCTTTGAGTTAATAAGCATTAAAGCTTAAAAATTCTAGAGTGGTTATCAAATTAATTCAATAGTCATCATTCTTCTATATAAACATATGTTTATAAAAGGAGAGATTATTTGAAAGTGTGTACATGATACCTTCTATCTCTAATAATCTCAAGAAATAGAGTTTTACAGAAACATCCTGATTGTTTTGCCAAAGGAAAAGATAAGAGATTTAAATAAGAGACCTAACTTCTCAGAAGGAAAATGCTATTGGCTTTAGAACAATTTCATTTGTCTAGAACTGTGGAAATCAGTTTCAGAAATGCCAGAGCCTAAGGGTATTATTCAAATCACATTATCATGAGGTACAAGCAGTCTGTCTATATCAACCTTCCAGGAAAAAAAAATCAATGAAGGAAAAGCAATGCTTCTAAAACAAGCAGGTTGGTGATGGTTCATGCTTGTTATCCTAGCTAGTTAGCAGTCTAAGATGAATGGATTTCATGACAAAGCCTGGCCAGGAAAATCCTTCCTGTCTGCAACCAGCAGACAGGAAACATTAACTCTGTTCCTGAAGCCCAGATGGACAGCCTCTGACAACAGACATCCAGACACACAATAACATCCCTATTTGAAATATTATCAAATATATTCACATAATATCTTCTGTTTGGGAGATAATATTTAAAAGATGTATCAAAGACAGTTCAAAATGGCATTTAAAAAAGGCAGAGTGAAATTAGAAATATGTACTCACTGACTGAAATGCAAGTAACTGCAAGAATGATGTTAATGGGGCTAGAGGCCCATTTGGTAACTTATCCACTCAACCATCTTTCCTCACATCTTGTCAGCCTGAACAGTGAGACTTTTGAAATTCAAGGAATGTGTGTGAGCATATAGCTTGTAAAAGTAATAATGAAAAGCTAGGCATTGGAAGCTCAGGCCTGTAAAACTAAGTACTCAGAACTCTGAGATACGAGGAACTCAGTTCAAAGCCAACTGATCAAAAAAGATTCTTACCTCCATTTAAACAGTAAATACAGAAAGATGAGCTGTGTTTCAAATGGTAGAGCATATAAAAGCTAAGCAAGAGTACCTAGGTCCTGAATTCAACCCCAGTACTGCCTCTCATACACAGAATAATCATGATTACACCACAGTATATATGTGCATACATGTTGACAAGGGATGTAGATGAATGGGATGATGACATGAATTACCTCACCTTTAGTCTCAAGTTTTCTGTACAGCGTAGCCCAGTCTGTGAAAAGCCATAGGTGAAATCTTTCCTCAAAATCAGCAGATACATCCTCATTGCCCTCTGCACATTTATATTATGTATACACACATATAAGGGCTATATTTTCTAACTAATTTTCTTTTTTTATTGTGAAAATGCTGTACAGAGAAATGCATAATCTTACACACATGCTTCAGAATTATGTGCCCTTGTTTAGGTTTCATAGGGAGCACAATATATCCAGCCTCTGGATCATTCTTGTAATCTTAGCGTTCACAAGGATGGGATCTGAGGATCACAGTTTGATGCCAACCCAAGCTAATAAGTCCTCATTTTCTTATCTTCAATTAAGTAGAAAAAGCCAGAAGTGGAGATGTGGTTCGAGTGGCACAGTGACAGCACTGAGTAAAGCAATCTAAGGAAGAGCTCCAGACCCTCAGTTCAAGCCTGAGTACTGGCCCACTAGTACTTCAAACGCCAACCTTCCCCCAACAGGAAACCAAAAATAGGTCAAAATATTTTGTA
This sequence comes from Dipodomys spectabilis, assembly GCF_019054845.1. Classification (NCBI taxonomy): domain Eukaryota; kingdom Metazoa; phylum Chordata; class Mammalia; order Rodentia; family Heteromyidae; genus Dipodomys; species Dipodomys spectabilis. The sequence goes on from NW_024871045.1 coordinate 873,841, forward strand.
ATTTGTGAAGCAAAATCCAATGAGGCAACATAGTTACTAGTTTGTTGATGGGTTGGGGAGGAAACCCCAAATTCAACATGTGTTCAAATAACATAAAGAACAAGCAATCAAGTAAAATTTCCCAGTAAAGAAACTTCCTTAGTATTCACTGGGACCCCTGACTAAGATACATTTTTCTATATTTTTTCAAAATTAGTGTTTTTTTTTCAGTAAGGTAATTAGTACAAACCTTTGTTGTAAGTTATAGGAGTTATTGGAAGCTCCAAGTGAAGGTACAACAAAAAGCATACAATATTACAAGTTTCTATGCCTCTGTTGAGACATTAGAAACTTGTTATAGTGTGGCCTCTCAGAAACAGAAGGGGGATGCTCAGCATCACTGGTCATAAAAGAAATGCAAATCAAAACCAAAACCACATTTAGATCCCATTCACCACAGTTAGAATGTCCACTATCAAGAAAACAAATAATAACAAATGCTGGGGTGGATATGCCTAAATGAGAACCCTACCACACTGATGGTAGGAATGTAAGCTGGTTCAACCACTCTGAAGGTAGTATGAAGGTTCCTCAAAAGACTAAACATAGAACTCCCTTAAGATCTAGCAATCCCACTCCTCACAGTTATCCAAATGATCTCAAACTAGGGCACAATAAGCTACCAGAACAACTATGTTCATTGCAGCATTGTTTACCATAGCTAAGATATGGAGCCAACCCAGTTGCCCCTCAATAGATGAATGGATCAAGAAAATATGGGATATTTACAGAATGTAATTTTATGCTTCTATCAGAAAGAGTGGCATAGTCCCTTTTGTAAGAAAATGAAAAGACTTGGAAGAAATCATACTAAGTTAATCAAGCCAGGCCCAAAGAAACATGAGCTCTATGATTTCCCTCACTTGCAATGAGTAGCATTGGCCTATTACTCCTGAAAGTGGATTATAGTAGCACAGAAGTTATGAATATATACATGACCATACGAAATGATGCTAATTGAAATGAATGCTAATACATAGAAACGCAGGTCTTCTTTTGTTTAGTTGTCAAGCTTGATGTTACCAATGTACTGCAGATAGTTCATTCTTCTTACTTTATGTTATTTTTCTTCTCCTAGGGTTTTATCCATGGCAATTCCCATCTGTGATTCTGGTACCCTGAATTCTGTATATTCTGTTAATGAAGCTGGGAAAGTTAAATGGATTTCTTTTTTACTATGGTTGCAACTGTCTTTTACATTTCAAGTACTTAACAAAAAGAATGTGAGCCAATCACGGCCAGTGGTACACACTTGTAACTCTAGCTGTGATCTGAGGAAAGTGGATTATAGCTAGACCAGGTTAGAAAAATCTGTGAAATTTTGATCTCCAATTAACTATTCAAAATCAAGAAGTAAAGGTTGGCTCAAGTCGTACTCGGCTACCCTTGAGTGAAAAAACTATAGGTCAGCTCCCTAAGTTCAAGCTCCATTATTCACACACACACACACACACACACACACACACACACACACACACACACACACACACACAGTTACCCTTGAAAAAAAAACCAAAAGTCAACTCCCTGATTTTGAGCCCAAGTATTTACACACACACACCCAAACACACACACACACACACACACACACACAAACACATTTTATCTCAAAAATAGCCAGTGACCAGGAAACAAACAAGATGATATTTTTCTTTGTTTTCTTTCATTTTTGTCATGTTTATTCATTTATCTCTCTTAGAGAAGTTAAAGGGGTCATTTTAAAAGAGAGACATGATGAACATGTTCAACAGTGGTATTCAATTGGTACTATATTGAAAATGACTTATGCAACTTGTTTGTGGGGAAAGACGGTAAAATGAAGAGATGAAGGGAAAGGGTAACATTATCCAAAAAAAAATGCACTCAGGGAAGTAGAGCTGTGGCTCAATATGAGTGCTATTCTTCAGCAAAAGATCTCAGAGACAGTGCTCAGGCCCTTGGTTCAAGACATTACTGACTGAAACAAAAACAAATACAAAGGAAATGTAGTCATTGCCACACGTATGTAACTATCTCCTCTACAGCAAAATAATGATAAGAAGGAGAAGAAGGAGGAGGAGGAGGAGGAGGAAGAGGAGGAGGAGGAGGAGGAGGAGGAGGAGGAGGAGGAGGAGGAGGAGGAGGAGGAAGAGGAGGAGGAGGAGAAGGAGGAGGTGGAAGTTAATAAAACCAAACCAGTGACAGAGAAAAATTGAGAGAGCAAGGGAAGGGGTGATATTTCAAAAAAGAAATATATCCATACCTGACTTATATGACTATAAACTCTGTGTAGCACATATTTGCAATTATAATACAAAGAAAAAAACAGAAATATAGTTCTGGAGGCATAACTCAAATGGAAGATCTGACTAATAAGTATGTGATACCAAGTTCAAAACCCATTATCAATTTCCCCTTCAAAAATGGCTCTTCTCATCATGTGTGCTTTCCCTAGCTTATGAAAAGGGGTGCAAACAGTTAAAGAGAGAGCAAAATAAGCTATCTGACACAGAACTGTGCTTTTAAAGAGCAGTACTTGCTAGAACACGTGTTGACTAGAACAGATGATGACTCCATGTTTTCTGAAATAAATAGACCTAATCGAACTTGAATACAGGCTCCACTGTATACGAGATAAGGACTCAGAATTAACTAAACTCTCTGCGGCTCAAAGTCTTCATAGTTAAAGTGAGCATAACAATACAAATCTCACATTATGAGATCTGGATGTCATCAAACCTGGAGTGGGTTTTATCTTAGGTGTGTGTGAAACACTCAAAAGCTGCTGGAAGGAGTATAAACTGGCCTGATGTTTACTATATTACTTAACAGTAAAACAGCAACTATACAGACTCATAGCTGTTTTCTCATGCTGAGAAAAGAGGATCAAGGTTCTAAGCCAGAACAGGAAAATGGATCAGACTCATCTCCATTGACCTCTAAAAAAGCTTGAGGTGGAGTTTGGTTCAAGTTGTAGAAAGCAAAAATCTCAGGAACAGTGTCCAGGCCCTGAGTTCAAACCCTAGGACCAGCACAAGCACACACGCACACACCACACACACACACACACACACACACACACACACACACACACACACACACCACAAAAACACATACACAAACACACACAATTTTGTATGTTCCTATCACCCCACTTAACAATACTTTCCCACTGCCAAGCTCACAAGTTGTTGTTGTTTTGTTTTGTTTTCAAAGGGACTTGCTGTGTAGCTCAGGTTGCTCTTAAGCTTACAATCCTCGTGGGTGCTGTGATTACAGGCATGTCTACCATAATTGGCTTCACTCAGTAACTCTATAATATTTTTTTGCAAGAAATTCATTCATACTCATGAAGATATGTAGCTTAAAGCTGTTCATATTAATATTCTAATGTACAAAATGTAAATAATATAGCTGGACATGGTACTATACTACCACATGGTAATGCCAGACAGAAGTAGGAGTTGCGGAAAGCCAGATTTACACTGCAGAATCTTGTCTCCAAGGAAAGAAATTCTGTAAATATAAATCTACTCTGAGACATACAATATGTTAAATTTATATAATGGAAAAAATAGATTATTTTTAATGGAAATAAAATCTTGGCAGAAAATTTGAAAACATGTATATGTATATATATTTAAATTTGGAGAAATAAAATTTCAAGTGGTATTATCTGTATTTTTCAGTCTGTTACCTACCGATTTACTGACACATTGATTTCTGTTTAGTCTTCACAAAACACTGTTCTCTCACATAAGTACAAAAAAACTGCAAAACAAAAAGTACAAAAAGTGCATTATCATAAATGCAAATGTAGTTTATTCCCTACCATAATAATTTGGAGAAAACATGCATTAAGTTAATGGCATTGAATACTGCTCAAGAAGGGGAGTCAAAGAGAATGTAGATTATGTGTTTGTGTGTGTGTGTTTGTTCCATGAGTAAATAATGGAGTCAGAAGTAGACTTAATATTCCTGTTTAGTCTTTTTGCTCAAAGCTGACACTCTACAATGAGAGCTACATCTCCACTTCTGGATTTTGGTTTCTCAATTGGAGAAATATCTCAGATTTTTCTGCATAGGCTGCTTTAAACCAGGATCCTCTGATTTTTACCTCTAAAGTAGCCAGGTTTTAAAATATGAGCCATAGGTGGACAGCAACTACATTAATATTTTTTGCATGTTTGAATGAATTTTAGAGTAAGACATATATGCTACTTTTGAGAATGTAGGAAAATAGTAATTAATATTTAAGAGATCATAAAACATACAAACCTGAACATAGAATTTAGCTGAGAATAGAATGGAATAAATCAAAATTTCCTGTGATAGTTTTCAGTCTGTGCACAGAAATGATTGCATTGTTGGAGCCCAAGGCCATCAGATAGCTGAGCCCCAGCTGGCTGCTATGCTCATGAGGCCAGCTAGTGATATTCACAAGAATGTGATGTTGTTGGATGGCAGGGATCAGCTTCAAGTTCAGAGATCAATACCCATTGATCTCAAACCCTGATATTTTGAAATACATTGTACTTCCATTATCCCAGCTTTTCCTGAATTCCTAGAACCTAAAAAAAGTTTCAGCTTTACTTAGTATTTAACATTTCTTTTTTTCTCTCTCTTTTTGTCGGTCGTGGGGCTTGCACTCTGGGCCAGGGCATGATCCCTGAGTTCTTTAGCTCACAGCACCACTTTTGTGTTTTATGGTGCTTAATTTGAGATAAAAGTCAGATGAAATTTCCTGCCTGGGCTACCTTTGAACTGCGATCCTCAAAAACAGCTTCCTGAGTACCTTGGATAATAGACACGAGCCACTAGTTTAACCCATTTCTTACTCTATCCCGGTTAACCAGAAACCTAATCCAAATCACATTCTGATTTAACATCAAATGGCTATTGTAAGGAAAATTGTCTAGATTCTATTCAATCGTACATTTATTTTTGGCTTCTACTTCTTATTGGAAAACTAAAATTTACCTTAAAGCTTATCCTTCCCTAAACCTAACCGGAACAAAAATGTACCTCACACTTTAAACCAAATTTTATCTGAATGTTTAAAGTAACACAGACTGGTTTCATTCATTCTTGCCATTCATTCCTCTTAAAATATGTGGCAGTTTTACACAATGTCTTACATGTTTTTCTCATCCTAATCCGCTCTAACTGGCACACCTTGCCTAATCCTAAGCATACATATAACCGAATCATCATGTTAATAACAAGCCACTTTTTCATATTTATCCCAACTCTTACTCAGCGTGGAGGTCTAAATTTTACTTGCATTTTGAACATAAATTTTAAGTGTTTTTCTATTTCTTGTGAGGTTTTATTGTTCATTATTTTTTAAAAATTTTATTTTGTTGAAAAGATGCTTTAAAGAGGGATTAGTTACATGTGTAAGGTAAGGAGTACGTTTCTTGTTGAGCATTGTTACCCACTTCTTTCTTGTTCTCCCACTATTCCATCCCTCCCCACTTCCCTTACCCCACCCTCCCCTGGTGTAAACTTTATTTTCAACGTAGTGTCATGTGAGTATCATTGTTGCAATGGGTCATCCTGTGATGAACCTAAATTTTCTATTTCTCTAATCCTAATTCTAATTCTGTTTGGGATCCTAACCATAACCATAATAATAATGATAGCTCAATTCAAAAGTTAACAAAAAATATTTGGGTTTTTATTCATCCTATTAATTCAATGTATATCTTGAATTAACTTGCAGTTTAGCTTAAATCTTCCAAATTAGTTTATATGCGCATATATAAAGTTGTAATTTTATGTGAAAAACAGAATACCTTTGGAGGAAGGAGTAATGAGAAGGATATAAAGGGAGTATAATCAAATACGTTAAATATATTATGGAATTGGCACTTCTGACAATTAATATCTATTAACACAATAACTAAAAATTAATAAAGAACACACTGCCTTCTAGTGTTCTTTAAGAGAGCCATGATCTGTCTTCTGAAAAAAAAAAAACAACAACAAACTCGTGTTAGATAAATTTGTCCATGCATAATTTATATTGTTTGCCAATTAGTTAACTTAATGAATAAAAATTTATCGAATAAAATTCCTTGACAAAAAATATAAAACACTTACTTAGCAATTGTTTGAGAAAAAGTTTTTGTCATGAGTTTTAAGAAACGGAATTGCTATTTCCCTACAAAGCAATGAATTAAGTTTACTAATCTAGTATTTGTAGTAAGTTTAGAGAACATAATTGGCATGAAAAACAACTAACTATTCATCTTGTTTCTTGAATGAGTGATATTTTAAACATTGTCTTTTATTGAAATAAATACTTAGGTTTACATTTCAAAATAAGTGCAATTTTATCTCCTTTCAGAATAAGTACTTACCCTGCAATTAAATGTACTAGCATATTCAGGTATTTAAAAGCTAAATTTTCTATGTTTTTTATGTAGCTCTACATATTCAGAATGACATGATTTTTTTATTCATAAATGTCTAACCTCAGATTTTTGCTTCATCAATATAAATTTTCTCATGAGGTTGTAGTGAGGGCTACAGTAACCAGAATGATCTAAACCATTTCCTGAATTCTAAATTTTAAATAAAATCATTTTTTAGCTTTGATAATATCATTTATGGTCTCTTCAGAGAAATTAAGCTAAAACAAATGACACTTTTTAAACATTTCACTCACATTGTAAAGAATATTAACATAGGTCAAAAAGAGACTAATTATTTCAGACTCATCATATTTAGTGATCTTAGTGTGAAGAATGTAGAGAGTAGAAGGTCCTTATACTCAATAAATAGTATTGGCTAAATTAAATCATATATCTGGATTTCTTATTTGGAGGTTAATCACATAGAGACAGGAAAATAATAAAAACATTTACTTTGGTTTCAACAGAAAAAGATATTTGTGCATGTACCACAGTTGCTTTATTAGTTTGTAGTTGAACACTGGACTTCGATTTATATCTTGGCTGTTGTTGTGAATAATGTGAATAACAATGAACTACAGATATATTTATGAGTTACCCAGAGAGAAATATTCACATGATTGGTGGGTCAGATGATATTTAAACTTAGGATTTCTTTTTTTTTTTTTTGGGGGGGGGGTCAGGTAGTGGGGCCTGAACTCTGGGCCTGGGCGCTGTCTCTCAACTCTTCAGCCCAAGGCTAGCGCTCTACCACTTGAGCCACAGCGCCACTTCCGGCTTTTTCCTTTTTGCTTATGTGGTGCTGAGGAATCGAACCCAGGGCCTCAAGCATGCAAGGCAAGCGCTCTACCACTGAGCCACCTTCCCAGCCCAGGATTTCTTTAGAAAACTGCATACTACTTTCTACAATGAGAACACTAACCTGTATTTTGACTAAGAGTATAGAAAATTTCCTTTTCTCCACAGTGTCGCCAGCCAACATTATTACCTTTTGAGTTTTTTTAAAGGGTAGGTTTTTACTGTGTGCAGTACCCAAGACTGGCCTTAGACTCAAATCCTTTTACTCCAACCTCCAATCACTTGGAATTACCAGCCTTTCCCACCACACCTGAGTCCTTGGATATTTTTGATAAGAGTTATAATAGTTACAAAGTAGTATTATAGTAATTTTGAATTGCATTTCTCTAATGACTTCTGCTCACAAAGCATTCAGCCCACATAGACGTTTTATTAAATACAAATTTGTAAATCCACAGGAGATTTTCAGGGCTTTTTGGAAAACATGTCTATTCAGAATTTTTGTCCATTTTTAATCAAGTTTCTTGTTAATCTCATCTTTAATCTCTCTATAGCAAATCAATAATTAATTCAAGGTAGTAGAAAGGAAAAAATTAAGCAGCTCCTAACATTTAAAATTTTTTTAATAACATGATATTGCTTAAATCATTTTCTGTTGAGGCTTGAGACTATATAACTCAATTTAGTTAGACCTTTTACAAGACTATATATAATGTATTTATTTTACTTTGTTCTTTCCAAAGGCTGCATGACTAATTTCACTTGGTTTCTTTCAGTTTCATGTAGTTCAGATTTCAAACTGAAGAATAAATGGAAGGAAGCAAACAAAGAATATATTTCCCCTCATCTGATGATGCCTCTACAAGAATGAGGAAAGTGTTGATGCTTCTAAGGACCTATGATAGAATATCAAAAAGACAATTTATTCTTCCAGGTCTTCCTTATCTTTGCGATGTAACTTAAATGATGTAAAACACAATATACTGCTCAGATACTTTTATGTTCTATCAGATTTGCACATTTTCATATGGATTTCACCTCTGTCTACAACATTTCTTCATCGTTCTGTCCCTGATACTTTTACACTATCACGACATAAGATAACCAGTTTGTTTTACAGCATGAGAAGTTATCCACCTGGCTTCCTTGGAAGCAGGGCATGGTCAATAGATATTACTTCTGGTTGCTCACACTACATGTAATGGTTTTTGTATTACTTATCATATTCTATTTGGTATTTAAAAAAGAATGCTGGCTAAACTCAAAGCTCATTCATAGGTTTATGTTAAGTGTTTCACAAGTCTTATTCTCTTAATTCTTAAGATAACATTCGCTATAATGCTAATGTTATTACCATTGTAGTGTTGGGAAAAATTGTAGTTAAAGACACTAAGTGCATGGCCCAAAGACACACACAGTGAGGAAGGAAATGAGTCAAAGTTTCCAAAAGTCTTTCAGCAATATCAAAAAGGTGGGTAAAATCTCTCCATTCTCTTACACTCTCAATTCAATATTCATTTTGTCCAAGAAATAATAGCATAGCAAATATTGCCCTTGGTGATTGTTTTCTATCACATTTTGTCTTCAACACAGAATGTGTTGGTGACATTGGGTTATCATACACAGAGCTGAGCTTACAAATTGAGGTCCGAAGACAGCCAAATTTCTTCTGTCATACAGTTCCAGTTTCATTTTTAAAAAGTACTAAAACTTTTAAATATCATCACTTACTATCTTTTAACCACCCCCAAACTGACATATACTCACTTCAAAAGGCTTTCAAATTAGGAGATGATAAAACAGGCCCCCATGAAGTAAATTTTCTTTTATTTTTTAAAATTGTTCTAAAAGCCTTGTGCTGGCTGGTCACACCTATAATCCTATCTACTCTGAATATTTGCTCTGGAGTCTGATTTCTGTGGATAACACTTGGGAGCCAATCAGGGCCAAAAAAAAAACTTCATGAAATTATTTTTCAAAATGTTTAATGAACTAGCAAAGAGCCAGGAATTGAGATGTAGCTTATATAGTAGCTCACCAATCTAGATAGGAAAGGCCTAGCAAGACCTTGAAGCCCTGATTTTAAACTCTGAGCACGCCAATATACATGCATGGCGTGTGTTCACATGCACGCACGTGTTTCCTTGAGCGCTGCCTTACTCACACACACACACATTTATTCAAATTACCGTCATATCAGTGTTCTGCATTAATTCCTTTGTTAACGATATTATATGGGTAAAATACAGGAAATAAACTCTTCCATCTAAGAACATTTTTATATGTTTTTTATTGTAATAATACTGTGCACAGGGGTCACATTTACAAGAACAAGGAAACTAGTACATTTCCTAACAAGCATTGTTATCTCCTCCTTTATATTTCCCATACCATCCCTTCCCTCCCACCTCCACAAGTACACTCCCCTTCCCCTTCCTTCCTCCGCCTAAATTGTAAAGTTCATTTTTCAACATAGTGTCTTGTGCATCTCATTGTTACAATGGGTCAACCTGTATCCCTATTTGAGCATTTTTTCCCTTCCCCTCCCCAAATTAGAGAAGCATACATACAGGATGTAAGTGCACCTACTTCAAATACAGAGAAAACAGGGGTTATATCGTGGGGAGAAACATACAAAAAAACAAAAAATTGACATCACACATTATAAGTACCTGAGAAACAATAGCAAGAAACAAAAAACCACTTGTGTCCCTATTTTGGGGTTCAATTTCTTTAACATCATTTTATCTGGTTATATGCACATATCTTTTGAACTTTTCTGCTTATCCCAGACATACATTTGTTATTGAAAATAAGGGAAATCATGGGACCTATGTTTCTTTGGACTTGGCATACATCAGTCAATAAATTTTTTTCCAAGTCTTTCCATTTCCTAACAAATTGGGAGATGTCATTCTTTCTGATGGAGGCATAGAATTCCATTGTGTAAATATACCGTATTTTCTTGATCCATTCATCTAATGGGGGCATTTGGTTTGGATTCATATCTTAGCTATCATAAATAATGTTGCAATCAACATAGTTGTGCTGGTAGTTTTAGTATGGTCTTGTTTATGATCATTTGGGTAAATCCCCAAAAGTGGGATTACTGTGTCATACAGGAGTTTTATGTAGAGTCTTTTGAGGAACCTCCATACTGCTTTCCAAAGTATTTGAACAAGTTTACACTCCCACCAAGAATGCAGTACGATTCCCTTGTGACCACACACCTTTCAGCATCTGTTGTTGTAAAAATATGGAATGCTACACAAATTTTCATGACATACTTGCGCAGGGGGCATGCTAATCTTCTCTGTATTATTCCAATGTTAGCGTATGTGATACTAAATTGAGCACAGAACATTTTTTTATATAAAGTATAATTTTTATTGATTTTATTAAACTAGACAATTCAACAAAATTAAGTTCAAAAGAATTGTTGTGAAATTTTAGAATCATATATTTCTTACATAAGCAAACATTTAGGAATAAAATCAAGATAGACATGCCAAAAACAAAATAATTCCAGATATTTGTAGTTCAAGAGATGTGTAGGAGGAGGAATTCAATTATTCTATACAAGGCACCTGTCAAAATGAACATTGCAGCAAGTGTTTAGGTTTGTTAAAAGTTTTAAGGTTTTAAATATGCTTAATTTTGGGATTTTGCTTATATGTGCCCAAAATAGGACCGTTTGGCAGGTATAAAACTTTTCTATAAAGTATTTAAGATTTATGGTAACAGACATTAAGTACTAAGTATGTACATTTCAGAGTTTATGGAAACTTTATTAATGAGAAGTTGCAAAGTCTTTGTGTAAAGAAGCAGAGTGAAGAGTTAAGACTTTAACTATACAGTTTCTGTTAAAACTTTAGGGATTCCTTACTTTATTTGATAGCAAGGAATAAATGATGATATAAGCCATAATGTACGCATGTATGTTACTATTCACACACATACATATACACACGTATACATGCACACATGGAGAAAGACACATAATTACAGCCAACACAAGTTTCACCAGTTGTTGAATATGCCTTAAACTGAATACTAGAAACAATATATGTTGAAGATGTATTTGTCTCTAAGAGTTCATTTACCACTCCTCTTATCTCTTAAAACTGCTAGTTTTAGAGAGATTTGACTTACAAAATGCAGTACAAATGATAGCAAGTCACTTGGAAACCTCAGTAAGTATGTCATATGGTGTCTCCCTGCTCCTCAAGGATTGCTTACTCTTGTAGACACTTTCAACCACCAATTTAGCAGGAGAATACCCTGGTAAAGAGTAAAGTTATAAGGTTTTAAATGGCATCCTTACTTGAGCTCTTTTTCCAACAACCAGCATGAATTTGTAGGCAGATGAGTGAGTCCTCAAAAAATTGGACTCTACATATATATTTAACTGACCCATGTGAAAATTCCTATGTGAGAAATGCTGACTGAGGTCTTGCTGATTTCCTGGCCAAGAAAATAAGAAAAAAAGAAAGTATTTTTAATGTTTTAAAGTTTGAGAATAATTTGTAACCTGTCAATAAATGTGTAGAACACAATTATACCAACTGACAAAAAAAAATGATGGCATTTCATTTATGTGCTCTTGGATTTGGCCAGTGATTTTAGAGGTGTCTACACAAGTAGAATCAGCATAAATCAAGGCAGCATTTCTTCATTTATGATATAAGGAAAGGTTACTGGTTGACCCATTGTAACAATGAAATATACAAGACACATTACCAGAGGATGGGTGAAATGGGGAGGTGGGGAGGTGTGAAGGGAAGGGATGGTAGGGGAAAAACAAAGGGGAGGGTAACAATGCTCAATAAGAAATGTACTCATTACCCTACTTATGTAACTGTAACCCCTCTGTACAGTATTTATAATAAAAATATATATTAAAACATACAAGGAAAACTTCTGTACTTATATGAAGTTGTATTTGTCACTCAATATAAGTAAGGTATTGGTTTTAGGACCACAGGCTTATTACTTTGGATACTCTAAATCTCTACATGAACACAGTATATTATTTACATTAGAATCTGCCCACCAGCTAGTGCAGTATAATTGCTGTGAGAATTTTTATTACATTCTATATTTGTAATGAAAACTAAAAGTATATGTATGTACAATCAACAGATACAAATTTTTTCAGATAAATTTTGTATGCAGTTTGAGGATGGAATTGGAGAGCAATTTCGAAAAGCACAAATTTCATCAAAAAGACCAGTTTTTGTAACAAGGAGCTAATCCAGCATCATTGAATAGTATGGAACTCCAAGGAGAAGTACTTGAATTGAGACAATATCAGAAAGTGTAACAACCCAAGGACGTTTTAAAATGCAGCTGCTAGAATTCTCATGTAGAGCTTTCATAACAGTTTGTGAAGCACAAATCAGAACCTCACTGAAGTGTAGATGGTTTTCTCTCAACTTTCTGTCATGATCAGTCATTATCAATCAACATATAGCTAATCTTGAATAATCCTCTAATAAAATGTTGATGGAGTGTTTATATGCAGAAAACCTCGGAAGGCTAACTTTTTCCAATTAGGACAGTCTGTATTTTATGATCCAACCTAGAGAAAACTAGGAAGCATCCATTTACAACCTTCTGAATAATTCTGATTCTGCCCACATCACTTATCTATCCATACCTGTGCCCGAGTGAAACGATTTTAAAATAATTTATCATTTAAAATTTAAATTTATGCTTCAGGGAAGATATCGAAGGAGAAGCTGGAAGCTAAACAAGCTCTCACATAGAAAACAGCTTTAGTGCTCCAGTGAAAAGTCCTAAGCTGGAGAATCACACCAAGTGTGCCAGCACAGTACAGAGAGTTGGGCCAGAGAGGGAAAAACCGGGCAAGGAGACAAATCTGAGCACTTGCCAACAGCTGTGGTTGCAGCTGTGGCGGGGGCGATTGCGGCTGTAGGCGCCATACCTGCAACACAGAGAGTCTACGACAAAGGCGCCAGATGCAGCCGGTGAGAGGATTCTACTCAACACCAGCAAGAACTGACAAGGAGCAGACATCTTCATCCTTCAGATCGCAGATCAGAGATCACCCAGGAACCAGACTCCTGTGTGAGTAGAAGCATGATTTCCTCACTCCTTCTCAGGGAGCAGAGAAGGGAAGGCCACCCCTCCCTACCCACTACCGGAGATCTCCATCTCTGATCCTGCAAAGGCCTCGCTGAGCAGCTAGCTCCAACTCAGTCTTTGGATGAAAACAAAAAGTAATTTAGCAGGTCACAGGAACCTAACCTGACCTGCCAGGCTCAGCTCTATGCAGGGAAAATTCACCCAGCCCTTGCCTGCGCCAGCCCCAGGAGTGGCTTTCTTCACTGGGTAAACAGAGCAAGGGGCTGCCTCTCCCTACAGCAGCCTAGACAATCAATTGAAATTCAGTAACAATAAACCCTGAGAATGGCTCCTGGCTGGGCTCTGTGACTGCTTCAGAAGCTAGCCCCTCAGGGAAAAGCTACTGTTTGCTGAAAGGCCTCAACTCTACCAAGAACCTAGCCCCATTACAGCATCTCTAAACTAGAAGAAACAGCCATCACCCTGTTTTGTGATACTCAAAGCAGATCTCCCTCCCATTGAACTAACCTGGGAAGAGGATGACAAAATCCTGGGTAAATCAAAGCATTTTTCTGCCTCCTCAAACAAACTGACTTAAGAAAACAACCAAGCTACAGGAAAATCAAACACCACAAGCAGACCAGAGACTCCAACAAGAGACTGGTTATGGACACAAGGGAGATGCAGGACCTTCCCATCTCACCCCCAAAAAGCAAATAACTCTTTTTTGTTACCTTTTATTAAAATTTTTTTTAACATTTTTAATTTTTAACTTTAAAAAATTGTTTTCTATTAACTTTTTTTTCTTCCTCTTGTAATTTTTATTTTAGGGGTATATGTTTGTGTGTGTGCTTTTTTTCCATTTTTGTTTAGCTCTACTGATTTTTTAATCCTTTTTTCTTTTCTGTCTCATTCTTTTCACTTTTTCTTCTCTTTCCTTCTTCTTTGCATGATTTAATCGCTTTTCTGCTCATTATCAGATATACCTGTAGTCGATTATTAGACCTTATCCCCCATTGTATACACATTTAATCCAGAAATTTATTACTGAATTCAAAACCTCTTAGACTTAAATTCCTTAATAGCCGTACTACCTCTATATACCTATATAAAATTTTAAGCATTTAATTTTTTTTAATTTTTCACGTCTCCTTTCTATCCCTTCCGTTCTCTTATCCTATTCCAGTCCTCTGAATATTACGTTTTTAATTTGCATAATTTAAGTGTTTCATTTTTTAATTTTTAATTTTTGTTTTACAATTTTTTCTTGTCTTTTTTTCTCTTTCTTTTTTCCCCAGTCTCTACTATCATTCTATCCAACCTATTTCCTGCTTTGACATTAGGAGTAAGTTAGCTCTCCCTCTACCTTTCCACATCCTTCTATTCTTATTTATACCCACATCTCTCGCTAAAACTAATAACTTCTGGTTTGCCAAATTCTTCTTTGTGGTTCATAGACTATTAATACATAGTTGTTTGATGTTGAAAAATATATCTGTTGAACTAGATTTTATCTCAGGCTTTTGACTATGCAAATATAGACTGTGTTGATGCTTGCCTTAAGGTAGTTTTCTAGCACAAACTGGTGTTACTTTCATCCCAAATGGGCAGAATAAGCTGGAAAAAAACACGAGAAAAATGGCACGTCCGGGTATCTCAACTCCAACTCATGATAATCAGTGGAGAGAACAGATAATGAATAATACAGAGGAGAGCTCCCCCAAAGCTCTATAAACACTAATGGTAAACATGGTAAAAAGATTGAAAACCTGCAAAGGACTCTGGGTGAGCATGAGAGGGAGAGAGATGAGGCAAACGAAAGATCAAAACAGGAAGCTCAAGGCGTGAGGAAGCTACTCAAAGATAGATAAAGGAATTGCATGTGCAACTTGAGAACACTCAAAGAGAAATAAAGGAATTGTGTGAGCAAGCTGTGATCAGTCAAAGAGAACTACAGGAATTGCATGAACGTGAGGAAGCTAATCAAAGAGTAATACAAGAATTGAGAGAGCGGGATGAAAATACACAAAGATCACTAGAGGCATTCATGGAATCCGTAAACAGAGAGCTGAAAGAAGTCAGGGAGTCCACAAAGGGAATGCTGAATGGATCCCAACAGAAGGAATGGAAGTCCAAGGAAACCAAAACCAATCAACTAAGTGATTTGAGAATAAACACTGAACATCAAATTAAGGAAGTAAAGAATTTCATACAAGATCTAAAACAAAGATCCAACAAAGAATTTGAAGCCATAAAAGCCCACCAACTACAAGTAAAAGAAAAAAAAAGTAGAAAATCTGGATAGTAGAATAGACCACGCAGAATATTGAATCCTGAGGATAGAAGACAGCGTAGATTTTATAGAAAAAGAACATACAACCATCCAAGACAAATCTAAGAAATATGATAGATCTATTCAGCATTCAACCTTTGAGCCACCAGTGCCTACCCATGTTGCATATTTTGTGTAATTCAAATTTTCAGCATTGTATAGATGCTCCTACTACAATATAAAAACAAAAAAAACTTAACCTACTTTTCACTGTATTTGATGTTGTTATAATTTGTGGAGGGGAAGGAAAAAACTAAGTTGTTTAAATAGGGATACAGGTGGACCCAGCACAACAATGAGATGTAAAAAATGTTATGTAGAAAAATGAAATTTACAACTTTGGCTCAAGATGGGAGAGAGGGTCGGGAAGGGGAGATGGAAAGGGATGATAAAGGGTTAGAAAGGAGGAGGTAACAATGCTTTATAAGAAATGTACTCATTACATTGTCCCTGTAATTGTAACGCCTCTGTATGGTATTTTCACAAAAAAAACTTAAAACATAATAAGGATATTTGTAAAGTATATAATGAAGGAAGAATTTTCATCCTTTACAAAATATATGCAAAATCTATGCTAAACTATCTATATTTTACTCTACCTTTCCTGCAACCAGTTTGATATAGTTTAATACCTGTCACACCAACTCTAATCTTGGTGTTCTAATTCCACCAACTCTGAGACAATGTATTTACAATGTTAATGCTACCCAATCTGTGGTAGTTTATTATTGCAATTACTAGCAAACGTGGAAGCTATAAGACACGAAAAGTCTTTGACTCTTCAGATCCAAGACTCATCTCTATAATCCTAGTGATTAAGAAGTACAAGACTTGGGGAATAATGGCTTTCAGGCTGGTAGAAAAGTTCATGAGGTTCTATCTCCAATTAACTACAAAAATTTCTGGGCTGGGCCATGGTTCAAATAGTAGACTGACTACTGTTAGCAAAACAAAAAACAAAAAACAAAAAACTGAGAGCCTGATGTATGTTCAAACCCCAAACTGGCAGAAAGAAAGAAAAAATAATACTATGAGAAGCAGAATTATGAATAGGAAAGCAGAAACAAAAGAAATAAACTTATTGATATAGACAAAGCTCCTCAATGTGAAATATGGCACAAACTGTAATATTTAGTGTTTTCCTTCCTATACAGTAGAAATAAATGGCATTTTTACTTGACGAAACTAAAATATAAAACTGTATGCAATAAATAATCACATTACTTTTATGTTTCCATAATTTAACTTGTTTTCCTAAATATTTCTCAAATAGTGTAGCTTTTGAAAATCAATAAATGTTGCATTTTCATATATGATTACCTATCCTTCCAAGTGTGGTCTAAAATTGATCTACACTGAAATGATTGCCATTGACATTTTTCTCAAAATATTTATACTTTCAGCTGACCTTCCACAAAACTCATACCCAGAATATAACTTTTTAGTTTGTTCATGCAAACATAGGAACATAAACATATGTCTCAAAATGTTAATTACGTTTATCTGCTGTCATTAATGAAGTATAACTAATAGAATTATGTATATACCCTGAGGGAAATAAGATACTTCCTTCTAAATACAGACTTGCAGGCACACACACAATCACACATGCACATATATATATTTATCACTTTGACTCCGGTTAGATTCCTGACATTGGGTGTCAGCAGTGATCTAATAATCAAATTTTCCTGCCCAGACACAAAATACATTCATAATTCCACACAGACAAAAACACCAGATCATTCAAAATAATGAGAATATTTAACAGAACCAACCAGCACTTGAGCCATCTACTCCCTGATTTCTTTTATTCATGGTGATGCATTTTTCATATCATAATTAAAATATTTTTGTCTCTGATTAACAGAAAAAAATAGGGGATCATATAATGGAAATTGTAGGTAAAATTACTTGTAATCTTTACTATATCTTATCAAAGACTTCTGTTTCCTTCTTGTAGAGTGTTTCTGTCATTTTGCCCTAATGTCTATAATTAAATTACAAAGGACATGCCATATACCTTAATTCATTTTTCCTAAAGGTTATGCTATGGAGTTGAATCTGATTTGTTTGCTTATTCTAAATTAAATATTCTCAACAACTGGCATTATTGTTTATGTTACTCCTAATCCATTTGAAATATCAAATAGAACTGGAAATTCCCCTCGGCAATGATTTGTGAATGTCATTAATGCTTGTGGAGGGATGAAGGATTTGAATTACCTAGAGTGCATTAAAAATGGCACTGTTATTCAAAGGGCTGATCATTTAGTCAGCTTTTAAAGTGTGGTCTTCTTATTTCATCTAAGAAGATAACAGTATGCTATTCATAACATTCTTGCCTGCAAAGCAGTAGAATTATTTCCTTTGTACAGTTGATTTCCAGCTGCGAATTTAGTGAAACCTACAAAAAATTGCATAGGTGTATTAGCTGCTCTAGATTTTGAAATTTTCTTCCTGTAGCCCTTGTGATTTGAGCCCAGATTCATGGGATAGTCACATAATCCACAATAACAAAGCACCAAAATATACAAAGACCACGTGCAAAATGAGTTTCAGTTTTTTCCATGTTGATTTCTTTTTTTAATGATTGTCTTTTAAGGAGCTAAGGGTGTTTATTTCTCATTATTTTTTATGTTACTTAAATTTTCCAGATTTTTCAAATAAAATAAAGAGATATAAAACAGACCTATTTAATCGCAAAATAGAGCTAACCATTTGAGTGATTTTTTTATTCTAATCCTGTTTTCAATTATCTTCAAATAACGTTGAGATGAGCCCAGCATATATGTAAATTGACATGTATAAAGCACACAGAATTCTGGAATCTTTGGACTGTGATTTCTATCTAACTTCACTTAGAAAAGAAAATTATCACTTGCTTCATGTCTTAAGTAATCTACTTAAAACAAGTTTTTATTAATTTTGTTAATAAATGTCATAATCTATGGTACTGATGCATTGCATAAGTATGTGATTCCTTATTTCCACTGAATTAACATTACATTTATTTTATTTTTTTACACATGAAATAATGACATTCTGGAAGATAATACATGCCTGCTTTTCATTTTGGTTGCCAAAAAGGAATTATTAGACATTTGGAACATTTAAATCTGAACTTTCAAATTTCACTAGGACTTGAATTGTGTTACTTACAAATTTAATATTAAAATAAAAAGCATCATTAAATAGAAAGCAAAATTATGTTATCAGATCTTAATCCCTGAATTGACTTCATGATAAGAAACAATTAGATTTATATAACAAGATATACATACTCAAACGAACTATGAGATACAGAAACAGAAAACTTCTTTTTTGTTTTGTGTTTGTTGTTTTTTATAGTTTGTGAAAATTCTGTCTTTTTTACCTTATGCCTGGTATATTCATTATATGTCTTCAGGAAGGTGAGGTGTGGGCACAGAGCTTTAGGAAAAAGAGTGAAAAATAGCAGCATTGGAGGTCATTGAACATTGATGAAAGTGAACTATTTAATACATGGGTGGGGACAGGAGGGTGGGACTGGGAACAAGTGAGGGAACTGAAGACATTTCACAAAAGGAAATGTTCTCATTACCTGACCCTTGTAATTGTAATCTATCTATAAATCACCTTAATAAGAACAACAGAGTAAATTTCTGTTAAAAAGGCAAACAAAATGTTGTTTCTTAGAATCCTAAAAGTTTGTTTTGTTCACTGGTTTGAGCTGGTTGAGTCTATCTCTGAAAATAGCTACATTGACATTCATTGGGCGAATTTTTGAGCTACTAGTAGATAAAAGTCAATTATGATTGTATTTTTTTGAGACTGATTCATTTATTCCTTTAATCTAATTTGTATTATTTCTGTCTACTGGTTTTTGGTTTTGTTTTTCCTGATTTGTCAAAGACTTAGTGGTGCATCATTAGTGCTTATTTAAGATTGTTCTTAAATCAAAAGAGATACAGGATATCAAACAGGAGATGCATGCAAAAATAGAAGCTGCACAAACCTCAGTAAGAAGTGAGATAAATGCCAAATTAGAGGTAATACATACCTCATTAAGAGGTGAGATCAGTACTTTGAGAACCAACATCGAATCCATAAAGGAATCCATTTCCTCCATGCAAACCTCAATAGAAGCCATGGTCAACAGTGTGAACGAAATGGAAGGTAGAATGTCAGATACAGAAGACAGAATACACCAGCTGGACCAAAAAATGACAGATATGGAAAAATCACTCAAATTAAGCCAAAGGGAAATTCAGGAACAAGGCAAGGATGCCCACTATCTCCACTCCTCTTCAATATAGTCCTGGAACCCTTAGCAAGGGAAATAAGGCAAGAAAAAGACATTAAAGGGATCCGCATAGGGAAAGAAGAAGTTAAACTATCCTTTTTTGCAGACAACATGATACTACACCTTCACAATCCCAGAAACTCCATCCCCAAACTCTTAGAAATCATAAATCACTTCGGCAAAGTAGCAGGATACAAAATAAACCCACAAAAATCAGTTGCCTTCCTGTACACTGACAATGTACAAGAAGAGAGGGAAATAAAGGGAGCAATCCCATTCACAATAACCTCCCAAAAAATAAAATATTTAGGAATTAACCTAACCAATGATGTAAAAGAACTATTTAATGAAAAATATAAAAAGTTAAAGAAAGAAATTGCAGAAGACACTAGGAAATGGAAAGACCTCCCATTCTTTTGGATAGGCCGACTTAACATAGTAAAAAATGGTAATACTTCCAAAATTAATATACAAATTCAATTCAATTCCTATTAAAATCCCAATGACGTACATCACTGAAATACAGAAAACAGTCCAAAAAGTCATATGGAACAACAAAACACCTAGAATTGCCAAAACAATTCTAGGGAATAAAGACAACATGGGAGGGGTATCCATGCCGAACTTCAAACTCTACTACAGAGCTATAATAACAAAGACAGCATGGTACTGGCAAAAAACAGACCCGAAGTCCAATGGAACAGAATAGAAGATCCAGAAATAAATCCACAGGCCTACAGCCAGCTGATATTCGACAAAGGAGCCAAAGACATACAATGGAAGAAACACAGCCTCTTCAACCACTGGTGCTGGGAAAATTGGGCGGCCACATGCAGAAAACTAAAAGTGGACCCAAGTCTATCATCATGCACCAACATCAACTCAAAATGGATTAAAGACCTTAACATTAAACCTGAATCTCTGAAACTACTGCAGGCCAGAGTAGGAGAGAAACTTGAACTAAAAGGCACAGGAAAGAACTTCCTGAACAGAGGCCCAGGGTCACAACAAATTGGAGAGAGACTCGACAAATGGGACTACCTTAAAATAAAAAACGTCTGCACAGCTAAATCTATCGCAACCAAGCTAGAAAGACAACCAACTAATTGGGAAAAAATATTTACCAGCAATATATCAGACAAGGTGTTAACATCCTGTATATACAGCGAAATCAAGAAACTAATCCCTCCCAAACCTAACAAACCAATTACTAAATGGGCAAGGGAACTAAAGAGGGACTTCTCAGATGAAGAATTAAAAATGGCAAAGAAACACATGAGGAAATGTTCATCATTCCTGGTGGTGAAGGAAATGCAAATAAAGACAACCCTGAGATACCACCTTATCCGTCAGAATGTCTCACATCCACAAATCAGCCAACGACAAATGCTCGAGGGGATGTGGAGAAAGAGGAACCGTATTACACTGCTGGTGGGAATGTACACTTATACAACCACTTTGGAAAGCAATCTGGAGGGTCCTTAGAAAGCTAAAGATTGACCTCCCTTACGACCCAGTCATACCACTTCTAGGCATCTACCCTGAACAACAGGAACCAATATACAAAGACACGTGCACCTCCATGTTTATTGCAGCACTGTTCACAATAGCTAGGATATGGAAACAATCCAGATGCCCCACCACATATGAATGGATAAAAAAATTGTGGTATCTATACACAATGGAATATTATGCAGCCATTAGAAATGACAAAATAATGGCATTTGCAGGGAAATGGATGGAGCTAGAAGGAATCATGTTGAGCGAGGTAAGCCAAGAGCAAAGAGACAAACGGTACATGGGTCTCACTGATAAGTGGATGCTAAATCCAAAATGTTAGGTGTTACGACAAAATTAACAGGACTTAAGAAACAAAGAACTCCCACTCATCTGGTCAAACCACTACTAAATATCCTCATGCTGCTGATGAAATGTATGTTGTATATGTGTACACCGTTATATGTTATAGACGGTAATAGACAATTTGCTCCAGGAAAGTTAGAATGAACTTGTGAATTTAAATGAGAATCATTATTTCACAATACTGTGAAATTTGGGAAATTATGTAATCACTTAATCACAATTAAAAAAAAAGAACCTCGGGGAAGGTAGGGAGGGAAGGGATGGTAGAGGGAAAACAATGGAGGGGGTAGCAATGCTCAATAGGAAGTGTACTCATTATCTTACTCCCGTAACTTTAGTCTTCTGTATACTATCTTTACAATAAAAAATTTAAAAAATTGGTCTAATTTGTTGATGTACATACTCAAAGCTATAAATATTCCTCTGAATATTGTCTGTGCTGCTGCTGTTTCCCAGAGGAGGTAGTATTTTGTGTGTTCACTTCCACTGAATTCCATAAACGTTGGAACTTCCCTGCTTATCACTTCCGTGACTCACTGATGATTTAGCAATGTGTTATTCAGCCTCTATGAGTTTCAGAATCTTATGTGATGCCATTTGATGTCGAGATCTAATTTGCTCCCATCATGGTCTGACAGGATACGAAGAGTAATTTCATTTTTATTTTTCAATATTGAAAGATTTTCCTTGTGACCTAAGATATGATCTACTTTGAAGTACATTCCATGGGCTGCTGAGTGGAATATATATTATGACACTAGTAGGTGAAATACTCTGTAGATATCTGTTAGGTATAACTTGTCAAAACAGTTATTTAGCTCTAAAGATTTTTGCAAAGTTTTTACCTGGATGGCCTGTCCAGAGTTAAGAATGATTTGTTCAAGCAACCAACAATTTATTTGGATGTATGCATGTTTTTAGTGTAAGCAATATTTCTTTAATGAATTTGTGAGCTCTAGGATTCAGGACATTGATATTTAAAATTGTTACATCCCTCTGATGGAGAGTTTTCTTTGTCAATATTTAATGTCCTTCTTTGTCTCTTTTTACTTTCATACCACTTTTATTTTAATGCCAATTTTATCTAATTTAGTATAGCTCCTCCAGCCTGTTTATGAGGTCCATTTTTACTTTGTAAAGATGATGTACAGAAGGGTTACAATTCCATAAGTCAGATAATGAGCACATTTCTTTTTGAACAGTGTCACCCCTTCAGTCATGTTCCCTTTCAACCTCCCTCTCGCATAAGTTGTATATTTCATTTGCAATGTAGTGTCTATTGAGTAGCACTGCTGCATTTAAGCCTTTGTCCCACCATTTCTGTATTCCCCCTTGCCCTATCCAAACGTACATATAAGACCAAAGGTGCAGAAATTAAAAAAATGGCATCAGAACACTGAAGAAAAATGCAAAATAATAAACTCTCATAATCATTTCTTGGAGATTATTTTAATGAACATTATTTTATATGATAATATTCGTACAGCTATTGATCCTTTGTGATCCTCCTTTGATCTCACTGTATAAACGTTTACAATCCCATAAAATTTATCATGTCCAAGTATAATGATTTCTCTTTTACCATCCAACTGTGTTTACTCGTAGAATTAGAGGCACGTTCTACTACAACAAATGAGGGAAATTAGGCAACCTATATTTCTTTGAGTCTGTCTTTCTTCAATTAATATAAGTTTGTTCCAAGTCTTTCCATTTCCTTATGAATGGTGTAATATCATTCTTTCTGGATCAATAGAATCGCATCATACTGAAGAGTTTCTACATGGCAATGGAAAAAGTTAGCAGGATATATAGAAAGAGAACAGAATGGAAGAATATTTTTACTAATTAAGCATTAGACAAGTGTTTTCATAACTCACCCATATTTAGAGATCAAAAAGTTAAACCCAACAAAAATAAACCCTCAAATAAACAAGAACCCAATTAATATATGGGATAAAGACTTAAAGATAACTTTTTAGAAAAAGAAGTAAGAATGAAAAATAGACACATCTCTCTCCCAAAAAGAAATACAAATCCAAACAAACCTGAGATTCATCTCACCCCTCTTAAAATGTCATTATGAAAAAACGAACAATCACAGATACTGATAGGGATGTGTACTAAAGGAAACTCTATTACACTGTTGGTTGAATGTAACCTTGTTCAATCACTTTGGAAAACACTATGGAAATTGCTCACAGAACTGAATAGAGAGCTACCTACCTATGATCCAGCAATTCCACTTATGGTAATTTATCCAATAGAGCAGAAACATGCCCACACTGAAGCTACCAGCATAATCATTTTCATTATTGCATTATTTTCTGTAGCCAGCATATGGAATCAGCCCAGATGCCTCTCATTGAAAAAAGAGATCAAGAATTATATATGTATATATAATTATATATATATATAATTTTATATATATATATATACATATATCTAATTTTATTGGTCCCAATTTACAAGTATATACCTACATATATAAATGTATGTATACAAACATAGATACATATATATACAAACATATAAATACATACATAATGGAATTCTGTTCATCCATCGGAAAGAATAATATTGCACCATTCTAAAGGAAAAATGAAACACTTAGAAATAATATTAAGTGAAATAAAGCAGACCCAGAGAAACTTAGTTTGCATGACTTTCCTCACTTGTGGTAGATAGGAGTGTCTATAAATGCAAAAGTAAACACACTGGATGGTAGGCAAGGAGGTACAAATGAATTATCTGAAGTGTCAGAGTCTGTGGAGAGTGAAAATACTATAATTCTCTTAAAAGGATAAGTCAAAGCCCACCAAAATAAATACCAGTAAATGTGTAGTGCAAGAGAGGATAGTGGGGGGCAATGTGAGAGTGGTAGGAAATTGAAGGGGAAAAGGATAGAATACAGGCAAGAATCCATTGTATACTTCCCAGAATTGAAATATACAAAGCAATGGGTAGTGTGAAATGGGGTTGAAGATGTTGAAGTGGTAACACAATTCCAGGTGCATTGTACACATAAACTGCTTTGTTATATGGCGAGAAATTCCATTAAATAATAATGAGATACATAAGGATTGGGGTTGATTAGTAGGGGTGGATGAGAGTGTTGAAAGGGGTGACATTGATCAAGATGCCCTGTATCCATACACTGTTTCAGTGAATGGCAACTCCTTTGTACAACTAAAGATAATAAAAATATTCAAAAAATTAATTATGATAGTTGAATAGAAAGTTGAACCTCAATTAAATTCCCATTTAAAAATATTTTTAACTCAGAGACTTGGAGAATAAAATTCAAATAATAAAACCTTACGAATCTTTTTTTTATCAGAATTTGTGAAATTTAAATCAAAACTTTGCTTTTTGTCAGCCATTGGGCTGTTAAAATATTTCAAAGTAAGTGGCTTAAAAGGAGTATATTTTCCGCACTCTAGAAGCTTAAACATTGATTTTAAAATTGGTTATTCAAAGCAATTCTTTGTCTTATGGGGGTCTACTTACTGATTCATTATAATCTATTTGCTGGACTTTCACATGGCAGAGTAATTATATTGGGCTTCTTTCGTCAGGATCATTATTGCAGGGTCAACTCTGAAGGGTTGATTCTAATGTCACCAGAAAGGAGAATAGAATTTTAACATGTGTATCTGGAAGGAGTTACATCGTCTAAAACATGTTGCTACTTTTGCTTTAACTCGGTGTGGTGTACATTTGGATGTTATATCATAGAACATAATAAATTAAGGACAAGATTATATCATGTACATAATGTGAATGATTCTTCTTAAAATGGGAATAATTATAGTAATGGCAAAATGAAGTATGATTTTTTAGTGGCTCTTGAATCACATCATAGGTAACCATGTTAACGTGGTACAGCCTTTCTAAGGCCCTTCTGATGTATTTGAACAATCTCCAATGTGTTAATTGCTTTCAAAAATATTCGTTTGTGCCAACAAATACAGATCTCCTTTCATTTTAATTACTGTCTGCTATTAGGACTCCCACAAACACCAAAATCAGAGTATGCTAATTTCTCTGATAAAATACATAATGAAATTGCTACAATTCATATGACATAAATACTAATGTTGATAGCATTATAATTACTAGTATTCACATTATATAATATATTGACATCCCTTGGTTACCTCAATTTTTAGAATATTTATAACTAAATATAAATTGTTTGCAAATAATTATTTGATGATGGATGGAAAATGAGAAAAAAATTTGCATAAATTTTTACTACAGATGCAAACAGAGTCACCTGGTTATTTCTGAACCTTCATTTGTTGGTTTCATTCATGCATGGGGAACATGTAGAGAAATGAAAATTGCAAACCTGCATTTACTAAAGGGTTAGTTACAAGTTTATATTGGGCTAAATAGCAGATTTTATAAATTAAATTGTTTTTGTCCCTTCCTTCCTCCCTCCCTTCCTTCTTTCTTCGTTCCTTCATTCCTTAATACCTTCCTTTTTTCCTTCCTTCCTTCTTTTCTCCTGTCCTTTTTCCTTCTTTCCCTCCATCCCTACCCCTCTCTCTCTTTCTGCCTTCCTTTTCTTACCTTCTTTTTCTTCATTTCTTCCTTTCTTTCTTTTACTCAGACTAGTTTTTATGGCTATAGAAAAAATACCAACTGTTATACTCCAAGGTGTTATGAGTAATTATAAATATACCATATTAATATTAATCTTAATAACCTATGTTATATCTTCAGACAAATTGTAATTAAACAACTTCACAAAGTTTCAGGATAAGTATCAAATATTACTTTCCATGATATTGGTTATTTTTTCAAAGTAAAATAAGCATTTATACATAATATTGTGTGTGTTTTGTTCTTGTGATTTGAACTCGAGACCTATCCCTTGATTTTTTTTTTTCCTAGCAAGGACATTGCTCTAGGACACAAATCCACTTCTGGCTTTGTGTGTGTGTGCGTGTGTTGTGATGTGTGTGTGATTATTTGAGATGCGACTCACAAACTCTTGCCAAGTCTGGCTTTTTAAATTTATTTTTATATTTTTATTGTGAAAATACCGTACAGAGGGGTTATAATTACATGGGCAAAGTAATGAATACATTTCTTATCAAGCATTGTTGCCTCCTCCTTTGTTTCCCCTTCCCAACCTTCCCATCTACCCTCCTCCGCCCCTCACCCAGCCGAAGTTGTAAAGTTTGTTTTTCAACATAACGACTTTTACACCTCATAGTTGCAATGGGTCCACCTCTATCCTTATTTAAACCATTTGTTTTTCCCTTCCCCTCCACAAATTATAACCACATCAAACACAATGAAAGCAGTGGGGGAGGGACATGTCTGAGACAAGCAGCAAAGGTCAGATAAGTTGATGTTAGGTGAAATAGACGCCAAAATAAGTCAAATGTTTTTTTGTAACTGTTTGTAACATATTTATAAGATGATTTCTTTGTTGTCAAGGCTGACTTTGAACCCCAGCTTCCTGAGTAGTGAGGATTACAAGCTTGAGATACCCATATTCAGCAATGATATAACATATGTAAGAATAAATAAATTTCTTGTTATTTGAATTCTAGAGGCTCAATTTAACAAATTAACATTTAGATATTTATTTAGTTATTGAATCTGCACCTGCAGTGTGAGAAAATTTTTCATTTTTATGAAAAAATATACACTCAAAGGTTTAAATGACAGAATCTTTGCACAAATTGAAATAATCTAATATTCAATAGTGATGAAGGGATAGTTAATCAAATTTCTCATGTAAGCTAAAAGCAATAGGCTGTGTCAGGGTGAATGAAGTAATTTTTCATTAAATTAAATATTATCTACTGTGGTCACATGATTTTCTCTTCTTTTAAACCTAAACTTTTTTGACATAAAATATAGGTTCATACATATTTTGAGTATATAAAAATCTTAATTACTGGTCATTTATTTCTGAAGTTTGAGTACTGAGACATTTCAGAGAAACACTGAATGTCGTGTATTTTATGTCAACAGTGATTTTTAGAAATTGAATCAATCTCCATATGAGATAAAGAAAGATATTCAATTACTTATACAATTATTCCTATAGACTTAAATATAACTTCTTTTTGAATGGTAGGAAATTCATATTATTCCTACTCTATAGAATAATTAAGAAATAAATGATTGTGATAGTATTTATTTTTCCTTCAACTAGAAAGAAGGAACCTAACTATAGATGACAAAAACTTGAATAGAAATGTCATAAAATTATGAAAAATTAAAGTCATTATGAGTTAGATGAAATAGTCATTTTAAAGGTCACAAAATGAAATCTCTGAAGCTTCCTTATCTGTTAAATTAAATGTATTTGCACTCAAAATATTTCTACAGCAATGGTATAACCAAACCACCTCCATGCCAAATAGCTTCTCTGATTAATTCAAGTAAATATTTAGGAACAGAAGTTATCACAATGTATAGAAATATCTACCCACCACTCTAGAAATTAAATCTGAAATCATAAAGGATTGAGATTAATAATTAGCTTTCACTAAGTTGCCATAAAGAGGTGAATCCTTTCATGTGGGCATAGTTGTAGAGATTTGGTCACTGAGAACTTGTGATCAAAGATGTTAAGATCAAAGTCCTTTCCTCTTCTTCCTTCTTTTTCTTCTCTGTCTCCTTCTCCTTCTTCTTTTCCTTCTTCCTCTCCCTCTTCCCTCCTCCTCCTTCTCCCTCTCCCACTCCTATACCACTTCTTTACTTCCTGGCTTCCATGAATACACATATTCCAACACATATTCCTAACATGGGGTATTGTGCCACCACCAACCCAAGTCAATGAGGATAAGAAACATAATCTGAAATATATAAAATCAGAAGTCAAGTTTAATCTTTCCCCCTTTTAAGTTAATTTTATAAAGTATTTTTTCATATTGATAGGAGACTCTCGCAGCATCCTCTCATTTATTATAGGGGATAAGATTTAATGGAAAAAAATCTAACCAACATCACCCTAATGAAATGATTGATTAAATTAATATTACATTAGGACAAATCTACTTTAAAATATCAGATATAGTTCAATACATGGCAAAAAATCACCTCTATGATTTCGTATAAAGGGCAGCAAAATACAATCTGTTCCTCAAGGAAATTGACGTATAATTGGCTGTATTGTCAATTTCATAAATGATGTAAGAAGACTATAGAACAAATTTCAACTCAAACTGCATGATATAACATTTACTTTGTCCCGTGTATACTATCTTTGTCTGGTTCCCAAAATGACTTGTATTTTATCATATTTTTAATTAACTTTAAGTAGTTGTGTGGGACTTGCTGTTTGACAAAGAAGTATATTAACAGTGTATATTGAGGTTTTTTTTTTTTTTTTTTTCCTCTCCTGACGTTTGAACACTGGGTCTGGGGGCTGTCCCTGAGCTCCTTGGATGAATTCTAGAACTCTATCACTTGAGGCACAGCAGTACTTTCTGATTTTTCTGAGATTTAATTGGAGATAAGAATATCACAGTCTTTCTTGCCTAGGCTGGTTTCAAACCTCAATTTTCTGCCTCCTGATTATCTAGGATTACAGCCATGAGCCGCTTAATAAAATGCACTATTTTTTTGCCTCCTCCTGGGACTTGAATTCATGCCTTGGCAATGTCCTTGAGCTTCTTTTCCTCATGCTAGTACTCTATGACTTGTGTCATAGTGCCAATTCCTGCTTTTTTGCTTATGTAGTACTGAGAAATCAAACCCAGGGCTTCATACATGCAACGCAAGCATCTACCACTAAGCCACATTCCATGGCCAATACAATTCATCTTGATGATCATTATCCCTCATCCTTCTCAATCCTATCTCATAGCTCAATTTACATGAATTTGTAGAATATTCACTGGCTCTTAATGTTATGTATAGTCACTCAGAGGATATATCACAGATCATATTTTCTTGATAGTCTAATTCATCAACATACTAAAGTTGTGCATTATAGAATTCTGTGATTTTAAATTCTAAAATATCTTTCAGATTCACCCACTACTATTCTAAAAATTTTCTTAAGGTTAATGCAAATACAATCTGTAATTCTTCAATAAAGTTCAATGATTCTTAGAATGTTGAAGAGTTGGAGTAAGAACATCACCTTCAGTTCAGGAACATTTTATCATTCCTACCCTCTCAAAATACTCAAATATTTACTAATAGTTATTTCCTGTAATCATTTCAACCTACTCTTCCCTTGAGCAGCTCTTATTTCATATTCTACCTCTACAGATATGCCTATTTTAAAACCTCATATAATTAGAAAATGTAGTCTATTTTATTCCTTTCTCCCATGTAATATCACTGTTTCCAAGGTAAGTCCATGTACATTTTTCTCATGGATAGAACATATTGTTTTGTATGCATGTGTATATTGTATGCAATGTCTAGGTATGTTATGATCTTTCCATATGTTCCTTGATTTTTGTTATATCACTATAGAGATATGTATTTGGATATTTGGATAACTTATTCAGGATGGTTAAAGTATTTCATTGGTATTAATATGCTCTTAATATATTTCTGATTCAAGTCTATTTTAATAAATGTATACGTGAACACACTACATGTACATATGCATATATTCATACATATATGTGTATATATTCAAAGACCTATGTATGTATACATATATAAGAATATACAGATGTGTACATACATGTTTATATACATATACATATATTATTATTTTCATTTGTCTGTAAGTTATCGTTTTACTTTATTTGCCAAATATGCCCTTTATTGATTTTACTTTTTTTTATTTTATGTTTAAGATGTTGTAAAGAGGAGGCAGGCGCTGGTGGCCCACGCCTGTAATCCTAGGCACTCAGGAAGATGAGATCTGAGGATCATGGTTCAAAGCCAGCCTGTGCAAGAAAAGTCCATGAGACTCTTATCTCCAATAAACCACCAGAAAGCCGGAGGTGGTACTATGGTTCAAGTGGTAGAGCTCTAGACTTGAGTTGAAGAGCTGAGAGACAGCGCCCAAGCCAAGGGTTCAAGGCCCAGAACCACCAACACAACCAGCAACAAGAAAAATAATACTGACTCAAAAAACAATAGTATTAAGCAGTCTTAAAGATAGGATCATGTCTAACATTTTAGAATTATCTTAGATACCAGCAACCTTCGAGTCCAATGAGCCATGAGCCCTCAGAATGTTGACTGAATTTCTTAGTTTATTTACACAATCATTATAAGTATGCATTTTCTCATCTATCTTTCTTTCATTTCACCACAGAATGTGTATTTATCCTTTATGTCATACTTGAATACCAAAGCCTTTGGAAGATAGTTATTAATTGGTGTATATTAATTATATGAAGATATCTTATTGAAATATCTTACAATCTCACATATGGATGAAGGGCCTGATAAACCCGTTTCTGGCTTTCTTCATTCCCATTGCCCTTTATATCTAACTGTTTTCTGTGAATTTCTTTGTGCTACCTTCACACATGGTCAAAATATATTAAAGTGCTATTTACTCACCTTGATCCCAAATTATGCAATGCTGAATATAAAAGCAAAAATCTAAACAAATGGAGACATAATTTTTGTGGATTGGAGGATACAATTGAGAAAAGGTATAAATTGTCTCTTCCCTTTTTTTGGTCATTCATGGGGCTTGAAATCTGGTCCTGGCGAAGTGAATGCTCTACTCATTAAGCAACTGTGCCACTTCTGGTTTTCTGGTGGATAATTGGACATAAGAGTCTTAAGGACATTCCCATTCCAGCTAGATTTCAACAACAATCCTCAGATCTCAGCCTCCTATGCAGCTAGGATTACAAGCATGAGCCAACAGCGCTCAGCTTCACAGTTTATGACAATTTCTAAAAACAACTGCCTAGCACTCTTTGAGTCCTTGACAAAGAAAAATAAACTGGAATACATTTCTCTGTAAAATATTAGAGCTATTAGTGTAAAATTGTTATATTTGTAGAGCAAAGATTATACTGCTCAATGGGTCTATAGGGCACCAGATTAGATCCACATAAACATTATCAAGGAATATTTAATAAGGGGTAAAACCAAACATTTGTGGAATGATGTTCTGTTTAATAAGAGGTGATAGGTTAGGCAGCATTTGGGAAAATTCAAAAGTGAATATTGACTTAAACATAACAATTTATTCAAAAGGTAACTTCAAGCAGGATTAAAACGTGGCATATAAAACAAAAAAAGTGATGTAAATGTAAAGCAAAGGAAGATGTTTCGACAATTTTGAGATGATGCAGTCTTAAATTTGGCATTAAAATTATAGGAAAGGAAAACGAAAGAGTTGAACTCAATAAAAATGTAAAACAATTTAGTCTATGAAAGCCCATATGCAAGTGGTGAATAGAAGTTGGGAGCAGGTGGCTCAAGTATCTCATCCTAGCTAGTTGGGAGGCTGTGATTTGAATATTGCTCTTTGAAGGCAGCCCACAAAATAAACTCCCTGATAATCTTATCTCTGATTAATCAGCAAAAAGCATGGCAAAAAGTAAGGCATGACTGAAATGATAAATTGTTAAAAAATTGCAACAAATCTCAGGGATCCTGAGTTCAAGCCCCAGGACCAAACAAATTTGAATCAACTTGATATAATGTAACTGTTATAAATTTTAACAATTAAATCAATCAAAATTACACATTCCCACAGAAATATAATTGGAAACAAAAGGCATAATTGTTTTCTTAAAACAAGTAATGGAACCATGAATTTTTTTCACTTTACAATTCATGTTTTATGTAACTTTAATTAGCAGACATCCAGGACTAAAACTAAATATATTAATTGTATACCACAAGAAGCAAAGTGATTATAGGTAAGAATAGATATTTCATCCCAGCCAGAAGATAAGTTTTTGAGCATTCTCACTAAAAAGAAATGTTATATGCAGAAATTAATGGATATGATGTGCCTTTACCATTACACAACATATAAATGAATGAGATTATCAACCAATATTTCATAGCTAAGTAAAAAATAATTGTGTAGCTAGGAGCCAGTGGCTCATGCTTATAACCCTAGCTACTAAGAAGGCTGAGAGCTGAGACTCATTGTTCAAAGCCAGCCTAGACAGGAAAGTCCATGAGACTCTTATTTCCAATGAGACACCAGAAAACTGGCAGTGGCTCAAGTGGTAGAGTACTATTCTTGAGCTGAAGAGCTGAGGGACAGTGTCCAGGCCCAGATTTCAAGTCCCACGACCAACAAAAATTAAAAATAGACAGTTACAAATAAACAAATATTTTGACATAAATGTTAAAAAATATATTATAACAATTTTTAAATCCTAACTAGGTATACTAGTTTATATAAATATAGAGAATTGCTTTCTGGATTAGTTGTCATTGAATCAATTTTGTAAATCACACATTTGTCACTCAATTCATAGTTGTATATTTCTATACTTATATACCTTAAGTATAATTAAGTGACACCTGAAAGGCCATACTGTTTTAGGATTCTCCCTTAGCTTTCTATAAATAACCCTCCTACACTAAAATCAATATGCCCTCCAACATAATCAGACGTTTCATCTCATTGGAGCTGAAAAGTGTAAGCCATAATCATTGTTGGAACAAGTAACATTTCACATGTATTTCACTTAGTTTAAGAACCAAAACATTCAAATCATCTTAAAAATGCCAGTAATAGCAAAATGTCTTCCGAGCATTTCAGTCTTTAAGAAGATGAAAATCTTTAATTATACATCTATTTTTTCTACCTAACATCCTATATCTTAGGAAGATATTTTTGAGTAACCCTCTGTTCCTGATTAGAAGATCGGAACAAAGGCAATAATGAAAATAGCCAAGGAAAATATTTGAAAACTATTAAAAAAGCAATCACAGACACTCCTGTTTTCATCAATTTCAATGAGAATGTACGTTAAAGTATCACTTTTTTTTTGCATTTAAGGAGCAATAATTAAAATTTAATTAGCAATGAAGAAGGGAACATAAAACTTTGTTTGAAGACAGCTTGACTTTGAACAATTCAACACAAGCATAATGGATTTATCTTGTTTTTCTATGCAGTTGCCAAAATAATAGAGAGCAACACCCAAATGCAGGAAAAAACCTAAGTCAAAGCAGTAAACTTTTGTCTATAAAATAATTTTGAGGGTCTGACTATTTCAAAGTCAGGCTTGCAAAGAGGAAAATGTATTTGCTTTGGTGTTCACAATAAAAAATATAAAAATCCTCTATTAATGTTTATCATATTTTGACTAGGACTTCTCCTGTTTGAAAAGAGTAAGGTATGAAAAAATTCAAGATTGGACTATTCCCCAATATCATCTTTATTTATCAGCTATAGTTATGGAAGTAGCCTTGATTACTCTTAATATCATTCTTCTTTACATTTAGAAGCATTGTTTCTGGGTTGTAAGCTGCAAACACTTGAGTATTAATAAAGGGTCAATTCCTAAGAGTGGAAAGATTCTGTGTAAACAAACCTAAAATATCAAAGACATAGAATAGCGGAAACTATTTTCTAGCTATATCACTATCTGTAGATGTAGATTTTGTTTCCCATTGTTCCAGGGGAACCATGTTTGTTATCTTCTTTTTTACCATCTAGTGATCCTATACCATCCTATACCATCCTGGGATAGCTGTACATTTACTGGATTCTCTAATTGCTGTTGGAAAGTTAGGAAGGATAGAAAATTGAGTTATTGTATCTGTTTTACCTTTTTATTACTTCAGAAACTGTAACACAAAATGACATAAATTATCTTTATAATATTAGGAGACAGTTTTCATTTCCATATTCTTACCCTAGCCTTCTACATAATTTTGTTTTTGTTTTTGTTTTGTATTGTTTTTGGGCCCGGTCGTGGGGCCTGAACTCTGGGCCTGGGCGCTGTCCCTCAGCTCTTCAGCTCAAGGCTAGCGCTCTACCACTTGAGCCACAGCGCCACTTCAGGCTTGTTTTTGCTTATGTGGTGCTGAGGAATCAAACCTAGGGCCTCGAGCATGCAAGGCAAGCGATCTACCACTGAGCCACCTTCCCAGCCCCTACATAATTTTGGTAGTTAGTGATCCCCAAATGTGAAAATAAAGATAGGAAACCTCTTGTTTAAATATTATTAAGAATTTCAAGACTTCTTTATGTCAGACCTGTAAGTAGTATGCACATCATACATGTGTACAAAGCCAGTGGCAACATTTTCTTATTGTCAAAAACTAGGAAATGTGGTGTCCCTGTACTTGCATCAGGAAAAGGCTGCAGTTGAATTAGTTTACTAATCTAAATCTGCTGTAAAATATTTCTACAGGTTATTTGGATTGAATAATCCGTATTTATCATTTTGCAGTTCTAAAGGACAGAAATTTAAAAGAAGTCTCACTAGATTAAAATCAAGCCACCTACAGAGCTAAAATATTTTTCAAATGATTCTAGTGGATAAAGCATTTACTTGCTGTTCTGCTTTCCAGAAATTCAGAATCTGAGTTATTGTTTTTTTTCTTTATTTTCTAATGTAGCATCTTTACGTATCTCTGATTGTTGTAACCTCATCATGTCCTTTCGAACTACACCTGGGACTTTAAAGTACCCATTTGAATATATTTCCCCCATGTGATAATTCTTCGTATTTGTGTTCATTGGATTATGAAAGGTGATTATTTTACAAACTTATATACATATAATGAAAATGTACATTTGAGGGATTAGTTATTTGGGGAAGGCAGATATTATGGAAAGGTATTTTGCTATGTAAAATGAGTGTGTAGCATTCTGTCTACCATAAACTGTTATCCTTTCATTAATTTTGAACAACATAATTTTTTATATTTAATTTTATTTTATTTTGTGAACATACTGTACAGAGGGGTTACAATTACATGGGCAGGATAATGCGTACATTTCCTATCAAGCATTGCAGCCTCTTCCTTTGTTTACCCTTCACATCCCTTCCCAGCCTCCCCCCCCTAACCCCACCCAATCCTCTCCTCCTCCTCCCCCCCACGCAGCAACGTTGCAAAGCTCATTTTCAACATGACAACTTGTACTTCTCATTGTTGCAACAGGTCCACCTGTATCCTTAAATGACTTGTTTTATTCATCTCCTTCACAAGTTATATTGACATCAAATATAGTGAAAGCAGAGGTTATACTGTGGGGGAGGGACATAGAAAACAACAAAGAAATAATCTTATAAATCCCTTAGAAACAAATGCATGAAAGAAAAAACTGCAGAATACATATCTAAGGGTTCATTTTCCTAACATCATATTATCTGACCTTTTCCGCTTGACTCATACATATACTAGATATTGCAAATAAGGGAAACCATGGGACCTATGTTTCTTTGGGCCTGGCTTACTTCACTTATAATTTTTTCCAAGTTTTTCCATTTACTAACAAATGGGGCAATGTCATTCTTTCTGATGGAGGCATAGATTCCATTGTATATATATACCACATTTTCTTGATCCATTCATCTACTGAGGGGCATCTGGGTTGGTTCCATATCTTAGCTATGGTAAATAATGCTTCAATAAACATAGTCGTGCTGGTAGCTTTAGTGTGGTCTTGTTTGTAAACATTTGGGTAAATGCCCAAAAGTGGGATTGCTGGGTCATAGGGGAGCTCTATGTGAAGTCTTTTGAGGAATCTCCATACTGCTTTCCAAAGTGGTTGAACAAGTTTACATTCCCACCAACAATGAAGGTTCACTTCTGTCCACATCCCCTTCAGAATCTGTTGTTAGAGTTCTTAATTTTTGTCATTCTAACTGGAGTGAGGTGGTATCTCAATGTTGTTGTGATTTGCATTTCTTTTATGGCTAGGGATGTTGAGCATTTCTTCATGTGTCTATTGGACATCCTTCTTTTTCAGATAAGATTCTCTTCTTTTTCAGATAAGATTCGCTAAGGTTCTGTCAATTTTGTAATTTTTTCGAAGAACCAACTCTTTGTTTTGTCCATTCTTTCTATTGTTTTTTTTTAAGATTCTAATTCATTTAATTCTGATTTAATTTTAATTATTTCTTTCCATCTACTGGATAGTGGTTTATCTTGCTGCTCTTTTTCAAGGAAGTTTAGATGTGTCATTAAATTGTTGGTCTCAGAACTCTCCAATTTGTTGATCTAGGAACTCAGAGCGATAAACTTGCCTCTGAGTACTGCCTTTGCTGTGTCCCAGAGAAGCTGGTAATTCCTGTGTTCATTTTTGTTGAATAGCATGAACATTTGAATTTCCGTTCTAATCTCTTCCATGACCCACTCGAGGTTCAGCAGTCAGTTGTTCAGCCTCCATGTGTTACCGGACTTTCTTTGGTGGCTTTTGTTGTTGAGTTCTAATTTTGTTCCCTTGTGCTCAGAGAGAATTCAAGGTATAACTTCAATGATGCTGAATTCAAAAAAGTTTGCTTTGTGTCCTAAAATGTGGTCTATTTTAGAAAATGTTCCATGTGCTGCTGAGAAAAACGTGTATTCTGATGCTGCTGGGTGAAATGTTCGGTAGATGTCTGTTAAATCTAGTTGAACTTTGCAGCTGTTTAGATCTGCTGTTTCTCTGTTGAGTTTTTGCCAAGTTGATCTATCTAGTGGGGAGAGTGGTGTGTTAAAATCCCCAACAATTAAGGTCTTTGGATCTACTGTGGGATTTGAGGGAAAGTAGTGTTACTTGGATAAATTTGGGTGCTCCATTTGTTGGCGAAAAGACATTTAGAATTGTAATATCCTCCTGAAGGAGAGATCCCTTAATTAGTTTGTAGCTACCTTCTTTATCTCTTCTCACGAATTTTAATTTGAAGTCTATTTTATCTGATATTAGGATTGCAACTCCCGCCTTTTTATGGGGGCCATTTGCTTGGTTGATTTTGTTCCAGCCTTTAACATTGGAAATGTGTTTGTTTTTCTGGGCAAGATGTGACTCCTGATGGCAGAAGAGAGAAGGGTCTTGTTTTTTAATCCACCTAGACAGTCTATGTTGCTTAATTGGAGAGTTAAGTCCGTTAACGTTAAGAGAATAGTCAACTACGGGTTTATCTGAGGATGTGCATGACAACACAATTTTTTTTGTTGTCATTAAGTCACATAAAGAAGAACGAAAGAGAGGAAAACGTGAAAAAGATAAGAAAGGAAGAAAAAAAGATCAGAAGTTCAGTAGAGCTAAGCAAAAAACAAAAAGATAATTAAAAAAGAAAAAGAGAGAAAGAAAACAAACAAAAAAAAAAGAAAGAAAAACACTCTCACGTATCCCTAAAATAAAATTTTTAAGAGGAAAAAAAGGTACTGGAAAACAATTTTTTTTTCCTAAAAAGGCAAAAATTAAAGATTAAAAAGAGTTTTAGAAAAGAAAAAAAAATTTTTTTAATATAGGGTACCAAAAAAGAAGAAGAAGAAGAAGAAGAAGAAGAAGAAGAAGAAGAAGAAGAAGAAGAAGAAGAAGAAGAAGAAGAAGAAGAAGAAGAAGAAGAGAAGAAGAAGAAGAAGAAGAAGAAGAAGAAGAAGAAGAAGAAGAAGAAGAAGAAGAAGGAGAAGAAGGAGAAGAAGGAGGAAGACGAGGAGGAGGAGGAGGAGGAGGAGGAGGAGGAGGAGGAGGAGGAGGAGGAGGAGGAGGAGGAGGAGGAGGAGGAGGAGGAGGAGGAGGAGGAGGAGGAGGAGGAGGAGGAGGAGGAGGAGGAGGAGGAGAAGAAGAAGAAGAAGAAGAAGAAGAAGAAGAAGAAGAAGAAGAAGAAGAAGAAGAAGAAGAAGAAGAAGAAGAAGAAGAAGAAGAAGAAGAAGAAGAAGAAGAAGAAGAAAGAAAGAAAAGTTCTTTGATTTTTTGGGAGTGGTGGGAAAAATCCTGTATCTCACTTGTGTCCATAACCAGCCTCTTGTTGGAGTCTCTGGTCTGCTTGTGGTCCTGTGGCTTGGTTGGTTTCTTTTTGGGAGTGGTGGGAAAAATCCTGTATCTCACTTGTGTCCATAACCAGCCTCTTGTTGGAGTCTCTGGTCTGCTTGTGGTCCTGTGGCTTGGTTGGTTTCTTAAGTCAGTTTGTTCGAACAGGCACAAAAATGCTCTGCTTTACCCAGGATTTTGCGATCCGCTTCCCAGGCTAGTTCAATGGGAGGCAGATCTGCTTTGAGTATCACAAAAGAGGGAGATGCAGTGATGAGGCTAGGTTCTGGGT
Source organism: Dipodomys spectabilis (assembly GCF_019054845.1). Taxonomy (NCBI): domain Eukaryota; kingdom Metazoa; phylum Chordata; class Mammalia; order Rodentia; family Heteromyidae; genus Dipodomys; species Dipodomys spectabilis. Next base: position 912,781 of record NW_024871045.1, read on the forward strand.
AGAGTTGAGGCCTTTCAACAAACAGTAGCTTTTCCCGGGGGCTCGTTTATGAAAAACTCACAGAGCCCAGCCTGGAGACATTCTCAGGGTTTCTGTTTACTGATTTTCAATTGATTGTCGAGGCTACTAGAGGGAGGGGCAGCCTCTGGCTCTGATTACCCAGTGAAGAAACCCACTCCTAGGGCTGGCGCCCGAGCTGCGTGCCTTTTCCCTGGGTGGAGCTGAGTCTGGCAGGTCACGCCTCCATTAAGTTCTTGTGACCTGCTAAATGACTCGATTTATTCCAAGGCTTGATTTGGAGCTAGCGGCTCCACCGAGCTTTGTTGGTATCCCAGATGGAGATCTCCAGTACTGGGGGGGGAGGGGTGCCCATCCCTCCTCTGCTCCCTGAGAAGGAGTGAGGACATCAGGCTTCTACTCATGCCGATTCTTGGTTCCTGGGTTTTCTCTGGTCTGTGAACTGCAGGATGAAGATGTCTGCTCCTTGTCAGTTCTTGCTGGTGTTGATTGGAATCTGTGCACCCGCTGCATCTGGCTCCTTCGTCCCGGACTCTCTGTGGCTCAGGTATGGTGCCTGCAGTTGCTTCTGCCACCGCTGCTGCTGCCTCAGCGGCTGCTGGGAAGAACTCAGATCTGTCTCCTTGCCTGGATTTTCCCTCTCTGGCCTGACTCTCTGACCTGTGATGGCACACTTTGTGTGATTCTCTGGCGTAGGTCTGTTCACTGGAACTCTAAAACTGCTTTCTATGCGAGAGCTTGTTTACACTCCAGTTTCTCCTCTGCCATCTTCCTGGAACTCCAACAACATATTTCTTCAATGAAATATAACTTAAAAAATTTGTCCCTGAAAGCAATTAATCCTGATTAAAACATTTTCATGTACTAGAAATCCTAAATGCCAGAGTGCAGCTCCTGAAGTAGTTGTGGCACTATCACTTTTTGTATATTCTGCTTATAATCTTCTCTTTTCAAGAGCATTTGATTGTTATTATTTTGGAATTATGGTTAATATGTATTTGACTGCTATTTTTAAAGAATGCATTACCCAATACTGGATCTCTTTTTCTAACTTTTCGGTCTATTCTATTTCTGAAAGAAGCACAGCCATTTGAATTACATTAACTGCTTATTGAATTTGAATCAGCCTGGAGAGGAAAAGAAGAAAAAATATGTCTCTGGGGGTATGTCGAGGTAAAAATGTATCTACAAGCTATTTATCTTAAAATCATCTATTTTTCATTATGTTTAGATTCTGATAAAATTTAGCCTCTCAACTCACACAATGTAAATGCAGTCCTATTTCATGCCTTCCAAAAACAAACAACAAAGTACTATTTATTTTAAAATTATTTTTAATTTTTAAAATTATCATTTATTTTAAAAACTGTATTTTTAAAAAGTTAGCCAAGGCAAATGGTTCCACTAGCTATTTAGAGTCATGTTTAGAGTCTATGGTGAAATCCAGAAAGGGAAAAAACATCATGTTTTCATTCATCCTTGAGCCCTCTGATTTACTTCATCTACTTCTGAAAGAGTAAAATTCTGGCTTTGAAGCCTTTTGCTTCATATCCACAATGTGCCACTCTTCCATTATTAATAGGAGAAATTGGAGAAAAGAGAATCCACACTAGAAAAAGAAGAAGAGGAAAAGAGAAGAAGAAATCTAGATTTTTTTTCTTCCTCATCTCAATCACAAGGTCTGGATAAAAATTGTAGATATTAGATACAGTGCTCTAGAGTGATTAAACACATCTATAGAAATAGATAATGCCACAAGTGGTCACATGGAGAATGCTTATTTATAAAAAAAATTGTAATATCTTCCAATAAGAAATGTTATCAATTTGTTTAGTTCTTGTTTAGGATTTGTTAAATTCTGGTGTGCGCTAGTCAACTATCATAAAGGTATAAAAGAATGGTAAGAAACTAGCATCTTAATATCATATTCTAATATTAGCTTAGTTCTGTCTGTGTTATGTGTATGAGGCTGTATTTGAGTTTTGTCTCAATTTCACATGCTATACTCTTCCAACACATAAGTTGAAAGAAGACTCCTTCTGGAAATATGCTATTTTTATAGCTAAGGGGAAAAAAGACACAGGTAATGAGATAGAAACCTTCCCCTAGAAATAGCCTTTCACCACTTCCTGTTCAATTTGTAAGCAGAAGTAAGTCAAATGACCCATCTTGACACTGCAGAGTAGAGGTAAATCTCACCTACAGGAAGCTGATTCAGGACATAGAGTAATATGCCAAGATATGCAACACTTGAGATAAAGAGGAAAAAAAGAGAACCATAATACAATCAATCATACTTGCCATCACATTAGGTAACTTATTTTCTAAAAATACTGAGATCTTCAAATCGTGTCTTTTATGTTTGGTTGTTACAGAAATTAGAGAACATTTTGATACTGAGACAGCATAAAATCTCAGAGAAAGTTAGAGTAATAATTTCAATACTACCTTTTGTTCTCCAAGAAAAGAAACCATTTTACAGACAATAATTTATAATTTCTTACCTAGTATCTTATTTTTCCAGAAATGGATTTTGTTAATATTTGTGATTATCCACCAGAATAAATGTCTTCATTGTTCTGCATCTTGTGCAAACAGCAAGTCAATTAGATGTAAGTGGGAGTTCATCAATAGCACTTTTTAAAAATGCAAAAAATGTGGACAGAGAGCCAATATACATATTTTTCCAACTTCACCTACAACTTCCTCTTTCTTCCTTCCTAGGAAACACACACAATCAATAAAAAGGTGTAGATATATGGTTCTTGACCTGGAAAGTGGAAGCAGAATGTTTTGGATGTCGGGGATGACAGTTAATAGTGTTTTACATAATAATATCACATACAACAACCCTAAGAGTCCTGCAGGTCTTAACACTACTTCCTTAGTGATGTGATAGGAATATCAGCCTTACTGGACTTAATATTGTTTTCCACTTCCTTTTCTACCACCTGGCCTAAATTGTAATACATATTAACAGAATGAAAAAGTAATGCCATCTTAAGAAATTCCAATTGTAACAAGACATGATGAAAAAAGAACTTTACAACTTTGGCTGTGGGGGCGGGATGGGTGGGCAGGGATGGTAAGGGGAAACAAAGGAGGAGGCAAAAACACTTGATAAGAAATGTACTCATTACCTTGCTCATGTAATTATAACTCCTCTGTACTGTATTTTCACACAAAAAATTATTATTAATATAAAAAAAGAAAGTCATTTAGTGCTCTGGGAATGTGGTTTCACGGAACAGTTATTGCTTAGCATGCATGAAACTGTGGGTTCAATTACTCAGTACCACATAAACAGAAAAAGAAACACTGGAAGTGGTGTTTTGCCTAAAGTGGTAGAGTGCTAGCCTTGATAAAAAAAAAAAAAGAAGCTCAGGAACAGTTCCCTGGCCCTGAGTTCAAGCCCTAGGACTGGCAAAAGAGTCATTTAGCTAGGAAATGCAAAATAAAGAACCCATAGTTGGAATATACGATTGCTCCTTCGAACTGATACATATCAATAGTCCTTAATTCATGTACTTTACCTATATTAGAATACTGTGTTGAACACAAAAAGTTTTGTTAATAGGTCATGGCAATTAATACCAGGAATGTGCTTAGATATCAGTGAAGATTAATCCTGGAAATTCAAAGATTCCAGGCTCTTGAGTGGCCACTGCTAATCACAATCAGAAGGGTAGTATAAGTGAGATTTGGAAATCTTTTTGGTAAGTTATGGCACCAAAAATGCAGAGGTTAATTAATAGTTTTGACAGAAGGAATAACTCCAGATGGAAGGAATAAATAATAGTAATAATTAAGTTGTACCATAAACTGTTCTAGAGAACCATTTTTGGTTAGTGAAGAACATGTTATCAACTAGGCTTATTCCTCATTGCCTTTAGCATTCTAATAACTTAGGCTAGTTCATAATCTCTGCGTGATAAATTGTATATACTTCTATGCTGCTCTTTCATACCTGATCTATTTTGCTTTCTACATATCTGTCTTTCTCTATTTCTCTATCAACAATTTCTTATACTAAGTCCACATACGCAGACAACAGAGGATGCTAATGTAAGAGTCTCATAGCTCATGAGTCATTAATGTAAGAACATGGAAAAGGAGGACATCTTTATTGCTACCTCCATTTTATTGAAAAGCTGCAATGTCACACCATTTGATTCAAATTTCCATTCTTTGTCAACATAGTGTCATTAAGTGCACATAAATGCACATATGAGCTGGGTGCTAGTGACTCACACTTGTAATATTAGCTACTCAGGAGATTGAAACCAGAAGATTGTGGTTCAAAGCCAGCCTGGTCAGGAAAATCAATGAGAATCTTATCTTCAATTACCACCAGAAATCCGGAAGTGGTGCTGTAGCTAAAGTGGTAGAGCACTCAACATGAGCTGAAGAGCTGAGGGACAGTGCCCAGGATCACAGTCCAAGACCCACGACCAACAGAAACAGTTCCTGAAAAGGAATGACAAAGTCAATAGTAATCTTCCCAAGCAGAAAACATAATTCCAAAATAATTCAGTGCACCTACTTTTGCTGAGTTAAGTTATGGTTTCTTTGCTGAACATAGTCTCTTCTTTTAAAAAATTGTCGAATACTAGCTTTATAATAAACTTCATCTAACATGTCTTGGTTCAAAAGAGAAGTCCATACAGTTGATGTCACTTGGATTTATTACAATCTCAAAGCCAATAGGCAGGAGAGTCTGCCAAACTCTTATCTGTAATTAAACACCAAAAAAGCCAGAAATGGAGGTTTGGCTCAAGCAGTGGAGTACTAGCTATGGTGGCAGGAAAGACAACGGTTCAGGGACAGGGTCCAGACTCTGAGGTTAAGCCCAGAACCAGCACAAACTAAACAAGCAAGCAAGCAAAAAAAAACCCCACATATTTCTTTGGGACCATCCTTACAGCACTGGTTTGAAAAGAGGCTCCTTTTGCTGATCATACTCACTGGATCCTGCTTTTTGGAATCCTTATTGCTATGGTGAACTCAGGACCAGATTAAAGGAATGGATAACTGACTCCTGCAACAAGACAATCATGTCAGGAGCGAAATATCTAGGCATAAGGTACCTTTAAACCTACATGTCTTTGTTTCTTTGCAGTAGAAAACTTTTAAAACAACGTTATTTCCTTTTTATCTATGTTGGCCTTCAAATGGCATATTGTTTCCTTTTGTAATACTCTCAACTAGAAATTTACAGACAAGTTTTATGTGAGTAAAGAACACACTCGAAAAAGTCAGGGACAGAGTTTCCTTCAAGCTTTGAAATCTTTTCTTGTACAGTAAAACGAGAGCACAAATTAAGTTGAACTTCTCATTTCTCTATGTTCAATTCCTCTCTTGGAATCAGTTTACACTTCCAGTAACAGTTCCTTCCAATTACTTCAAGTAACAATCTATGGTGCTGCTCCAGGTAAAATGAACGTTTTGTGGCTTCATTGAAATAGCACAAGTACATCTTTGTACATGAGGTAACGTGTTTCAGAAACAACTTAGTCATGAGAAAATACAGAATTTCAATCGCTTATAAAACATTATACATGTACATATGGATATATAAAATTATGTTAAGTGAAAGGGACTCTAAGATAGGACACAACTTGATTTTTCTTTATTGTTACCTCACAGGTAGTATGTGATTTTTTTTGTTTCTCTTCTATGTTCTACCTCCACGGTATAACCCCTGTTTTTACTGTATTTGATGTCGGTGATCTGCATCTTGCATATACCTTTTTCTAATGTGGGTAAGAGAAGGGAAATAACAAAATGCTGAAACAAGGATACAGTATGACCCATTGTACCAATGAGTTCTACAAGACACTATATAGAAAATGAACTTTACATCTTGGGGATTGGAGGGGGGATTTGGGGCGGCAAGGAGGAAAGGGAAGGCAGGGGAAAAACAAAAGAAGAGGTAACAATGCTTGATAGATTATGTACTAATTAACTTACGTATATAACTCTAACCCCTCTGTACAACATTTTTTACAATAAAAAACATGAAAAACCATTATCCTGGAGTACATTAAGTTCAAATTTGCTAAGTGCTCTATAAATTAAGACCAATTTTAAGTGAGAAGAAGGTTCTCGGTGTGTTGTGCATTATTTCACAAATGTACATATGTTAACAGTAGGAGAAACAATATGAATAATAGGAGAAAAAGAAGTTCTGTGTTTAAGTATGGTTACTCAATAGAGTATAGAATACTCTGCAAATAAGACAAATTTGAAAGAATAAAGCCAAGGCCAGTATGTAGATCTACGGAAGTGATAAAGAGAAAGCATTATTACTAAGTGGAACATGAAGGATGAGGCCACTCTGTCTCTTCTACTAGCTCTAAATCATGGCAACTAATAATGCAAATTTGTAAAAAGTAGAATGGAAGAATATTTATAGTTTCAAAGCAAGTCAGATATAAGAGCATGGAGTTAACTGGAAAAAAGCCATGTTGAGAGAGCAGGAATTATATTAGCAATGAACTGTTTGCTAAGTTCACATATCTTTTTATTTCTTTCCTTTACTTTTCTTTTTTCTTTGGTATTTGTGGGGTTGAAGTCTGGGCCTGGGCACTCTTCCTCTACTCTTCAGCTTAAGGATAGCAGTCTACCACTTGACCACAGTGCCACTTTCAGTTTTCTGGTTGTTAATTGGAGATAAGTGCTTCAGAAACTTTCCTATGTGTGCTGGATTTCAACTGCAATAGCTACTCAGCTACTCAGGAGGCTGGGATCTGAGGATTATAGACATGAGTCACTGTCACCTGGCTTAAGATCACATTTCTAACAGTGTACACTCAATATATGTGATGTGTATGTTCATCTATCTTTATATGAATTCTCAAGTTAAAAATCTGGGCTACGGGGTAGACTTTACACTCACAAAAGTGTTTCAAGTTTAAAAGTTGATACTCCTGGAGAGATAAAACCTAAGAATGTAAAGGATTCTGGGAAGTTCAGTTTGCATCCAGCCTGGGAAAAAAATTATTTGCGACAATACCTATAATTAAACAGCCTAAACCTGCATTGTAAGAATGGCAGAAGTGATGGAATACTAGATATGAGAAACACTGCTGAATAAGAGCTTGAGGTTTTGGCATACAAACAGGCAAGCATGCACGTACACAGAGGCACTTATCTGTGTAAACACGCATATGAAACAACACTCAGAATGTGTTGAAAAAGTTAGAAAATAATAGAAAATATGTCCTGAGTAAGACTAGAACAAGTGATAATTTTTAATATTAGAAAGTCCTCAAGTGAACTTTCCCCCAAAAATCTTGAGAATATTACAAAGGTAGGGACCAGAGATATTAACTCAAGTAATCATTATTAAAGGGATCAGATCCATGGAAGAATGAATCAGAGAACCCTGCAGGTGCATCTGAAAATGTTCATATCCTGTGTCAAATGTTAGAACGTCTTTGAAAATTGTACATAAACAATCAGAGCAGTCAGTCTAGAGGATAAGATCATTGGAGAAGTTCAGAATTGCTAGCTTGTTTCTAGATTAAATAAACCAACAAACTGTGGTAGGGCAATGTGATAAAGCCTGGAATTCTAGCACTCAGAATAAGATAGGAGATTAGATAGTGGAATTACATACCTTCCCTGGACCAGGTAGTATAATTTTGTCTCAATAAAACAAGCCAAAAAACATGAAAGGAATACACAGTTGGAGGTTTGGGCTAATTTTTTCACTATGTTTTGATAAGTCAAGTTTCCTATTGAAATGCTCTCATATATAATCCTCACTTGTGTTTTACATGCTCTCTTCATTACAGAACATTGTTAGATGCAAAATAGTTCATGATTCCCATTCAAAAATTTGAAAAAGTAAGCATCATTATGTTGGATTCCAAAGCAATGATGAAGGATTACAAAAGCTTAAGCCTGGAGAATTAGCAAAGTTCATCTAATGTAGGACTTTGGATACCTGCCTAAATTAGAATTTATATTTGAAATAACTGTTTTTTGTTTGTAATTTCATATTCTCTAGGATACTACAAAATTGTTTTCAAGTAGAAGATTTATTTTAGAAATTCACAAATGATTGTGGCATTCTATTTGCCTAGAATTGTCTTTCAAGTGAGGTATATTTAGAAATTAGTTTATAAATAACTCCAATAGTTCATGTATAACATGATAATGTGAATAATCCAGACAAAGTTGCCAACAAATGGATGCTATTAATTTATAAATTTAGAAAAAGAGCAATTTTTGGAGACTTTGGTGTAACATGGTATGAGGAGAGTAATTGAATGAGATCTTTTTTTTTTCTTCTATCTATACATAACACAGGAAGAAATTTCCTTAAGTACTTAATTACTCATACAATGAGGGAAAAAATCTAGGTTTAACGTTTGTTTTTATTTTGTTTTTGTTGTTTAGTTTATGCTAGGGCTTGACCTCTGGGTCTGGCCACTGTTCCTGAGCCTGTTTTTGCTAAAGGCTCCTGCTCTTCAACTTTAACCTCAGTGCCACTTGGAACTAGCTATTCCTTATGAGTTTATTGGAAATAAGAATCTAAGGAACCTTGCTACCTGGGTGGGTTTGAAACAAAATCTTCAGATCTTAATGTTCCCATATTCAGATCTCCTGAATATCTATGATAGATAAAAATAATATATAATAAAATTAATATAAAATAATAATATAAATACTATTTGCAAGTATTCTGATCTCAAGAATACCACTGGAGGGAAAATGATGCAGAAAAGTTTAGTGTAGTGTTCTTTGCACAATTGGGAGGGCATCACAGCAGAAGTGTAGTATTTTTTTACACAATAGTGATAAGCTAGTCATGATGTGAATTCAGGCAATTTTTAGGTGCACCTTACAAGTTACAAACTGTTGGGCTAGGATGACTTTACAGAATAAAAACTTAGGATTGATTGTCATAGAAATAATAGCTTACTCTGATGATGAATGTTTACTCTTCAGGAATTAATTATTATAGATAGGTCATAGTTTTATCTTCTACCAGAATGTGCCTATTTTTTATTGACTGTTAAATATGTAACATCTCATTGGAAATTTGATCTATTGCAGAATTACTTAAAATGTAAACAGATGCTGTTTTAAATGTCTCTGGTATGGCATGATCAGAATTTGAAAATGATTAGTTAGTAGTCATCTGAATTTTGAAGAATACATATATTCTGTCCTCTTAACAATTATTCAGTTTTAAAAGTTAGGAGTTTCCATAGAATTGAACTTTCTTAGGTTACAGTGTGAGATAATGGTTTTTTCAACATAAAGGCAAGTATATTGTGAAGATATTCCATAGTTTGATAGCATTCAAGTTGATGACCCTCTAATAAAGAAAGGGGGAATAGAATTGTATTTACTATACCAATACAGTGAAATTATATTTTATGTAAGTTATTTTTTAATTTAATTATATTGTCAAGGTGATATATAGAAGGGGTTGCCGTAATTGTAAGATGGTGAATAGATAACATGTAGAACTTTTTACCCACTACCTCACTTTTCTCACAGTTTTCCTTCACTCCAATACCCTTCACAAGTTGTAATGTAAATTTCCATCATGTAGTCTTGTGAGCATTGATATTACATTGGTTTGTCCTTTGTCCTTTGTCGTGCCATGTTGTTGTTCCTCTTCCCTTCCCTAATTAAAATAAATATGTATACAATGACACATGATACTGAAATCAAACACAGCAGGGGACAAACCATAGGTGAAAACACAAAAGAAAAAAGAATCACAGAGTACATTAAAAACAACAACCACAAAGAAAACCTTTGTTTCCATATGTAGGAGTTCATTTTGCTCATCATCATCTTATACATAGCTACTGAGCCATTCTGCTCATCTGCTAGGGCTATCCTAGATATTTCCTACTTGTTACAAATTAGGGAAAACATGGAATCTCTTTCTTTGTGTCTTGTTTATTTTACTTAGTAGGATTTTTCCATTTCCGTATGAATTGGAAGCATTTTGTCACATGTATCACATTTTGTCAATTCATTCATCTACTGAGAGGCATATTGATTTAAAACATGACTGCATGTAAGTATCACTTAGGGTAATTCAAAAATGACAGATGCCACCTCCCCAGATATTCTAAAATCATGATTTTTATGAAGATAGGTTTTCATGATGGTACAAGTGTTGAGATATCTGGATGAGTCTAATGTATATCTTGCACTGAATTAAGCAGAAAGATATCCAATATCATATGGGTTAAAATGGTGGTGACAAAATATCCCCTTGAGAAAGATATAGGAGGCTGCCAGAAGTATGAAGCAGTTCAGATAATTTTGAAGGATTTAGAAATGCAAGCTCATGTATGTCTCTTTAAATAAAAATTATGTAATTGGAAGGGCAAAAGATGGGGAGGGGAAGAAATTGACTGACAGCAGATCATTGTCCCAAGTTAGAGTATAAAAAGACATAATCTACAACTTCCCAGTTAAAGACAGAGTAATATACTATGTCCCACTTAATTTAGGTATATGCAAAATATTTATTTGGGTTTTTCCTATTTAACCCTCCAAAATAAATGAAGTCTTATAAGAAAAATTATGTTATTTACATTACTTCAATCTGAACACTAACTGTGAGGAGCCCTCTTTTTCTCAATTTGCACTTGGAAAATAGTCCCTAAGTTGATGATGATGTGGCTGATTAGAGTCAGAGTTAGGGGCTTCTACTTGTACAACTATCCTAGAAGAGTTTAAAGCAGTTTTCCCCCAAGATATCCAACTACATTTTCTTAAGCTGTACTTTGAACATACTCTCACACCTGAGCACATAATTTGAAATTATACTTCAGCATTTCCTTGGCACTTTCTACTTTGTGCCTTTTGCTTTTTTACACATTCCTTTTGAGTTCATAGTTGCTCTATTTCCATTTCATCTATACAGACTGCTAAGAACATTGTTCAACTACCACTTCTTGTTTGCACAAGACCAGTCTATGTATGAAAGTACTTTGTCCATATTAAGCAATAGGGTAGTACTCACTCTTTGAGGAGAAAAGTTGCACAGTGTAACCCTATGCTCACATTAGAGGATGTAGAATTTAAAGCATTTTGAGACAAACTGATATTAGAATTGAAAGTCTCCTTAGGTCAATTTCCTTGGAGCTGTTTAGTTTTCCCATGAGTAATATAAATAGCCACAAAATCGAGAGCTAATTAGCAACACTAGATCCTAAATGTCGTGTTAGTACAAGTAAGAATTGTATTATTGTTACATCAAAATCCTTCCCTACTTACCTAAGGGTATGAGAAAATGAAAGAAAGGCATTAAAGCAAAATGTCTTATGTTTTTAGGCATTCAGTCGTATTGGTGAGGGTAAAGTCTGAACTCTTCCATTCAATAAAAGCTTGAAGTCTATAAAAGAATTCCCTACATATAAGAATTTGTGACAGGTTGATTGACAGGGTTATTTCACCAGGGAGATATCCCTAACAATAACTAAGTTAAATAGAGTATATGGAAGTTATGATGTGTCAATGGCTATTGAGGCATTTTCTATTCTAAAGAATCAATTCGAAGAGTCTTCAGACACATCAGTAATGCTGTATGCTCAACTTAATACTTGGTGTTACTTGTCCTACATTTATAATGAATAGGCTGATAAGACATCCAAACATATCTAAAGATATTTCAATAAAATCCCAAGCTGATGTGGAAAGATGGGCCACACATTGGAACTGTAGGACAAATTAGGTTTTCTGTGCTGTAGTTCACTCTATAAACTCCTAGATAAACAAAGTCTTCACAAATATTCACACAATACCTATGAGTAAAGTTCATGACAGTTATATGTGTATAATTCTTCTAAGGTCAGGATTAAAGCATTGGTTCCCAACATTTAAAATCAACAGGATCTGTTGAATTTATGGATCCAGAATTTTATGGCTTCATATTCATATCCCAAAATTTTATCAATATGACTTTCACCAAAACAATGTTCTTATTGAACTTGTCTATGTCCTTTTACTTATCAAATCCAAATAGCATATTTTTTTCAATATCTTCTTGCAAATTCCTTCCTTTACTTCTGTAAATCTGTGTTTATTACTTTTTTCCCCTTATTTATCTCTTTCTTCCAATCTTGTATACAGTGGTGCCCACATTGCTCACACCTGTGTCAGAACTTTCCTTTTCCTTTTCCCTTCAATAATACCCCCAATTATATTATTCTTTTTCATATTCATGGTCTTGGATATTTTGATGATGTTTAAACAGACACATCTTTGCATCTAAACTTTAGAACTATTAGAATTTTTCCCCTAAATCCATCATTTCCACCTGTGGTCCTTATAACTAAGAGTAGCACTAACACAGTTGCCAGCCAAACGTGTGGAAGCACATTTGATTTCTTCTTACCCTTCTACTCCCTCCTATTAGATAAGATGAATGATCAAGAATTTTTCAGTTTCTGTCACTGAAATGATTTCTATTTTTTGGTTGGGTCCTGTCGTGGGGCCTGAATTCTGGGCCTGGGTGCTGTCTCTCAGTTCTTCAGCTCAATACTAGGACTCTAGCACTTGCGCCAGAGCACCTTTCCTGCTTTTTTTCTCTGCTTGTGTGGTGCTGAGAAATCGAACGCAAGGCCTCATGCATGCAAGGCAAGCGCTCTCCCACTGAGCCACCTTCTCAGCCCCCACTCAAATAATTTCTATATACTCCTTTTTATGCTCCTGACACCAGCCTGTTTCATTTACTCAACACTGTCACTTAGTCCTAAAACAACCATTTCCAAAGTATGCTTTTTCCCCATAGTCTTTTCATATTGGTCCTCTCCATCACCAAATTACTCTCTTTGTAAGCACACAGAGTGAAGTGTTCAGACACAAATTCTAGTATCATTATTTACTCACTACATTGACTGTTGGCCTTACATTTCTCATCTATAAATGGATGTTATCTACCAGAAATAATGAAGAATATATGTGTTGACTTCTAGAGCAAGAAAAAAGAAAAGTGAAGAGTCCTTACATTTTCCACCTTACCTTACAAATAAGGAAAGAGTCAAATTCAGTTTGTTGGTATAAAGTCACAAATTGTTTCCTGCAGAAATAAAAATAAATTTCACCTCCTGGCACTAAGGTCTATGTCCTTTTAAGGTAACTACAGATAGGTAAGTGGTACTATGTAAATAGTGTCATATTTTTCAGATGTATTGAAGAACATACCCTTAATATATCATTGACAACACTGGTTATTGAATAGTATCTATATGAGAATATTTTTGAACTAATCACACTAAGCTGAAAACTACATCTTAGTCCATCAAAATGTGGAAATAATTAAGTTTATTTATAAGAAAATAATACCACCAAGAAAAGTGTGTATACATTAGAGAGACTGCAGGAATAACATTACGGTTTTTACTATTTCTACCTGTTTATGTGATAATATTTCTTGATATTGAAACTCTCCTCTTGTTATTCTTATTATATGTAATCCAACGCTATTTATTACTATATATTCAATGTGGGAAATATAGCTTCAAAAATGTGTAAATTTTTTTCCTTTTCAATCACAATATTGTCATTATCAGGTTACACTGTGGTCATCATCATCCTCATCAAAATTATTATTAGCATCATAAGTGCTAACTATTGAAACTCTGATATGTACCTATGATTTGTGATTATTTGTCTTTTGATTAATAATTTTAATGCTACCACTGTGCATGCATCCATATAAAAATTTTGAACAAAGAAACAAAATCTAAACCATAACAGTTAGCTTGACTATGTGCTTATAACAAATTATAGAATAGATTTTTGAAGTTTTGCAATTTCCCTACCAGTATGAATTAACTTCCTCTCTCCCCACCACTACACACAAATATTTAAGAGTTTGAACAGAATTATTTCAAGTAATATACTATAAATATTACTACAATATCATGTGTACATCTAAAATTCCCTTAAATGTAATAAACGCTACATTCTATTGAAATATTAGTTATTTTATTCTAGGAAACTTTTGGAAAAATAGACTGTATATCTTTGAAATAAAAAGGTCAAAAATGGTAGCATAAAAAGTTTTAGAGGGAGTCTGTCTCCAGAAATATATATATATATTATGTGTAGAAAGACATACATTTTTACAGATTGTCATCAGAAATATATACATATATCTAAATTTATGTGTAGAACGATGTACAATTTAGTGAAACAAAAATCTTGAGATATAATTAAAGTTAAAAAAATACATTAAACCAAGTGCCAATGACTCACACCTATAATTCGAGCTATTCTGTGTAATGAGGTCTTAAAATTGTGTTAGAAACTAGCCGAGACAGAAAAGTGCTTGTTAGATTCTAATCTCAAATTAACCACTAAAAACAGGAATTAGCTCTATATTTCAAGTTGTAGAGTGCTGGCTTTGAGCACAAAATGGCTTAGGGACAATGCCTAACCTTGCAAACAACATCAAGAACAACAACAAAATATATCACATTAGTTTCACAGAAGCATCTTTTACCTGCTGTGAACATTTCTTAGAAACATGAATACATGCGCATGGAAAATGTTAGGTAAAAAGTAGAGAATATTTACGTCTTTGTTAAAGACATGACTATTTAGATTGTTTAAGATATTTAGGTAATGATTCGAAATTAAGAATAATGATAATATATTGGGACTGGTCTTTTATTCTATTTTACGATAGTAATAAAATGATATTTGTAATTATTCTGTAAAATTGCTCTTGCTTGGTATTTTAATTATAATAAGTGATAAACATTTTTAAATGATTTCCATAGGAAAGGATAGTTTTAATGGTATTAATTCTTTGGTAATTTCAATACAATTAAGAAAATTATTGCAAGGCTGGTTTGCTCTAAGACTATATTTGTTGTCTTGTTCTAGTTTTCATATGTTCGTAGAAATTAAAATTCCAAAAATTCAATGGATGTTGGCATTCAAGATCATCTTCATAGATACTAATAATGATACTAATAATGGAGTCACTTAAGTGGAATTGTTTTATTTCATTTGTTTTTGTCACAAATAAATCAAGATGATTGTGTATTTTGTTTCTTTTCACGTTATTGGTTCTTATCCTGAGAATACTTTTTTCTAGCAAAGTAGAGAAAAGCAATTGGATTGAGCAAGTAACATATGGCTATCATAAAATGCAGATGCATAGATTTGTGTTTTCTATCATTTGCTAAAAGTTTCTTCCAGAAAAGGTTATCAATTACGTATAAGTGATGTATAATTCCTAGATATTCCAGTTATCACATATATTTTTTGATTGGGTTATCTCTGAATAAACTCAAAAAACAGACAATAAAACTCAAAATAAACAGAAATCACATCTTTGTTTTAGAAGCTGTAGTTTACAAAGAATTTTTAGCCAACAACAAAAACTTCTTTTTGGGTATTTTGTATTTTGTGTGAAGAATTTTCAACTATAGTTTTATTTTTTTGCTGACATGAAATTCACATGCAATATATTATCTCCTTTCATTGTATACATTTTAGTTCTTTGGAAGTGAATTGTGCAATCATAGTTTTCTAAGCCTAATTTTTACAAACTTGCCTTTCTTCAAATAGAAATGCTATAAATTTTATAACAGATATTAAAATAGATATAAAATTGAGTTACAGGAATTTTTCCTGCATAAATCTTCTATAGGGTGGCTTTTCAAAATTTGTTTTGGGGAATTATTTTCAGGTTCTCACTCATACTGTCCAAGTGCACTGTCAATGATCTACATTCCCGATCCATACAAGTTTTTTACTTGTCTTTAATACATACATAGAAGTGTAATGGCTAAAACATATACAATTCTCTTTGACCTTTTGAAGACTTGAAAACTTGCTTGCTAAATGACTGTAGTATTACACAAATCATTCTGCTATGCGGAGTATATCAATTTCTCCACAAATGCATTACTATATTTTGTGTCTTCTTTTTATATTATGGTCATACCAGTGAGCTTTCTTTTTCTTTTTTCTTAGATACTAAAGAGGAGCTTAATTCATATGCTTCTCCTATTGACTATTAATTTATATATGTTCTTTATAGAAATATCCAGTTCGGGAAAAATTTATACAGAATTAGAAAATATAAAAGTACTTAAGATTCAGGATCACTGTAGCATTAACATCGTAGCATTAACAAATATGTGCCCTCTATCTGTTGGATATGTTTTCACTACTTTCATAGAATTAAGAAAGGTTATCAGTTGATATTAGCTTATTCTTGCTTTTCTTTTAGCCACTAATGCTTACCATGTCAACTTTTTGGAAACCTTTACTGATCCATTGTCATGAATTTTTACATTTATGTTTTGTAGGTTTTTACAACTCACATTTAGTTTGATAATAATTTTTTTGTTTTAAATTTTTGTATAAGGTTTGAGGCAGTAATCTAAGATCATCCTTTATAACTAGAGAGGCAATAGTGCCAATACACCCATTTAAGATTCTATTTTTATTTCATTAAGTCATGGCATCCTTTTCAAAATCTATTGACAATAAGAATTTATTTTTGATAAATCTGTTACATTCTAATATATGTCGGTTCTTTCACTAATAAACACGGTAATAAGAATCAAATCTAGTATGAGGGCTCAAGCTACACCATTTTTGTTCTGACTGACCTGTATTCCTTGAATTTACATACAAGTGAATTGAGCAGTTGGACCAATATTCTACAGATATCTAGATGTTTGATAGTCACTCATATTTTATACCTTGTGAAAACACAATACCCCAGATATTATATAGGAAAAAATGTCTTTAGAGAATGCTTAAAACAACTAAAATTAATTTAGGAATGAGTTAAGATTTAGATAACACTATAGCATAATAAAGTTGAATGATAACGACTTGAGCTGTATAACAGAGGAGAGTGAGAAGGGATAGAATGATGGACCACCTAGGAGCTGTATGTCATTGTTATTGTGTTTCAAATACAGAAAGACTTCAGACAAGAAAAGAAGGAAAATAATCAAAGTGTCCTTAATCAAGTTTCTTTTTCATCCACCTAAGAGTGTGGACTAAGAGTCAGAGAAGATGGGAAAAATAAAAAAGAAAATAAAGCATTGTATAGACCTGTTACAATGTAAAGAAATTGTAATAGGAATATGATAATTAATTTCCAAAGAAATAAAGGAAACAAAAGGTAAACTCTAAAGGCAAAAAGAATGAAGAGAGAAAAGAAGCAAAGTAAAACCTTTATCAATAACAAACACAAGAATTTGGAAGTGAAAAAGCACTGGAAATATTCTAAATAACAGTAAAATAACAATAACAATTGCTAATGTGGATAGAAAATGGATCACATTTTATCATATATAATTTTGAAAAAACATACTAAGAATGAAAATTTAAAAGTCATAATTTAAAACACTATTTATCATAATTTAAAACACTATTTACATTATAAATACACAGTATATAGTTCAGTGGTAAAATCTTGATATAGCATATGTGAAATAATGGTGTGATCTCCCAAGAATTACGAAGTACACACAAAACACACACACACAAAAACCACATAAACACACACACACACACACACATACACACACATTACATACACACATTTGGAATATTGATATTATAATATTAAATAGAGGAAATTATCACAAATAATAAAAATAGGTTAATATATGAAATCATAATATTGCTCATACTATGTAAACGTTTAGTAGAAATCAAATAGTCACAATATACTTGGATTTTTATAGATTAAGTAAATTGAAAATTAAGAAATAGAAGACATGAGAACCTTTGCAAATAAGTTTTAAATAATAAACATTTTGAAACATGTATACTTTAATTTTGACAAAAGATTAATGGTACTGGTGTTTTAACCTCAAGATTTAGCATATGATAACCAGGTGCTCTATATCTCGTTATGGGAGGCTATGTCTCTAATCATTTCACTCTGGATATTTTTATGATAGGGTCTCATAGTTTCTCAGGCTCTCCCGAATTACAAACCCTATTTGCAGTTCCTACCATAGGTAGAAAATGGAAGCCACAAATCACCATGCCCAGCTCAAACTTTTTTTTTAATTCAAGTACAAATATTTACAAAAAAATGACCAGGAAATGAAGCCTTTCTTAATATAGTATGTGCTTCTTGAAAATACAGTAATTATTTGTTACCTGGAAAAATATGTTTAGAACTATAAGAAAATCAATTTATTTAAATTCACTAACCATATAAAAATTAAGAAAATAATTTTAAATATTCACATGTTAAATATTTTAGAAGCAACATATATGTGTCTGAATAATTTACATGTGTAAAAATTATGGGCTGGGAAGGTGGCTCAGTGGTGGAGCACTTGCCTTGCATGCCTGAGGCTCTGGGTTCGATTCCTCAGCACCACATAAGCAAAAAAAGAAAAAAGCCGGAAGTGGTGCTGTGGCTCAAGTGGTAGAGCACTAGCCTTGAGCTGAAGAGCTGAGGGACAGCGCCCAGGCCCAGAGTTCAGGCCCCACGACCGGAAAAAAAAAAAAAGAAAAAAAATTATGCAAAATTAAATTGACTAATCCTACAACTCTGAAAAAAGAATCCTAAAGAAACATGAAAATAAGTAACTAACATCAAAATTTGAAATATAGAAAATAAAATGAAGTGTACTCTTTAGTTGACTTAAGTAACTGTAAACCCCTTTTATATCAATTTTAAAATAAAAATGCATGAACAATGAAAGCAAAAGTACATTTGATCAACAGCAACAGCAAAAGCATCAGTAATTGTTTGAGTGTACAAAAAAAATCGGTGGAGGGGTTAACAAGGTTCCTTTCAAAAGAATGTACTCATTACCTTATTTATGTAACTGTAACCCCTCTGTACATTACCCTTACAATAAAATTATATTGAAATTAAAAATAATACAAATAATGTAGAAATTAAGAATTCTTAGAAGCCATTAGTTAAAAACATTATAAAAACCTGCCCCAAGTACCCAAGGAATATACTTTGATGATACCATTTAAATACTTAAACTTCACCAGAAAAGCAAAATGTTTAAAAACTGTTACAAATAAAGTAATAAATCAGAATATATTACTATAATAATCATTGGATGGATTTTTAGTGGCAGTCAAATATGTAAGAAATGAGGCAATATGCCATTCATTTGCACTTAATAAGTGAGAAAGAATTTTCGAGGTCTTTTAAAATATATCATAAGTTTAATGAAGAAACTATTCTGTCACATAATATGATAATCAGATAAAGATGATATTAGAGAAAAGAACAGATTGTACTAAGTTTTGGGATGTTAATGTATGTACTTCTTTTGGTTTTGGAAAATTGTGGGGATTTCAACTTGGGGTATTGTTCTTGCTAGGCTGGCATATCAGTGGTTAATTTTAGTATAGAAGTTCCCTTTCCACAAGAACATGCACCTGATCTGTCCTTTTATTCTTCCCATCATCAATGGCATCAGAGTTGCACACCTACTTGTCTACCTGGATCCTGCAGTCCTTCCAATCTTAGTCTCTAGATAGTGCAGGATGGTGGAAATGATCCAATGCACCCAGCTATAAATTGAGAATGAACTCCCCTAAAATTTGTCCTGGTTTCTGTTCTCAAGCCTCCTAAGTAGTTAAGAGTACAGATTGGAGCCCCTGGTGCCAAGCAGTAACAGTATTTTTAAAACAATTAGAAATAAATATGACAGGCTTGTGATAACCTCAGGAAAAGAATAAAAGAGCAGTGAAGCATAGAGGACAGACAGAATATTAACTAGCTACTCAGAGGGTGAATCAGCTTAGCTAGCTACTCGGGAGGCCGAGATCTGAAGAACACTGTTCAAAGCCAGTCCAATCATGAAAAAACATGTGATTATCTCCAAAAAACCAGAAGTGCAGCAGTGGCTCAAGTGGTAGACCAGTACCTTGGACACAGATGCTTAGAGCAGGAATGATGAATGCATGCATGAGCACATGAACATGCACGTGTGTGTACAGGCACGTGTGTGCACACACACACAAATGAGTATTTCAATGCAGAGTTCTTTATTTTTTTAACCTTGTTGCACTTTATTTCCCTGTATTAGTTCACAAATTAACAAAATCAGCTAAGCACCTATTTACATACAACTCCTCATGTTTCTCTAAAGTCTACTCTCTTTTTGGCAGCCTGCTCTTATTTGACCCAAAAGTAAATTATTCAGAAGATCAATTCATCTCCCTCAACTCTGTAATGTTAGATGATTGTTTAAGTTCTTCCTAGCAATATAATTTTGTGAAATCCTGCATCAAGCAGCATATTTTTTTCATGAAATGGCAAGCCTCTCGAAAAAAAAAAAACTATAGGTTTTACTCCTCCTGGCAAGCATCTGGAAATTTATTACCTTCATATAATCCATGATATGTCTGTGTATGCCAAAGACGGTTGTGAAAATAAAAAGAACCTTCTAAGCACATAGAATTCATATAAAATTAATAGGTATGAAGGTTTTTTTTAATAATCTGAAAATACCATACAGAGGAGTTACAATTACATGGGCAAGATAATGAGTACATTTCTTATCAAGCATTGTTGCCTCCTCCTTTATTTCCCCTTCCTATCCACTTCCATCTCACCTCTCCTGCCTCACCCCATTATACTCCGCCTTGCGAAAGTTTTAAAGTTCGTTTTTCGACATAACATCTTCTACATCTCATTGTTACAATGGGTCCAACTCTATCCTTTTTTCGATTTGTTTTTTCCATGCCCCTCCACAAATTATACCAACATAAAATATAGTGAAAACAGGAGTTATATCGTGGGGGAGGAACATACAAAGCAACAAAAATTCATCTTATAAATATGTTAAAAACAATCGCATGAAAAAAAAATATTTGAATACTTATCTTGGGGTACATTTCACCTAACATCAACGAATCTTACCTTTTCTGCTTGTCTCAGACATATACTAATTATTACCAATAAGGGAAAACATGGGGTCTATGAGTATTTAGGCCTGGCTTACTTCACTTAATATAATTTTTTCCAAGACTTTCATTTTCCTAACAATGGGGCAATGTCATTCTTTTTGGTGGAGAAAAAGAATTCCATTGTGTACATACACCACAATTTCTTGATCCATTCATCTACTGAGGGGCATCTGGGTTGGTTCCAAGATTAGCTATGGTAAATAATGTTACCATAAACATATTTGTGCTGGGAGCTTTAGTGTGGTCTTCTTTGTGATCATTTGGGTAAATGCCCAAAAGTGGAATTGCTGGGTCATAGGGGAAGTCTATGTGGAGTCTTTTGAGGAACCTCCATACCACTTTCCAAAGTGGTTGAACAAGTTTACACTCCCACCAACAATGCAGTACGGTTACCCTAACCACATCTAATCCTGCATCTGTTGTTATTAGAGTTCTTGATTTTTGCCATTCTAACTGGCGTGAGGTGGTATCTCAATGTTGTTTTGATTTGCATTTCTTTTATGGCTAGGGATTTTGAGCATTTCCTCATGTGTCTATTGGCCATCCTTCTTTCCTCTTCAGAGAAGTTTCTCTTTAAGTCTTTAGCTCACTTATTTATTGGGCAGTTGTTTCTTTTAGGATTTGTTGTTGGGTAATTTAATTTTTTTGGAGTTCCAGATATATTTTAGATATGAGACCCTTGTCCATTGTATGGCTAGCAGAGATCTTCTCCCAATTCGTGGGCTTTCTATGGATCTTTCTAGCTATGTCCTTTGCCATGCAGAAGCTCTGCAATTTCATGCAATTGCATTTGTCCAAACTTTTGTTGATTTGTTGTGTTTCTGGGTCTCTAGTAAGAAAGTTTCGGCCTGTGCCAAGGAGTTCTAGCGTTTCTCCTATTCCATCCTGTAATGTTTTCAGAGTGTCTTCATGACTCCGAGGTCTTTGATCCATTTGGAGTTGATTCTGGTACAGGGTGATATATAAGGATCTAGATTTAGTTTTTTATAACTAGTTAACAAATTTTGAGAGCACCATTTACTGGAGAGACTGTCTTTCTTCCATTCTATATTTTTAGCTCCGTTATCAAAGATTAGATGGCTGTAGGTCTTTAGTTTCATTCCTGGGTTTTCAATTCTATTCCATTGGTCCTGAGGTCTGTTCTTGTGCCAGTACCAAGCTGTTTTGATTACTATGGCTTTGTAGAAGAGTTTGAAATTTGGTATTGATTTCCTCCAGCACTGTTCTTTCTGTTAAGGATCGTTTTTTGCTATTCGGGGTGTTTTATTGTTCCATATGAATGTTTGGATTGCCTTGTCTATTTCCTTGAAGAATGAGGTTGGAATATTGATAGGTATCACATTCAATTTGTAGATAGCATTGGGAAGTATTGCCATTTTCATGATGTTGATCTTTCCAATCTAGGAACATGGAACTTTTAGCCAATTTCTAAGTCTGTTTTGATTTCCTTTTTCAGGTATTTAAAGTTTTCAACATAGGGTTCCTTCACTACTTTGGTTAAGTTAATTCCTAGATATTTTATTTTTGGGGGGCTATTACGAATGGAGTTGCTTTCATAATTTCAGCTACACTTTTCTCATTGTTGGCATACAGTAAATCCATTGATTTTTCAGGCTTAATTTCATACCCTGCTACTTTGCCAAAGTTTTGAGTCACCGTGAGTAACTTGGGAGCGGAGGAGTCTTTAAATACAAGATCATGTCATCTCCAAAGAGGGAGAGCTTGACTTTTTCTTTCCCTATTGGGATCCCTTTTATGTTTGCATCTTGTCTTATTGCTGTAGATAGGGATTCTAATACTAGATTGAAGTACAGTAGAGAGAGTGGGCATCCTTGTCTCGTCCTGAGTTCAGAGGAAATAGCTTTAGTTTTTCACCATTGAGTATAATGCTTTCTGTAGGTTTGTAATACACAGCCTTTATTGTATTGAAGAAGGTTCCATGGATTCCTAATTATTCCAGGACCTTCACCATAAAGGGGTCTTGGATCTTGTCAAAGTCTTTTTCTGCATCTATTGAGATAACCATGTGGTTCTTATCCTTGCTCTTGTTGATGCGATGAATTATGTTAATTGATTTGCGTTTATTGAAGCAGCTTTGCATCTCTGAAATGAATCCTGTTTGATTGTGCTGTATGATTTTTTGGATGAATTGTTGAATTTAATTAGCCAAAATTTTGTTGAGAGGCTTTTCATCAAGGTTTATCAAAGAAATGGGTCTATAGTGCTCTTTCTTTGATGAGGGTTTTGGGATGAGGGTTATGATGGCTTCATAGAAAGCTTTCCGTAGTGAACTTTCTCTTTCAATTTCATTGAAGAATTGGAGGAGTATTGGTGTGAGCTCTGCTTTGAAGGTCTTGTAGAATTCTGCTGTAAAACCATCTGTTCTTGGGCTTTTCTTAGATGGGAGGTCTCTTATTGCTGTTTCTATTTCAGTGCTTGATATGGGCCTGTTAAGATGGTTTAACTCATCTTGGTTTAGTTTTGGCATGTCAATAATTGCCAGGAAAAGGTCCATTTCTGCTCTCAAACATATTAGCATGAAGTTTTGAGCAGTATTCCTTTATAATGTTCTGAATCATGGTTGTTTCCATTCTCATCTCTGAGTTTATTTCTTTGGGCGTGTCTCTTCTTTTTCTGATAAGATTTTTTTATGGGTCTGTCAATTTTGTTATTTTTTTTCAAAGAACCTTCTCATTTGTTTGATTCTTCCTATGGTTTTGTTAAAATTCTAATTCATTTAATTCTGATTGAATTTTAATTATTTCTTTCCATCAACTGGATTGGGGTTTATCTTGATGCTCTTTTTCAAAGAGTGTCAGATCTCATTAAATTGTTGGTTTCAGTTCTCTCCAATTTGTTGATGTAGGAACTCAGAGCTATAAACTTGCCTCTGAATCATGCCTTTGCTGTGTCTCGAGGAGCAGATAATCTCTCTGCTAATTTTTGATGAATATCATGAGCATTTGAACTTCATTTCTAAGCTCTTCCATGACGCACTGGTGTTTCAACAGTGTGTTTTTCAGCCTCCATGTGTTACTGGACTTTCTTTGGTGGCTGTTCATGTTGAGTTCTAATTTTATTCCCTTTTGGTCTGAGAGAATGCAAGATATGAATTCAATGTGTCTGAATTTTGACAAGGTTGATTTGTGACCTAAAATGTGGTGTATTTTGGAAAATTTTCCATGTGCTGCTGAGTAAAAAGTGTATTCTGATGCTGCTGGATGAATATTCGCTAGATGCCTGCTAAATCAGTTGATATATGCACTTGTTTCGAACGGCAGTTTCTCTGTGGATTTTTTGCCGAGTTGATCTATTTAGTGGGGATAGTTGTGTGTTAAAGTCCCCAACAATTAATGTCTTTGGATCTATGTGAGATTTAAAGTAGTATTTCTTGGATAAATTTGGGTGCACTATTGTTTGACAATATTTAGAATTGTAATATCCTCCTGAAGGAGAGCTCCCTTAATTAGTATGTAGTAACCTTCTTTATCTCTTCTCAATAATTTTAATTTGAAGTCTGTTTTATCTGATATTAGGATTGCAACTCCTGCCTATTTATGGGGGCCGTTTGCTTGGTAGATTTTGTTCCAGCCTTCACTTTCAAAATGTGTTTGTTTTTTTATGAGCAAGTTGTGATTCCTGAAGGTAGCAGATAGAAGAATCTTTCATTTTAAACCAACTAGACAGTCTATGTCGCTTAATTGGAGAGTTAGATCCGTTAATATTGAGAGATAAGACTGAGCGTTATTTGGGTGTTCCTGCCATTTTATCCACCTTCTTGGGGGCTACGCGTACTGGGTTCTTCCTATGGTTCTTGGATTCTGTTTGAGTGTGGTTTCTTGGCCTTTATTATGTTCTTGTTGGTTTTCTATGTGTAGGACATCTTTAAGTAGCTTTTGTAGAGCTGATTTGGTGGAGATATATTGTTTACTTTTCTTTGCTATGGAAGAGTTTTATTTGGCCTTCAGTTATGAAGGAGAGTTTAGCTGGGTACACTATTCTTGGTTGATAGTTGTTTGTCTTTAGGGCATGGCATACATCATTTCAGGCTCTTCTTGCTTTAATTGTCTCTGTTGACAAACCTGAGGTGATTCTAATTGGTTTTCTTTTATAGGTGACTGATCTTTTCTCCTTGACAGCTGTAAGGATCTTTTCCTTGGTCTGAATTGATCCTGTGTGGATTATAATGTGACTATGGGATGTCCTGTTTTTGTCTGGTCTATTTGGAGTTCTAAAAGCTTCTTGTATCTGAATATGCCTATCTTTTTGTGTGTTTGGAAGTTCTCTGCTGGGAGCCTGTTAAATAAATTTTCTAGACCATTAACTTCTGTATCTATGTGCTCCTCTACACCCATTTCCCTCAGATAAGGCCTTCTGATGGTGTCTTTCAAGTGTTGAATAGATCTATCATATTTCTTGGATTTGTCTTGGATAGTTGTATGGTCTTTATCTATAATACCTAGGCTGTCTTCAATGCTGGAGATTCAATCTTCTGCATGGTCTAACCTACTGTCAAGGCTTTCTATATTTTTCATTTCTTTTCTTTCTAATTGGTCGGCTTTTATTGCTTCAAATGCTTTGTTGGAGCTTTGTTTTAGGTCTTATATGAAATTCTTTACTTTCTTAATTTGGTGTTCAGTGTTTATTCTCAAATCACTTAGTTGATTGGTTATGGTTTCCTTGTACTCCCATTCCTTCTGTTGGACTCCATTCAGCATTCCTTTGTGGTCTCCCTGACTCCTTTCAGGTGTCTGTTTATGTATTCCATGAATGGCTCTATAGATCTTTGTCTATGCTCATCCTGCTCTTGCAATTCTTCTATTCCTCTTTGATTAGATTTCTCATGTTCATGCAACTTCTGTAGTTCTCTTTGACTGATCTCAGCCTGCTCACACAATTCCTTTATTTCTCTTTTAGTGTTCTCAACCTGTTCACGCAATTCCAGTATCAATCTTTGAGCAGCTTCCTCACAGCCATGAGCTTCCTGTTTTGATCTTAGGTTTGCCTCCTGTCTCTCCCTAACACACACACACTGAGTCCTTTACAGGGTTTCAATCTTTTCATTCACCATATTTACCAGTAGTGTTTGTAGAGCTTTTTGGGAACTCTCTTCTGGATTATACATTATCTGTTCTGTCACCTGATTATCTTGAGTGGGAATTGAGATACCCGGACTTGCCATTTTCCTTGTGTTTTTCTTGCTTATTCTGCCCCTTTGGGATGAAAGTAATGCCAGTTTTGTGCTAGAACACCAATTTTAGGCAAGCATCAACCAAAGTCCTGTAACTTCATAGTCAAAAGTCTGCAGATACAATCTAGTTCAACAGCTACAGCCTATTCAGCATTAAACAACTACATATTAATGGGCTAAGAATAGCGAAGAAGAATTTGACAAACCAGAAATTATTATGTTTAGGGAGAAAGGTGCGGGAAAATAGGGTTAGAGGGATATGGAAAGGTAAAAGGCAAGTGAAATTAACCACGTCCTAATCTCACAGAGGGAAATGGATTGGAAAGAATGGTAGGAGAGAAGAAAAAAATTTAAAAAGGGACCAGAAAAAAATGGAAAGACAAATATTTAAACTCTTAAAAGTAATGAAAATTTAAAGAAGTAATATTGAGAGATGAATGGAGATAGGATGAGAGGAGGGGAGGGATAGAAAGGAGACCTGAAAAACTAAAAAATAAAAATACATAAAATATTGTATAGGTATAAATAGATAATACTGCTATTAAGGAATTTAATCATTTTTTGTCAGTTTAATCTCTGAATATTTATTAGAAATAATGGTAACCCCAATAATAGTGTTTGCTATAAGTTTGTCACAAAAGAAACATACAAACCAAAAATTTCAGAGACATGAATCTTAAAATATAATTTCATGATCATAAAGAATTAAAATATCAATGAATAAAAAATATAGTACATGCAGTATCTTTTTACAGAAAATATAAAATATTAAAAAGGGATGAAGGAATTCCTACTTAAATTTTGTGATAAATTATGTGCATGATGGATAGAGCCAATAATATACTGGGATAAATTGTGTCCAAATTTATAGGTAAAATTATTGTTTGAACTAACCTCTTAAAGGGTAAGGAATTTAATCTTAAGAGGTTTTGAATTGAGTAATACATTTTTGGATTAAGTATGTACACAATGGGGAATAAGGTCTTATAATCAGTGACAGGTATATATGAGGATGAGCAGAACAACAAATAATTCATGCAAAAAGAACAAAAGATGAAAAAGTAAAACAAATGAGAAAGAAAGAACAAAAAAGACCAAAAGGTCAGTAGAGATTTTTTTTAAAAAAAGTATAAAAGTTATAAGAGTAAGAAAAAAAGATTAATAAAAACAATTTTTATAATTAAAAAGTAAAAATTTTAAAAAGATACAAAAAAAGACTTCTTTGATTTTGTTTTTGGGGGATTGATGGGAAGATCCTGTATCTCCCTTGTGTCTGTAACCAGTCTCTTGAAGTCTCTGCTCAGGTTGTGGTGTTTGGTTTTCCTGTGGCTTGATTGGTTTTTGAAGTCAGTTGGTTTGAGCAGGCAGAAAAATTCTCTGCAGTGCCAAGGATTTTATGAACCACCTTCCAGGCTAGTTCAGTGGGAGGTAGATCTGCTTTGAGTATCATAAAAGAGGGAGATGGCTGTTTCCTCTAGTTTAGAGTTGCTGTGATAAGGCTGGGTTCTGGGTAAAGTTGAGGCCTTTCAGCAAACAGTAGCTTTTCCCTGAGAGGCTAGCTTTTGAGATATTCACAGACCCCAGCCTGTAGCCATTCTCAGGGTTTATGTTTACTGATTTTCAATTGATTGTCAGGGTTGCCATAGGCAGGGGCAGCCTCTGGCTCTGTTTACCCAGTGAAGAAAGCCACTCCTTCGTGGGGTGTAGCTTTCTCTGCCTGCTTATGGTGACTTTCCCATGGGTGAAGTTGAGAATGGCAGGTCAGGGTAGGTACTTGTGACTCGCTAAATGACTCTTTTGTTTTCATCAAAGGACTGAGTTAGAGGTAACTGCTTAGCCAGGCCTTTGTCTGTATCAAAGATGGATATCTCCAGTGTTGGGGGGAGGGGTGGCCTTCCCTCCTCTGTTCCCTTTGAGAAGGAATGAGGATGTCAGTTTTGTACTCACGCTGGAGTGTTGGTTCCTAGGTAGCCTCTGGTCTGCTATCTGCAAGATGAAGATATCTGCTACTTGTCAGTTCTTGCTGGTGTTGAGTAAAATCTGCTCGTATTTGTCCCAGACTCTCTGGGTTGTAGGCATGGTTGCTATGGACGCCACCACAGCTGCCACAGCTGCCCCAGCCGCCCCAGCCATGGCTGCTGGAAAATGCTCAGATCTGTCTCTTTACCTGGATTTCCCCTCTCTGGTCAATCTCTCTGTACTGTGATGGCACACTTGGTGTGCCTAGGACTGTTCACTGGAACACTAGAACTGATTTCTACGCGAGAACATGTTTAGCCACCAGGTTCTTCTCCACCATCTTCTCGAAATTCCTGAAGGTGTTTAAATATTACTGGAATTGTTTTGGAATAAATAATGTTCAACTTGACTATCTTGAGAAAAAATTGGTTTCTCAGCACTATAGGTAAGAACTTGAGTGAAGGAAACAAAAGGAAAAATGAAGAACAACTCAACACACACATTCAAAAGAAAAAAAACAACCCAAGAAAACAAGTTAACTCAGTACTCAAGAACCTGCAGGAAATGCAAAGATTTTTTTTAAATAGCTATGATAAGCTTATCAAAATTCTGACTACATGGGAGTCTACTGTTGTGTGGATAGTGGTTAAAGCTCAGACTGGACAGAAAGATCTGTACACAATGCCAGGCACCTGTTATTCTAAATTCCAGGAAGAATAACATGAAGTAGATTGAGCCCACGATCATACACAAGTAGGAAACGAGATTCTATCTGATAGTTAATCAGGATAATTTAGGGCTGGGGGCATGCCAAAGTGTTAAGAAGATCCATTTAGGAGATACAGGACACTCAATTTCAATTCTAATATTATGGGTATTAAAGAAAAAAACTATGATTTTAAATAATGGGAATAATTGTAAGATTTGAATATTTGAGTGGAGAAAAATGCATGAGAGAGATAGAGTTTACCCGTGTTGCAATGCTTTGTACTTAAGTGATAATATTATGTGGTACACCAGACATAACAGAGTTACCTTGCAAATGAGCATGGATGTGCATTTGGGTGAAGGAAATACTCTACTTACACAGGTGTAAATTAAATACTTTTTTGGGGGAGATTTTAGTTCTTGATCTAAGAGCCTGGGTGATATCTCTGAGTCTTTTCTCTCAAGGCTATCACTCTACTACTTTGAGCCACAGTTCCAATTCTGATTTTCTGTTGGTTGTTTGGAGATAAGAGGCTCATGAACTTTCCTGCCCAGGATGGCTTCAAACCATGATCGTCAGATCTCAGCCTCCTGAATAACCAGGATTCCAGGCCTGAGCCATCCATTTTTTTTAATAATTTAGTAAATTGTACAGTTACAGATGTTATAATTTATCATTATAACCTGTATAATATATGTGTGTATATTTATATCAATGCATACATATAGAAATATTTTAACATATTTTTATATCTACAGTAGATTTATGAAATCATCCTTCATTATAAAATAACATGGAAACAAGTTTAATGAGGAGCAAAGCAAAGGGAATTGTCATGCTTCTTGATGTTGAATGAAATATGAATTGTGAGAATCAGTTTGAGAAAACCATTTAACAAAATGGATAATGACTATTAATTCCTATCCCTTTATTTGCCCATATTGTGCATCCTCACACATGAGTATCAAAGTAAAACCACACATTTTTGCCTTTGTATTTAAATCATATGTTATAATTTAGCGGTTATGTGAAGTAATCAAATAAAGATTAAAATAATAGTGAGACTATGAGTTAGAGCTGAAAATTATTTTAAATATGATAATAGCTAATTAAATTCCATATCTCTTACTTTTACTCTATTGTCATATCCCTTATTCCCACATTAGGAAAGTATATAGAAGATTCTCACTAAATTATGTGTAAAATTATGAAAAAATGTGTTAAAAGAATATGGGCACATTGGGGCTAGTAAAGTGGCTCAGTGGTAGAGCTTTTGCCTTGAATGCATGAGGCCCTGGGTTTGATTCCTCAGCACCACATAAGCAAAAAGAAGAAAGCTGGAAGTGGTGCTGTGGCTCCAGTGGTAGATCGCTAGCCTTGAGCAGAAAGCTGAGGGACAGCACCAGAGGGGCCCAGAGTTCAGGCCCCTCGACCGGACAGAAAAAACAACAACAACAGCAACAACAACAAAGAATATGGGCACAGTGTGGTTTTAGCTGATTGAGACCTGTAGGGGGTAGTGTGTTTTTGAGGACTTGATAAACGTTGTGATGGAGATGAAGAAAGGGATATGCTTATTCTGGAAAATTGGCTAGAGGACTGCTCACATAAAAATAGTTATGAATTCTTCCAAAAGGTTACAGTAAAATCGCTCTCACAATCATGTTCACTACTGCACTATTCACCGTAGAGGACTTATGGAAACAGCCCAGACGACCTTTAGTGGAGGGATGGTTGGACAAAGTGTTGCACAAATATACAATGAGGTTGCACATTATAAAGTGTTACAGCATTTGCAAAGAAATGGATAGATCTAAAATTATGTTAAGTAAACGAAGTCAGAGCCAGACACACCAAGGATGTGTATTTGGAAGCCAGAATTTTATGCAAGTTAAACAACAGTATTAATCAAAGCATGCTATTTGCAGTGGAGTATTTATTTATTTATTTATTTATTTTTGGGTTCGGTCATGGGGCCTGAACTCTGGGCCTGGGTGCTGTCCCTCAGCTCTTCAACTCAAGGCTAGCGCTCTACCTCTTGAGCCACAGCTCCACTTCTGGCTTTTTTCTTTTTGCTTATGTGGTGCTGAGGAATCGAACCCAGGGCCTCAGGCATGCAAGGCAAGCACTCTACCACTGAACCACCTTCCCAGCACTGCAGAGGAGTATTTAACAGTTGTAATTTCTTATAAAATTGAACTTTTAATCCAACAGAATGAATACCAGGAGACTAGCACTTGGAAAAGGTGAGGGGAAGTCAAAGGGAAGGATTAAATAGACTTCTGGAAATAGAGAGTGAAGCCATAATATTCAATGCAGATAGTATGAAACTAGAAAAAATGAAAGTGGGGTGAGGTTTGGAAGGATGTGAGAAAGTTATGTAAAGATCCATTGTAATTATAAACCGATTCGTTGAATGGAAAACCCTTTGTACAACTATTTTATAAAAATATAATTAAAAACGATGGGGCTGGGAAGGTGGCTCAGTGGTAGATCGCATGCCTTGCATGCCAGAGGCCCTGGGTTCGATTCCTCAGTACCACATAAGCAAAAAGAAAAAAAAGCCAGAAGTGGCGCTGTGGCTCAAGTGGTAGAGCGTTAGCCTTGTGCTGAAGAGCTGAGGGACAGCGCCCAGGCCCAGAGTTCAGGCCCCATGACCGGACCCAAAAAACAAAAAAACAAAAAAACGATGGAGACATCTGATCTTAAACAATGAGTCAATATGATAATTTCCTGCTCAGAAATTTTCTTTGCAGGTATTTTCCTCATAATGACATAAAAGTGAACAACACAATTAATATGAATATATCACTTTGCATATCCTAAATAGACACAATATAAAAATCGCAGTAAAAATATTAGAATATATCACATGATAAAATAACAGGTAGAAAGTATCAAACTCTGATTGTTTTTCCACGTACTTTACGTTTGATATCTAATTTAATCCTCACAATAATCCCATAAAGTGGAACTACTTCTATTTTTAATTCTAAGATGATGATATTAAGTCTTCAGAGTTGCAATTACTAGTACAACATTGCACACACGGTAACTGTTAGCCTTCGGTCCATTCCCACCATATCAAATAACCTCATTCTATTTTGTAACTAAATACCAGCACTCAGTCTACTAATTCTAGGAAAATATCCCAAAATTATTGTGCACACTCTAATAATATTTCACTTTATCTTTCTTAGAAAATAGGTAACTAAGCCGGATACTGGTGGCTCATGCCTACAAAGCCAGCTACTCAAGAGGCTGAGATCTGAGGATTGTGGTTCAAAGCCAGCTCTGGCAGGACAGACTGTGAGATTCTTATCTTTAATAAACCACTAGTAAACTGGGAGTGGCACTGTGGTCCAAGTGGTAGAGTGCTCACTTTGAGTGGAAGAGCGCAGGGACAGTACCCAAGCCCAGAGTTCAAGCCCCATGACCAACAATAACAAAAAAAAAGAAAATAAGTAACTGTAATATGAAAACTCCAAGTTCATAATCATTATACCTCCCTGGTGAAAGGAATTGCTAAACTATAACATTCTTGATTTCTAGCTCAAAATAGTAGAAATCATATTTTATCCCTTCACTCAACACTGCACTGCCTGGTGACCCCATCTCTAGTTAATACAGTCTTACTGAAAGAATGACCTGCCCAATTCCTGACGGAAACAGACTGCAGGTCTTTTGGAGCAATCATTTCCACATTGTAGTTCACCTAAATTGTTTACCATTAGAAGTATTTTGATTGGTTTTTATACCCAACATTTTGAGAGAAATGTACTACTTTAAAATGTTATTAAAGAAAGACTGATATAAAAATCACTTTGACCCCAGATAAATATTTTACCTTTCATATACCCAAAAATGCAGTCTGACCTATCATTAATGTTAGGAACGAGAGGTTAAAAATCATAGACACCAAGACCTAAGTATGAATTAAAGACTCTCCAACTTGTGAATACAATTGGTTTAAAAAGACATCAATACTACTGCATTTTTAAATTCCCTATGAAAATGATAATGATTCCCTATGATAATGATAATGATAAACTATTAACACTTAAAAATAACTCATTTTCTTGGGAGTAGGACACAAAACACAAGGTTAATCCTAATCGTTTTAAACACCTTTATTTATACAAAAACTCACTCATAACTATAAAGATTATAAAACTAACTGAAGTACAGAGACACAAAAGAAATAATTTAACTGCATCATGTACATTCAATGGACTGTTAATAGAAAACAAAGTTATACTAATAATTAGCTTACCCAAGTCACTTACATTCTTTTATTCTATTCCATTTACTTTCATAAAAACTGGGTTTTCATAAAATGACGCATAAAAAAGACTATATACCCACTTACATTTTCAGATCTTAACAATATTTATTTCAGAAATTTTGGCTCTATAGTCAATGAAATGAAATAATACTAAAATATTCAAAGGATTTTCAGAAATTGCAAGACTTGCTCTGGGATGTTATGTATATTAGAAAAGATATTCAAAAAGCCTTTTTTGTTAAAGTTGCCATAGTTACTCCCACAAAAGAGCCATTAGTAAAGATCCCTGTGCATGTACAAAATACCTTCAAATGCATCCACAATCTGGACATGACACATGCTTTTTGTTTATTCGTTTTTGAAAGGAATATCTAACAAGCATATCCACAATACTTATTTTCAGACAATAAGATGAGATATTCAAACGTAGTATGGGTTTGATTATCTCTTAGTGAGAATAGATATGATCTTGCAAAGAAAGTTATTTTCAACAGAAATCCAGAAAGAGTTTATCCAACTTGTGTTTCACAGGAATAACCAGAGAGTAATACCTGTTTGGTCAAGTCGGTCCAAATCACTCTATGAGTGTATCTTAAAAGTATAACCAATTTAAGAAGTCACATACGTATTTTGTACTGATAATCAACTTACAGCAAAATAACTTACTACCTAATTATGTCTGTATCTTCTTACCCAACATACAATAAGAGCTGAAAGCGTTCTCTTTATCTAACTTAATGCTATAAATGCTTTGATTATGATGACGTTATTATTAGACAAATAATATATACAGAAGGGTGGTTCCACTGAAAAGACATGACAGAACACTGATATATAAAAACATTGCAAACAGTTAGCTCTTTTCAGCTTCACCCTGTCCACATTGGCAAGCAACATTGCAACAGCACATGCACACATGTTCGCACATGTACACACACACATATACATGCATGCTAAATTCAGGATTTATTGTACAAAAAAGTTCAAATAAAATTTTAGTGATTAGGACAAATGATAATATGCCTTATTACAAAATAATACATAAACCATCACCACGCATGTTACATTTTACCTGCTTCTCCACATGTGACACTTAATTTATTTTTAATTAATTAATTACCTTATTAATTAATTTATTTGTTTGGTGTTAATACTAGGGCTTGAACTCAGGGCCTGGCTTTGTCCCAGAATTTATTTTTTGTTTCAGTTTTCTCAAGACTAGCATTTTACTGCTTGTACCACAGCTCCATTTTTAGCTTTTGCTGGTTACTTTCAAATCAGATTCTAATGGACTTTTTTTTCTTGGTCTGCTTTCAAACCACAATCCTCAGATTTCATCTTTCTGTTTAACTACTATTAAAGACATAAGCCATCAGTGTGGCTCCTATTTTTTCCTCAATAGTTATCTAATGCACATACTTAGATAGTAATTTAAAAATGAGCTTATAGAAGCAAGATGTACAGTGGTGATATTGTCTTGTCAGAAATTCAAGTTAGTAATGTAAATTTATTCTTCAGACCATACCCAAACAATACCATGATATAGTGTAAGAGAACTCACTATTGAACATATTAGCTTTAAGAGCTTTCTGATAGATCCATTATTTATTGGTACCCAACATTAGAAAATTGTATGAAGCATTGGTAAAATAGAAGTCCTTTGCATGACTACATACATTCCTTGTTTTTTTTTTTTAAAGACACTTGCTTTCATCTAAAAAGGAGGCCTATCTATTGTCTTCATGTGATTTTGATGATTGAACGTGCTTAGTGAGAAGGTCAAAATGTATTAGTAGTCCTTAACTATCAATTCTCATTTATCTTCATGTAGAATATAATGATTAAATCAATAGTTCAGAATCATGCTTCCATTGCAAGTGGATCACCAGTAAGAAATCCTCAATACCAATTCCCACAAAGTTTTGTCACATATACAATCTCCCTGCCTTCTCTGCTGCTTGACTACTATTCCTTCATTGTACAGGAAAAGTGTGATTCAACTGATTTCAGTCAGATCTGTTACTAGAATTATCAAGGATTTAGTTTATTGTCTGTAATTTGGTCAAAGTTATGTCTCTTTATGTAGGCTACTAAAAATGTATTTACTAATTTCAAGTAAATACATAAATTCTATTTCCATCTTTTTTAAAAAATAAAATTTTGTTTGCTCTATAAATTGATCAGAGGCATGGATTTTGTGGCTAGATATGTCATTGCACATCTGTCTCTCTCTTTTTCCCTTTCTTGGTTCTCATAAATAATATGATTGCTCCATAATTATCCTAATTTATTTTGCTTTTATATTTTTGGTTGCATCATTTCACTTTTTGCTCTGCCATTTAACAAATCATTTATATAGAAGGCATTATTTCCTATTTTCTCATTCCTAGAATAAGCTGCACATGAAGACATCACTGGTCCTCATTTTCAGTGTGTACATTTGAATACGGAGGAACATCTTTCCTCTGTTCTCTAACAATTCCTCACTCTCCGGTTAGAATAATTTTGAATAGTAAAATTGGAAAAAGAGAAAATAAATCATGGTGAATGAACAGATGCAGAAAATTCACCGGATATTTCTGACCAGTTCAACCAATGTGAACTAATAGGGAAATACATGGATACCTCATTCCCACTGGCTCTCAAAGTCTCTGGTTAGGCAATTCTTAGGAATATGAAGAACAAGATGAAAAAGTAAGGAATGGTATCAATTAAAGAAAAAAAATGGAGAAAGATCCAAGCAAATTTCTTCATTGGGCTGCCAAAAATATTCGGCTTATTACAGTGCGGAGACTTCTTTCCAAATGGCCACTCATGTGAATAGTAGGGATGACGATGAGTATACCCCTCTTCGTTGAGAAGCCTACAGTGGACACTTAGACATTGTCAGTGAGTTGGTGTCTCAAGCGGCACATACAATAATTGTAGATGACTGGACACCCCTGCACAGTGCATATACGTGGAATGATACCAGAGTGGCTTCTTTCTTATTTCATCATGATACAGATACCAATGCCCAAACTAAAGGCCTCTTGACCCCCTTGTATCTTGCTGCTGAGAATTGAGATAGCAAAGATACGCTGGATCTCCTTCTGTTGAACCATTATATAAAACCAGGCCTGAAGAACAACATAGAAGAAACTGCATTTGATATTGCCAAAAGGATAAATATGTGTCATTCCCTCTATGAAGTTGTGGAAGGCTGTACAAATTGTTCAACTAAGTCCTAATGTTCGAGTTAAGTTTCTTAAATTTCAAAAATGCAAGTCCATCTTTTGTGTCCCTACAAAATATTTTCACAAACAAATAAGAGCAATATCTTTTTTTTTTTTTTTTGGTCTGTCATGGGGCTTGAACTCTGGGCCTGGGAGCTATCCCTCTGCTCTTCAGCTCAAGGTGAGCACTCTACCACTTGAGCCACAGCTCCACTTCCAGTTTTCTAGTGGTTTATTGGAGATAAGAGTACCACAGACTTCCCTTTCCAGGCTGGCTTTGAACAATGATTCTCAGATCTCAGCCTCCTGTGTAGCTAGGATTATAGGCATGAGCCACCAGTGCCCGGCAACACCAATATTTTACTGTAAAAATTCATGGATTCCGTGGAATTCTTCCAAATGAATTGCCTGCATTGGATGTCAAAATGTATTCAATAGTTTTTGTATACATGTATAATGATTTCTTCAGAGTTTGTGATTTTTTAATCAGAAATAATTTTAACTTACCTGTTGAAATGAGTAGTACAGAAAGTAAAATATTTCTGGTGCTTATCTGAAAAAGTATATTTTAAAATATTCTATATTCTATGTTTGCATAATGTTCATAATTTATTTTATTTTCTCCTAGATATACTTTGAATTCTACATTACTTTATAATATATAGGTTAATTAATGTGTCCTTTCTGATTGCATTCCATATAGAAACAGTTTGATTCCTTATTTTTTCTAGGTCTTTATTTTTCTTTGGGATAAAATGACAATGTTGTCTAATTTGAAGTTTTGTAAATTTTATGCTATGTAAACGCCTTTCTGAGCTGAAGATTTAGTACACTGATGTCAAACTAAATTTAATTATATGAATTACGTGTATTGTTACACTTGTAATTTTGTATTCAACCTTTTAATAACTGTTTTTCATTTCTTGCATCTGAAGAATGAAAAATATGGAATACTTCTCAAATTTTCATGTTATCCTTTTGCAAGTGCCATGTTAATCTCTGTATTGTAATTTGAGTATACGTGCTGCTGATGCATGTAGTATCCTCTAAATTTAAGTTGTTAATGATGCAATCTTTATACAGGCTTATATCTATGGGTGCCTACTTGTAACAAGGAAACCTTCTTGTTCCTAACAAGGCTATCGATCTTATTTCCCTAAAATTCTGTGAATATTGGAAAAATTGTATTGATCAGTCGATTGCTCACATTTGCAAATTTTTTTTGTCAATGACTATCAAGTCTTTTTATTTGGAATTTTATCGTACTCTCAATTATTTATAGATAGGTCTAAAGGTGATGGCTTTTTCAAGTACTTATTTATCCAACTGAATTAGCTTTGTGGACCTAATGAATTCAAAGTAAGCATTGCTTAAGAGCTACTTCTAAACTTCTTCAGCTGACATTTTCCCAAATGAGGTGTTACTGGCACAAATGTCTACCTGAGCCTTTACCCTTCTTCCATGTGGGAACAGACCAACCAGAATATCTTACCCTGAAAACGTAAATTGTCTTACTTGAACAAAACTAATCTTGGTTACAAGGGATGATAGAGAGATGAACAGTTCAAACAGAACTGTTCAGACTAGAAGGTATTTTATCAAAATATAATTTTTATTATACCTTCCATTTCAACAGTTACTAAAGCCAAGAAGGTGAAAAAATTGTTCATATGCATGATTACTTAATGTCCTGGATTGTCTAAAATCCAACCAGGCAGGAACTTACACTACTGCCTTTTTATCACCAAATATTTTCATAGTTGCAGGAGAAGTCCATATGTTTCTCCTCATTATTAGGCATTAAATTGATAATGTTTTAATCACAGTGTTTCCCCTTGCCTACATGCTGTAAATCTACAAATGGTAAAACTTTAGGTCTAACTCTATCAAACACTGAGGCAGAGATAATGGAATAATACTTAAAACAGAGTTGCCTTTGATACAGTAACTACAACAGAACAATGCAAAACGTGTGCCTTTTAATTATATTAAATATAGTTATATATTTTATATTTATATGTGCTGATTTTATATTTCACACAATGAAACTTACTAGAATTAGTTGATAATTTGACAAATAAATTGATATTTATTCCAATAAATAGGATTGGAATATAAACAATTAGGTTTAAAATATATATTAGAATATAAAAAAGTATCAATGCAATGTCTTTAGTATAAACTTGTAATACATTCTAACTGTTCTGGGTCTTCTGAATTCACATGGTAAAAAAAATGTTTTCCTCTAATCTATAATGAATTTTACTCTGCTGCTTTGTTTATTATTTTAACTCGCTAGTCCCAAACTTTTTCTCCATATTTCTGAAGCATTCCTACTGATTATGCCCAAATTTTGCTAAGATCCCTAAAGCATATTATTCTTCTGCAGGACCCATGGGTCATAGGATCCCAGGTCCCAGGTACCTGCATCATCAGATAACAAGGGCAAGACTTCTTACCAAGGCCCACGCAACATGTCAACACAAAGTAATTGAAGACCCATCTCAATTTGTCATTTCCTATATTTCAGGGCCCCAATTACTTGAGATGCAGGAATTAGCAGTAAGCAATTGTGAAATGCAATGGAACTTAGCAATTTTTTATCAGAGAAAGCTATTATTTCTATGACCATTAATCCCAAGATTTATGCCATAAAGTCATCATAGCCTAACAGTTTCCAACTTGTAAGGGGCACTTTAAAATTACTTAATTCACATCATGAATACCTTATCTCTATTTTGACAAAATACTACACCTCTGCTAATGTGACGCCCTCCTTGTTCTGAAAAGAACACCACAATAAACTGAGCTGCATTATTTTTCCTCCACCACTGGTATTCTTGGGATCACAACACGTGCAAATATTATTTATATTTATACTTTTTTAGCTATCATAGATATTCAGGATGCTAAGATAGGAAAATTATGGTTCAAAGCCCACCCAGACAGGAAGGTTTCTTAGAATCTTATCTCCAAAAAATTTCTCCACAAAAGCCAGACTCAAATGGCACTGAGGTTGAAGTGGTAGGGCACGAGCCTTGAACATAAACAGGCTCAGAGACTCTGTCCAGGCCAAGAGTTCAAGCTCTAGGACGAACCAATAAAACAAAATCTAAATTGAAAACAAACCCCAAACCTAGCATTTTTCTCCATGTATACAGAGGCACGTAAATAAGGTAATGGTTTCCTGTAATACATATAGGTAGAAGAAAGAAGATGTCACACAATTACTCTCTTCATACCATATTAAACCAAACCCTTAAAAATTGTTTTTTCTAAATATATAAATTAATGTCATCCATTTGTTGGCAACTCTGTGTAGATTATTCCCATTAACATGGTGTACATGACCTGTGGGAATTATCTAGTAACTATGTTCTAATTATAACACTCTTGAAAGAATATCTAGGCAAATAGAATGCCAGAATCATTTGTGAATTTTTCAATTAATCCCTCTCCTTAAAAAGAATTTTGTAGTATCCTATGGAATATGAAATTACAAATAAAGCCAAAAAATATATTCTAAACCTAAATTCTAATTTAACAAGGTCTACAAAGTCCTACATTAGACGAACTTTGTTATTTCTCCAGACTTAAGCTTTTGTAATCCTTCAACATTTATTTGGAATCCAACAGAATGATGCTTATTTACTTTTGCAAATTTTTGGATCAGAATCATGAGCTATTTTGCATCTAGGAATGTTCTGTAATGATGAGAGCATTTAAAACGCAAGTGAGGATATATATGAGTTGCATTCATTCTGAAACTTGACTTCTCAAGACATAATGACAAAATTAGCCCAAACTCTGAATTGTGTATTCTTTCTTGTTGTTTGGTTTGTTTTACTGAGACAAAATTATTCTACCTGGCCCAGGGAAGGTATCGTTATGTAATTCCACTATCTAATCTCCTGTCTGAGTGCTAGAATTCCAGGCTTGTATCACATTGCCCTGCCATAGTTTGTTTATTTAATCTAGAAACAGACTAGCAATTTTGAACTTCTCTTATGATCTTATCCACTAGGCTGATTGCTCAGACTGTTTATGTACTATTTTCAAAGATGTTTTTACATTTGACACAGGATATGAGCATTTTCAGATGCACCTGCAAGGTTCCCTGATTCATTCCACCAAGGATCCTATCCCGTTAATAATGATTACTTGACTCTCTTACATCTCTGGTCCCTACCTATGTAATATTCTCAACTTTGGGGGAAAGTTCACTTGAGGACTTTCTAATATTAAAAATTATCACTTGATTCTAGTCGTACTCAGGACGTATTTTCTATTGTTTTCTAACTTTTCTACATATTCTGAGAGTTGTTTCATTTGTGTATTTTTGTGTGCACCTATAAGTGCCTCTGTGTGTATATGTATGTTTGTATGTATGTATGCAAAAACCTAAAGCTGTTATTCAGCAATCTTGCTCGTGACTGGTATTCCAGCTTTTGGCTGGTTAATTATATGTAGTGTCTCAAAGCCTATACTGTCCAAGCTGGATGTAAATTGAACTTCCCAGACTCCTTTACATTCTTAGGTTTTATTTTTCCAGGAGTATCAACTTTCAAACTTCAAACACTTTTGTGAGTGTAAAGTCTAACCTGTAGCCCAGATTTTTGACTCAAGAATTCATATAAAGGTAGATGAACATATACATTACATATCCTGAGTGTTCACTGTTAGAAATGTGATCATAAACCAAGTTGTTGTGAGATCTGAGGATTGGGGTTTAAAGCCAGCATGGGTAGGAAAGTCCTGGAGACTCTTTTCTCCAATAATTACCAGAAAACTGGAAGTGGCACTGTGGCTCAAGTGGAAGAGCACTAGCCTTGAGCTGTGTTTCAGAGGGACAGTGCCCTGTCCCATATTTCAGGTGCCACGAACAATAACAACAACAACAACAAGAAGAGCAACAAAAGAATATAAGAAAAGGAATGAAAAAGATGTGTGATCTTAGCCACCAGGTTCATTTCTATTATAATTCCTGTTCTCTCAAGATGGACTCTTTTTTTCCAGTTAAGTCTGTTCTCTCATATCTGACTTGCATTGGAAACAGAATCATTCTTCCATTCTCCTTTTTGCACATTTACATGATTAGCAAGCGTGATTTAGAAAGGGAGTGGCCTCATGCTTCATGTTCCACTTAGGAGTAATGCTTTCTCTATTTCACTCCCATAAATCTACATACTGGACTTGGTTTTATTGTTTCAATGTTTTCTTATTTGTAGCGTCTTCTATATTGCATTGAACACTTATACATAAACAAAGAACTTCTTTTTCTCCTATAATTGCTTTTGTTTCTCTTACTGTTAACTCATGTACACTTGGGAAATTAATGCACAGCACATAGACTCACAATAAAAGATCTGAGAACCTTCTTCCCATTTAAAATTCACCTTAATTTACAGAGCACATAAGAAGTTTGAACAAAATGTTCTCATGGATAATGTATTTATAAGCAATTTAAATTTCATTTCTCTTTACTAAGTTGTCTCTGAAACACGTGTTACCTCATGTCCAAAAGTGTCCTTGTGCTATTTCAATGAAGCCAGAAAACATTAATTTTTTTTCTGGAGCAGCACCATAAATTGTTACTGGAAGTAACTGTTAATGGATGTGGAAACTGATCCCAGGAGAGGAATTGAACATAGAGAAATGACAAAGTTGAAGTTAACTATTGCTTTCTTTTTTGCTGTATAAGAAAAGAATCCTAGGCTGGAAGGAAACTCTGTCCCTGACTTTTTTGAGTGTGTCCTTTACTCATATAAACCTCCTCTGTAAACTTCTGTCTGAGAGTATTACAAAAGGAAACAATATGCCATTTGAAGGCCAGCATAGAACAAAAGGAAGTAACTTTGTTTTAAAAGTGTTCTACTGCAAAGAAGCAAAGATATGGACATTTTAAGTGTCTTATGGATGGATGTTTCACTCCTGAGATGATTCTATTGTTGCAGGAATCAGTTATCAATTCCTTTAGTCTGGTCCTGAGTTTCCCATAGCAATAAGGATTCCAAAAGAGCAGGATCCAGTGAGTATGATCAGCAAAAGCAGCCTCTTCTCAGACAACCATTATTTTAAGGAGAGTCCCAAAGAAATACCCAGGGTTTGTTTTGTTTGCTTGTTTGTTTAGTTTGTGCTGGTTCTGGGGCTTGAACTTAGAGACTTGCCCCTGTCCCTGAAGAGTTGTCTTTCTTTCCCACCTGGCCCAACGCTAGTACTCCACTACTTGAGCCAAAAGTCCACTTCTGTCTTTTTTGGTGTTTAATAACAGATAAGAGTTTGACAGACTCTCTTGCCTGGGTTGGCTTTGAACTAACACAGTAAGAAAACAAAGTGACATCAATTGTATGTACTTCTCTTTTGAACCAAAAAATATTAGATGAAGTTTATTACAAAGCTAATATTGACAATTTTTAAAGAAAAGAATATGTTTAGCAAAAAACCATAACAAATAACTCAGCAAAAGTAGGTGCACCACTAAATCATTTGGGACGATTACTATTGACTTCATCATTCCTTTGGGGGAAACTTAAAGCCATATTTGCACTTTTTTGTTGGTTGTGGGGATTGAACATTGATCCAGGGCACGGTCTCTCAGCTCTTCAGCACAAATTGAGCACTCTACCACTTTAGCTACAGCACCACTTCCGGATTTCTGGACTTAATTGAAGATAAGTGTTTCATGGACTTTCCTGACCAGGCTGGCTTTGAAACACAATCCTCTGGTCTCAACCTCCTGAGTAGCTAGGATTACAGGCATGAGCCACCAGCACCCGGCTCATATTTGCATTTATATGCATTTTATGTCACTATGTAGACAAAGAATGAAAGAAATCTGAACCAAATGTTGTGACAGCTTTTCAGAATAATTGAGGTAGCAATAAATATGCCCCCTTTTTCCATTTTGTTACATTAATGACTCATGAGCTATTGGACTCTTAAATTAACATCCTCTTTCCTCTTTGTAGGTGTATTTAGTATCAGGAAATGTTCATAAAGAAATATAGAAAGACATATTTTTAGAAAGCAAAGGAGATCAGGTATAAAAGAACAGCATAGAAGGAGATACATTTATCACCCAGAGATTAAGAACTAGCATAGGAAATTTTGAATGCTAAAGGCAATGAGGCATATGCTTAGTTGATAACTCGTTCTTCAATAACCAAAAATGGTTCCCTAGAACGGTTTTTGCTATACCTTAGTTACTATCATTTTTTCATTCCATCTGGAGTTATTCTTTCACTTTTGTCACAACTGATAATTAGCCTCTGCTTTATTGGTGCGATGACTGGCCAAAACAGTTTCCAAATCTCACTTAGACTACCCTTCTCATTGTGATTAGCAGTGACCCTACTGAAAGCTTGGAATCTTTGAATTTCCAGAATTAATCTTCACCTGACATCTAAGCACATTCCTGGCATTAATTGCTGTGAACTAATGAACAAAACATTTTTTCAACACAGTATTCTAACATAGGTAAAGTACATGAATTAGGGACTATTGTCAGGTATCAGTATGGAAAGAGCAATTATATATTCCAGGTATGGGTTCTGTATTTTGCATTTACTAACTAAATGTTCATTGTTGTTGTTTTGCTGTTGTTGTTTTGGCAGTCCTGGGGCTGAAACTCAGCACTTGGGAATTATTCCTCAGCTTTTTTTTTCCTCAAGGCTAACCCTCCACCAGTTGAGGCACAGGACCACCAGTGTTTCCTTTTCAATTTTGGGTGCTGAGGAATTGAACCCAGGGTTTCATGCATGCTAGGCAATCACCATATTATGAAGCCACATT
This sequence comes from Dipodomys spectabilis, assembly GCF_019054845.1. Classification (NCBI taxonomy): domain Eukaryota; kingdom Metazoa; phylum Chordata; class Mammalia; order Rodentia; family Heteromyidae; genus Dipodomys; species Dipodomys spectabilis. The sequence continues at coordinate 956,874 of NW_024871045.1, forward strand.
CCCAGAACCCTAAATGACTTTCTTAAGATGGCATTATATTTTCATTCTGTAAGTATGTGTCATAATTTTAGCCAGAATTTTTTTTCTAGAAAAGAGCATTGAACACAGTACTCAGTCCAGTAAGGCTAGATGGACAATGGATAACTGTCACAGTGTAGCCAGGATACAGAAGGACTTACCTCATGGAGCTGGTACAACAGACTGAGCGAGACAGCTTCTGACCCAAAGCCTACCTCCAGAATGAGAGGGCCATCTTGGTTCCAACCACATGGGGATGCTGGGCCACCTCCTCTAGCACCCATTGAATCAGTTCCTGAGAGAGAAAGAGGAAGAAAGACGGTCAGAATTACACTTAAGCCAGGTGACGGTGGTTCAGGCCTATAATCCTAAGTACAATGGAGGCTGAGATATGAAGATGATGGTTTATAGCCAGCCCAGGCATGAACAACTGTGAGACAATTATCTCCAAAGAACCACCTGAAAACTGGAAGTGGTGCTGTGACTAAAGTGTTAGAGTGCTAGCTTTCAGCTGAGTAGCTCAGGGAGCTGCCCCAGGCCCAAAGTTGAAGCCCCATGACTGAAAAGAAGTGGACTTCCCACCACAAGAAGTGGACTGAATAGCACCCATTGTCCTAGGGAGCATAGCAGAGAACTCAGGCTGAGCTTCCTGTCAGCTGGGTGTCATTAGTAGGTCACCCGGCTTCTCTGTGCCTCAGTTTCCCCAGCTTCAAAACTGAACAAAGTGAAGAATCCCGTTACTCATGGAGATAGGCAATAATCCCATACCTGTTGTACCATTAATTACACACACCATCTGAGATCTTTCCGGGTATCTTCCTTTCATATGCTCACAGAATTGCCAAGAACAGTATCAGATGGACCCTCCCTCTGTGCCTGTCCCTGCTGCAGAGATCCCTCTGTATTCATGCTTTCTTTCCTTACAACTGTCCCATGAGTAGATTAAATTACAATGGTTGAGGCCCAACCCAGAGCTTCACCTCTGGTCAAGAATCGGCTGCCGTGGACTGAGTTTGGGACAATCCATCTAAACCAATGACTGAGCATGGTGCTACATATCTACCATCCAAACTACAGAAGACCGTGCCTGGTGGCTCATGCCTGTCACAGATAGGAGGACCATGATCCAGCCCAGGCTGAGCATATATTAATTCTCCATCTCAGATGTGCCCAAGACAAAAAAGCTTGACTTGCATGGTAGAAGATCTGACTGGCAAGCCTAAGGCCTTGAGGTCAAACCCTAATATAGCAAAAAGAACCAGAGTTCCAGTGCCAGAGGCTCATACCTATAATCCTAGGTACTCAGGAGGCTGAGATCTGAAGATCACAGCTCAAGATTTAAAATAGGTTTGGCCTCGCCCATCAGGCGTCATGATGAGAAGACCCAGAGTCTGACCTATGCTGTTGTGCTCCATACTGGCAGAACTCATAGCCTTACTAAGTGTTGGTCATACTTTCTGTCCCCTTGAGATGCCATCCCCTGCAGGCCGCACTCCCAGGTCCTCCCAAGCTCCCACTGCCACCATCCAGGCCCAAGGGAGTACACAGCTCCATTGCACACAGATCCCTTGTTCTTGTAATTTTACAGTGCTGTGTCCCCTTCAAGCCTCTCACCCTTCCAGGCCCCCAGACCTCAGCTGTGAAGCCCATACGTAGATAGCAGGTAGCAGGTAGAAGTTACCAAAGCATTCAGCCTCCTTGTTACAACCCACTTCTACACACACACACACACACACACACACACACACACACACACACGCACACACACACACACACACACATCCAGACCGGTGACAGATGACTCATCCATGCAGCACCTGCAATTTGCCAACTGATCACTCACCTGAGCACAGTCAGGCTGTACAAAGAAAAAGATGATCTGTCTCTCTGTCTGTCTCTCTCTGTCTCTCTCTGTCTGTCTTCAGGTGAAAGGTTGGCTGAACACGGAAGACAAGGGCTCACACAGCAAGGGTTTCTATCTTCTGCATCCAACACCTCCCATCCCCAGAAAAAAAGGAAAAGACCCCAGAAGGCAGGTGTAGACATGCTGCTCCACACCTCTGACTAAAGCCACCGGGTTCCTACCAGGGAGAGGAAGGGTGCCAATGTGTGGCTGTGTGGCTCCCACTGCTCCAGGCCAGGGGATCTGTGGCGCCCACTCCTCACCCCATCCTGCATCTCCCCATTTCCTGGAACACTAGCCGCTGGGGATGGAGGTGGGATCCTCCCAACCCCTGGGGCACATTTGTGCCAGGGCCTGGGCCAGACTGTGGGGCACAGGAGAGGCAGGGTCCAGGTTGGAGGGGAGGGGATATGGGGTCGCAGGGTGCGGGGCTGTGTGGCAGCCACTCACATGTGTTGCTGGCAGAAGCTATTGGCAGCTGCTCCAGGTGGGGCAAGCAGCAATGGCAGAGGCATGACAGACACAGAAGCCCTGAGCAGAGGACAGGGGAGCCAGGATCAGGTCAGGCCCCCAAGCTGGGGGGGAGAGGGCCGGGGCTCAGGCAGGTACATGGTGGGCCTGAGGAAGGCCTCTCCTCCTAGGCCTCAAGTCTCTTGCTCACCACTCAGCCACCTCTACCTTCCTCAACTGCTGGTAGTGATGTTAACAAACGGAGGGAATCAAGGTGCTACTTGGCAACATGGAATGTGGGCGTGCCCACAATTCTTGTATCCCATTGGTCAGAAAGAACCATGAAACAATGGGGGTGTGGCTGGAATCCTGTGATGTAGGCAGAATGGGCGGAGTCAAAATGATGGCAGCCCCTTTCCCAGGGAACTCTGTCCAATCCAGTTGGGGACAAGAGGGTGACCTGCTTTAGCCTGATGACTGCACAGATTGTTGTGTATGTCTGTTTGTTCCCAGACCTTGAACTCAGGATCTGGGCACAATCTGTGAATTGCTTTTGATCAAGTCTAGCTCTCGACCTCTGGAACCACACTGCTTTACTTCTGGCTTTGTTGGCACAAGTTAGACAGGACTTTCCTGCCTAGGGTGACTTTGACCATGATTCTTCTTTCACAGCCTTGTAAGTTTTAAGGAAGACTGCTGAGAGCCACTGATGCCTGGCTAATCATTGGTTTTGCTGATGTTCCTGGACAGAACTGTGAGTTCCCTGTCCTCAGGTTTAAGTGGTAGGAGCTGGAGCCCAGAGTTTGAATCCTGGTCCTGCCACCAACAAATGGCAGGAGATCCTATGGAACTCATTCCTATTCATGTGATTACCAAAGGAATGTGATGTATGTCATGATTAAATGGGCAGTACTTGAATGACTTGAGGATAAAATTATACACAATTACATTATAAGACACTGGTCAGTATTAATTAATACTTTATGAAGCATTTAAACAATCACATTCATTAAATGGAGGCCAAATGAAATACCTGCGAATTGGGCATCACATAGCATGGAGATGCCAATTTTTTTCTGCCAGGACTGGGATTTGAACTCATGGTCTAGGTAACCCTGCTGTTGCACTGTGTGGGAAGGGGAAGCTTGCCTCCTTGAATTCAAGAAATTCAAGTCTGTTCCTTAGGCCTGAAATCGATGCCCACCAGTAGAAAACATCCTATTTGTGCACATTTTAAATATATGATTTATATTTATATACATATGTTGATTCCATATTGCATTCAGTGTAGTTATTTATTTTATTTTTTGTTTTATTCATGTATTGACTACTCATTTTATTGACTATTATGACACATAGAACAGTGGTTACATTGATTACATAGGATAAAGGTTTGCATATGTATTGCACATCCTTCCTGACACCCAGAACTTTCACAGAAATGGAAAACATGTGTCACCATCAGCTTCTTAGTACACGATTCATTTTTTGGGAGTGCTGGCATCTGAACTCACAGCCTACAAGGCCCAATTCATGAATGGGTGAGTGTCAGCCTGCCATCCTGGGGCAAATTGAGCTGACAGGCAGTTCCAAGTACCTGAGATCGAGCCCCAGCGGTTGACAAAATAAGAACAGATTGACGTGTAGATGGTAGTACACAAATAAATATATATCGTTATAGAGTGTCAGAGATGTCTATACATTATTCAGTTATATAGGCTACACTCCTACCAATTCTTAGGTATTTATAATGCCTCCATGTAATTAATGTTATTGTTTGCATTCTTAACAAACTATTAAGTAAATCAATCAATATCCTGAAATTATTGCATTCTGTAACAGTATTCTTTTAATGCTTCATAAATATTAAATAAAATCAGTCTCCTGAAATGATGCTGTCTAATTTTATAGGAGCATCATACACCATCAACTCATTCAACTGTGACATTGATAATATTACCTTGTTATTCCCATGGATGGGAACGAGTTTCAGTATCTTCTGCCATTGATTGGTGTCAGGACTGGGATTCGAAATCAAGGCCTACATTGTCATGTGGACCTATGACTTCTTCAATAGTCTGACAACCTTCAGCAATGCAAGGTGAAGTGCCCTTTGCAACAGTGTCATTCAAACCCAGGAGGGTCACCGTGCAAAGGAAGAAAACATAAAAAGGCCATCTCGCTGCATTTTTTTCTGTACATTTTTACCACAAAAGGCCTGGGGTCTAGGATCGCAGGATCTACTGTGGGTCCAGTGGCCGCACCTCAACATAGGGTGATCGAAGCTGAGGCAGAGTTACCACAACCTGAGTTCAAGCTCCCTGCTGAGCAAAAAATAATTGAAAGAGATTAGCTTCCTGGCTTGCAATTCACCCCCTTTATTCTGCCAGGCTTTGGATTTGAACTCTGGGTAAATCTGCAGCACTGTGGAAGAAGTGGAAGCTCACTGTACTTGAACATAAGAAAGTCAGGCCTGTACTCTAAGCCAAAATTCAAGCCCAAGCCTTGGAAAACATACTATTTATATACATTGTAAATACAGGATTTGTACTTACCTATGGATGTTCAGTCGATACACGTTTGGTGTGTTTGTTCCTTGTACTTTTTGTTTTATTCGTTTATTTACCATTGATTTTACTATGATGACACCCATTCCCTTTATTACATTGATGACATCCTATTATATGTAATCTAAATTTGTAGACGTGTTCTCCATCATGCCTGACACCAGGACTCTCAGAGAAAAGGAAAAAAAGTTTAACACTTGGCTTCTTACTGCATGATCCAATTGTTGGGAGTGCTGGAATCTGAACTTAGGGCTTAGCAGGACCAATTGGTGAATAGTTCAATGTGATCACAGCAGCCTGTGAGCAACAACGGAGTTAGGCCATTCCCAGGATCTGACATTGATCCCCAGGATGTGCTACGATAGTCATAAATTAATAATTTAAACATAGGATCTATATTTACATATATGTATGGACAGCATCTTGCCTTTGGAGTACTTTTGGTCCTGCTTTTCTGTCTTATGTAAGTATTGTGTATTTTACTGAGTAAGGTAACAGATATAACAACCTATTGCCCTCGCTATAGGGTTTCCTATACATTCTCCATCCAAGCTGAGACCCAGGACTTTCACAGGACAGGAAAAAAGGTGAATCGATGGGCTTCTCACATCAGGATTCATCTTTTGGCAGTGTTGGTATTTGAACTCAGAGCCTATCAGGCCCAATTGAGGAAAGGGTCAAGGTGAGGACACCAGCCTGTGAGCAACGAAGGAGATAGGCAATTCCCAGGACCTGACATCGAGTCCCAGGGAGGTCCAGATAGTCATAAATTCATAATTTAAGCATAGGTTCTATATTTACGTACGTGTGTGGACAGCATCTTGCATTCGGTGCACTTCTCCTTAATTTGTGTCTAATTCATGGAGTTGTTGTGTATTTTACTGAGTATGGTGACAGGTATAACTGTGCTGACATGGATGACAACCTGTTCCTATAGTTATAGGGCTGCCTATGCATTCTACATCCTAGTGGAAGACCAGGACTTACACAGGAGAGGAAAACATGTTCAACGACTGGCTTCTGACAACAGAATGAATCTTTTGTCAGTGCTGGGATTTGAACTGAGGTCTGGGTAGCTCTGTTGCACTTTGGGGGAAGGGAAATCTCACCATCCTTGAAGACTAGAATGTCAGGTCTGGATCAAGGCCTGATTTGAAGCCCCAGCAGTGGACAAAATAACAAGCACGACTTTTTTAAACATAGGATCTCCCTTTACCTACAAGTGTGGTATGCATCTTGCATTCAGTGTAGTTATTCTTTCTATTTTGTGTCTTATTCATGGATGTATTGTGTATTTTATTGAGTATGGTGATAGATATAACTATGCTGACATGGATAACAACCTATTCGAATGTCTATAGAGTTGTCTATATAGAATACTCCATCCTCGCTGAGACCCAGGACTTTCACAGGAGAGGAAAACAGGTGGGTTGATTGGCTTCTCAAATCAAGATGAATCTTTTGGCAGTGCTGGGATTTGAACTCAAGGCCTAGCAGGCCCAATTGGTAAATGGGTCATGGTGAACACACCAACCTGTGAGGCACTAAGGAGGTAGGCAGTTCCTAGGACCTGAAATGAAGCCCTGGTGGGGGCCAATATAGTCATAAATTCATCATTTAAACACAGGATCTATATTTCCATACATGGATGGGCAGCATCTTGCATTCTGTGTAGTCATTCTCTTTATTTTTTGTCTTATTCATTGATGTATTGTGTATTTTCTTGAGTATAGGATGACAGATATCACTGTGGTGACCTGGATGACAACCTATTCACATGAGTAGAGTTGCCTATGCATTCTCCATCCTAGCTAAGACGCAGGACTTGCACAGCACAGGAAAACTGGAGCAATGACTGGCTTCTCACATCAGGGTGAATTTTGGCAGTGCTGGGATTTGAACTTTGGGCAGAGAAGGCCCAACTGCCCAATGGGTCCACATGATCACACCAGATTGTGAGCCACTAAAGAGCTGGTCGGTTCCCAGGAACAGAGATCAAGCACCAGGGAGGCCACAATTGTCCTGAATGCATCATTTAAACATGGGATGTATATTCAAATCCGTGTGTGGACTGCATTGTGCATTTAGTGTAGTCATTTTATTTTGCATGCTATTCATGGATGTATTGTGTATTTTCTTCAGTATATGATGACAGGTATAACTGGCCTCACAGGATAACAACCTATTCCCATGGCCACAGTGTGGCCCATGCATTCTTCATCCTAGCTGAGACCCAGGACTTGCACAGGAAAGGAACACAGGTGCAACAATTGGCTTCTGACATCAGGATGAATATTTTGGCACTGCTGGGATCTTAACTCGGGGACCAGCAGACCCCATTGACGAATGGGTCCATGTGAGCACACCAGCCTGTGACCCACTAAGGAGTAAGGCCGTTCCCAGAACCTGAGTTGGACTCACAGGTGGAGGTGTGGGGGAAGGGCACACAGCAGTCATCCATTCATAAGTTGAAAGTAGTATGCAAATAAGTAGACATTTGTATAGAGTAGGAGAGACGATTACCTGTGATGGAATCCAATCTACCATGTGTCTACTGATTCTTGGATCTTTCCAGATGCCTTCATTTCATGACTGTGATGATTATTGTCATGCTTAATCAGCACTGCTTTACAAATAAGCGATGCCCCATGAGTCTTGCCTATCATTTCCTAGTCACTTCATGCATGAACTACTCATTCGATGAGATCAATCACTTTCCATGACTTTTCCTGTTCCAGAAACCATTATCTCAGGATTTCCCGCCATTGCTTTCTCATTGGGGTGGGCTGAATTCAAGCCTAAGGCATGGAAAACATACTCCTTATATATATTTTAAAGATAGGATTTATACCTCTATACAGATGTTCAGTAGATACCTTGTTTGGTGTGGTAGGATTTACACTTCCATACAGATGTTCAGTCCATATCACATTTAGTGTGGTTATTCATGTTATTTCTTTTTTTATTCATTTATTTATGATTTATTTTATTGACTTTGGTGATACCTATACCATTTATTACATTGTTTACATCAAATCACATAACATCTAGATTTGTAGATGTGTTCTCCATCATGCCTGACATCCTAGACTCTCCCAGAAAAGGAAAACATGTGTCACAATCGGCTTTTAACTCAAAGATTAAATTTTTGGCAGTTTTGGGATCTGAACTCAGGTCCTAGCAGGCCCAATTCATGATTGGGTGAGTGTGGGCACAGAAGCCTCTAGCCAATGAAGCTGTCATGTGGTTCCCAGGCACTGAGATCAAGCCCCAAGTTTGGCCAAAAACAGCAATACATGGATAGGCAGAGGGTGGTATACAAATAAATATATATTGTTAAAGAGTTCCAGAGCTGTTTATCTATGACTGGATGACATCTACTACGTTCCTACCAACTCTTAGGTATTTATATATCTCCATTGAAACAATATTATTCTTTTCATGCTTAATAAACTATTAATTAAGGTTAATCAGCATGCTAGGATTATTGCATCCAATTTTAGATTAGACAAATGCATGTACTACTCTTTCAATCTGTATTCTTATGCATAGGAACGAGTCTCTTGTGATCTCCTGCCATTGATAAGTGTAAGGATTAGGATTTGAACCCAGGGCCTATGTTGATATGTTGGCTTATGGTTTCCCTGATAGCCTGCCAGCCATCTGCAATGGCAGGCCAGGTCCACTTTGAAACCATGTCATTCAGACCCAGGATGGTCACCATGCACAGAAAAAATTGTAAAACCCTGAGCCCTCTACAGCTCCCCACTTTTTGTGCTGTTCTGCTTTTTTTTTCTTCCTGCAAGCCCACTGGGCCTAGGGTCCCAGGATCAGCTTTGGGTCCCAAGGCTGCACCCCAGCCTAGGGAGAGTGCAGCTGAGTCAGAGTTGCCATGACCTGAGTTCAAGCCCCGTGGTTGGCAAAATTAATGAACTAATTAATTCATTAATTAACTAACTAAATTGAAATAATAAAGCTCCTTGGTTTGGAATTTCTGCCAGTTTTCTTTTCTAGCCTGGGACTTGAACTCAGAGTCTTGATGAATCCATAGCAATGTGACAGAAGGTGCAGAGTTGCCAATACTTGAGTTCAAATCCCATGCCATGCCAAAAATAAATAATTAAGTCACTGCCCTCAGCAGGGAAGTTAGTTATGAAGATGGGAGGGAAGGGATGATAGGGGAAAAACAAACGAGGAGGCAACAATGTTCAATAGGAAATGTACTCATTACTTTGCTCATGTAACTGTGACCCCTCTGTACAACATTTTTACAGTAAAAAACGTACAAAAAATTATGTACTCCTCAAGAAGCACTTTGGTGGTAAGGGATGGATGTCTGAATAGCTGTACAAAATTATACACTGATTCTTTTCAGTGTTCAGTATGGAACTGAATAAACATATCTGTTTCTATTACAAATGTTAAGTCACAGTCTTGGAACTGGGGCCAGTATTTCTGTCATTGCTGGGATTTGAGCTCAGTGTCCAAGTAACTCTTTTGGACTTTGGGTGAAGGCTAAGCTGCCTGTCTTTGAGGAAAAGATTTTCAAGCTAGAGTTCCCAGGGCATGACTTAAGGCCCTGCAATAGAGAAAATATTTGTATATATGTGTAATATAAGATATATAGCTACATATGTATGTTTATTTCATATTATGATTATTATTATTGATTTTGTATTTAATTTTTATTTTATTCATTTTATTGTTTATTGTATTTAGTATTATTATACACATAATATTTATTATGTTGTGTCCATATATTATAAAATTATACACAATAATTCAGTACATTGACTCATTTTCATTAATACTTTATTAAATGTTGAAACATGATACATAATTAAATGGAGGCATTTGTCAAGTCATCACATGGTTAGATTCTGTCCCCAGTATGAGCTTTGTCTTATTTATCTTTGGACAACTGCCTATAGGGATTTTTTTATATGATTTATACTCAGAAGCCTATTCTTGTGGATAGGCAAGTTGAGGGATAAAATCGTAAGGTTAGGGCTGGGAATGTGGCTTAGTGGTAGAGAGCTTGCTCAGCATGCATGAAAGCCATGGTTTGAATCCTCAGTGCCACATACTCAGAAAAAGCCAGAAGCTGTGGTGTGGCTCAGTTTCTTCAAATGATGACTAACCTTCCTCCCTCAGGTGAAGGGAGCCTCAGTCTATATTTAGGTTACCAATACAGAGCCAGTTTAGTGGGGGAGTGTGTAAGAACAGAGTAGCAAAACCCTGCTATCTGGTCTTAGGGAGTGGGTTTTTGACTCTGCATTTATCAGGTTTGAAGGTCCTTCTATCTCTGCCAGTCTATTCTCCTTACTTCATTGTCCACATTTTTAATGCAAATCCCCAAGGAGGGACAGGGCCATTTCTCTTCCGTCTCCAAGCATCTGAGTTAGAACCTGGCTCTGCTCTCTTGACTCTCGGGCTCTTGGATGCCTGAGAAGTGGGACAGAGACAGTCATCCTGCTCTGCATTTGTGTGAAGGCGATGCTGGTGTCCTGGCACACTGCAGAAAGCCTCATGACTGGGAAGAGTTCCCTTCTTCCCTTCTGACGTCAAAAACAGATTCATCTATCAACTTTCTCCCTTCCTTCCTTCCTTCCTTCCTTCCTTCCTTCCTTCCTTCCTTCCTTCCTTCCTTCCTTCCTTCCTTCCTTCCTTCCTTCCTTCCTTCCTTCCTTCCTTTCTCTTTCTTCCTTTCTTTCTTTCTTTCTTTCTTTCTTTCTTTCTTTCTTTCTTTCTTTCTTTCTTTCTTTCTTTCTTTCTTTCTTTCTTTCTTTCTCTCTCTCTCCCTCTCTCTCTCTCTCTCTCTCTCTCTCTCTCTCTCTCTCTCTCTCTCTCTCTCTCACTCTCTTTCTCTCTCTCTATCTATCTATCTACCTACCTTCCTACCCAGGTAGCTATCTCTTTGTCAGTTGTTGGGTTGAACTCAAGGCCTGGGCACTGTCTCTAGCATTCTGCTACTTGAGCCACAGCACATATTCTGGCTTTGTCTGTGTACGGGTGCCTGATGAATCAAACCCAGGACTTCTTGCATGCTAGGCAATCACTCTCTCATTAATCCATATTTCCAGCCCCTTCATTTTTTTCTTATTGGTAGTTTTTACATAAGTATGCTACCATTTTATATATTCAAATTTAATTTTCTGAATACCAGTTACGTCTAAGAAACCTGATCTTCTCTTCCCCTGCATGATTTGTGATTGTTCCTGCATTGCCCTCATAATAAAATGTAAATAAAGGCTGATGAGAGCTTCAGTGTGCATCATATAAAGACACAGGCCTAGAATCCTGGAAAGGAAAAGCAATGGGCCTGAAATGAAGAGAATGATGCAGTGTGCACAACTAGCATATCTGAAAAATACACCAGTAAATAAAAGCAGAGTTTGCACTATGAGAGGTAATATACATACACACATATGTAGGTAGGGCACTGATACATAAACTTGGCCTTCTCTTTTTGAACTTTTTTGTGGCCATCCCAGGGCTTAAACTCAGGGCCCGATGTGTTCCTAAGTTGCTTTGCTCAAGGCTGAGGCTCTACCACCACCACAGCTCCACTTCCCACCAGCTGGTAGTTAATTGGACATAAGCAATTCCCAGGCTTTCCTGCCTGGTCTGGATTATCTCTCCTGCTCAGTTTTCTCTCTCAAAGCTGGAGCTCTATCCTTTGGGCCACTGCTCCACTTCTGGGTCTCTGGTGGTTTATTGGAGAAAATAGTCTCAGAGCCTCTCCTGCTCGGCTGGCTTGAATGGCGTTCTCCTGAGGAGGCTTCAAATGGTTTCCTCAAGGATTCACAGAGGAGCCCCTCCACACAAACCCGTAGTCTAAATCTCGAGGAGTACTAGGGAAAAATGGAAACATTGTTATACCCCAGTCGCAGGACCCCCACCAAAAAGACCACCAAGAGTCAGACTTACAGCTGTTTTACGGTTTTATTTTAATGGGCTGCAGCTCGGGCCTTGTCCTACACTCTGACACAGCAGCACCTAGGAGGAGAACCACAAGGGAAAGATTTGTAGGGTTTATAAAGGCACACAACCAACCAGGTTTTTGTATTACCACCATGTGTTGCTCTGTTAGAAATAAGCAACAAGTGGTCAGTGCCTCAAAACTTTAACCCTTCATTCCCCCTCCCCCTTGACTTATGGTCCTGAGACACAATCTTGTGGCTCTAGTCTCAAACTAAGCTCCAACAGCTCTTGATCATGAACGGGTATGGTCCCTAACTGACCTTAGCCATACTATTAAACAACAATACCAATAACAATCAGTTCATTTTTATTTTTTGAGGTGTATGCAGAGTGGTTGGGTAGGATGCTTGGAGACTTGCCATGTTCTCTGTGGTTGTACAGGGCAAAGGGGTCAGCCATTCTGGCGTGGGAGCTGTGGATCCAAGCAGAAATGCCATCCACCTTAAGGGCAGGAGGTGTAGCCAGTAGCACCATGTAAGGTCCCTTCCACAGTGGTTGCAGAGATCTCAGGTTGTGCCCTCGAACAAACACCCAGTCCCCTGGTTTAAACAAATGGGGGGTAGGAATAGAAGCAGAATCATATAATGCTCTAAGCTGGGGCCACATCGTCTTATGCACCAGCTGTAAATAGTCAAGCTTACACAGAAATTCAATATCATACAAATCAGCAAGCAATTCAGTCTGAAGTGTAGGGATAATTGGTGGAGGGTGTCCATACATTATTTCAAAAAGAGTAAAGCCAAGCTGAAAGGGTGAATTTCTTATTCTAAACAGGGCAAAAGGAAGCAGCAATAGCCAGTCTGGGGCAGTCTCCAAGGCCAATTTGGTTAAGGTCTCTTTTAGATTCCAATTCATTCTTTCTACCTGCCCTGAACTCTGGGGTCTATAAGCACAGTGCAATTTCCAATCCATCCCCAGTGCCGCGGCTATTCCCTGACTTACTTTTGGGACAAAGGCCGGTCCATTGTCCTACCCAATGGTGGATGGGAAGCCATACCTGGGTAGGATTTCTTCCAGGATGTTCTTAGATATGACGATCCCAGTTTCATGCTTTGTTGGGTAGGCTTTAACCTCTCCTGAAAAGGTGTCTACAGAACCTAGCAAATATTTATATCCAAATTTTCCAGTTTTAATTTCTGTGAAGTCTACTTCCCAATACACACCTGGCCTATCTCCATGGAGGGAGCTCCTTTGGTAACCAGTTGATTAGGGGTATTGGTCAGCTGACAGGCTTTAAATTTGTTAACAATGTCCTCAATGAGTTGATTTCCTTGCCTTATTTTTACTTCTGAGTGTAGGAGCAAGTCCTGCATTCTTTGGGTTCCCATGTGAGAGACCCAATGGATTCTCATAAGAATCTTCTTGCCCATTCTTTGTGGCAAGATAAGTTTCCCCTCACCAGTTTTCCACCAGTCTTTATTTCTTTCTCTGTTTGGGGGTTTATAGGCCATGGAAATTTTCTTTATCCACTCCAAGTCTTCTTGGGAGTTCTGAGGCTCAGGAGGCAAAGCTTGTGGCCCTGGGTCTACTTGTGCTCTGGGCTGGAGGTCCACCTCCTTAGCTGCCTGAACGGCCAACTTACTTCCTTTGAAGCAGTCACCTTTTGATGGCCAGGACAGTGCATAATGGCAATATTTGCTGGTTCCCATAAGGCCCGAATGAGGCTTAAAATTTCTTGTTCGTTTTTAATAGCCTTTCCCTCAGCTGTCAATAGACCCCTCTCTTGGTAAATGGCTCCATGGAAATGCACAGTGGCAAAAGCATACTGAGGATCTGTGTAAATGTTTAGTGGCTTCCCTTTTCCCTTCTGTAGGGCTTTTGTTAGTACCACTAGTTCTACTCTTTGTGCAGATGTTCCCTGGGGGAGTGCTATTGCCCACACTATCTCAGTGTCTGTGGTGACTGCTGCACCAGCGTACCTTTTTCCATCTCAAATGAAATTGCTGCCATCTGTGAACCAGGTATGCTCGGCATGCCACAGTGGTGAGTCCAACAAGTCTGGCCTCTTCTCTTTGGCCTGGTCAATCTTTTCACACTCAATTTCACGTTCTCTGTCCTTCTTTTCCTGTCTTTGCTACTCTGTCTCTCTCTCTTATTGTAAACCTTTTCTGCCACAGCTACTAGATCCCTAATAGACTTTTCAACAAGTCTATATAGAGCCTGCAACTTTTGCTTTATGTCTGAGCAGCTTGATTTTTATAGGCGAACATAATCATCTGAGCCAACTCCTGGGTCTCAAGATCATTTGGCTATATTGATTAAAAGTTTCCATGAGCTCCTCAAGATATGCTGCCGGATTTTCACTTCCTCCCTGTCTAACATCACAAACTTTGGCCATATTAGTATGTTGGTATTCCGCTGCCTTGAGACCTGTCAACAGAGCCTGGTGATAGACGAGGAGTTGCTCCCTATTTTCAACTGTATTGCAGTTCCATGTTGGTCAGATCTCAGGAAAATAGGCAGTGATCAGGGCAGGATCCGTGATAGGTGCTCCTGTGGGGCCAGGGATATGTTTCTGGGTTACAGTCTCTCTCATCGGTGGTAAAAAGCACCTGTAAAAGCTGACTAAAATCATCGCAAGTGGGCTAATGAGTAAAGAGAATAATTTCAAGCAAACGAATTAAATCCTAGGGTTTCTCAGAAAAGGGGCCATTTTGGGTGTGCCAATTGTATAGATCACTGGTAGAAAATGGCCAATATTGGAGTTGCTGTTGACCATCCGCATCCACAGGACCTATGGCGGGTAAGGGAAAAACAGCTGCATTAGAAAGGGGGTTAATCTCATGGCATCGTCGAGTGACTGGCCCCTCAGAAACTTTAGGGGCAGGTGCCGAGTGTTCTATAGCTCCCTCCTCCTCTTGATCATTCTCAGGTTCTGAAAAAGGAACCTGGAAAGAGAGTATGGAGGAGGAAACATTTCTTCTTCCAACTTAACTCCCTGAAAAATCGGGGGGTACCTTTTCTTTCCCTCTGTCTCAGTTTCTTTTTGTAAGTCTAGGGGGCTAGATGGAGTGGTGCCTATGGTTTCCAGTCCGATCAGACGCACAGTCCAAAAAACAATAAACATTACAAACAAAACACACCCAGGACTGACAGTTACAAAAAAAAAGCTTACAAAGTGGAGATCTCCCACATTGGTCCACTGACTACAATCACGGTGGGGTTCCACAACCACGCCCCACAGCAGAAGGAGCAGAGCCACAGTGGGGAACTTGGGCCTCTGTTCGGAGGCCCTCTTGGTCAGTTCCGGCCCAAAACTGAACCGACCCCCGCCCCGCAATTCTCACGGCAGTGTTCCAAGGACCGCCCCCCCCCCCCCCCGCCCCACACAGCGGGGTTCTAAGGACCCCTGCCCCACAAGAGGATCTTGGACATCTCCCAGATCCTCCAGGGTTGTGATGCAAGCGCGTCTGCTTCAACAAGCCTTTACGAATCAGATTGGCCATCCTCACAAAGGAAAATGAAAGTAAAACAGACAAATGAGAGGACAAGAGAAATTAACAAAGACAGCTCTGTTTTACTTTTGGAGTCTGAGATCTTGGAGGTCTTTGGAGGGATCCCAGATGAGCCCCCACTAATATGTTATACCCAGGTCACAAGATCCCCACCAAGAAGACCATCCAGAGTCAGATTTTACATCTGTTTTAAGGTTTTATTTAAATGGGCTGCAGCTCGGGTATCATCCTACACTACAACACAGCAGAGCCTAGGAGGAGAACCCGAGCTAAAGATTTGCAGGTTTTATAAAGGCGCACAACCAACCAGGTGTTCGGATTACCACCACATGTTGCTCTGCTAGAAACAAGCAACAAGCGGTCACTGCCTCAAAACTTTAACTCTTCACATGAAGATGCTACTAGTGTGTTCTAGACACTTAACATTGGAGACACAAAACACTCATAATTATTAGATCATTTTATAGGCAAAAGGAGCAATGAAGACTGTATGAGGATCGTTCCAGCTTTCGGTCCTCATATCCTGAGACAGTAAACGGACAGCAGCTCAAGGCTAAGTGACAGAACTGGCATGTACTGTGGATATTTGCTCCCAAATTCTGTGACACTCATTTCTCACTTTTGGCCTCAAGCCTGGGATCAGAGGGGAAGATGAGGAGAGAAAATCCTTCTCAGGGAAAGCAGCTATAAAGAACATTGGGTAGATTACTTATAAATTAAAACCTTGGGAATGACCCTGTTAAGAAGTCAGACTGTCCAGATTAAAAAATGAAGAAGAGAAGAAATAAGGTGCCAGTGGCTGCTGTCTGTAATCCCAGATCCTCAGGAGGCTGAGATGTAGAGAAACTTAGTTTGAATCCAGCCAGTGTAGGAAAGTCCATGACACAGTTATTTCTAAGAGATCACAGAAATACCCAGAAGTGGGGCTGTGACTCAAGCTTAATGCAGTACCCTGGAGCAAAAGGAGCTCAGGGACCATGCATAGGCTCATATATCCACCCCAGGACCTGCCCCCCTCAAAAAGAGCCTGTACTCTTATAGGTGAAATTCTGGAGTAGCTATGATGAATGGCACCAACCTAGGCAATTTGTATCCAGTACAATGAGTTCATAACAGAGAGACATCTTTCAAGATAGTGCATGTTCCAGGACTCCCCTCACTGTTCACAGTGTAAACTGAGGGTTTCTCTGCATCACAGGCCTGCTGGAGGAAGTCTTTCTCATTTTCTGGATAGGCACACAAAAGCCCTCACTCCTGTACAGCTGGGTAACAAACAAGTCCATCTGGTCCAGTTAGTGAGGATGAGTGTGGGCGGGCTCTGAAGGTCAGGGGAAAAAGGCCTTTTTGTACCCTTAGATATATCTCACCACAGTGCTCTGTTTTAACAGGAGACCTTCATTTGTGACACCTCCCATGGCAGGCCAAGTTCTGTGCACTTATCCTGCCTTTGTGAGACTATATTCCGGTGTTCAGTTACAGTGCTCAATATAATTCAGGAGTCCTTCAGGCAGACAACTAAGGCATATAATTAAACGATTCATTGCAGGCAATTTTGGGCCTATGATGCCTCTCCTATGTTTCTGGAAGTTTGGGAAATCCAAGTACATGTTGGATATCACAAAGCTTCTTGTCATCTAGGACTGATGAAGCTCATCAGGTTCTGAAACATTTTTCTTCTCCTAGTTGGGCCCTGGGTCCCTTGGTTTTGGGTTTAAACACAGGACCTGGGTGCTGACCATGAGCTCAGTGCAGAAGCCCAGTGCTTTACCATTTTGTGTAAAAACATCACTTCTGGTCTGTGAGTGTATGTGTGTGTGTGTGTGTGTGTGTGTGTGTGTGTGTGCACGATGGTGTGTGTGCACGTGGGTGTGTGTGTGCGTGCACACATATACATGAGTCCTGAAGCTTGAACTCAGGACCTGAGCACTCTACCTAGTTTCTCTTGTAGAATGATATCCCTTTTCCACTTGAGCCACAGAGCTACTACAGGCTTTGCCCTAGTGACCCGGTTCTAAGAAATGAAGCCCAAGATTCCATATATGCAAAGCATTCTACCACTAAGGCACATTCCCAGCCCTCTACTTCAGCTTTGTTAGTTTATTTATATCTTTTTTTTTATTGTGGTTGTTGTCGATTGAAGGAGTTGAAGTCTTGATATATGTGCTGTCCCTGACCTCTTCAGCTCAAGTCTTGTGCTCTACCACTTGAGCCACAGAGCTATTTCCGGTTTTCTGGTGGTTCATTGGAGCTAAGTTTCTCAAGGACTTTCCTGCCTAGGCTAGCTTTGAACCATGATCCTCACATCTCATCCTCCTGAGTAGGTAGGATAACCGACATGTGCTCAAGCACCTAGCTTCCCCTTCAGGTTCTTAGTAGTGAATTGGAAATAATAGTCTCATGGTATCTTTTGTGTCTGGGATGGTTTGGAACCCAGATCTTTAGAACTCAGCTTCCCGAGAAGGCAGGGTGACAGACTTCAGGTACTGACCCCTTGGCCATAGCCTCTGCTGCAAGACGGTCTATGGTTCCAAGTGGTGCAGTGCTAGCCATGAGCCCAAGAGGTAAGGTTCAGTGCCTCAACCCCGAGTTCAAGGTTCATGACCAAGAGAAAAACAAACCAAACCATTGTCTGTTGTAGACAACTCACGAGTCTTCAGTAATACATAATTTTGTCCCTGACATGGGGACCTATCTGAGCCTCAATATTCTTGTCTGTATAATCATCTAAGTTGTGGAGCTCTTACATAGACAAGATGTAAGAATGAACCCTGTTAAGGACATAGCACTTGGCACTCTTTGCACCACTCAGCACACAACATCCTGTGAAAGACTCAGCACCCAGTACCCAATGCAGGACTCAGAACACTGCATCCTGTGAAAGACTCAGCACATAGCACCTTGTGCAGGACTCAGAAAAGAGCACCCTATGGAGGACTCAGCACATAGCTCCATTCCACAAGCTGTCATTAGAATTAGGGTGCTTTCATCAGTATCACCATTCTGTGAGGAAAAATTTGCAAACCATACAAGTTCATATCTAATGGTTTAATGGGGTGTTTTTCTGGGGAGGGGGTGTTAGCCATGGGTCTTGAACTCAAAGCTCTACCACTTGGAGCCACATTTTAAGGTGTCTCTCAGACTTCCTGCCAGGACTGGGTTTTAAAGCCCCTGAGCAGCTAGGATGACAGGCATAAGCCAGGATGACATGGGTAACATGTGGAGCTGGTTTGCAACGGTTTACATGTGGCTAAGTCAGGTTAGGTGGCAGCTGTCAGCACCAGACTCCTAGCTTGCTCTGTAATGAGGTTTTTGAAGTTCTATCCTTCTATAATTACAGTTAGAATATCCTACCTTTTTTGGCATCAGACTTGGGGCTTGAGAAAGAGTTTAGACACTGTCCCTAAACGTTTGTGCTCAAGGCTAGCAATTAATTGATTGAAAGACAGGAGAACTTCTGAGTTTTCTGTTTTGTGGCACTGAAGAATGAAACCCAGGGCTCCGTACTTACTATGAGAGCACTCAACCAACGAGACTCAGGAGTGAACGAGGTATAAATAGATAGAGATTGCTGTATATAAATATTATATATACAAAAAGAGATTTCTGCATATTATTAAATTATACATAATATTGCCACCAATTCTTAGATATTAAATTATGTCTCCATTTAATGATGTGTCCCAGTTAACAATTAATAAACCATTAATTAATAATTACTCAAAATCCTATAATTATTTATCATATATGTACATATATCCATACATGTAATTAGATATTTCATAGAATGAGACCCATGTCTATATATTATTAAATTATGCATCATGTGTTACTCCTAATTATTAGTTATTTAATTAGGACTGCATGTAATTTTTATTCTGTTAATGCTTAATAAAATATTAGTTAAACTTAGTGCACATCCTACACTTATTGCATCTAATTTTATCCTAGAATGATTCACTACTAATTCAATCTGTTTATCATTTACTGTAGTGGCAATTCTTCTACCTATGATGTTTTTTTTACCTTTATTACATCCTATTAAATAGCTTATAGATTTGCATCCAAATTATATATCCTACCTGACACTGAGCACTTTCACAGAAAAGGAAAGTGTGTCATGCTCGGCTTATCATTCCAAGATTACATTTTTGGGAGTGCTGGGATCTAAACTCAGGGCAATGAAGGCTCAGTTCATGAATGGGTGACTGCCAGCACAGCAACCACTAGCCAATTCAGCTGCCAGGCAGTGCCCAGGCCCTGAGATTGAGCCCCATATATTGACTCCAAATTGTGCTTAGTGTAGTTATTCATTTTATTTTTTTAATCATTTACCATTTATTTTATTGAATGATATAACACATGGAATATTTACTACATTTATTACATAGGATATAGAATTTCCTATGTATGAAACTTCACACCTGACACCCAGGACTTACACAGAAAAAGAAAACCTGTGTCACCCTGTGTCTTACTGCATGATTCAATTTTTGTGAGTGCTAGCATCTGAACTCACAGCCTACAAGGTCCAATTCATGAATGGGTAAGTGTCAGCACGCCAGCCTGAGGCATATTGAGCCAACAAGCAGTTCCCAGCACCTGAGATTGAGCCCCAGGGGTTGACAAAACAAGAACAGATGAACATGCATATGGTAGTACACAAATAAATATAGATCTTCATAGAGTGCCAGAGATGTCTATACATTATTTAGTTATATAGGCTACATTCCTACCAATTCTTGGGTATTTATTATGCCTCCATGTAATTAATATTACTGTTTTCATCTTTAATGAATTATTAATTATATCGACCACTGTCCTGAAACTATTGTGTCCATGTAATTAATAGTATTCTTTTAATGTGTCAAAAAATATTCATTAAAATCACCGGCCTCCTAAAATCACTCTCTAATTTTATGCTATTATCATTCAGGAACAAGTAATTCAACCTTGACATTCATAACTTTCCATCGGTATTCCTATGAATAGGAATGAGACTCTTAGGATCTCCCTCCATTGGTAGTGGCAAGGACCTG
Organism: Dipodomys spectabilis; assembly: GCF_019054845.1. NCBI lineage: Eukaryota > Metazoa > Chordata > Mammalia > Rodentia > Heteromyidae > Dipodomys > Dipodomys spectabilis. Next base: position 977,287 of record NW_024871045.1, read on the forward strand.
GCTTGAACACAGGGCCTATGTTTTCGTGTTGGCCCATGGCTTCTCTGGAAGCCCGATAGCCTTCAGCAATGCCAGGTTACCAACACTTTTCAGCCCTGTCATTTAGACCCAGGATGGTCACCTTGAAAAGAAAACAAATGTAAAACTGGCAACCATCTGCAAGTTACTGGTTTTTTTCTGTGTCGTTTTATTTATTTATTTTTCCTGTCAGCCTTTGAGGCCCAGGAACCTAGGTTCAGCTGTGAGCCCAGTGGCTGCAACAAGCCTAGAGTGATCAAAGTTGAAGCAGATTTGCCATGCCCTGAGTTCAAGCCCTGTGGTTGACAAAATAAAAATACGTAATACATACATGCATACGTACATATATACATTAAAAATATTTAAACAATTATTAGGCTACTTGGTGTTGTATTCACGCCATTTTTTTCTGCCCGGTCTGGGATATGAACTCAGGGTCTGGGTAAATCTGCAGTACTGTTGGGAAAGGGAAAGCTCACAGTGATGGAAGGCAAGAAAGACAGGCCTGTTTCTAGCACTCGCAAAAATAATATTCGTATACATTTTAAATACATGATTTATACTTACATACACATGTTTACTGCATATTGCAGTTAGTGTAGTTATTCATTTTATTTTGTTTTTTATTTATTTATTATATATTAGATTTGCCTATGTATTATACTTCATTCCTGAGACCCAGGACTTTCACTGATAAGGAAAACAAGTGGGACAATTGCCTTCTTCCACCAGGATCAAGTTTTTGAATGGGTCAATTTTAGCCCAACAGTCTGACACAGGTGAAGTTTTCGGGCAAATTTGAGGACCTGAGATGAAGCCCTAGGAGTGGCCAATATATAAACAGATGGATGTGTAGATTCATATGTATATGAATCTATAAATAAAGTTATAAAGAGAGACAGATAGACATTTATGTAGATTCTAGTGTATAATGCTATATAAAGAAGATGACCTATATCTTATGTTTATATATTCTATTACTATGAATTATTTGGTCTAAAATTATGCCTCCATTAGTTAATCACGGTAGGAGACTTAATAAAGTGTTAATTAAATTAATCAATGACCTGTATTTATTGCGTACAAACTTATACTACAATGACCAGCTAATTAGTAGTTCAATTGGTACATTACAAAGATTCTATTATTGTTCCTATAGATAGGAATGAGTAGGTGGAAGTCCCAGGATCAAACTCAAGGCCTAAGTGTCTTGGTTGGGCTCAGGCTTCACTGACAGCCCCCCAGCCTTCAGCCATGCAAGGTCATGTAAAATTTTCAAGCTGAGTCATTGAGAGCCAGGATGGTCACAGTGCAAAGGAAACAAAGGTAAAACTGTTGTCTAAAACTTCCTGGTTTTTCATCCTCCATCTTGGTTGGTTTATTTTTTTGCCAGAGCTGGGACTTGAACTCAGATCGTAGGATTCCTGGATCATCCGTGGGTGAAAAAGCTGCCCCCCAGCCTAGGGTAATCAAGGCTGACTCAAAGTTGTGGCGACCTGAGTTCAAGCCCCGTGCCTGCCCCGCAAAAAAGTTAAGGTCCTGGCTAGGAGTTTGGGCCATTTTTTCTGCTATACCTGGAATTTGAACTCAGGGACTGGGTAACACTCTTGTTCTCTGGGTGAAGTGAAAGCTAACCTACAAGAAAAAAATTCCAGAGCATTTCCCAGTGTGTGAATTCCAGCACTAGAGCTGGCAAAAATAATATTTATATACATGTATAATATATATCATATATATGTATTTGCATAGATATTACTTATTGTACCTAGGGCACAATATTTCAACAGAAAGGAAATCTGGTCAACATTGGCTTCTTATTCCACCTATTGACTTCGGCACTCCTGGGATTTGAACTCAGGTCCTGGAATGTCTATTTCATCAAGGGGTCAGTTTAAGCACAGCAGCCTCAAACAAATTCAGGTTCCAAGGACCTGAGTTCTTGCCATAGGAATGGCCAATATATATATAGATATATGTGTAAATTCCTGCAAATACGTGTATATAAATATAGAGAGAGAGAGAAAGAGAGAGATGTATATGTATATTCCACTGTACATTTAAATATAAATATATTTATAGATTGTGAGATGTCTATATATTATTAAATTACATATAATATATTACTAATAATTATTAGGTATTAAATTATAACTCCATTTAATGAAGTATCATGGATTAAGGCACAATAAAGTGTTTCCTTGTGTAAATGGAGCTCAGGGACAATTTCTAGGCTCATAGTACAAGCCTCAGGATCTGCACTAAAAAAAAAGAGCCAGTAACTGTGTCTGTGTATATATGAATGTATTTCTATCAGTGAACATCCATAGTCATTATGAAGAATAGCACCCAGCTAACAAATTTGCTTTGAATAGAATGATGTCAATGAGAGTGCTTTCAAGACAGTGCATGTTCCTGGTCAAAAAAATTTAAGACCCTGGCTTGGAATTTGCACCATTTTTCTAACAGGCCTGGGATTTCAACTCAGAGTCTGATTAACTCTGGCACTTTGGGGGAAGGGAAACCCACCATCGTTGAAGATAAGAATTTCAGACCAGTTTCCAGGCCCTGAATTCAAGGCCCAGCACTGAAAAAAACAATATTCATACATGAGATCTATTTACATACATGTGTTTACTCCATATGACATTTATCACCCTTATTTATTTTTTATTTATTTTATTTAGTATTATTACATATATAACATTTATTTCATTTATTACATCGTATGAAATGGATTTATTTGCATATAGATTATACATCATACAGAGACCCAGGACTTTCACAGAGAAGGAAAAATATGGGTCAAAAATGGCTTCTGACCCCACATATAAACTTTTGGCCATGCTGGGATTTGAACTCACGGCCCACAATGCATAAATCATGAATGGGTCAGTTGTAAAACAAAAGCCTTTGGCAAAAAAATGCCAGCCATTTCTGAGGACCTGTGATCAAGCAATAGTAGTGACGGATAGATAGATAGATAGATAGATAGATAGATAGATAGATAGATAGATAGATAGATAGATAGATAGATAGATAGATAGATGTGTAGGTTGCTATGTATATGAGAGAGAATGTGAGGAATTTAAATTATGTACATTATGAATTATTAGTTATTAAATTATGCCTCCTTTCAATGAAATGAAGTATCATGATTGAATACTTATTAAAGCGTTAATGTAAAAGTAGTCAGTATTCCTTAATTGGGAGAATCATACCATGGTGATAGAATGGAAGACATTATCCAATACTTTTTGTGTGGCATTCTATAAGAGAATCATGAACTAACTGCAAATTTAATTGTTACTTTTATAACATTCCATTAGGCATTCCCATGGATAGGAAGGATTTTCTCAAGATCTCCCTCCATTTATAGGTGGCAGTCCAGGCATTTCAACTCCAGGCCTGGGTATTTTACTTCAAATGCAAACCATTGGAATGACACTGTGAAGATTTCAGATTGTCAGGATGAAAGAAAAGAATGAGAAGAAAAGAAAGCCAAGTGTCAGTGGATCCTACCGGTAATCCTAGCTCTTCAGGAGGCTGAGTAGTAGAGAATACCAGATTGAATTCAGCCAGGACAGGAAATTCCACCACACTCTTATTTCTGAGGGAATACAGAAATAAAAAATTCCCATGAATGGGGCTATGACTCAAGGGCAGAGTGCTACCCTTGAGCAAAACTAGCTCAGGAACATTGCCTAGGGTCATAGTAAAACCCCCGGACCTGCCAATAAAAAAAAAAAGCCAGTAACAACATGTCTCCCCATGTACGTATGCATGTATTTCTATTGGTGAAGGTCTGGAGTTCCTATGATGAAAGGTATCCAGCTATGAAATTTGCTTTGCATAGAATGATTTCATAGAACAGAAAGAGTTTTCAAGACAGTGCATCTTCCAGGGCTCCTCTCACTGTTCCCATTGTAGCCTGAGGTTTTCTCCACATCGGTGACTGCTGGAAGAAGTCTTCCTCATTGTTGGAACAGGCCTCAATCCTGTACAGCTGAGTGATAAAAAAAACTCCTTCTAGGACAATTAGTGAAGAGTGTGGGTGGGCTCTGAAGGTCAGGAGAAAAAGCCCTCTATGTACCTCAAGCTATCTCTCTGCCGAGAGCTCTGTTGTAACAGGAAGACTTCATTTGTGCACCTCCCGTGGCCAAGTTCCCTGCACTTAGCCTGTCTTTGTTAGACTATGTTCCAGTGCTGAAATAACCAGCTACAATTAATTCAAGGGTCCTTCTGGCAGACAACTAAGGAGCTGAACTTCCACATCTACTCCAGTGGAGTCTGCTTAGCATGGAACACCTGCTATCAGATCTGAGAATGGGACTTCACAGAAGTCTACCTCAGAGAATGGGGCTTCAAAGAAGCCTACCTCCTGGAAAGGCTGGCAAGCCCCTGGGAAAGATGTGTTCCTGTTCCTGTTTTTCTTTTCTTCGCTGTATAAGAGTGCACATTAATCTTTTACTGCTCCTGCTGCTTGTTCTACTTATTCATGCTCAACGTTCCCTTATTCAGGGCTATTTCTTGGAAGTGTTGAACACTCCAACATCTGATAAGTGTCCTGAGAATATGACTAACTCACCAGAGTTAAGTGCTACCCTGAAAGCCCCTCTTATGGAGGCTAGTAGACAAGTCATAAGTAAATATAAAAGTATTGAGGGTTTCATGACATCACTTCAGCAGAAGGAATTGTTTGTAAGAAATTTACAAGAAGCTGTAGGCACGGCTAGAGCAGAAAGAGTGTATGGCTATTGGAGACTTCCCTTTAATCCTGAAGAATATACAATAGACCCATATAGATATCCTGTAGATAAGAAAGATGTAGAGGGATATTTAGACCAAAAGCTAAATAAGATTCCTAAAAGGTTGGTAGATGGAAGGTGGCAATGGCTTATCAGAGGAAAATGGTGGGATCCTCCATTATCTAGAGTACCCCAAAGACTTCCCCCAGATCCATAGCCTTTTACAGGTGTGTATGATAAGGATGGCAACCGTTGGGTAAACTACTTAGGAGAAAGAACTTCCTATTACTCTCTTCTATTTACTGAGAGACTTGCTAGATCTAGGCCTCCTTGGTGCTTATTATCAAAGGAGCAAGAAAGATCTTATGAGACAGTGAAGGCCTCTATGGAGAAGAGTAAACGATTATGTGAAAGGGTTACAGAGAAGACACTATGAGCCTAAATTTGATATATGGCCAGATTTAACTAAGTATACTGAATATCATGATTTTTGGCCACAAATTGGGGACCCTCTAAAGAATGGCAAAGAAACACAATTGCTTACAAAAGATTTGAAACCCATAAAGTACAAAACTAAACAAAAGTAACAATAACGTACTAGAGTTCATACCTTACTGTCCACCACCTTGCATATATGCTCTGGTTAATGGTTAATAGGTGATAAACATCTCGAAACCAATTGTATTTCTTAAAAATAGAGGCAAAGCCTGGAACAATTGCCTATGGTCATAGTTCATCATCCAAAAAACAAGATCAGGCTACCAGCTGGTGACCACCCAAGAACGAAGCCTTGCAGCAAGATTGTGTAACCTTTTGCCCTTTCTCATGGAGACCTTATTCTATAAAAACTTGTTATCCTCTGCAATAAATCGCAACTAGCTTTCACTCCTCTTATGTGTGAGTTGTCTGTTTGCCATTTCCCCACCTGTTCCAGTTACCTCCACGAGGTGTCGTCCAACGTCCTGGCAGAGCCGGTCCATGGCACTGAACCTAATGAAATGATTCATTATTGGCAATGATGCCCCCCTGGGTTTCCAGAAGCTTGCTAAATCAAAGCACATGTGTAATTTCGCTATGCTTCCTGTCATCTAGGGCTGGTGAAACTCATCAGATTTTGAAACTTTGACCTCTCCTAGTTGGGCCCTGGGTGGCTGTGTTGAACACAGGACCTGGGTACTGACTGTGAGTGCAGAGCAGAAGCTCAGTTCTTTATCATTTGGTGTCACAGCTTCACTTCTGGTATCTGTGTGTGTGCATGTATGTGTGTTCATATACTTGTCCTGGAGCTTCAACTCAGGACCTGAACACTGTACCTGAGTTTCTCCTGAACAAGGATAGCACTCTACCACTTGAGGCACACATCCACTTCAGGCTTTTTTCTAGTGATGTAATACTAAGGAATCAAACCCAGGGATTCATACATGCAAAGCACTCTACTCCTAAGACACATTCCCAGCATTCTACTTCAGGTTTCTTTCTTTCTTTTGTTGGAAGTTGGAGGAATTTAAGTCTAGGCCTGGGTGCTGTCCTTGAGCTCTTTAGCTAAAGCCAATCGCTCTACCACTTGAGCAACAGCACCCCTTGAGGTTTTTGGTGGGTCACTGGAGAGAAGAGTCTCAAGGAAATTCTAGCCCAGGCTGGCTTTGGACCGTGATCCTCAGCTCTCAGCGTCCTGAGTACCTAGGATGACAGGCACGAGTCAGCAGCGACTAGCTTCCACTTCAAGTTTCTAAGTGGTGAATATGAGATAATAGTCTCATGGGACCTTTTGTGTCTGGTATAGTTTTGAACCCAGATCATTTATCTCACCTTCCTGAGTAGGCCGGATGACAGACCTCAGCTACTACATGCCTAGACTGTAACACTCTGTTGCAAGGGGGTCCTTGGCTCCACATGGTAGGGCGCTATCCATGATCCCCACGGGTAAGTGTCAGTGGCTATGCCCTGAGTTCAAGGTTCATAATCAAGAAACATAAACCCAAACAATTGTCTGCAGGAGACAACTCACAAGGTAGGTACATACATAATTTTGGCCCTCACATGAGGACCTATCTGAGCCACAAGTTTCTCATCTGCGCAATCATCTTACTTGTGGAGCTCTTATAAGAACCAGATGAAAAAATGAAAAAAAATGCACCCCATGAAGGACTCAGCACACAACTCATGAAAGACTCATCACATAGCTGGAACCCACATAATGTCATTAGAATTAGGGTGCTTTCATCAGTATCACCATTCTTTCAGAGACATGCCACAAACAGTCCAAATTTGGATTTTAGAGGGGTGAGTTTTTTTTTGGGGGTGGGGGAGTCAGCCACGGTGATTGCACTGAAATGTTGGGGGTACTGTCCTAAGGTCTTTTGATCAGGCTAGAACTCTACCACTTTAAGCCACAGCTCAGAGTTTCGCAGACTTTCTGCCAGGGCTGGGTTTTAAACGCACCAGTGTCAGATCTCAGCCTCTGAGAATCTTGGATGACAGGGTAAGCAAGCCAGCAGCATCTAATCCGTGGAACTGGGTAGCAGCGGCTTACCTCTGGCTAATTCAGGTTAGATGGCAAATGTCAGCACTAGACTCCCAGCTTGCTCTGTGATGAGGTATTTGCAGCCCTATCCTTATATAGTTGCAGTCAGAACATTCTATCTTTTCCTTTTTTTTTGTTTTGGTGTCAGTCCTGGGTCTTGAGTAAGGGTCTAGACACAGTCCCTAAGCCTTTATGCTCAAAGCTAGTGTTTGAGCTACAGCACAACTTCTGGATTTTTCTATGCACATGGTAGTGAGGAATCGAACCAAGGGCTTCGTACTTACTAGGCGAGCACTCTACCACTGAGCCCCAGTAGTGACAAGTGTATAAACAGATAAATGTATAGATTGGTATATAGACAGACAGACAGACAGACAGATAGATAGATAGATAGATAGATAGATAGATAGATAGATAGATAGAGAGATAGAGAGATAGAGAGATAGAGAGATAGATAGATAGGTGTAGATATATTTAACGAGAGATGTCTGTAAATTATGAAAATGCATATATATTTCTACCAAGTATTGCCAATTAAATTATTCCTTCCTTTCTTAAGTATCATGATTGAATACATAATAATGTATCAATTGAAAATTAATCAATGTAGTATAATTGTTGTGTATAATTTTATAATATAATCGTACACTACTTATGTAATTGTTACTTTTACAACATTCTATTTGTACAGATACCTATTAGAAAGCGTTTATTTTTAATTTTAATTTTTTTAATTTTTTTTTTTTTGGGTCCGGTCGTGGGGCCTGAACTCTGGGCCTGGGCGCTGTCTCTCAGCTCTTCAGCTCAAGGCTAGCGCTCTACCACTTGAGCCACAGAGCCACTTCCGGCTTTTTTCTTTTTGCTAATGTGGTGCTGAGGAATCGAACCCAGGGCCTCTAGTATGCAAGGCAATCGCTCTACAACTGAGCCACCTTCCCATCATGGAAAGCATTTCTTAGAATCTCCCGCCAGCCATTCATTAGTGGGAGTCCCGGGATTCAACTTTCAGGCCTAAGTTGCTGATTTCGGCTTGGCTTCCCTAATAGCCAGCCAAACATCAGCATTGTAAGGTCATGTGCATTGTCCGGGCATTGTATTTAGACCCAGGATGGTACAATACAAAGGACAAAAAAATGTAAAACCACCTGATTGAACTTCTCAGTTTTATCCTTTTCCTTTTTATTTATTTTTGCAAGCCCTGAGATTTTAACTCAGGAGCTAGGATCCCAGGATCTGCTTTGGTAGAGATGCCAAGACTTGAGTTCAAGCCCAGTGCTTGGGCTAAAACCAAATAATAATAATACTGATAACAATAACAATAATAATAATAAGGCCCTGGCTTGGAATTTGTACCATTTTACTGGCAAGCCAGGCATTTAAACTCAGGGTTTGGGTAACTCTGTGGCACTGTGGGTGAAGAGGAAGATCACCGTCCTTGAAGAAAAGAAGTTCAGAAAAGTTCCAAGGACGTGAACTGAAGTCGTCCCAGTTCTGGAAAAAATAATACTCATATATGAGATCTATTTACATACATGGGTTTATTCCATATGACATTTATTACCCTTATTTATTTAGTATTATTACACATAAAACATTTATTTTATTACATCATATTACATGTACTGAGACCCAGGACATTAACAGAGAAGGAAAAAAATGTGTCAAAATTGGCTTCTTACTCCATGAATACATTATTGGCCATGCTGAGATTTCAACTCACAGCCTACAATGCCCAATGCATAAATGGCGTCACAGTCTTAGCCAACCAGCCTCCAGAAAACTGAGCTGCCAGGAAGTTCTGAGGACCTGTGATCAAGCCACAGTAGTGCCATATATATATATTTATTTATATATATATATACATATATATATAAAATATATATACATACATATATATATAACAGAGGAAATGTGAGGATATTATTAAATTATATATTTTTACAAATTATTAGTTATTAAATTATGCTTCCATTTAATGAATATCATCATCTAATACTTATAAAATCATTAATAAAAAAATCAGTCAATATCCTTAATCAAACCATGTTGCTAGAATGGAAGATATAAATTCAATAATTTTTGTGTGGCATTCTAAAATAGAGTTATGAATTAACTTCAAATTTAATTATTTCTTTTATAACATTCCCTTAGCATTCACATGAATAGGAATGAGTTAGTCAGGATCTCCCTCCATTTGTGGGTGGCCATCCTAGCATTCCAATTCCAGGCCTGGGACGTTTACTTCGAATGCAAACCATTGGAATGACACCTTGAAGATTTCAGATTCTCGCAAAAAATACGAACAACAAGAAGAAAAGGAAGCCAGGTGTCAGTGGCTCTTGCCTGTAATCCTAGCTCCTCAGGAGGCTGAGATGCCAATTTGAATTCAGCCTGGGTAGGAAAGACCACGATATTCATATTTCTTAAGAGATCACAGGAAATCAAAACAAAATAATAACAAAAAAACCTGAGTGGCCCTTGGCTCAAGTTGCAGAGCACTACCCTTGAGCAAAAGGGCTCAGGGACAGGGCCTGGATGATGGGCATTCAGCAGGTTGCCCATGCCCAGCCCCCCAACCTGGGCAAGCTGCAACAAGCCCTCAGAGAATACTAAGTCTGAGCAGGCAGCTTGAACAAGCATCCTTCACTACAGTTTAAGAACTGAAGTCAGGAAGGCGTTGCCTGGGCTGGTGTGTGCAACTGATGTGTACAACAGGTGAATGATGTCCTGGCAATTATCATGGGAAAGCACAATTCTTAGGCTGTAGGAGTTGTCAAAGGTTGTGGCTCCATATCTTCTATCCCTCTGTAGGATGTGAGCCTAGGCTTCTGGGGCCTGGTGGCCATCACTCATTCATCATTCCTCATTGCCGAGTCTCAGGCTGGTCCCAAATCCTGGGAAAGATAGAAAATAACCAGACATTTCTGTGCCAAAAGGAGTAATCCAATAAATCCCACCGTCATAACTCCCGTTAGAAGTAAGCCTTGGGCTTCAAATGTGGCTTACTGGTAGAGTGCTTACTTAGCACAAATGAAGCCCTGGTTTGATTCCTCCCTACCACAGAAACAGAAAAAGCCAAAATTGACACTGTGGCTTAAGCAATAAAACTTCTAACCTTGAGCAAAAGAAGCTCAGGCACATGCCCAGACCCTGAGTTTAAGTTCCAAGACTGGCCAAAAAAAAAAAAAAGGTGAGCATGGTGAGACATTTTCTACTGGGACTTAGCAGAAGGCGGAGATTATGGGTAACAGGTAGAGGGGTAGAGGGCAGGTGCTGTTGGCTCACCCCTGTAACCTTAGCTACTCATGAGACTGAGATCTGAGATCCCAAATGCAAGCAGGAAAGTCTATATGAGACTCTTTTCTCCAATTAAACTCCCAAAAATCCAGAAGTAGAGCTGTGGTTGAAGTAGTAGAGTGCTAGTCTTGAGCACAAAAGATTAGGGATAGCGTCCAGGCCCTGAATTCAAACATCAGGACTGGCACACACACACACGCACATGCCATACACACACTCACACACATATACACACATACACATACGAAGATAGAGAATTTGACAGTCAGCCTGCACAAATTCCACCTCTAGAAACTCAGTATTTAAAAAAAGAGGGAGGAGGGAAGGAAAGACTTGCTCCAGGAAGTGATATAATCAGTGCCAAAATTCCACAGGAGTTCTATGTTATGGAACAGAACAGAGAGCCTCAGGCACAAGGTACAGCATGGGCAAAGGTCCTGAGGTGTGGTGTAGAGCAGGTGGTGTGGATGGGATGAAGGTTCTGTGGCTTCAGACAAGTCTGGCAGAACACTGAAGCCTGTGTCAAGTTTTGTACTTGAGTCACAGGTAGGGCAGAGGGTGGGGTCCCTGAATGAGGCCCAGGGAAAGATTAGCTTGACTTTTCACCAAAGACCCCAGCCAATTTCTGTGGCTGGAAGCCTATTTTTCACAGCTCCTGACCCTCAGGCCCTCTTTGCATGGAGGAGTCAGGGCAAATGCAGGGAAGAACTCTTGCTTAAGAAAAGCTTCTAGCTCAATCCCACCAGTGGCTCACCCCTGTAAATCCTAGCTACTCAGGAGACTGAGATCAGAGATCATGGGTCAAAGCCATCTCATGGGAGAAAAGTTAGTGAGACTTTATTGCCCATGAACTAACAAAAGCCAGAAAGGGAGCTGTGGCTCAAGTGGTAGAATGTCCGCATTGAGAGAAAACGTTAAGAGACTACAGGTCAGACCCTGAGTTCAGGCCCCAGTACTGGCACCTAACAACAAAGAAAAGCTTTCAGGAGTTCTTAGTCCACGGTGGTGAAAGGCCAGATCAGCCAAGCATGGGTGGCTTATGCTGGCCCTCCTAGCTCCTCAGGGGGCTGAGATGTGAGGATTGCCATGCAAATCCAGCCTGGGCAGGAATGTCCAGGAGACTCTGATCTCCAATGATCCACCAGAAAACCAGAAGTGGTGATGTGGCTGAAGTGCTAAGCTGAAGAGCTGAGAGACGGTGCCCAGGCCCAGAGTTAGAGCCCCATGACCAATACCTGGCCTGCTTTGACCTCATGCTGTGGCTCTAGGTAGAGTACTTTCCAGTGGGCTCCTGATGGTCTTCCAATGTCTATGTGTCCTACAAGTCTTGAGAGCAGCCTCCTTGAAGGCCTTTGCCTACAGAGCGGGACACAATACAAGATAAGGATAAAGTTTTGTGGCATGGAGGTCATCGGCCGGGTCATCAGAAGAGCATCTGTCATGAGTGCAGTGTGGATCTGAGCACTAAATCGGCGTCTCAGACCACGGTTCTGGGCCAGAAGGGGTAGACTACTTAATGCCGGCTCACAAGGGAATCACAAGAACGTGAATTTGTCAGGCACACCTTGGGCAGGTTTTGAGTAGGGCTTAAGAGAGACTAGTATGCTGAGGAATCCAAAGCAGGCTGGCTGCTGCTTGTAACAATCACTATAAACCAGGAGTCCCAGGGGCTCAGAGACCTGCTTAACTCACCAGAGCTCAGGGGCAGATAAAGGTCTGCAATCATGGGCCAACTACATAGGGACATCCATAGTGTCCTTCCCTTGGTTCTATGGCCCCGTGCTGGAATGGAGGGCCAGGTTCCATGGAATTTACTGCCATAGGCCAGACTCCTTAGCCCAAGAAGCCCAACAACTGATGTAGCTTGAGAGTTTACTATGATTATGCCTCAAGACTGCCCCCAGTTCTAGTTCAGCTTATCATTACGACCTTCCTCTGTGTGTGTGTGTGTGTGTGTGTGTGTGTGTGTGTGTGTGTGTGTGTGTGTGCATGCACACACGTGCGTGTGCATGAGTGCATCTTGGTAGTAGGGCTTGAATTCAGGGCCCGTGCTCTGTCTCTCAGTTTTTTCATTCAAGGATAGCACTCTACCACAGCTTTTCTTCCAGCTTTCAGGTGGTTCTTGAGAGAGGAGAGTCTCACAAACATATCTTGTTGGGTTGCATATGAATGTCAGTCCTCTGATCTCAGCCTGCTAAGGGAGCTAGAAATATGAGAGCATGAGCATTAGCATCTGGGCACACTTTCCTTCTTGGATGAAACAGAATACCTATTTCCTAGCCAAGCACCCATCTACAGCTATCCCTCCTTCCCCTTCCCCTAACCCTCCAGACTTCAGAGGAAACATACTCACCCCTGAGGACAAAGAAATAGGATGCACTGACAGGTTTGAACATTATGTTTTCCACACAGTCAGGGGGCTGCTGGAAGCTGATGTAGAGGTCAGAGATCTAGGCCAGGGCAAGTAGACAGCTGTTAGAACAGAAAGTATGAAAAGCCATCCGTGCAGCTGCATGCCAGCGGCTCGTGCCTATAATCCTAGCTACTCAAGGCTGACACTGGAGGATCAATCAAGATTCAAACTAGCCTGGGCATACTCTTATCTCCAAAGAATCACCAAAAAGCTGGGAAGAAGAAATAATATAATTCAAATGTTTGAGCACCAAACTTGTGCAAACATGCTAAAGGTTACCACCTAGGCTCTTCAAGCCTTGGTAAACACACTCACACACACACACACACACACACACACACACACACACACACACACACACACACACACACACACACACAACCCATACACATGCCAAATCAGATATTTCTACTCTGTAACCTTTGGGTATTCTCTACCTTTTTCCCCACTAAGTCTGGTGGTTGTTGGCCTAGGAGTTTGATGCATCCAACACCACCTGACATCTATAATTTTGGGGAACAGAATGGCTATAACATCAGCCTTCCCCTATCCCAGCTCCTTGATTGGGTCATGGTCTATCCAGACCCTTTGGGGTTCCTTTTACAGACTCGCCAAGATCCTTTAAAAAGGCATCACATTCTGGGCACTGGTGGCTCACGCCTGTCATCCTAGCTACTCAGGAAGGTGAGATCTGGCTTCCAAGTCAGCTTGGGCAGGAAAGTGTGTGAGACTCTTATCCTCGAAGAACCATGAGAAAATCATAAGTGTCCTGGTGGCTCAAGTGGTAGAGTGCAAGCCTTGAGAAAAAGAGCTCAGGGACAGCGCTCATGGACACCAACAACAAGGAGAGGCATTGCATGTTGGCTTTGGGATTGGCATGGGCCAAATATGGGAAATTTCAAGTGCGCCAAGATAAAGCAGTACCTCCTTTAGTCCCATGCTCCTCTATCTTGTCCATCCCCTGGCCTTGGCCATGCTTCGCATCAGGATGGCTCTGGCTTGACGGGAAGGATTCAAGGAGGAAGATCCCAGACCAGTTGCTCCGGCTCCTTCCTCCCTGCTTACACTACTGCTTCTGCTCTTTGCCATAGACCTTCTTCCTGAAATCCATCCATGAGATCATTGACACCAACACAGTGGTGAGTGGTGGGTGCAGTCTAACTCTGGGAAGTCAGAGGTGGAAGTCAGCCTGGAACTAGGAGCTTCTATTCTGGGTGTGGGCTGAGGCCAGGGCTGACACTTATTTCATTCTGAGCCTTGCAGGGGTAGGGAGACAGTGTAGACACAATATTGAGTCAGGTAAGATGGGAATCTGTAGGACCACTTGTGTGGGGGAGGCTGTGGGACTCAGGGGGCCACTGTTCTTAGTGTTCTTCTCTCAGACATCCCTCTCCCTCTTTCATCCCTCAATAGTAAAAGAGAAACTTTAAATAAGGATGTTGAAGAGGAGGCAGGGAAGTATTTCACTGTGAACCAGACTTGTGCTTCATATTCATCCTAGCCCCTAATTCCTATTTATCTGAGGATTGGCCATATGGGTTTGGCGGGGGGGGGGGGGGTGTGTGAAGATATCATCCTAGCTGAGAATGTGGCTCAGTGATAGAATGGTCGCCTAGCAAGCCTGAAGCCCTGGGTTTGATTTCACAAAGAAAAAGCTGGAAGGGGAGGTGGGACTCAACTTGTAGACCACCAGTCTTGATCAAATAGAGCTCAAGGACAGTGGCCAGGCCCTGAGTTCAAGCCCCATAACTCGAAGACAAATCTATGTGGAGGCTTTATTTTCCCTTTGGAAACAATTTATTATTTGTGATAAGCATAACATGGGCATCTTCCCTGGCCACCAATGGGCCATTAGATGTCCCTGAAATTTGGGCCTCCTCCCAGCAGCCTCTGCTCTACTTGGCCCGCAGTTTACCCTTCTTATCACCAGGGAGATGGAGGCCTAGAAAAGCCCACCTAGCCTCCTAGTTCTGGTGGCTGCTGAGGATTTTGGGATTCAGTATGTCACAAAGGGAGTCATCATCCCCATCAGTCTACAGAAAAAAAGGGACAGAGTACTGCATGCCTGAGTGCACCAGCTGTGGGCAGTTCTGGATGTGGGGAGCTTCAGCAGGACATGCTCTGTGGGGGAGTCCTGTACGGGGCAGGGAGCCCTGATCTCTCCTCTTGCAGTTTCCACACTATCCTGAAGTTGCAATTCTTCAAAATTTTTCTGTGCCTCCCTCATTTTGCCCACCCAGGAGCCTGAGGCCTCTGAAGCAGCTGCACTGGTGGGGAGCTCCGCCTGTGTCGGCATCTGGAACCCCGTGTAGGAGTGACAGCAGCTCTTGCAGCTATCTACTCTTCATCTTCTCCTGGGACAGCTGGCACATGCACTTGGATTTCTCCTGACACAGCTGATCCAGAATGAACAACTGTCCTTTCCATGCCAGGATGGATTCCTGGACGGTGCGGATATGTGCCGACAGCTGGTTGCATCGATGGTGGAGCTCATCTGCCGGACTCTGGAAGTCCACCTCATCGAGATTGTGGATGAAGCAGATTTTCTTCTCGGATGCCCACATGTCCCACTTCCCATAATCTCACATGTTGTGGTGGCAGCTCATGGGGCAGGGGACCTGTGGCTCCGGCTCTATCTGGCACTGAGCTGTCCGGGGGAGGGGGAGTGCCTGCAGCAGTCCGGCAGGAGTTTCCTCCTGTGGATCTCATCCTCTGAGAGTGCTAACAGTGCCACATCCCTCTCAGGTTAGGGGACATCTCCATCCTCTGCCATGGGCACATCGAGGAGAGTCGCTTCCTCAGCTTTTGCTTCTCCAGGGTTCACAGCTTCCCCTTCCAAAGAAAAAGCCAGGAAGCTCAGCTGGGACTGCAGGTGCTCCTCCTGTAGACTGGTCATTTCCAGGCACTTGAAACTCTCCTGCCACTTTGGGGGCACCACCTAGTCCCTCCATTTGGTCGGACCCTGCACTTGTTTCAGCTGCTCCAACAGCTGGGTCTGCTTCTGCAGGTGCTACTGTAGGACCTGCTACTTGGAGCACAGCTGCTCATTGGAAGTGATGTGCTGCTGACAGGTGGCTCTGAGCTCCTGCAGCTGGGCCAGGGACTGTTCCTGCTGCTCCTGCAGCTCCTGAGCTGCTTGGCTCTCTCTCTCAGACACTCTTTCCATTCTTCTATCTTCTCCTTTCAGCAGCCCAGCTGTTCCTGCGGATGTTTCTTCACCTGCTGCTCTGAGTCCAGGATGCTGGTAAGATCTTCCTTCTCACTGCTCACCCTCTGGAGAGTGCCCCGCAGCATGGCCAGCTGTTCCTCCAGCTGTGTGTTGCACACACATGCACATGGTGGGGTCTCGATCCTTGGTTTTCTCATCTAGTCTTACCAGTTGCTCCTGCTGCTCTGCAATCTGGAGACGAAGCCTCTGGTTTCCCTGGACCTAGATATGAAGTTGTTCCTCCAGGTTTTTCAACCCCATCTGCGTGTGGTAGGCGTGGGCCTGCAGTTGCTGCTTCTCCTGAGATGGACCCTCGGGGTGCCATGGCTCTGCTAGCTTCGTTCTCAGTTCCCCCAGCTATTCTCTAGGTGCAGCACCTACCTCAATTCTCACTCCTTCTCCTCTGTCAGTTGGTTTACCTGCTCAGTCAGCCATCAGGCCTCCTCCTCCTGCGTGGACCTCTCAATGCTCAGGTTCTGCAAGAAGATGTCTGTCTCCAGATTCGCTAAGTTACCATTCAGCTCAGGTTGTGTTGTAGTCTCTTCAGTACATCAGGCTTCTGCAGCACTTGTTGGAACTTGCAGATTCTGTTCTTCCTGTTGCTCCTCTATGTCCAGAGTGCTTCCAGCTTCTCCTAAAACTCTGTGTTCACTTGCTCCAGGTCATAGAAGCTTCTGGTCTTTTCCTTGAGCTGAAGTGTTACATCATTCAGCTGTTTGAACAACATTTCAGTCTCCTTCTGTAAGTAGGAACCACAGAAGCCACCATCTCCAGCTCCCCCATGCACTGCTCTGTGGCCTGTAGGCAGCTGGTGAGAGCTTCATGCTCCATTTCTGTCATCGGCCGTGAGCTGCATGTGGGCTGGTGCCGATTGTAAATTACTTTCTGCCAAAACCAACCTCTGTATGGGTAGCTTGTGGATGTCTAGCTCTGTTTTTGGTGCTTTGTGCACTTGGGCTACCTTCTCCTTCTCTTTCTCTCGTCAATTCTGCAGGTCTTTCTTTTCTTGCTTCAGTGGTTGGATCTTGGCACAGAGCACCTGGTTTCTTCTTTGCTGCAATCCAGGGCAATCACCACATGTTGGTAGCACTTCTGCAGCTCCTTTATGGTATTGGCACCCTTGACACTCTGGACTCTGGTGGCTGTTACTGTGTCCAAAGGCAGGGGAAGCCTGTGGTAGGCATCACCTTTGGCCAGACCCTCCGTGTTGAATCACCCTCCCCAGTGGTGTTTTTCTTTGGGATCCTTCCCTTTTTTGTATTCTTTGTTTTCTTGAATGTTGAAGGTCTGATGGGAGGATTCTTCTGGTGTTCTGGCAGTAATTTGTTGCCCGCAGCTCTGTCTCAGAGTCTTGTTGTTTCAGGCATCTGCGCGCTGGGATGGGAAAGATGGGCTGGCCACATTCCCAGGCTCTGGGAAATGCTCTATTCTCCCACTAACTGACTAGGTCGTCAATTTCCTATTGTACTCCAAATTCGCATCTAGACTCTTGCTTACCCCTCAGTTACCTCTACCTTCCTCAACTGCTGGTAGTGGTGTCAACCAACAGACGGCCAGATGGCTGCACAGATTGTTGTGTATGTCTGTTTGTTGCCAGTCCTGGACATTGAACTCAGGATCGAAGCATAGTCGATGAGCTGGTTTTGATCAAATCTACCCCTCTACCACTGGAGCCACACGGCTCTACTTCTGGCATTGTTGACACTGAAATTGGACAGGGGTCTCAAGTACTTTCCAGCCTAGGGTGATTTTGACCATGAATCTCCTTTCACAGCCTTGTAAATATCATGGAGGACTGCTGAGAGCCACTGGTGCTTGCTTAATCATTGATCTTGCTGATGATCTTGGACAGACCGGTGAGTTCCCTATCTTCAGGTTTAAGTGGTGGGAGCTGGAGCCCACAATTTGAATCCTGGTCCTGCCACCTCCAAATGGCAGGAGATCCTAGAAACTCATTTTTATCCATATGAATACCAATGGAATGTGATGTATGTAGTGATTGAATGGGCAGTTCTTGAATGATTCTAGGATAAAATTACATACAATTATATTCTAGGATACTGATTGATTTTAATCAATACTTTATGAAGCATTTAAAAAATTATATTCATTAAAAGGAGAAATAATGAAATACCTAAGAATTGGTTGTCACATAGCATAGAGATGCCATTTTTTTCTGCCAGGAGTGGGATAGCAACTCACGGTCTAGGTAACTCTGTTGCACTGTGTATGAAGGGGAAGCTTGCTTTCTTGAAGTCAAGAAATTCAAGTCTGTTCCTTAGGCCTGAAATCGATCCCCACCACTAGAAAACATCCTATTTGTGTACACTTTAAATATATGGTTTATATTTACATACATATATTTACTCCATATTTCATTCAGTGTAGTTATTCATTTTACCTTTTGTTTTGTTCATGTAGTAACCATTTATTTTATTGACTATTATGGCACAGAGAATATTGATTACATTGATTACATAGGATATAGGTCTGCATATGTATTCCACTTCATACCTGACACGCAGGACTTTCACAGAAAAGGAAACATGTGTCACCATATGCTTCTTACTCCACGATTCATTGTTTGGGAGTGCTGGCATGTGAACTCATGGCCTACAGGGCCAAATTCATGAATGATTGAGTGTCAACATGCCATCCTGGGACAAACTGAGCTGACAGGCATTTCCCAGGACCTGAGATTGAGCCCCTGGGGTTGACAAAATAAGAACAGATTGGCATGCACATGGTAGTATGCTAATATATATATATATATATGTGTGTATGTATATATAGTGTTCCAGAGATGTCTATCCATTATTCAGTTATATAGACTACATTCCTAACAGTTCTTGGGTATTTATTATGCCTCCATATAATTAATATTGTTTTCATCCTTAATAAACTATTAAGTAAATCAGTGTCCTGAAATTATTGTGTCTCTGTAACAAAAAGTTGTCTTTTACTGATTCATATTAAATAAAATCAATCAGCCTACTGAAATCATGATGTCTAAATTTATGTGAGTACCATTCATGAGCAACTCATTCAACCGTAACACAACATTCAATCATTATTCCTATAAATGGGAACAAGTCTCTTAGAATCTCCCGCCATTCAGAAGTGCCATGACTGGGATTCGACTCTAGGCTTATATTGCCCTGCAGGACCATGTCTTCCCCAATACCCTGCCAGCTTCAGCAATACAAGGTGAAGTACACTTTAGAGCTGTGTCATTCAGACCCAAATGATCATGGTGCAAAATGTTAAAAAGCCATCCCACCACTTCTTCTCTGTACGTTCCCCCCACCCCCACCACAAGGCCGGGAGGTCTAGGATCCCAGGATCGCCTGTGGTTCCAGTGGCTGCACCCCAGACTAAGGTTATGGAAGCTGAGTTATTGTTGCCGTACCTGAGTTCACGACCTTGTTTCGCAAACAAAGAAACAAACAAACAAAAATGATCTGCCTGGCTTGCAATTGGTGCCGTTTTTTTCTGCCAGGGTTTGGATTTGAACTCAGGGTCTGGGTAACTTTGCCGCACTATGGACAAAGGGGACACTCACTGTGCTTGAAGACAAGAAAGTCAGGCCTAGTCCCTAGGCTTGAATTCAAGCCCCAGCCCTGGGAAACATACTATTTATATACATTGTAATGATAGGATTTGTACTTACTTATAGATGTTCAGTACATATCCTGTTTGTTGTGATTATTTATTGTATTTCTGTTTATTCATTTATTTACCATTTATTTTATTGACTGTGGTAACACATTCCATTTATTATTTTGATGACATCCTATCACATAGTATCTAGATTTGTAGATGTGTTCTCCATCATGTCTGACACCCAGAATGCTCAGATCAAAGGAAAACAGGTGTCACACTCGGCTTCTTACTCCACGATCCAATTGTGGGTAGTGCTGAGATCTGAACTCAGGGGCTAGCAGAACCAATTCATGAATGGGTGTGTCAAAACGGCAACCTCAATCCCAGGAAACTGAATTCCCAGACCCTGACATCGAGCCACATGGGTGGACATAATAGCCATACATGGATAGGCAGGTGGTAATATACCAATAAATATATATTTGTATAGAGTGCCAGAGACATCTACCTAGGATTCAATGACATCAACTACGTTCCTACCAACTCTTAGGTAGTTATTATGCCGCCATTGAAAGAATAGGATTCTTTTCATGCTTAATAAACTATTCAATAAGATCAGTCAGCATCCTAGGATCATTGTGTCTAATTTTAGACTAGACTGATCCATGGAGAAACTTCTCAATCATGAGTTTGCTCACATTCCATCGGTGTTCCTATGCATAGTAATGAGTCTCTGGGACATCCCCTGATTGGTAGGTGTCAGGACCAGCACTTGAACTCAGGGCCAACATTGCTACATGGGTCTATGGCTTCCCTGATAGCCCACTAGCCTTCACCAATGCAAGGTGAAGTACCCTTTGTAGGCATGTCATTCAGACCCAGGATAATCACCGTGGAAAGGAAACATTGTTAAAAATCCATCCCGTGGCTTTTTTTTTCTGTGTGTGTATGTGTGTTTTCCTGCAAGACTTCAGGGCCTAGGATCCCAGGATTGACTATGGGCCCATGGCAGCCCGCCACCCTAAGGTGATTGAAGCTGAGGCCAGGATAGTCCTAAATTCATAATTTAAACATAGCATCTATATTGACATACATGTGCAGACAGCATCTTGAATTCGGTGCACTTCTCCTTAATTTGTGTCTAATTAATGGAGGTATTGTGTATTTTACTGAGTATGGTGACAGTTATAACTGTGCTCACATGGATGACAACCTGTTCCCATTGTTATAGGGTTGCCTATGCATTCATTCTCCTTCCTAGCTGAGGCCCAGAACTTTCACAGGAGAGGAAAACAGGTGCCATGACTGGCTTCTGACATCAGGATGAATCTTTTGTCAGTGCTGGGATTTGAACTCAGGTCTGGTAACTCTGTTGCACTGTGGGGGAAGGGGAGGCTCGCCATCCTTGAAGACTAGAATATCAGGCCTGGTGCAGGGCCTGATTTGTAGCCCAAGCACTGGACAAAATAAGAAGCCCAGCTCTTTTAAACATAGGATCTCTATTTACATACAAGTATGGTATGCATCTTGCATTCAGTGTATTAATTCTTTTTATGTTGTGTCTTTTTCAGGGATGTATTGTGTATTTTATTGAGCATAGGATGACATATAAAACTGTGCTGACATGGATGACAACCTATTCCCACAGATCTAGGGTTGCATATGCTTTTTTGACTCTTGCTGAGACCCAGCACTTGCACAGTACAGGGAAACAGGTGCAAGGATTGGCTTCTCACATCAGAATAAACCTTTTGGTAGTGCTGGGATTTGTACTTGGGGTCTAGGCAGCCCAACAGCCAAATAGGTCCACATGAGCCCATCAGCTTGTGAGCCACTAAGGAGCTAGGCCATACCCAGGACCTGAGATTGAGCCCCAGGGTGGGGATGAGGCACAATATTCATCCATTCATACACTGAAGCTAGTATGCTAATTACCTATTTGGATAGACTAGGAGATGTAGTGAGCTGTGTTCGAATCCTATGTACCATTTGAGTACCGATTCTTGGATCTTTCCCAATGCCTGCAATTCCTGAATATGATTCTTATTGTCACACTTCATGAACTCTTATTTAAAACTAATTGTTGTGCCATACATCTTGCCTATCATTTCCTATGAATTCAAGCACCTCATAACATTTATAGACATGTTAAATTTATGATTTATACTTACATCAATATATTCAGTGTATATCATGTTTTTTGGAGTGATACATTGTGTTTTACCATTTATTTATTTACTTAGCATTTATTTTATGGACCGTTAGTGCACCTATAACATTTATTACATTTATTCCCATCTATTCCATAGCATGTAACTTTGCAGACATATTATGAACTTGTACAGAAAAGGAAAACAGGTGTCACCCTTGAAATCTTACACCAGGAAGAAATTTTCGGTAATGATGGGACCTGATGTGAAGGCCTGAGAGGCCCAATTCATGAATGGGTAAGTGTCAGCACTGCTCTAGCCCATTCAGCTGCCAAGTGGATCTCAGGACCTGGGAGCAAGCCCCAGGTTTGGCCAAAATAGCAGTAACTTTCTATGACGATGGTGGTAAATAAATTAATATAAATTTATTTATTTATTTATTTATTTTGGGGTTCCATCGTGAAGCCTGAACTCTGGGCCTGGCGCTGTCTCTCAGCTCTTCAGCTCAAGGCTAGCACTCTACCACTTGAGCCACAGTGCCACTTCCGGCTTTTTTCTTTTTGCTTATATGGTATGAAGAATCAAACCCAGGGCCTCAGTCATGCAAGGCAAGAGCTCTACCATTGAGCCACATTCCCAACCCAAATATAAATTTAGATATTTAGGTACTGCCAGAGGTGTCTATCTAGTATTCAATGACATATATTACCTTCCTACCGATTCTCATGTATTTAGTGAGGACTCCATTTAATCAATAGTATTCTTTTAATGCATAATAAACTATGAATTAAAATCAATCCTGTCCAGTGATTATTGGGTCTAATTTTATGCAAGACTGATTGAGGGACTACTCATCCAACCATGACATTAATCACATTCCTCTGTGTTCCTATGGACAAGCAATAGTTTCTTAGGCTCTTCAGCCCCTTGTAAGTGGCATGACCAGGATTTGAACTCAGGGCCTAGTGTCCATGTTGGCCTATGGCTTCACTGACAGCGCCAACCTTCAGAACTGCCAGGTGACCTACAGGTTGCAGCCATGTCTTTCACACCCAGGATGGTCAACGTGCAAGGAAGTAAAACAGAAACTGTTGACCGTCCGTGGTTTGTGTCTTTTTTTCGAGGCTGCTTTCATTTTGTTTTCCTTTGAGCCAAAATAGCAATACATTTCTATGCAGACAGTGGTATACAAATAAATATATATTTAGATATTTAGATATTGCCAGTGATGTCTATCTAGTATTCAATGACATATAGTACCTTCCTAGTGATTCTCAGGTATTTAGTGAGGACTCCATTTAATCAATAGTATTCTTTTAGGGACTGGGAAGGCGGCTCATTGGGAAAGTGCTTGTTTTGCATGCATGAGTCCCGGGTTCGATTCCTCAGCAACACATGATCAGAAAAAGCCAGGAATGGCCCTGTGTCTCAATGGTACCACACTAAACCAGAGCTGAAAAGCTGAGGGACAACACCCAGGCCCAGAGTTCAGGACCCACTACAGACAAAACACACACACACACGCACACACACACACACACACACACGCACACACAGTATTATTTTAATGCATAATAAACTATAAATTAAAATCAATCCATATCTTGTGAATTCTGGGTTTAATTTTATGCTAGACTAATTGACAAACTAGTCTTCCAACCATGACATTGACCACATTCCTCTGGTGTTCCTATGGACAGGCAATAGTTTCTTATGCTCTCCAGCCATTTGTAAATGTCATGACCGGGATTCAAACTCAGGGCCTAGGTGCGCAGATTGGCCTATGGCTTCACTGACAGCCTGCTGACAACAATGCCAGGTGACCTACAGGTTGCAGTTGTGTCATTTGGACCAGGATTGTCACCATGCAAGGAAAGTAAACTGAGAAACCTCTAACTGTTCGCAATTCATGGCTATTTTTCCTTGCCATTTTCAATTTTTTTTCCTGTCAGCCCCTGAAGACTAGAATCCCAGGATAGGCTGTGGGTCCAGAGGCTGCACCAACCCAGGCTAGGGTGATGGAAGCTGAGGCAGAGTTTCCACAACTTCCAGCTCCGTGCTTGGCTAAATAAATAAATAAATAAAACAATAAAATAATGAAATATATAGAAAATAAATTAACATAAAAAATTTAATATATTAAAAATACTAATGGAGCTCCCTGGCTTGGAATGAGTGCTCATTTTTTTTCTGCCAGGACTGGTATTTGAACTTGGAGTCTGGGAAACTCTAATGCACTATGGGGAATGGGGAAACTCACCCTCTTTGAATAAAAGCAACTCTGGCCTGTTCCTTAGGCCTGAATTCAATCCCTAGCCCTGTAAATTAATTTTCATCCACATTTGAAATGATTAATATCCACATACTTATGTTTACTGCATATTGCTTTTTTGTATTATTCATTCATTATATTTATGGACTATTATTACACTTATAACACATATTAAATTTATTATATCTTATGAAAATTATACAGATTTGCATATGTATTATATATCTTACTTCAGATCCAGGACATTCACAGAAATACTATAGTAGATGATTCCATCCTTAGAAAAACAGAAAGAATACACCAACCAAAGTCGAGTTTATCACTAGGCACCACAGTAGCTCACATCTGTAAACTACTCAGGAGGCTGAGACCTGGAAGATGAAATTTCAAAGCCAATGAATGCAGAAAAGCCTGAGAGATATCATCTCCAATTAACTGGCAAATGCCAGGCTACAGGCATAGCTGAAGTGGTAGAAAATCAGCTATGAACAATGAAGCCAAGAAAGAGCAAGCTGAGTTCAAATGTGAGGAGAGGAGGTAGGGGGATAAAAGGGAGAGAAATCCTCCAAAAACAGAGAACAAAACGACAATACACAAACCCCACCTAATTTAAGGTACCAACCAAACTGAAAAAAAATGAAGCTTGTTCAGTTGTATAACTTTACATTAACACATAAGATCTTAGGTGCACTTCAAAGCTATGTTTTTAATAATATATTTATATATATATTAATAATCCATGTATATATATATACATATATATATATATATATATATCTTTAAATAAACTAAGAATCCAGCCAATGAAAAAATACTTCTGAATTAGTGCCTTAACCATGGCATTATAAATTATTTGTACTAAAAGTGTATTCCAAGTTTCTTTTCTCAGAATCAGGAAGCTGTGATCTGAGGTTGGTGGTTCAAAGTCAGCCCAGGCAGGAAAGTCCATGAGACTTATCTCCAATAAACCACTAGAAAACCGAGGTGGCACTCTGACTCAAGTAGTAGATCCCTCGCCTTGAGCTGAAGAGCACAGGGATAACATCTGAGTTCAAGCCCCAGGGCCAAAAAATAAAATTTAAAAAAAGTTTGTTCATGCAGATCATAAAATTCTAACATTC
Organism: Dipodomys spectabilis; assembly: GCF_019054845.1. Lineage (NCBI taxonomy): Eukaryota > Metazoa > Chordata > Mammalia > Rodentia > Heteromyidae > Dipodomys > Dipodomys spectabilis. The sequence goes on from NW_024871045.1 coordinate 1,002,638, forward strand.
TGAGCTTTAGGAAACTTTTCTGCCAGGGTCTTATGCTCTTTAGGCAAATACTCCACTACTGAGATACATCCCAGTACCATTGTTTTTGTTTTTCATTTTACAATCCACTTTATTGAGGTTTTATTCAGAAACCCAACATTTTGTGCTATGAGGACTCCCCTAGTGTATTTCGTGGTAGGCACTGAGGAAAACTCATATGACACAAATGCAGAGAGTTTATAATTGTGGAAATAACACTAAATAGAAATAAATTCATCTGTCCCGACATTCTAGGGAGAAATGATGTCCTTATTTTCATTCTCACTCTTCAGGGCAGATGGTCAAAATAGAAACACCTATGTACTATGCTGAAATGTAAATGTTTAAACCCCTTTTTTTGAAAAACTCTCATGCTATAAAATCAATATATATCAAATAAAGGCGAAGTTAACTTAAAAAATATTAAAAATGCTAATGAAGCTCCCTGACTTGGAATGTGTGCCATTTTTTTTGTCTACAAGTCCTGGAATTAGAACCCGGGGTCTGGGTAACTCTGTTGCACTGTGGGGAAGGGGGAAGCTCGCAATGCTTGAAGACCAGTATGTCAGGCCTGTTCCCTAGGCCTGAATTCAAGCCCCAGACCTGGAAAATGTACTCCTTTACATATTTTAAAGATAGGATTAAACTTCCATACAGATGTTCAGTCTATATTATGTGTGGTGTGGTTATTGATTGTATGTTTTCTATTTTTCATTAATTTACCGTTTATTTTATTGACTGTGATGAATCCTAACTATGTATTACATTGTTTACATCCTATCACATACCATCTAGATTTGTAGATGTGTTCTCCATTATGCCTGACACCCAGGACGCTCCCATAAAAGGAAAACAGGTGTCACACTTGGCTTCATACTCCAAGATTAAATTTTTAGCAGTGCTAGGATCTGAATTCAGGGCCTAGCAGGTCCAATTCATGAATGGGTGAGTGTGAGCATAGCAGCCTCTAACCAATGAAGCTGTGAGGTGTTTCCCAGGTGCTGAAATCGTGACCCAGGATTGGCCAAAACAGCGATACAAGGATAGGCAGTCAGTAGTATACAAATAAATATATGTTGGTAAAAAGCACCATAGCCGCCTATGTATGATTGAATGACATATACTACATTCCTACCAACTCTTAGGTGTTTACTATACCATAATTAAAGGAATATTATTCTTTTCATGCTTAATGAAGCATGAAATTAAAATCAATCATTGTCCTAGGATTATTGCATCAAATTTTATGCTCAACCAATGCACAAACTTCTCTTTAATTGGTATTCCTATACATAGGAATGAGTGTCTTGTGATCCCCTGCCATTGGTAGTTGTCAGAACCTGGATTTGAACCCAGGGCCTATGTTGATAGGTTGGCCTATGGCTTCCCTGCTAGCCTGCCAGCCTTCAGCAATGGCAGGCGAGGTCCACTTTGCACCCATAGCATTCAGATCCAGGATAGTCATCATGCAAAGAAAAAAAAATTAAACCCCCAGCCCTCTGCAGCTTGCTACTTTTTGTACTATCTCACTTTTTTTTTCTTTCTGCAAGCCCTCTGGGCCTAGGATTCCAAGATTGGGTATGGGTCCCGAGGCTGCACCCAGCCTATGGTGATCGAAGCTGAGACAGAGTTGCCACGACCTGAGTTCAAGCCCCATGATCGGCCAAAAAAAAGAAAAGAAAAAGAAAAAAGAAAAAAGAGAAAAGACAAAAATTGATTATTTAACTAAATTTAAAAAATAGAGCTCCCTGGTTTTGAATTTCTGCCAGTTTTCTTTCCTAGACTGGGATTTGAACTCAGGAACTTGTAGCAATGTGAGGGAAAGTGCAGATTTGCTACTACTTGAGTTCAAACCCCGTGCCAAGACAAAATTAAAAAATTAAGTCACTGAGCTTGGCAGGGAGAGTCATTGTGGAGAAGGGAGGTAAGGGATGGTAGGGGGAAAACAAAGGAGGAGGTGACAATGCTCAATAGGAAATATACTCATGACCTTGCTCATGTAACTGTGACCTCTCTGTACATTTTTACAATAAAACCATACAAAAAATAGACAATATAGTATTCTGAGAAGCACTTTGAGGTTAAAGGAAGGATGTCTGAATAGATGTACAAAATTCTACACTGCTTTTTATTTAATGTTCAGCATGAAACTGAATAAACTGCTTCCATTAAAAAATTAAGTCACTGTCTTGGAACTGGGGCCAGTATTTATACCATTGGTGGGATTTGATCTCACATTCCAGGTAATTCTTTTATACCATAGGAGAAGGAAAAATTTACTGTCCTTGAGGAAAAGAAATTCAGGCTAGAGTTCCCATGTCCTGAATGAGGGCCCTGCAATGGAAAATATATTTCTACACATGTGTAATATATGATATATACTTACATGTGTATGTTTTTTACATGTTATGATTCTCATGATTGATTTTGTATTTATTTTATTTTTTATTTGATTCATTCTTTTATTGTTTTTCTATTTATATTATCATTCTCATTTATATTTTGCACATCTATTATAAAATTATACACAATAATTTAAGACATTGATTCATTTATCATTAAAAATTTTTGTGTTGAAACATGATACATAATTAAATGGAGGCATTTGTCACAGTCTTCTCACGTTTATAGTCTCTCCCAAGAATGAGCTTTGTCCTATTTATCTTTGGACACCTTCCTATAGGGATGTTTCTAGATGATTTATACTGAGAAGCTTTTTCTTGAGGACAGGCAAGTTGTGGGATAAAATTGTAAGTGGGAGGCTAGAAATGTGGCATAATGGTAAAGAGCTCACTCAACATGCATGAATACCAGGGTTTGAATCCTCAGTGCCATATACTCAGAAAAAACCAGACGAGGTGGAGTGGCTCAAATGGTAGAATGCTAGCCTTGAGAAAAACAATCCCCAGGACTGTCAAAAACAATAGACCAGATGCCAGTGGCTCACACCTGGAAAACTACCTCCTCATGAGGCTGAGATTTGAAGACCACAGTTCAAATACAGGCTAGGCAAGAAAAGCCTGTTAGACTCTTATCTCCAGTGAACCACTAAAAAATCCCATGTGGAGCTGTGGCTCAAGTGGTAGAGGGTTAGCCTTGACTGAATTGCTCAGGGACAGTTCCCAGGGTTGATACAAGACACACAACTGGAATAAAATTGAGGATTAATCAAAGTATGTTTCCTATTCGCTAATTATGAGAACATTCTCTGGAAAATCAATGCTGATATATACCAGAATTGGAGTCAAACTTCCAGGCTTAAGTGTAGCAGATCCACATGCCCATCCTCACAGACTCTAGCATTGTAACCTTGTGTCCACAGGGTTCTGAAAGGTCCAATGTTGAAAGGCTTAATATGGTCCCCAAGCCCTGTGTGATAAGCAGTTGACTTGTATTGTCAATGTCATTACACGTCTGAACCTAGCAGAGCACCAGTAGCTCTTGTGCATCACCCTAGATCAGGAGGCTGAGGTCTTAGGATCACTCTGAAGCCAGCCAGTGCAGGAAAGTCTATGACACTCTGACTTCCACGTCTGAAAGGTCAGATGTTCAAGAGCTTCTTGTTTTTCCCTTGGTGATGAGAAGTTACTCTAAATGTTCTTAGTGTTCTTGACCCATCGACCCATCCTGGGTTCAAATGAAGTTCTCAGGATCCATGCCCTGGCACTGTTAGCAGGAAGAACTCCAGTGTAACACTATTTGAAGGAGAGAAAACAGTTTCAAAAGCCAGGCTAGGTGAAGAGGACAAGGAGGCAGAATATACAAATTCAACAGGGAAGTGAGCTGCACAACCACATCACTCATTCCAGGCACAGCCAGCAATGGGGGAAAACCTGAAACATTTGTTAGAGTTACACCAGGGTCAGGTTTTTCTCAGCTTCCTCAAACAATGACAAACCTTCCTCCCTCAGGTGAAGGTAGCCTCAGGCTATCTTTAGGTTACCAATCGAGAGCCAGTTTAGTTAGGGAGAGGAAGGAACAGAGTAGAAAAGCCCTGCTCTCTGGTCTTAGGGAGTGGGTTTTTTACTCTCCATCTATCAGATTTAAAGGCCCTTCTTCTACTTCTGCCAGTCTTTTCTCCTTCCTTCATTCTCCACATCATTATTGCTAATCCCCAATCCAAGGTGAGGCAGGGTCATTTCTCTTTTGTCTCCAAGCAGCTGAGTTAGAACCTGGCTCTGCCCTCTTGGATCTGGGGCCTTCGCCTGCCTGAGAAGTGGGAAAGAGACATTCTTCCTGCTCTGTGGTTGTGTGAAGGTGATGCTGGTGTCCTGGCACACTGCAGAAGGCCTCATGACTGGGAATTGTTCCCTTCTTTCCTCCTGAAGTCCAAGACCAGCGTTATCTCTCATTTTTATATCTATCTATCTATCTATCTATCTATCTATCTATCTATCTATCTATAGGCCTTTCTTTCTTTCTTTCCTTCCTTCCTTCTTTCTTTCTTTCTTTCTTCCTGTCATTCTTCCTGTCTTTCTTTCTTTGTCTTTCTTTCTTTCTTTCTTTCTTTCTTTCTTTCTTTCTTTCTTTCTTTCTTTCTTTCTTTCTTTCTTTCTTTCTTTCTTTCTTTCTTTCTTTTCTTTCTTTCTTTCTTTCTTCCTGTCATTCTTCCTGTCTTTCTATGTATGTATGTATGTATGTATGTATGTATCTATCTATCTATCTATCTATCTATCTACCTATCTATGTACCAACCCACCTGCCTGCCTACCTACCTACCTACCTACCTACCTACCTACTACCTACCTACCTACCTAACTACCTACATAGTTATCTCTTTGACATTTCTTGGGCTTAACTCAAGGCCTGGGCACTGTCTCTAGCACTCTGCTACTTGAGCCACAGCACCAATTCTGGATTTTTCTGTGTATGTGTTACTGAGGAATGGAACCCAGGGCCTCTTACATGCTAGGCATGCACTCTCCCACTAATCCACATTCCCAACCCCCTCATCTTTTTTCTTAATGGTAGTTTTTACATATATATACTACCATTTTGTGTCTCCAAGTATAATTTTCTGAATACTGCTTTATTTCTATGAACTCTGATCTTCTCTTCCCTGCCTGATTTGTGACTGCTCCTGCATTGGCCTCATAATAAAATGTAAATAAAGGCTGCTGAGAGCTTCAGTGTGCATCTTATAAGGAAACAGGCCTAGAACTCTGGAAGTGAAAAGCAATAGGGCTGAAATGAAGAGAATGATGCAGTATGTACAATGAGCATATCTAAAACATAAATCAGTAAATAAAAGCAGAAGTTTTGCATACAGCCTCTTTGCACTTAGGGAAGTAATATACTCATGTAAGTAAGTAGGACACTAAACTTGGCTTTCTCTTTTTGAATTTTCTTTTGTGGCAATCCCATGGCTTAAACTGAGGACGCGATGCATTCCTCAGCTGTTTTTCACAAGACTGAGGTTTTACTACTGCCACAGCTCCACTTCCAGCTATCTGGTTGTTAAATGAACATAAGTGCCTCCCAGGCTTTCCTGCCTGGTCTGGCCTGTATCTCCTGCTTGGCTTTCTCTCTCAAATCTGGAGCTCTACCCTCTAGGCCACTGCTCCCCTTCTGGTTTTCTAGTGGTTTATTGGAGACAATAAACCTTGCCTCCTAGGGCTGGCTTTGAATGGAGATCTCCTGAGGAGGCTTCAAGAGGATTACCTCAGGGATTCACCTAGAAGCCGCTCCACCAAAACTTTAGTCTAAATCTCGAGAGGTACTAGAGAAAAACAGAAACAGGAACATGCTTCTAGTGTGTCCTAGATACTTAAGGTTGGAGATACAAAACACTCATAATTATTAGATCATTTTATAGGGAAAAGTAGCAATGCAGATAGTATGAAGATCGCTCCAGGTTTTGGTCCTCATGTCCTGAGACAGTAAATTCACTGCAGCTCACTGCTAAGTGACAGAACTGGCATGTCCTGTGGACATTTGTTCCTAAATATTGTAGCACTCATTTCTCACTTTTGGCTTCAAACCTGTGACCAGAGGGTAAGATGAAGAGAGAAAATACTCACAAAGAAAGCACGTGTAAAGAACATTAGTAGTTTACTTATAAGTCCCAACCATAGAAATGACCCTATTAAGAAGTCAGTCCAGATTATAAAACAAAGAACTAAAGAAAGAACTTGAAAGTGCCTGCTGAGTGCAATCCCAGCTCCTCAGGCGGCTGAGATGTAGAGAATTTGAGTTTGAAACCAGCCAGTGTAAGAAAGTCTTTGACAATGTTATTTCTAAGAGATCACAGAAAAACCCAGAAGTGGGGCTGTGACTCAAGCTTAATGCAGTACTCTTGAGCAAAAGGAGCTCTTGGACCAGGCCTAGGCTCATAGTTCAACCCCAGGACCTGCCCCCTCAAAAAAAAACCTGTACCCCAATTTCTTTGTCTATGTATGGATGTATTCCATAGGTGAAACACCGGAGTAGCTATGATGAATGGCACCAAGCAAGGAAAATTATATTCAATACAACGAGTTCATAACACAGAGAGTGCTTTTATGATATTGCATGTTTCAGGGCTCCCCTCACTGCTCCCAATGTAGCCTGAGGGTTTCTCTGCATCCCAGGCCTGTTGGAGGAAGTCTCCCTCATTGTCTGGACAGGAACACAAAAGACCTCATTCCAGTACAGCTGTGTACCAAATAACTCCATCTGGGGCAATTAGTGAGGATGTGTGGGTGGGCTCTGAAAGTCAGGAAAAAAAGGCCTCCTTGTACCCTTAGCTATCTCTCTTCCCAGTGCTCTCTTTTAACAGGAGACCTTCATTTTTGCCACCTCCCATGGCAGGCCAAGTTCTGTGCTCTTATCCTGCCTTTATGAGACTATATTCCGGTGTTCAGATACAGTGCTCAATATAATTCAGGAGTCTTTCTGGCAAACAACTAGGGCACTGAACATAATGAAACGTTTCATTGCCAGCAATGATGGGCCTATAATGCCTCTCCTAGGTTTCCAGAAGCTTGGGAAATCGAAGCACATGTTGGATATCACAAAGCTTCCTGTCATCTAGGACTGGTGAAGCTCATAAGGTTTTGAAACCTTTGACCTCTCCTAGTTGGGCCCTGGGTGGCTAGGTTTTGGGGTTGTACACAGGGTCTGGGTGCTGACCATTAGCTCAGAGCCAAAGTCTTTACCACTTTGTCACAGCTTCACTTCTGCTTTCTCTCTGTGTGTGAGTGCGTGTAAGTGCATGTGTGTGTGCATACACTAATCCTGGAGCTTGAACTCAAGACATGAGCACTTTACCTAGTTTCTCTTGTACAAGGTTTGCCCTCTCCCACTTGAACCACAGAGCCACTTCAGGCTTTTTCTTATTGATGTGGTTCTGAGAAATCAAGCCCAGGGTTTTATATATGCAAAGCACTCTACCCCTAAGGCACATTCCCAGCCCTCTACTTCAAGTTTGTTAGTTTGTTTCTGTCTTTGTTGTTGTTGTTGTCATTGTAGGAGTTGAAATCTGGGCCTGGGTGCTGTCCCTGAGCTCTTCAGCTCAAATCTTGTGCTCTACCACTTGAGCCAGAGAGCCACTTCCGGTTTTCTTGTGGTTCATTGGAGCTAAGTGTCTCAAGGACTTTCCTGCCCAGGCTAGCTTTGAACCATAATCCTCAGATATCATCCTCCTGAGTAGCTAGGATGACCGGCATGAGCCACAAGTTCCTAGCTTCCACTTCAGGTTTCTTAGTGGTGAATTGGAGATAATAGTCTCATGGTACCTTTTGTGTAAGGGATAGTTTGGAACCCAGATCTCAGCTTCTTGAGAAGGCAGGATGACAGACCTCGGTTATAGAACCCTAAGATGTGGCACTCTGCTGCAAGGGGGTCCTTGGCTCCATGTAGTGGAGTGCTAGCCTTGAGCCCAAGAGTATGGCTCAGTGCCTAGGCCTTGAGTTCAAAGTTCATGACTTAGAAAAATCAAGACAAAACAATTGTCTCCTATAGACACATCACTAGTCTTCAGTAGTACATAATTTTGTCCCTGCCATGGGGACAGATCTGAGCCTCAATATTCTTTTCTTCATACTCATGTCAGTTGTGTAGTTCTTACGAGGACAAGATGAAAGAATGCACCCTTTGAAGGACAAAATACTTAACACTCTTTTTTTTTTTTTTTTTTTGTCGGTCATGGGGCTTGAAATCTGGGCCTGAACTCTGTCCTTCAGCTCTTCAGCTCAAGGCTAGTGCTCTACCACTTGAGCTACAGCAACACTTCCAGTTGTCTGGTGGTTTATTGGAGATCACAGTTTCAGCGACTTTCCTGCCTGGGCTGGCTTTGAACCACAATCCTCAAATCTTAGCCTCTAGAGTAGTTAGGATTACAGGCGTGAGCCACTGGTGCCCACCTGCAAATAACCCTCTTTACAGAAGTAAGCACACAGCATCCTGTGAAACACTCAGCAACCAGCACCCAAAGCAGGACTCAGCACACTGCACCCTGTGAAGGACTCAGCACATAGTATCCCGTGAGGGCCCCAGCACCCCAGGAAGGACTCATCAAGTAGATATATCACACAAGCTGTCATTAGTATTAGGGTACTTTCATCAGTATCACCATTCTTTCAGAAATACATCACAAACAGCACAAAGTTCACATCTAATGATTCAGAGGGGTATTTTTGGGGGGGGATGGGAGTCAGCTACAGGGATTGCACTAAAATATTGGGGTTACTGTCCTAAGATCTTTTGTTCAAGGCTAGAGATCTATCCACTTTGATCCACAGCTCAGAGTTTCACAGACATACCGCCAGGGCTGGGTTTTAAACCCACCAGTGTCAGATCTCAGCCCCTGAGAATCTTGGATGACAGGGGTGAGCAAGCCAGCAGCATCTGGCTCTGTGGGGCTGAGTTGCAGTAGTATACCTCTGACTAAGTCAGTTTATATGGCAGCTGTAAGCACCAGACTCCCGGCTTGCTCTGTGATGAGGTACCCATCTTGGACCTTGAGTAAGAGTCTAGACAGAGTCCCTAAGCTTTTATGCTCAAAGCTAATGCTTGACTGCTTGAGCGAGAGTACAACTTCTGGATTTTTATATGCATATGGTAGTGAGGAATCGAATCCAGGGCTTTGTATGTACTAGCCATCATTATACCACTGAGCCCCAGGAGTGACAAGTGTATGAACAGATAAATGTGTAGATTGGCATATATGTATATATATATATATATATACATATATATATATATATATATATATATACACACACACACATACATATATATACATATATATGTATAAAACAAGAGAAAGATGTCTGTATAGTATGAAATTACATACATTACTACCCATTATTGACAATAAAATTATTCCTTCCATTTTTAAGTATCATGGTTGAATACATAATAAAGTATTAATTGAAAATTAGTCAATGTAGTATAATTGTTGTGTATAATTTTATAGTATACTCATACAGTAATTACTAATTTGTTACTGTTATAAAATTACATTCCTATGGATGTACATGGGAATGGGTTTCTTAGAATCTCAGGCCAAGACTTAGTGGCAGTCCCTGGATTCGACCTCCAGGCCTAAGTTGAGGTTTTGGCTATGGCTTCCCTAATAGCCAGCCAAACATCAGCATGCAATGTCATGTACACTTTCTGGGCCTTGTCATTTACACGCAGGATGGTCACAATTCAAAGGGGAAAAAATGTAAAACCACCTTCGTGTATTTCTCCATTTTATCCTTCTCCATTTTATTTTATTTCTTGCCAACCCCGAGATTTGAACTTGGATCTAGGATCCCAGTGTAGCTGTGGCAGAGATGCCAAGACCTGAGTTCAAGCCCCGTGCTTGGCAAAAATAAAATAAAATAAAATAAGGCCCTGGTTTGGAATTTGCACCATTTTTCTGGCAGGTCTGGGATTTGAACTCAGCATCTGGGTATCTCTGTGGCACTGTGGGTGAAGCGTAAGCTCACCATCCTTGAAGACAAGAATTTCAGACCAGTTCCCAAGGCCTGAATTGAAGCCCCAGCACTGGAAAAATACATACGTGAGCTTAGCGAGTATGGCATTTATTACCCTTATTCATTTAGTATTATTACACATATAACATTTCATTTATTACATCCTATCACACAGGATATATTTGCATATATGAGACCCAGGACATTTTTTCAGGAAGCAAAATGTGTCAAAAGTGGCTTCTTACTCCATGAATAAATTTTTGGCAATGCTGGGATTTCAACTCACAGCCTACAATGCCCAATCCATAAATGGGGTCAGAGTCTTAGCACATCAACCTCTGACAAACTGAGCTGCCAGGAAGTTCTGAGGACCTGTGGTCAAGCCACAATAGTGCCATATATATATATATATATATATATATATATGTATATATATATGTAGAGAGAGAGAGAGATGTGTAGATTGCTGTATATATATGCATATATATATGTAGAGAGAGAGAATGTGAGGATATCATTAAATTTTATATATATATATATATAGTTACAAATAATTAGTTATTAAGTTATGTCTCCATTTAATGAAGTATCATAGTTGAATACTTATGAAAGCATTAATTAAAAATTAATCAATATCCTTCCATTAGGGGAATCATAACATGGTGCTAGAATGGAAGATGTAAATGCAATAATTTTTGTGTGACTTTCTAAAATAGAATCATGAATTAACTGCAAATTTAATTATTTTTATAAGATTCCACTAGCATTCACATAAATAGGAATGAGTTTGTCAGGATCTCCTTCCATTCGTGTGTGGCAGTCCTGGCATTCGTACTCCAGGCCTGGGAAATTTACTTCGAATGCAAACCATTTGAATGACACTGAAGATTTCAGATTTTCACGATTAAAAAAGAACAACAAGAAGAAAAGAAAGCAGGTGTCAGAGGCTCCTGTATGTAATCCTATCTCCACAGGAGGCTGAGATGTAGAGATGCCAATTTTAATTCAGCCAGGGCAGGAAAGTCCGCAACACTCTTATTTCTAAGAGGTCACAGGAAAATATCCCTATGGGTTGTGGCTGTGGCTCAAGGGCTGAGAGCTACCCTTGAGAAAGAGGAGATCAGGGATAGTGCCTAGGCTCATATTTCAAACTCAGTCCTGTCAAAGAAAAAAAAAAAAAGATGGCAGTAACTCCATGTCTCTGTGTATTTATGGATGATGTGTGGATGATGGGAATTCAGCAGTTTGCCCATGACCAGATCCCCAACCTGGGCAAGCTGCGACAAGCCATCAGAGAGTACTAAGTCTGAGCCTATAGCTTGAGAAAAGCATCCTTCTCTGCCATTTAATAACTGAAGGCTTGCCTTGGCTGGGGTATGCAATGGGTGCATTATGTTCTTGCTGAGTTGTCCCACTGGAACATCTAGCAGCTAGCCGCTGCCTCTAAGGGAGACCACTGTTCCTAGGTGGTAGGAGTTGTGGAAAGTTCTGGCTCCATATTCCATAACACTCTGTAGGATGTGAGCCTAGATCTCTGAGGACTAGTGGCTATCACTCATTCATCATTCCTCATTGCCGAGTTTCAAACTGGTCCCAAATCCTGGAAAAGATATGAAATGGCCAGCGAATTCTTTTTTTTTTTTATACAGTGAAAGCAAGGGTTATACTGTGGGGGAGGGACATACAAAGCAACAAAGAAATAATTTTATAATTGCGTTAGAAACAAATGCATGAAAGAAAAAAACATTTTACATATCTAAGGGTTCATTTTCCTAACATCATATTATCTGACCTTTTCTGCTTGATTCATACATATACTAGATATTGCAAATAAGGCAAATCATGGGACCTATGTTTCTTTGGGCTTGGCTTACTTCACTTAATATAATTTCGTCCAAGTCTTTCCATTTCCTAACAAATGGGGCAATGCCATTCTTTCTGATGGAGGCATAGAATTCCATTGTGTATATATACCACATTTTCTTGATCCATTCATCTACTGAGGGGCATCTGGGTTGGTTCCATACCTTAGCTATGGTAAATAATGATGCAATAAACATAGTTGTGCTGGTAGCTTTAGTGTGGTCTTGTTTGTAAACATTTGGGTAAATGCCTAAAAGTGGGACTGCTGGGTCATAGGGGAGCTCTATGTGGAGACTTTTGAGGACCCTCCATACTACTTTCCAAAGTGGTTGAACAAGTTTACACTATCACCAACAATGAAGTAAGGTTCCCTTCTGTCCACATACCCTCCAACATCTGTTGTTATTAGAGTTCTTGATTTTTGCCATTCTAACTGGCGTGTGGTGGTATCTCAATGTTGTTTTGATTTGCATTTCTTTTATGGCTAGGGATGTTGAGCATTTCCTTATGTGTCTATTGGCCATCCTTCTTTCTTCTTCAGAGAAGTTTCTCTTTAAGTCATTAGCCCGCTTATTTATTGGGCAGTTGTTTCTTTGAGGATTTGTTGTTGGGGGATTTAATATTTTGAGTTCCAAGTATATTTTAGATATGAGACCCTTGTCTCATATCTGTAGGCTTTCTATTGATCTTGCTAGCTATGTCCTTTGCCATGCAGAAGCCCTGCAACTTCATGCAATCCCATTTGTCCAACCTTTCTTTGATTTGTTGTGTTTCCGGGTCTCTATTCAGAAAATTTCGGCCTGAGCCAAGGAGACCTAGGGTTTCTCCTATTCCATCCTGTAATGTTTTCAGAGTGTCTGCTTTGACTTCAAGGTCTTTGATCCATTTGGAGTTGATTCTGGTGCAGGGCGATATATAAGGATCTAGCTTTAGTTTTCTACAAATAGTTAACCAATTTTGCCAGCACCATTTACTGAAGACCCTGTCTTTCTTCCATTCTATTTTTTTAGCTCCCTTATCAAAGATTAGATGGCTATAGGTCTGTAGGTTCATTTCTGGGTTTTCCATTCTATTCCCTTGGTCCTGAGGTCTGTTTTTGTGCCAATACCAAGCTGTTTTGATTACTATGGCTTTATAGTTGAGTTTGAAATTTGGTATTGATATTCCTCTAGCAGTGTTCTTTCCGTTGAGGAGCGTTTTTTTTATTCGGGGTCTTTTATTGTTCCATATGAATTTTTGGATTGCCTCTTCTATTTCCTTGAAGAATGAGGTTGGAATTTTGATAGGTATCGCATTAAATTTGTAGATAGCCTTGGGAAGTATTATGGCCAGCGATTTCTGTGCTGAAAAGTGTATGCCAATAAATCCCACCCTCATAAATCCTGTTAGAAATAAACCTTGGACTGTGAATGTGGCTAAGTGGTAGAGTGCTTACCAAGGAAGCATGAAGCCCTGGGTTGGATTCTTCAGTACCACATAAACAGAAAATGCCAAAAGTGGCACTGTGGCTTAAGTGATAGAATGTAGCCTTGAGCAAAAGCAACTCAGGAACATGCCCAGACCCTGAGTTCAAGACACAACACTGGCAAAAAAATGTGAGCTTGGTGAGAAATACACTTCTGGAACTCAGAGGATGGCCGAAGTTATAGGTAAGAGGTTGAGGGCAGGTGGTGATGGCTCACACATGTAATATTAGCACTCAGGAAGTTGAGGTCTTAAGATTATAACTGCAAGCAAGTGCAGGCAGGAGTCTATATGATACTCTTTTCTCCAATTAAGCACCAAAAAAACCAGAGCTGTGGTTCAAGTAGTAGAATGCTAGCCTTGAGCATAACAACTTAGGGATAGCATCCAGGCCATGAATTCAAACCCCAGGACTGTCATACACACACACACACACACACACACACACACACACACACACACACACACAAACACACACACAAACACACACACACACACACACACACACACTGGAAATTCTACTTACCTATCAAAAAGAATATTGTACCATTTGTATCTCTCATTTCTAATGTCATCTGCCTTGTATCTCATTATCATTGTATTTTCCCTGTACTGCACTAACTGACACATGCAAACTGATGTAAATGATTTTCAGGGTTATGGGCTAACCATAGATTCCTGAGTATGAGTTCTCTGCTCATTCTCTTTGTCTATTCATGCCTTTGAGTAGTGATTGTACAGATTCATCTGTACCATTTGCTACAAAGAAAAGAGATGAACCATACATATATATGTATGTATATATATATGATTATATACATACACACATTTATACATACATGGATATATGCACACATATGGATATATATTGAATACCTGAGTACGTTTTATGTTTTCAAGAATTATGGAGCTAACAAAAATCACATGTATTTTCCTTCCTTTTCAATTTTTTTCAAAACATAAAGAACTTTGTTTCTTTTGAATATTAATTTTTAAGAGAATATCACCATCTCTGATTTGTCAGTTGCCTTGAAATTAGATGTTCAAATGGACAAAATTATTTAGGCTTTTTGGTGGAAGAAAGGAATATTACTAGGGTTCTATTCTCGGGTTCTCTGCTTGCTAGACAAGACTTTGTCTGTATAGCACCAAGCAGCTCAAATACTTTGCCATACTTCTAGTCCATTTTATTTACTTTAGTTCTTGAACTTTTTGCCCTGGTCTGATCTTAGATTGACTGAGACTTGCTACCTATGCCTCATAACATAATTAACTAGGATTACAGATGTGAACCACTAGGGCCAGCTCATTTGTTGAGATGTTTGTCTTGGCAGTTATTTATCTGGCCTGGCCTCAGACCATGACGCTTGTCATTTCTGCTTCCCAATCAGCTGGGATTACAGATGTGGGCTACTATACTTGGTGTACATAAAACCTTCTGTTTTGTGTTTTTTTGTGTGTGTGTCGGTAGTGGGGTTTGAACTCTGGGCTTGGTCGCTGTCCCTGCGCTCTATAGATCAAGGGAGCCACCTACCGCTTGAGCCACAGCACCAGTATCGGTTTTCTAGTGGTTTTATTGGAGATAAGAATCTCACGGACTTTCCATCTCAGGCTGGCTTTGTACCTTGATCCTCAGATCTCAGCCTCCTGAGTAGCTAGGATTTCAGACGTGAGCCACCAGTGCCTGACACACCTGTTTTTCAACAGAGGTTTTTATTGCAAAAATACTGTATAGAGGGGTTAAAGAGTACAAGTTAAAGAGTACATTTTCTATCAAGCATTGTTACCTCCTCTTTTATTTTTCCCTAACCCTCCCCTCCCACCTCCACAACTCCACTCCCCTCTCCTCCCTTCCCCTCTTCCCCGCCTATATTGTAAAGATCCCTTTTCAACATTGTGTCTTCTGCATCTCATTGTTACAATGGGTCAGCCTGTATCCGTATTTAACTATTTTGTTTTTTCCCTTCCCCTCCCCAAGCTAGAGAAGGGTGTATACAGGATGCAGTGAACCGACATTAAATACAGTGAAAACAGGGGTTATACCATAGGGGAGGAACATAAAAAGAAAAAAAACACATGGTAGATTATAAACCCTATCTTGGGGTTCATTTCGCTTAACATCATTTTATCTGGTTGTATGTACATAGCTTTTGAACTTTTATGCTTCTCTGAGACATATAATAGTTATTTCAAATAAGGGAAACCATAGGACCTATGTTTCTTTGGGTTTGGCTTACTTCACTTGATATAATTTTTTCCAAGACTCCACTTAGAGTTCCCCTATGATCCAGCAATCCCTTTTTTGGCATTTGCCCAAATGTTCACAAACAAGACCATATTAAGCTACCAGCACAACTATGTTTATTGCAGCGTTATTTAACATAGCTAAGATATGGAACCAACCCAGATGCCCCTCAGAAGATGAATGGATCAAGAAAATGTGATACACACACACATACACACACACACAGACGCACACACACACACACACACACACACACACACACACACACACACACACAATGGAATTCTATGCCTCCATCAGAGAGAATGATATCGCCCCATTTGCTAGGAAATGGAAAGACACAGAAACAATTGTACTAAGTGAAATAAGCCAGGCTCATATAACCATAGGTCCCACGATTAATCTTACTTGCAGTAACTAGTACAGGGTACTATATAACCATATAAGAAGATGTTATGTGAAATGAACCCCAAGATAGGGGTTATCTCTATATAGTCCCCCAAATAAAGTTGGAAGGGGAGCTGTCGTTCAAATACAGAGCATCACCCTTGAGGGAAAAAGCCTAAGTGACAAGGTAAGGTCATGAGTTTAAACCATAATATCAGCAATCAAAAAAGTTGATTTCTTTTCCTTGAGGTTTTTATTAAATTGCTCAGAAAATAATCAACGTTATATTTATGTTTAGCATTACTATTAAAATCATGATATATTTATTTATGTTATTCTTTATTTTCTTTTTTTTGTTGTTTTTTATTGTTTTTTTAATTGTGAAAATAAAGTACAGAGGGGTCTTTATTTTCTTAAATTTTACTTACACATTAATATCCAGTAATGATAAGAGATGATTACTGTTTCACACGTTTTTATGTCAGTTGAATATATGGATGAGAGGAGCATACAAGGAGTTTGGACTGAAAATAGATAATTGCAAGCTCTTCCCATAAAGAATGGATAGTTGAAGGAGCTGCGGGCATGTATAAGATAAACCAAAGAAACCAGCAAGGAAAGATAAGGTATGATTCTGGAAACCACACAATTTTTGAAGAAAAAAAACAGAGAAAATATGTGGCTTTTGGTAAGAACTTTGTAACCCACCTACATATTTGATTCCTTATTTCTAGCGGAAGGCATTTCAGTTAACTTTATTTTACAAAGTTAAACATGATTGACCTTTAATGCTAACTGGCCTCTGTCTCAGGTAAGCAATTATTCTACCCAGGTGCCAGGGTCTCATGCTTATCATCCTAGTTACTCAGAGAGCTGAGACCTCTAGATCGTAGTATAAATCCCATCTGGAGAGGAAAATTGGTGAGACTTTTCTGTTCAATTAACCATAAGAAAATTGGAAGTGGCAATGTGGCTCAAAGTGGGAACACTAATGTTGAGTAATAAATCTCAGAGACAGAACCCAGGCCCTGAGTTCAAGCTCTCTGAAATTATTCTTAAAATACTTGTTCTCAGTAATTCTTTAATTTGTCTAGAAGACTGTCTAAACTTAGAGATTTTTTTATTTCATGTTGTCAGAATTTAATTTTAAGATGTTCAGAGAAAAATTATGTATATTAAGAACTGGTTTGTATTGCTTTGTATTACGTATTGCTTCTACACCTACAGATCAGCTGGAAAGTAGATGGCCAAACCACTCCTACCCCCACCAAAGTTGTAAAGTTCATGTTTCGACATAATGATTTGTACATCTCATTGATGCAATGGGTCCACCTGTATTCTTAGTTAAACGATTTGTTTTTGCCCTTCCCCTCCACAAATTATACCAACATCAAATGCAGTGAAAGCAGGGGTTATACCGTGGGGGAGGGACATACAAAGCAATATAGAAATCATCTTATAAATATGTTAGAAACAACTGCATGAAAGAAAAAAAATTGAATACTTATCTTGGGGTTCATTAACCTAGCATCAACTTCATCTGACCTTTTCTGCTTGACTCAGACATATACTAGATATTGCAAATAAGGGAAGCCATGGGACCTATGTTTCTTTGGGTCTGGCTTACTTCACTTAATATAATTTTTTCCATGTCTTTCCATTTCCCAAAAAATGGGGCAATGTCATTCTTTCTGATGGAGGCATAGAATTCCATTGTGTATATATACCACATTTTCTTGATCCATTCATCTACTGAGGGGCATCTGGGTTGGTTCCATGTCATAACTATGGTAAATAATTCTGCAATAAACATAGGTGTGCTGGTAGCTTTAGTATTGTTTTGTTTGTTATCATGTGGGTAAATGCCCAAAAGTGGGATTATTGGGTCATAAGGGAGCTCTATGTGGAGTCTTTTGAGGAACCTCAATACTGCTTTCCACAGTGGTTGAAAAAGTTTACACTCCCACCAACAATGTAGTAAAGTTCCCTTCTGGGCACATCCCCTCCAGCACCTGTTGTTATTAGAGTTCTTGATTATAGCCATTCTAACTGGGGTGAGGTGGTACCTCAATGTTGTTTTTACTTGCAATTCTTTTATGGCTAGAGAGGTTGAGCATTTCTTCTTGTGTTTATTGGCCATCCTTCTTTCCTCTTCAGAGAAGTTTCTCTTTAAGTCTTTAGCCCACTTATTAATTGGGCATTTGTTTCTTTGAGGATTTGTTGTTGGGAGATTTAATTTTTTGTGTTCCAAGTATATTTTAGATATGAGACCATTGTGCATTGTATGGCTAGTACAGATCTTCTCCCAATCTTTGGACTTTCTAGTGATCTTGCTAGCTATGTCCTTTGCCATGCAGAAGCTCTGCAATTTCATGCAATCCCATTTGTCCCATTTATCTTTGTTTGTTTGTTTTTTTGTATTTCTGGGTCTCTATTAAGAAATTTCAGCCTGTGCCAAGGAGAACTAGGGTTTCTCCTATTCTGTCCCGTAATGTTTTCAGAGTAAGACTTGAAACTTTTAGAGTTTCAAATATTACAGGAAGATCTTGGATTCATGTTGAATGGATGTGAGTAGATTAAGCTCTTGCAAAATTCGTGTGTGGGGGGGGCGGGTTATGTTTATTATTGAAATCAAGGATTAGGAACTTGGTTCCTTTTTCTGAGATATACATTATGGTGTATCTTTGTTGGTGGTAGGCTCTGATTGCTTGCCTTTTCCTGACGTGTACAATCCAACTCTATTTTTCAATTAAAGTTCTTTCATTATTATTGAACTTATAGTGCTCTGATATTGCTTTGTCTTTAGTCTGCCATCTAGGATCTTCTTTTCCTCTTAAATGTTAACATTCAATATAAATTTTACCTCCTGACTGATTTCCCCCTTTAATCTGCATTTTGCAATAAGTATTATAATACCTTTGATCTCTGTATTCATGAAGAAAAACCATTTTGAATTCTTTGTTTAATGTAATAACACCTGGACAGAGTTGTTAGCACCAAGACCTTAAATTTTCTTTTGTAGTTTTAGTTTAAAATAAACTTCCTCCATGTTTTTAGCATAGGTAGATAAAGAATTCTCACAATGCCTCACAATTTTTATATTTCACTTTGTCTATGTGTCTTTGTCCCTGCTAAATTTTTCTGGATGCCTGTGTTAGCTACCCCAAACCCTGCAAAGCTGTTGCTGCTACCCAATTTCCTGCCACTGCAACTCAGCAATTACAGTCACACTTACCCTTTCCCTGGTATTCGCTTTCTCTGCTACTCATTTTGCTACCCATAAATCTTATCACCATGATTCCAGCCACCTGATCCCTGACACCCTTGTCTCTGCTACCGCATTCCCAAACAAAGCAAGGCAAGAGTAGGCACAGACAGTCGACTTGGGTACTCCTCTTGCAAGTACAATGGGACGTTATTCCTCAGGTATTTATTATGAGGGACTAACTAGTGGTGAAAAGAGAAGAGGTTACTCAGAGGGGACTAAAATCCAAGGATATCAACTTATAACTTGTTGCTAAGAAAAGCAGACCCTAAGGTGAAAGTTAATGAAAAAAGAAAATTTGACAAAAATATTGGCGATGATATAAAAAGTTTAGCTGAGTCTCTTGTACCAGTGATATGAATTATTTTATGACATAGATATGTAACTACTTTGCATTTTAAAAAGTATATGAAGATGCACATTTATGTGATACTTATATTAATTTATGGAATAGTTGCATATGATCATGTTAATGATATTCAATAGTTTATGCTTTATGATATGCTGATTTCTCTGCCTTTAGCAATATGAATTGAGCTCTCTAAAAATAAATGGAATTGCAATGTCAAATACTACAAGGAGATTACTGAGGCTAATCCCAAAATGAAAGCTGATAAAGAAAACTGAAAAAAGCTACAAGTTTGAAGGGAAGGGATCAGTGGTATATTACTAGCTTTTTAAACATTCTTAGAAAGCAGAACATGATTTTTGATTCTTGCATTTTGGAACCTCTTTAATGAGTAAAACAAAAAATTATCGAAATGACTGAAAATGCACTGACATGAATTATTAGATTAACATTATACTCAAAGTTGCCTTGAGATGCAGGCAGGCTTTATTCCTTTCCTATTAAATTAATGGAATAAGCTTACTTTTGAATGGTTGGACAGTCCATGACACTTGTTCCAAAGCAAGAAAAGATACTGGAGAGAAAAAAAAGAGGAAGGAGACTCAAGGCTGCTGAAATTAGCATATTTTCCATTTGGACTTTAATGGGTTGTTACTACAAAGAATTAGAATTTCATCTTAAGATAATAATTTCAAAATGGATGTGCTAAAGCATAGCTTCGAAATGTAATATTTAATGCTGTTGGATTACTTAAAGACAAAGGTTTACAGAAAACTTTAAATTCCAGAAAAACTGTAATGTACCAATAAACACCTAGAATAAACATAATTTAAAATTTCACCTGTTCAAAGCAAACCCTGGCAGGAAAGTCTGCGAGTCACTTATCTCCAAATAAGAAGTGGCTCTGTGCCTCAATTGGGAGAAGGCTCACCTTGAGCTCAAGAATTCAAGGATATGTTACTACCCAGGCCCTGAGTTCAAGCCCCATGGCTGACAAGAAGAAATTTTAAAAAATTAAACCATTAGGGCCGGAAGGAGACTCAGTGTAGAATGTTTGTCTTGCATGCATGAGGTCCTGGGTTCAATTCCTCAGCACCACATAAGCAGAAAAAACTGGAAGTGGCACTGTGGCTAAAGTGGAAGTGTGCTAGCCTTGAGCTGAACAGCTCAGGGACAGCACCCAGACACAGAGGTCAGGCCCCCCTACCACCACCACCACCAACAACAACAACAGTTAAAACATCAAACAGCCTGAAGATGTTGTCCAAAATAATGAATGCAGCATTATCCATTTACATGACTTAGTGAATTGAAACCTAGTTTACCAGTGGAGATGGTGGGCATTTTGTGTGTGTGCCAAAGCCTGCAAAATTATTTTGTACTTTAACAGGGAGGGAGAAAGGAGGAAATGGGGGGGAGGAGTGAGGTGTTTGGTGGACTTGCCTTTTGATTCACTGATTGTTTTCTGGAGTCAAATTCAGAGAAATTCTGCTTGCAATCCTAGTTACATGGGGAATTAAGAAGCCATGTCCTGTAAGTGGTTTTGTCCTGTCCTTGGCCTGGTTCTAACCACCACTGGATAATCCAAGTCCCACGTCAGGAACAAGATGCCTTGAAGACTACTGATCCATTGAGCAGGTGGACCTAACCACAGCCAGAATAGGTAGAAAATGCAATTCCGAGGGCAGCCCTGAAAATCTACAGCAGGTAGAAATTTTTATATATTTTTATTGTAAAAATACTGTACAGAGGGTTCAGAGTACAGGACTAGGTAATGAATACATTTCTTATACAGCATTGTTACCTCCTCCTTTGTTTTTCCCTTGCCATCTTTTCCTTCCCCATATCTCCAACTCCCCCCTCCTCGACCCCTGCCTGACATTGTAAATTCATTTTCGGCACAGTGTCTTGTACATCTCATTGTCACAATGGATCAACCTGCATCCCCATTAAAGCATTCTGCCATATCCCTTCCACTCCCCAAATTACAAATATATATATACGATGCAGAACACTTGAATCAAACAGGGGTATACCGTGGGGGGATGAACCTACAAAAGAAAGAAAGGAAAAACCACTTGTGTCTCTGACTTGGGGTACATTTTGCTTAACATCATCTTGTATGGTCATATGTTCTCAGCCTTTGATCTTCTCTGCTTGTCCTAGACATGTTCTAATCCTTGCAAACAAAGGTAAAACAAGGTAAACCATGGGTCCTTTGTTTCTTTGGGTCTGCTTACTTCACTTAATATAATTTTTACCAAGTCTTTCCATTTCCTAACTTATGGAGCAATGTCATTTTTTCTGATGGAAGCATAGAATTCCAGTGTGTGTGTGTGTGTGTGTGTGTGTGTGTGTGTGTGTGTGTGTGTGTGTGTGTGTGTGCCATATTTTCTTGATCCATTCATCTGCTGAGGTGCATCATGGTTGGTTCCATATCATAGCTATGGTGAATAATACTGCAATAAACATGGTATTGTTGGTAGCTTTGTGATCATTTGGGTAAGTGCCCAAAAGTGGGGTTGCTGGGTCATGGGGGAGCTCTACATGGAGTTTTTGAAGAAATTTCATACTGCTTTCCAAAATGGTTAAACAAGTTTACTCTCCTACCAATAATGCAGTAGGGTTCCCTTTTCGCTACATCCCCACCAGCATCTGTCATTATTACATTTATTAATTATAGCCATTCTAACTGGAGTGAGGTGCAATCTCAATGTTTTGATTTGCATTTCTTTTATGACTAGAAAAGTTGAGAATTTCTTCATGTGTCTAATGGACATTTTTTATTTCATCTTCAAAGAAGTCTCTCTTTAAGTCTTCAGCCCACTTAGTTATTGGGCAGTTGTTCCTTTGAGGATTTGTTGTTGTGGGATTTATGATTTTGAGTCCTAAGTATATTTTAGATATAAGACTTTGTCTGTTTTATGACTCATGAATAACTTCTCCCAGTAAGTGGGCTTTTAATTGATCTTGCTCTCTATGAGCTTCACCTTGCAGATGCTCTGCTTGTTACATGCAATCCCATTTCTACAACCGTTCTTTGATTTGTTGTTTATTGTTCTCTATTAAGAACATTTTGGCATGTGCTAAATAGCCCTTGTGTTTCTCTTATCCTTCATGTAATGCTTTCACGGTGTCTGCTTTTATTTTGAGGTCTTTGATCCATTTGGACTTGATTCTCATGCAGGCTGATATATATATATATATATATAGATAGATAGATAGATAGATAGATAGATAGATAGATAGATAGATAGATAGATAGATAGATAGATAGATATAGATATAGATATAGATATAGATATATATGGATCTAGCTTTAGTTTTCTACAGGTGTTTAACCAATTTTGCCAACACCATTTACTGAAAAGGCTGTCTTTCTTCCATTCTATTTTATTAGCACCCTTGTCAAAAATCAGGTGGCTATAGGTCACTTGGTTCATTTCTGAGTCTTCAGTCCTATTCCATTGGTCCTCAGGTCTGTTCTTGTGCCAGTACAAAGATGTTCTTATTACTATGGCGTTTCACTATAGTTTGAAATTTGGAACTGATAATGCTCCAGTGCTGTTCTTTTGGCTAAGGACTGACGAATCTACAGCCAGCATTATACTTAATGGTGAAAAGTTAAAGTCATTTCTTATAAATTCAGGAAAGAGATAAGGATGTCTGCTCTCTCCACTCCTCTTCAACTTAGTATAAGAATGTTAGCTGGGACAATAAGACAAGATGGAAAATTAAAGGGAATCCAAATAGGGAAAGATGAAGTAAAACATACAAGATGACCAATGGAGTAGAATTGAAACCCAGAAATGAATCTACAGTCCCATAGGCATCTAATTTTCGATAAGGAAGATAAAAAATAGCATGGAAGAAAGACAGCCTCTTCAGTAAATGGTGCTGGCAAAATTGGTTAACTACTTGTAGAAAAATAAAGCTAGATCTTTATTTATCACACTGCACCAGAATCAACTCCAAATGTATTAAAGACATATGAATCAAAGCAGACACTCTGAAATTTTTACAGGATGGAATAGCAGAAACCCTAGGTCTCCTTGGCACAGGCTGAAATTTTCTTAATAGAGATCCAGAAATACAAAAAAAACATCAAAGACAAATGGGAAAAATGGGATTGCATGAAATTGCAGAGCTTCTGCATGGCTAAGGACATAGCTAGCAAGATCACTAGAAAGCCCATGGATTGGGAGAAGATCTGCACTAGCCACACAATGGACAAGGGTCTCATATCTAAAATATACTTGGAACACAAAAAATTAAACCCCCCAGCAACAAATCTTCAAAGAAACAACTGCCCAATAAATAAGTGGCCTAAAGACTTAAAGCGAAACTTCTCTGAAGCGGAAAGAAAGATAGCCAATAAACACATGAAGAAATGCTCTTTAGTAATGAAAGAAATGCAAATAA
The DNA here is from genome assembly GCF_019054845.1 of Dipodomys spectabilis. Classification (NCBI taxonomy): domain Eukaryota; kingdom Metazoa; phylum Chordata; class Mammalia; order Rodentia; family Heteromyidae; genus Dipodomys; species Dipodomys spectabilis. The sequence goes on from NW_024871045.1 coordinate 1,026,556, forward strand.
AAACAGCATTGAAATACCACCTAACTCCAGTTAGAATGGCTATAATCAAGAACTCTAATAACAACAGATGCTGGAGGGGATGTGGACAGAAGGGAACCTTACAGTACTATTGGTGGCAGTGTAAACTTGTTCAACCACTTTGGAAAGCAATATGGAGGTTCCTCAAAAGACTGCACATAGAGCTCTCCTATGACCCAGCAATCTCACTTTTGGGCATTTACCCAAATGTTCACAAACAAGTCCACAGTAAAACTTCCAGCACGACTATGTTTATTTCATCATTATTTACCCTAAGATATGGAACCAACACAGATGCCCCTCAGTAGATGAATGGATCAAGAAAATGTGGTATATATACAAAATGGAATCTATGCTTCCATCATAAAGAATGACATTGCCCCATTTGTTAGGAAATGGAAAGACTTGGAAAAAATTATATTAAGTGAGGTAAGCCAGACCCAAAGAAACACACCTCCCATGGTCTTCCTTATTTGCAGTAACTAGAATATGTCTGAGTCAAGCAGAATAGGTCAAATAAGTTGATGTCAGGTCAATGAACCCTAAGATATGTATTCAAATGTTTTTTTTTTCTTTCATGGGATTGTTTCTAACACATTTATAAGATTATTTCTTTGTCGGTTTGTATGTCCCTCCCCCATGGTATAACCCCTGATATTGGTATAATTTCTGGAGAGGAATGGCAAAAACAAATCATTTAACTAGGGATACAGGTGGACCCATTGCAACAAGATGTACAAGTCATTATGTCAAAATCGAACTTTACAACTTTGGTGGTGGGGAGCAGGATTGGGTGGCGACGCAAGGGGAGGATGGGAATGGATGGATCCAGGAAACAAAGTGGGAGGCTACAACGCTTCAGAAGAAATGTACTCCTTATCTTGCCCAGGTAATTTTAACCCCTCTGTACAATATTTTCACTAGAAAAAAAATAATAAATTTAAAAAAAGAAAACAAAACCAGAAGATGACATGATCTTGTATTTAATGGACTCCATGGACTCCATTCCCAAGTTACTTGAGCTGATCAGAAACTTTGGCCAACTAGCAGAATATAATTTTGTCTCAATAAAACCAACAAAGAAAGGAATAAATAATAAACAAGAAAGGAATACACAGTTGGAAATTGGGGTTAATTTTGTCATTATGTTTTGAGAAGTCAAGTTCCCTATACAAATGCAACTCATATATAATGCTCAGTTGTGTTTTAAATTTTGTCTTAATTACAGAATATTTCTAGATGAAAAGGAGCTCATGATTCCCAACCAAATATTGTAAAAAGTAAGCATCATTCTGTTAGATTCCAAAGAAATGATGAAGGATTAAAAAGTTTAAGCCTGGATAAATAGGAAAGTTCATTTAATGTAGGACTTTGTAGACCTAGCTAAATTAGAATTTAGATTTAAAATAGATATTTTTGTTTGTAATTTAATATTCTATAAGATACTACAAAATTCTTTTCAAGTGAAAGATTTAATTTACAAATTCACAAATGATTCTGGCATTCTAATTGACTAGAGTAGTCTTTCAAGTGAGGTATAATTAGAACTTAGTTAATAGATAATCTCAACAGTTCATCTGTAAAATGATAATGTGAAAAATCTAGACAAATTGCCAACAAATTGATGATATTAATTTATAAATATAGAAAAAGAGCAATCTTTTGAGACTTTGGTGTAACATGGTATGTGGAGAGTAATTGTGTGACATCTTTTTTTCTACCTATACATAACACAGGAAGAAATTTCCTTAGTTATGTACCTCTGTACACAATGAGAAAAATGCTGGGTTAGAGGTTTGTTTTTATTTTGTTTTTGTTGTTTGGTTTGTCCTAGGACTTAACCTCTGGGTTTGGGCACTGTCCCTGAACCTGATTATGCTCAAGGTTACTGCTCTACCACTTGAACCTCAGTGCCACTTGGATCTGGCTTTTCCTTATGAGTTTATTGGAGATAAGAATCCAAGGAACTTTTCTGCCTAGGTGAGCTTTCAACCATAATCTTAAAATCTTAATATTAAGATATACAGATCTGGGAGTTCCGGGAAGATGGCGGAGGAGAAGCTGGAATCTGAACAAGCTCTTGCATAGAAAACAGTTTCAGAGTTCCAGTGAACAGTCCCAAGCCAGAGAATCACACCAAGTGTGCCATCACAGGACAGAGAGTTAGTCAAGAGAGGGGAAGCCAAGCAGACACATCTGAGCAGCTGCCGCTGCGGCGGCAGGGTCGCAGCGGCGACCACCGCCGCGGAGGCATACCTGAGACGCAGTTCGGGACAAAGGAGCCAGACGCAGCGGACGAGCGGATTCTACTCAACACCAGCAAGAACCGACAAGGAGCGGACAACTTCATCCTGCACTTTGCAGACCAGAGACGACCCGGGATCCAAGACTCCCCGTGAGTAGAAGCCCCGCTTCCTCACTCCTTCTCTGGGAGCAGAGGAGGGAAGGCCACCCCTCCCCCCCCCAGCACCGGTGATCTCCATCTTGGATACCGACAAAGCTCGGAGGAGCGGCTAGCTCCAGCTCAGGCCTTGGAATAGAGCTAGTCATTTGGCAGTTCACGGGAACTTGGCGGCGAGGTGACCTCACAGACTCAGTTCCATCCAGGGAGGGGTCGCCCAGCTCAGGCACCAGCCATTCGAGTGGCTCTCCTCGCTGGGTGGCCAGAGCCAGAGGCTGCCCCTCCCTCTAGCAGCCACCACAATCAATTGAAAAACAGAAACCCTGAGAATGGCTCCAGGCTGGGTGCTGTGAGTTTTTTTTTTCACAAAATAGCCCCAGGGAAAAGCTACTGTTCCTTGAAAGACCTCAACTCTACCCAGAACCTAGCCTCATCACTGCATCCCCCTCTTTTGTGATTCTCAAAGCAGATCACCCTCCCAGTAAACTAACCTGGGAGGGGGATCTCAAAATCTTGGGTAAAGCAGAGCATTTTTCTGCCTGTTCCAACAAACTGACTTAAGAAACCAATCAAGCCACAGGACCTCAAGCTGACCAGAGACTCCAACCAGACTCTGGTTACAGACAAAAGGGAGATACAGGACTCTTCCCACCCCTCCCAAAAAAAAAAAAAAAAATCAAAGAACTTTTTTTTCTTCTTCTTCTTCTTTTCTTTTTTTCTTTTTCTTGTTTTGTTTTTTTTTCGTTTTTTGTTACCTTATATATATATAAAAAAATTTTTTTTTTGCTTTTCTAAAACTTTTATTAATCTTTAATTTTTGCCTCTTCTGAAAAAATAATTGTTTTCCATTAATTTTTTTTTCTCCTCTTATAATTTTTATTTTAGGAATACGTGAATGTGTGTTTTCTTTTCTTTTCTTGTCTTCTTTCTCTTTTTCATTCATTCTTAATTATCTTTTTGTTTTTGTTTTTTTTCTAGCTCTACTGAACTTCTGATCTTTTCTTCTCACTTTCCTATCCTTTCCAACTTTTCCTCTTTGTTCACCTTTATGTGACTTAACTCTTGTCCTGCACATCCTCAGATAAACCCGTAGTTAACCAGTAGACCCTATCCCCCATTGTGTACACACTTAATCCACAAACTTATTACTCAATTCAAAACCTCTGAGACTTAAATTCATTAATAACAGTACTACCTCTTTATACCTATATAATATTTTAAGCATTTTTTAAAAGTTTTTCTCATCTCCTCTATGTCCCTCCCTTTCTCTCAACATATTCATATCCCTCTATAAATAGATGGTCTTTTAATCTCTAAAATAACATTAATTTTTACGTCTCTATTTTTTTTCTGGTCTCTTTTCATTCCCCTTTCCCTTTCTCCCCTTTTCTCTCTCTCTCTACTTACATCCTACCCAACCTATTTCCTGCATTGTGATTAGGACATAGTTAACTCTCCCTGTGCCTTCCCACACCAATCTATTCCTATTTTTTACCCACATCTCTCCCTAACCCTAATAATTTCTGGTTTTCCAAATTCTTCTCTGCGGTTCAAAGTCCTTTAACATATAGTTGTTTGATGTCGAATAGATGTATCTGTTGAACTAGATTGTATCTGTAGACTATTGACTGTACAAATGCAAACTTTGGTTGATGGTTGCCTTAAGATAGTGTTCTAGCACAAAACTGGTGCTATCTTCATCTCAAATGGGCAGAGTAAGCCGGAAAAACACAAGAAAAATGGCAAATTCGGGTATCTCAATTCCCAATCCTGATAATCAGGGGTTAGAACAGATAATGAATAATCCAGAGGAGAGTTCCCAAACAGCTCTACAAACACTGCTGGCAAACATGATAAATGAAAAGTTTGACAACGTACAAAGGACTCTGTATGAGCGTGATAGGGAGAGAGAGGAGGCATCCCAGAAGTTTATACAGGAATATCATAAGCGTGAGGAAGCTACTCAAAAACTGATACAGGATTTGCGTGAACAACTTGAGAATACTCAAAGAGAAAGGGAGGAATGGCGTGAGCAGGCTGAGAACACTCAAAGAGATCTGCAGGAATCCCGCGAACGGGAGGAAGCTAATCAAAGAGTAATACAGGAATTGAGAGACCAGGTAGAGAACACACAAAGATCACTAAAGGCATTCATGGAATCCATTAACAAAGAGCTGAAGGAAGTCAGGGAGACCACAAAGGGAATGCTGAATGGAACCCAACAGAAGGAATGGGAGCCCAAAGAAACCATAACCAATCAACTAAGTGATTTGAGGACAAACACTGAACACCAAATTAAGGAAGTAAAGAAATTCATACAAGACCTAAAACAGAGCTTCAACAAAGAACTTGAAGCCATCAAAGCTGACCAACTAGAAGGAAAAGAGATAAAAAACAAAGTAGAGAGTCTTGACAGCAGGTTAGAACATGCAGAAGATCGAATCTCAGGGATTGAAGACAGCCTAGATATTATAGAGAAAGAACATACAACCATCCAAGACAAGTCCAAGAAATATGATAGATCTATCCAACACCTGGAAGACACCATCAGAAGGCCTAATCTAAGGATAATGGGTGTAGAGGAGCACCTAGAAACAGAAGTTAATGGTCTAGGAAATCTGTTTAACAGGATCCTAGCAGAGAACTTCCCAAACATGCAAAAAGATAGGCCTGTCCAGATACAAGAAGCCTTTAGAACCCCAAATAGACCAGACCAGAATAGGACATCCCACCGTCACATTATAATCCACACAGGATCAACTCAGAACAAGGAAAAGATCCTTAAAGCTGTCAGAGAGAAAAGGGTAATCACTTATAAAGGGAAACCAATTAGAATCACCTCAGATTTCTCAGCAGAGACAATCAAAGCAAGAAGAGCCTGGAATGATGTATGCCATGCCCTAAAAACAAACAACTATCAACCAAGAATACTGTACCCAGCTAAACTCTCCTTCATAACTGAAGGCCAAATAAAAACCTTCCATAGCAAAGAAAAATTGAAACAATACATCTCCACCAAACCAGCCCTACAAAAGATTCTTAAAGATGTCCTACACATAGAAAACCAACAAGACCGCAATAAAGGCCAAGAAACTGCACCCAAACTGAGAATCCAAGAACCATAGGAAGAACCCAGTTTTCGGAGCCCCCAAGAAGGTAGATAACATGGCAGGAACTCCCAAATACCTCTCAGTCCTATCTCTTAATGTTAACGGACTGAACTCTCCAATTAAGCGACATAGACTGTCTAGTTGGATTAAAAAACAAGACCCTTCTATCTGCTGCCTGCAGGAGTCACATCTTGCCCGTAAAAACAAACACATGTTCAATGTTAAAGGCTGGAACAAAATCTACCAAGCAAACGGACCGCATAAACAGGCGGGAGTTGCAATCCTAATATCAGATAAAATAGACTTCAAATTAAAATTCGTGAAAAGAGATAAAGAAGGTCGCTACATACTAATTAAAGGATCTCTCCTTCAGGAGGATATTACAATTCTAAATATCTATTCGCCAAACAATGGAGCACCCAAATTTATCAAAGAAACACTACTTTCCCTCAAATCCCATATAGATCCAAAGACATTAATCGTTGGGGATTTTAACACACCACTCTCCCCACTAGATAGATCAACTCGGCAAAAACTCAACAGAGAAACCGCAGATCTAAACAGCTGCATAGATCAACTAGACTTAACAGACATTTACCGAACATTTCACCCAGCAGCATCAGAATACACGTTTTTCTCAGCAGCACATGGAACGTTTTCTAAAATAGACCACATTTTAGGCCACAAAGCAAACTTGTCTAAATTCAGAAACATTGAAGTTATACCTTGCATTCTCTCTGACCACAAGGGAATAAAGTTAGAACTCAACACCAAAAGCCACCAAAGAAAGTCCGGTATCACATGGAGGCTGAACAACACACTGCTGAATCATGAGTGGGTCATGGAAGAGATTAGAAAGGAAATTCAAATGTTCATGCTATTCAACAAAAATGAACACACAAAATACCAGCTCCTCTGGGACACAGCAAAGGCAGTACTCAGAGGCAAGTTTATAGCTCTGAGCTCCTACATCAACAAATTGGAAAGATCTGAAACTAACAATTTAATGACACATCTAAACCTCCTTGAAAAAGAGCAGCAAGATAAACCCCAATCCAGTAGACGGAAAGAAATAATCAAAATTAAATCAGAATTAAATGAATTAGAATCCAAAAAAACTATAGAAAGAATCAACAAAACAAAGAGTTGGTTCTTCGAAAAACTCAACAAAATTGACAGACCCTTAGCAAATCTTATCAGAAGAAGAAAAGAACACACCCAAATTAATAAACTCAGAGATGAGAATGGAAACATCACCACGGAAACAAGCAAGATTCAGAACATTATAAGGGAATACTTCTCAAAACTTTATGCTAATAAGTTTGAGAACTTGACAGAAATGGACCTCTTCCTAGCAAATATTGACATGCCAAAACTAAACCAAGATGAGGTAAACTATCTTAACAGGCCCATATCAAGCATTGAAATAGAAACAGCAATAAGAGACCTCCCAGCTAAGAAAAGTCCAGGACCAGATGGTTTTACAGCGGAATTTTACAAGGCCTTCAAAGCAGAGCTCACACCAATTCTCCTCCAACTCTTCAATGAAATTGAAAGAGAAAGCTCACTACCGAACACATTCTATGAAGCCATCATAACCCTCATCCCAAAACCTGGCAGGGACTCATCAAAGAAAGAGAACTATAGACCCATTTCTTTGATGAACATTGATGCAAAACTTCTCAACAAAATTTTGGCCAACCGACTTCAACAATTCATCCAAAAAATCATACACCACGATCAAACAGGATTCATTTCAGGGATGCAAAGCTGGTTCAATATACGCAAATCAATTAATATTATTCATCACATCAACAGGAGCAAGAATAAGAACCACATGGTTATCTCAATAGACGCAGAAAAAGCATTCGACAAGATCCAACACCCCTTTATGATGAAGGTTTTGAAAAAATTAGGAATCCATGGAACATTCCTCAATACAATAAAGGCTGTATATGACAAACCTACAGCCAGCATTATACTCAATGGTGAAAAACTAAAGCCATTTCCTCTTAACTCAGGAACAAGACAAGGATGCCCACTCTCTCCACTTCTCTTCAATCTAGTATTAGAATGCCTAGCTACAGCAATAAGACAAGATGCAGACATAAAGGGGATCCAAATAGGGAAAGAAGAAATAAAACTCTCCCTCTTTGCAGATGACATGATCTTGTATTTAAAGAATCCCATAGACTCCACTCCCAAATTACTCAAGCTGATTCAAAACTTTGGCAAAGTAGCAGGTTATAAAATTAACCCCCAAAAATCAATGGCTTTTCTGTATGCCAACAATGAGAAAAGTGTGGCTGAAATTAGGAAAGCAACTCCATTTGTAATAGCCCCACAAAAAATAAAATACCTAGGAATTAACTTAACTAAAGAAGTGAAGGACCTCTATGATGAAAACTTTAAAATCTTGAAAAAGGAAATCAACACAGAACTTAAAAAATGGCAAAACCTCCCATGCTCCTGGATTGGAAAGATTAACATCGTGAAAATGGCAATACTCCCCAAGGCTATCTACAAATTCAACGCAATACCTATCAAAATTCCACCCTCATTCTTCAAGGAAATAGAAGAGGCAATCCAAAAATTCATATGGAACAATAAAAGACCCCGAATAGCAAAAACGCTCCTCAACGGAAAGAACACTGCTGGAGGAATATCAGTACCAAATTTCAAACTCTACTATAAAGCCATAGTAATCAAAACAGCTTGGTATTGGCATAAGAACAGACCTCAGGACCAATGGAATAGAATTGAAAACCCAGAAATGAACCTACAAACCTATAGCCATCTAATCTTCGATAAGGGAGCTAAAACAATAGAATGGAAGACAGACAGCCTCTTCAGTAAATGGTGCTGGCAAAACTGGTTAACTACATGTAGAAAACTAAAGCTAGATCCTTATATATCACCCTGCACCAGAATCAACTCCAAATGGATCAAAGACCTTGAACTCAAAGCAGACACTCTGAAAACATTACAGGATGGAATAGGAGAAACCCTGGGTCTCCTTGGCACAGGCCGAAATTTTCTGAATAAAGACCCGGAAACACAACAAATCAAAGAAAGGCTGGACAAATGGGATTGTATAAGGTTGCAGAGCTTCTGCAGGGCAAATGACATAGCTAGCAAGATCAATAGAAAGCCCACGGACTGGGAGAAGATCTTTACTAGCCATACAACGGACAAGGGTCTCATATCTAAAATATACTTGGAACTCAAAAAATTAAACCACCCAACAACAAATCCTCAAAGAAACAACTGCCCAATAAGTAAGTGGGCGAAAGACTTAAAGAGAAGCTTCTCTGAAGAAGAAAGAAGGATGGCCAATAGACACATGAAGAAATGTTCAACATCCCTAGCCATAAAAGAAATGCAAATCAAAACAACATTGAGATATCACCTCACTCCAGTTAGAACAGCAAAAATCAAGAACTCTAACAACAACAGATGCTGGAGGGGATGTGGACAGAAAGGAACCTTACTTCATTGTTGGTGGGAATGTAAACTTGTTCAACCACTTTGGAAAGCAGTATGGAGGTTCCTCAAAAGACTCCACATAGAGCTCCCCAATGACCCAGCAATCCCACTTTTGGGCATTTACCCAAATGATCACAAACAAGGCCATACTAAAGCTACCAGCACAACTATGTTTATTGCAGCATTATTTACCATAGCTAAGACATGGAACCAACCCAGATGCCCCTCAGTAGATGAATGGATCAAGAAGATGTGGTATATATACACAATGGAATTCTATGCCTCCATCAGAAAGAATGAAATTTCCCCATTTGTTAGGAAATGGAAAGGCTTGGAAAAAATTATATTAAGTGAAGTAAGCCAGGCCCAAAGAAACATAGGTCCCATGGTTTCCCTTATTTGCAATATCTAGTATAGGTATGAGTCAAGCGGAAAAAGTCAAATAATGTGATGTTAGGAAAACGAAACCTCAAATATGTATTTTAATGTTTTTGTTTCTTTCACGCATGTGTTTCTAACGCATTTATAATATTATCTCTTTGTTGCTTTGTATGTCCCTCCCCCACAGTGTAACCCCCGCTTTCACTATATTTGATGTCAGTATAACATGTGGAGGAGATGGGGACAAACAAGTCGTTTAAGGATTCAGGTGGACCTGTTGCAACAATGAGAAGTACAAAATGTCATGTCAAAACCAGCTTTACAATGTCGGGGGGGGGGGGAGGGGTGGTACGATTGGGTGGGAGGGAGGGGGGAGGCTGGGAAGGGAGGTGAAGGGTAAACAAAGGAGGAGGCTGCAATGCTTGGTAAGAAATGTATGCATTATCCTGCCCATGTAATTGTAACCCCTCTGTACAGTATGTTCTCAAATAAAATAAAATTAAATTAAAAAAAAAAAAAAAAAAAAAAAAAAAAAAAAGATATACAGATCTCCTGAATATCTATGATAGATAATATATATATGTAATAAAAAACATAAAATAAAAATAAATAATATTTGCAAGTGTTCTGATCTCAAGAATACCACTGCGGGGAAAATGATGTAGCAAAGTGTAGTGTAGTATTCTTTCCACAATAGGAAGTACATCACATTAGCAGAAGTGTAGTATATTTTCACAATAGTGATAAACTAATCATGAATTTAGGGAATTTTAAGTTGCACCTTACAAGTTGGAAACTGTTGGGCTAGGATGATTTTACAGCATAAAAACTTGGGATTGATTGTCATAGAAATAATAGCTTAATCTGATGAACAAACGTTTACTCTTACGGAATTATTTATTGGAAGTGGCGCTGTAGCTCAAGCGGTAGAGCACTCACCTTGAGCTGCAGAGCGCAGGGACAGCGCCCAAGCCAAGAGTTCAAGCCCCACGACTGACCAAAAAAAAAAAAAGGAATTATTATAGATACTTCATAGTTTTATCATCTACAAGAACGTGTCTATTTTTTCTATTGACTTTTAAGTATGTAATGCCTCATTGAAAAATGCATCTATTGCAGAATTAAATAAAATGCAAAGAGGTACTATTTTGAATGTCTCTGGTATGGCATTTTCAGAATTTGAAAATGAGTAGTTAGTAGTCATAGGAATGTTGAGGAACAGATATATTCTGTCCTCTTAACAATTAGTCAGTTTTCAAAGTTAGGAGTTTCCACAGATGTGAACTGTTTTCTGTTTTAGTATGAGACAATACTAAAATAATGTTTTTTCCAAAGAATGGCAAGTATATTCTGAAAATATTGCATAGTTTGATAACAGTTGAGATAAAGAAAGAGCTAATTCAAATTAGCAGCCAAAATGTTCATTTTTTTAAAAGGTAATATACATAGAATAATATTTACTATACAAATCCAGTGAAAATATATTTTATGTAGCTATTTTTTAACTTAATTTTAATGTCAAGGTGATATATAGAAGGGATTACAGTAACTGTAAGATATTGAATACATGACATGTCAAAATTTTTACCCCCTCCTTCATTTTTCTCACACTTTTCTTCACCCCAATACCCCTCACAAGTTGTAATGTAAATTTTCAACATGTTGTCCTGTGAGTATTGCTATTGCATTGGTTTGCTTTTGTCCTTTGTCTCGACATTTTATTGTTATTCTTCCCTTGCCAAATGAAGATAAATATATATACAATATACAGGATACTGAAATAAAATACAATACTGGACATACCAAAGGGGAAAACACAAAAGAAAAAAAGAAATCACATCGTACCTTAAAAACAACAACCACAAAGAAAAAGCGCTCTTTCCATATCTAGCAGTTTATTTTGCTCATCATCATTTTATATGGTCATTTATACATAGCTATGGAGCCATTCTGCTCATCTGCTAGGACTATCTTAGATATTTCCTAGTTATTACAAATGAGGGAAACCATGGAATCTGTTTCTTTGTGTCTTGCTTATTTTTCTTAGTAGGATTTTTCCAAGTCTTTCCATTTCCTTATGAATTGGAAGCATAGATTACTCTGTACATATATAAACCACATTTTGTCAATTCGTTCATTTACTGAGTGGCATATTGCTTTAAAACATGATTGCATATAAGTATCACTTAAGACCATTCAAAAATGACAGATGCAAATTGTCATGTCAAAAACGAGCTTTACAATGTCGGTGGAGGGGAGCGGGGGCAAGGATTGGGTGGGGGAGAGAGGGGAGGCTGGGAAGGGAGGTGAAGGGTAAACAAAGGAGGAGGCTGCAATGCTGGGTAAGAAATGTACGCATTATCCTGCCCATGTAATTGTAGCCCCTCTGTACAATATGTTCACAAATAAAATTAAAAAAATGACAGATGCCACCTCACTAGATATTCTAATATCATGATTTCTAAGTAAGATAGTATTTTATGGTGGTACAAGTGTTGAGATATAGGATGAGTCTAAGGTATATATTGCACTGAATTAGACAGGAAGATATCCAATATCATGTAGGATAAAAATGGTAGTGACAAAATATTTCCCTTGAGAAAGATATAGGAGGCTGCTGGAAGTATGAAGTAGTTCAGATAATTTTGAAGAACTTAGAAATTCAAGCTCAATTATGTCTCTTTAAATAATAGTTATGTAAGTGGAAGGACAAAAGAAGGGTAAGAGAAGAAAATAACTGACAGTAGATCATTGTCCCAAGTTAAAGTATAAAAAGACATAATCTATAACTTCTAAGTTAAAGTGAGACCAATATAATACGTCCCACTTAATTTAGGTACATGCAAAATATTTACTTGGCTTTTCCCTACTTATATGCTCCAAAATAAATGAACAGTTATAAGAAAAGTTATGTGATTGCCATTGCTTCAACTTGAACACTAACTGTGCTCAGCCCTATTTTCTCACTTTGCACTTGGAAAACAGTCCTTAAGTTGATGATGTTGTGGCTGATTAGCGTCAGAGTTAGGGGCTTCTACTTGTACAATTATCCCATAATAGGTTAAAGCAGTTTTCCCCCAAGATATCCAACTACATTGTCTGAATCTGTACTTTGAACACACCCTCACACCTGAGCACATTATTTGAAATTATACTTCAGCTATTCTTGGCACATTCTACTTTGTGCCTTTGTCTTCTTTGCACATTCCTTTTCAGTTCATAGTTGCTCTATTTCCATTTCATCTGTACAAATTGCTAAGAACATTGTTCAACTACCACTTCTTGTTTGTACACGCCCAGTCTATGAATGAAGGTACTTTGTCCATGTTAAGCAATAGGGTAATACTCACTCTCTGAGGAGAAAAGTTCCACAATATAACCCTATGCCCACATTAAAGGATGTAGAATTTAAAACATTTTGAGACAAACAGTGATATTAGAATTGAAAGGCTTCTTAGGGACATTTTCCTGGAGTTCATTAGTTTACCCAGGAGAAATATATATATCCACAAAATTTGGAGCTATTTAGTAAGTATCCGAATTAACATTAGATCCTAGATGTTGTGTTAATACAAGTCACGATTGTATTATTGTTAAATCAGAATCCTTCACTACTTGACAATGTGTATGAGAAAATGAAAGAAAGGCATTAAAACAAAATGTCTTATCTTTTTAGGAATTTAATCCTAGGGGTGAGAGTAATGTCTGAACTTTTCCATTCAATAAAAGCTTGAAGTTTATAAGAACATTTTCCTACATATAAGAATTATTGTCAGGTTGGTTGACAGGGTTATTTCAGCATGGAGATTTACCTAACAAGAATTAGATTTCAATAGTGTATATGGCAGTTATGATGTGTCAATGGCTATTGAGGCATTTTCTATTCTAAAGAGGAATAAATTCCTGGAGTCTTCCGTCACATCAGTAAAGCTGTATATTCAACCTAATACTTGGTGTTACTTGTCCTACATTTATAATGAGTAGGCTGATAAGATATCCAAATATATCTAAATATATTTCAATAAAATCCCACAGATATGGGTAGATGGGTCACTAATTGGTACTGTAGGACAAATTAGGCCTGTCTGTTCAAGCTAAAATCTCCTGGCTAAATAAAGTTTTCAAAAATATTCACACAATACCAATGAGTAAAGTTCATGACAGTTATATCTGTATATTTCTAAGGTCAGGATTAAAGCATTTATACCCAACATTTAGAATCAACATGATCTGCTGAATTAATGGATCCAGAATTTATGTCTTCACATTCATATCTCAACATTTTACCAATATGACTTTCACCAAAACACTATTCTTATTGAACTTGTCTATGTCCTTTTACTTTCCAAATCCAAACAGTAGATTTCCTTCAATATCTTTCTGAAAATTCTTTCCTTCCTTTTCTTCTGTAAATCTGTGTTTATTACTTTTTTGTTTCCTTATTTATCTATTGCCTCCATCTTCTCCACACTGGTACTCACATTGTTCACACTTTAGTCAGAACTTTCCTTTTACTCTTCCCTTTAATAATGTCCCTGATTTCATTATTATTTTTCCTATTTATGTTCATGGATATTTTGATGATGTTCAAACAGACTTGCATCTGTTTAACATAAACCTTAGAACTAGCAGAGAGTTTTTTCCTCTAAATCCATCTTTTCCACCTGTAGTCCTTATCACCAAGAATGTAACTAACACAGTTAGGAGACAGAGATGTGGAAACACTTTAGATTTCCTCTTACCCTACCTCCATCCATTAGATAAGATGAATGATCAAGATTTTCTCAGTTTCTGTCACTAATGTAATTTCTATGTACTCCTTTTTATGCCACTGACACAAGCCTATTGCAAATACTCATCACCAGTCACTCAGTCCTAAAACAACTGTTTACAAAGTATGCATTTCTCCCCATAGTCTTTTCATATTGGTCCTCTCCATCACCCAATGACTCTCCTTGTAAACACACAGAGTGAAGAACTCAGACAAAAATTCTAGTATCATTATTTACTCACAACATTGACTGGTGATCTTACATTTCTCATCTGGAAATGGATGTAATCTACCAGAAATATTGAAGAATATATTTGTTGAATTCTAGAGCAAGGAAAAAGAAAAGTGAAGAGTCCTTACATTTTCTAACTTAGCTTTCAAATAAGTAAAGAGTCAAATTCAGTTTGTTGGTATAAAGTCAGAAATAGTTTCATGCTGAAATAAAAATAAATTTTAAATCCTGGCTCTAGAGCCTGTGTCCTTTTATGGTACCTGCAGATATATAAGTAGTATTATGTAAATTGTGTCATGTATTTACAGCTGTAATGAAGAACATACTCTTAATATATCATTGTAAAACATTGGTTATTGAATGGTATCCATATGAGAATGTTATTTGAACTAATCACACAAAGTTGGAACCTACATCTTAGTCCATCAAAATGTGGAAATAAACGATTTTATTTATAAGAAAATAATACCACCAAGAAAGGTGAGTATACATTAGAAAGACTGCTGGAAAAACATTAGGGTTTTTACTGACTCTACCTGCTTATTTGATTGTATTTCCTGATATTCAAACTCTCCTCTTGTTATTCTGTTTTTGTTTTTTATTTTGGTTCGTCATGGGGCCTGGACTCTGGGCCTGGCACTGTTCCTCAGCTCTTCAGCTCAATGCACTCTACCCCTTGAGCCACAGTGCCACTTCTTTCTTTTTCTGCTTATGTGGTGGTGAGGAATCAAACCCAGAGCCTCATTTACAAAAGGCCAGCACTCTGCCACTGAGCCAAATTCCCAGCCCTCCTCCATTTATTCTTATTGTATGTAGTCCAACGCTGTTTATAACTATGCATTCAATGTGGGAAATCCAACTTCAAAGATGTCTAAGTTTTTTTTTCCTTTTCAATCACAACATCGTCATTATCAGGCTACACTCTGGTCATCATCCTCTCCATCAAAATTATTATTAGCATTATAAGTGCTAATTATTGAACGTCAGATATGTGTGTATTATTTTATTATTATTTGTCCTTTGATTAATAATTTTAATGTTACCACTGTGCATGCGTCCATATTGAAATTTTGAACAAATAAACAAAAAACTAAACCATATCAGATAGCTTGACTACGTGCTTATAACAAATTATGGAATAGATTTTTTTGAAGCATTGCAAATTCCTAATCAGTATGAATTAACTTCCTCATCCCCTAACTACAATCAAATATTTAAGAATTTGGGCAGAACCTTTTCAAGTAATATACTGTAAATGTTACTACAATATCATGTGTATATCAAAAATTCTCTTGAAAGTAATAAACTCTACTTTCTATTAAAATATTAGCTTTTTTATTGTAGGAAACTTTTGGAAAAATAGACTGTATATCTTTCAAATGAAAAAGGTCAAAAATAGTAGCATAAATATTTTAGAGGGAGTCTGTTTTCTCTCTCTCTCCCTCTCTCTCTGTATATATATATCTGTCTTCTATATATATAAGTGTTATGTATACAATAGTACATTTTTAGAGATTATTTTTCCTCAAAAATATATACATATATAAAAATTTATGTGTAGAATGATATACATTATAGTGAAACAAGCATCTTAAAATATAATTAAAATTAAAAAAAACTTCATGAAACCAAGTGCCTGTAACTGACCCTTATAATAGGAGCTATTCAGGGTGCTGAGATCTTAGAATTGTTTTCTAAACTAGCCCAGACAGAAAAGTACTTGTTAGATTCTTATCTCCAATTAACCATTAAAAACAACACCCACAACAACAAAATTTATCACATTAATTTCACAAAGGCCTCTTTTAACTACTGTGAACATTTCTTAGAAACATGAATACATACCCCTGGAAAATGTTAAGTAAAAAGTCCAGAATATTTACGTCTATGTTAAAGACATGACTATTTAGATTGTTTAAGATATTTAGGTAATGATTAGAAGTTAAGAATAATGATAGATAGGTAATATATTGGGACTGTTTTTTTCATTCTATTTTACAATAGCAATAAAATGATATTTATAATCATTATATAAAATTACTCTTGCTTGGTATTTGAATTATCATAAGTGATAAATATTTTTAAATGATTTCCAAAGCAAAGGAATATCAATTCTTTTGTAATTTCAAAAAGATTAAGAAAATGATTTCAAGGCTGGTTCACTCTAAGTCTATATTTGTTTTCTTGTTCTAGTTTTCATATGTTAGTAGAAATTAAAATTCCAAAAATTTAATGGATATTGGCATTCAGGAACATCTTCACATACACTAATATTGGAGTCCTTTAAGTGGAATTGTTTTATTTCATTTGTTGCTCACAAATAAATCAAGATTATTTTGTATTTTGTTCTTTTCACTGCTTTTGGCTCTTATCTTGAGAATATGTTTTTCCTAGCAAAGTAGAGATAAGCAATTGGATTAAGTAAGTAACATATGACTTTCATAAAATGCAGATGCATAGATTTGGGTCTTCTGTCATTTGTTAAAACTTCCTTCCAGAAAAGTTTCTCAATTACTTAGAAGTTTTTCCCCTTCCCCTCCACAAATTATACTGACATCAAATACAGTGAAAGCAGGGGTTATACTATGGAGGAGGGAGGAACAAAGAAATAACCTTATAAATGTGTTAGAAACAATCGCATGAGAGAAAAAATAACATTTGAATACATATTTTAGGGTTCATTTCCCTAACATCACCTTATCTGACCTTTTCTGCTTGACTCAGACATATACTAGATATTGCAAATAAGGGAAAGCATCGGGGAAAAAATAGGGCTACAGGTGGACCCATTGCAACAATGAGATGTACAAGTCATTATGTCAAAAAGGAATTTACAACTTTGGTGGGGGGGTAGCGGGGAGGATTGTGTGGGATGGGGGGGAGGGAGGGAAGGGATGGGAAGGGGAAACAAAGGAGGAGGCTACAATGCTTGATAAGAAATGTACTCATTATCTTGTCCATGTAATTGTAACCCCTCTGTACATTATTTTCACAATAAAAAAATAAAAATAATAAAATATTACTTAGAAGTGATGCATAATTCCTAGGTAATTCAGTTATCACATATACTTTTGGATTGAGTTATCTCTGTATAAACTCAAACGGACAAAATACCCTCAAAATAAACAGAAATCACATCTTTGTTTTAAATGCAGTAGTTTACGAAGAGTTTTTCGCCAACACCAAAAACATCTTTTTAGCTATTTTGCATTTTGTGTGAAGAAGTATTAACAATAGTTTTTTTTCCTGACATGCAATTCACTTACAATATATTATCTCTTTTTATTATATACATTTTAGTGCTTTGGAAGTAAATTGTACCTTCATAGGTTTTCAAAGCCTAATTTTCACAAACTTGCATCTTCAAATAGAAATGTTATAAATTTTAGAACAGACATTAAAATAGATGTAAAATTCAGTTACAGGAATTTGTCCAGCATACATCCTCTATAGTATGTCTTTTCAAAATTTGTTTTTGGGGATTATTTCCAGGGTCTCACGCATACTATTGAATTTCACTGTCAATAAACTACATTCTCTGTCCAAAAAAGTTTTTTACTTCTGTTTAATACATTCATAGAAGTGTAATGCCTGGATCCTATACAATTCTCTTTCACCTTTTGAAGACTTCAAAACTTGTTTGCTAAAATGATTGCAGTATTATACAAATCGATCACTATGAGAAATATATCAATTTCTTCACAAATGCATTACTATATTTTGCATCCTCTTTTTATATTATGGTCATACTAGTGAGTTTTCATTTTATTATTTCTTACACAAGAAAGAGTAGCTTATTTCATATGCTCCTCCTATTGACTATTAATTTACATATGTTATTTAAAGAAATATCCTATTCAGGAAAAAATTTATATAGAATTAGAAGATATAAAAATACTTAAGTTTCAGAATCATTGTAGCATTAACAAATATGTGCCCTCTATCTGTTGGATATGGTTTCATTTCTGTTTTAGTGGCCTTTGAATTATGAAAGGTTATCACTTGATATAATCAAGTTCTTGCTTTTCTTTAGCAACTAATGTTTTCCATGTTAAATTTTTAGAAACCTTACTGATCCAATGTCATGAATTTTTACATTTATGTTTTATAGGTTTTTACATCTTACATTTAGTTTGATAATCATTCTTTATAAGGATTGAGGTAGGCCAAGTGCCGGTGGCTCACGCCTGTAATCCTAGCTACTCAGGAGGCTGAGATCTGAGGATCGTGGTTTAAAGCCAGCCCTGGCAAGAAAGTGCATGAGATTCTTATCTCCAATAAACCACTAGAAAACCTGAAGTTTTGCTGTTGCTCAAAGCAGTAGAGTGCTCACCTTGAGCTGAAGAGCACACGGACAGCGCCCATGCCCAGAGTTCAAACCCCATGACTGCGATACAAACAAACAAACAAAGGATTGAGGTAGTAGTCTAAGATCATTCTTTAAATCTAGAGAGGCAATAGTGCCAATACAACCATTTAAGATTCTGTTTTTATTTCATAAAGTCATAGCATCCTTTTCAAAATCTGTGGACCATAAAACTAAGAATTTATTTTTGACAAATCTGTTACCTTCTTCTATGTGTCTGTTCTTATAGTAGAACTATGTTATCTTCACTAAACATGGTAATATGATTCAAAGCTAGTATGAAGGCTCAAGCTACACCATTTTACAAGATTTCTCTGACTGACTTGTATTCCTTGAATTTACATACGGGATTATTGAGCTGGTGAACCAATATTCTACAGAGATATCTAGATGTTTGATAGTCACTCATATTTCCCAACTTGTGAAAACATAAACCCCTGATATTATGTATAGAAAAATGTCTTTAGAGATTGCTCAAGGGAAGTAAAATTAATTTAGGAATGAGTTAAGATTTAGATAACATTATAGCATAATAAAGTTGAATGATAACTACTTGAGCTGTACTGCAGAAGAGGAGGGGGGAAGAATGGTGGACCACATAGGAGCTGTATGTCATTGGTATTGTTTCAAAAAACAGAAAGACTTCAGAGAAGAGAAGGAGAAAAATAAACTGTCCTGAATCTAGTTTGTTTTTAATCCACCTGATAGTTTGGACTGAAAGTCCGATAACATGGGAAAAATAAAATAGAAAATAAAGCATTGTATAGAGCTGTTACAATGTAAAAAATTTGCAATAGGAATATAATTAATTTTAAAAGAAATAAGAGAAAGAATATCAATAACAATTGCTAAAGTGGATAGAAGATGGATCACATTTTATCATATATAATTTTGAAAAAGCATACTAGCAATGAAAATTTAAAAGTCATAACTTAGATACAATTTGTATTACAACTAGACAGTATAGTTCAGTGGTAAAACATTGGCCTAACATATGTGAAGCAATTGTGTGATCTCCCAAGCATTACAAAGTACACACAGAAAAAACCCACATAAACACACACACACACACACACCACATACACATATTTGGAATATTGTTATTATCATATTAAACAGAGGAAATTATCACAAACAATAAAAGTACTTTAATATATAAAATCATAACATTGCTCATACTATTTAAAAGTTTAGTAGAAATAAAATATTCATAAGATAATTGGATTCTTATAGATTAAGTAAATTGAAAATTAAGATATAAAAGACATGTGAAATTTTCAAACAAGTTTTAAATAATAAACATTTTGAAACATGTATCCTTTTATTTTGACAAAAGATTGATGTTATTGGTGTTTTAACTCAAGATTTAGAATATGATAACCAGGTGCTCTATATCTTGCTAGGGATGGCTATATGTCTAATCATTTCACTCTGGAAATTTTATGATAAGTTCTCATAGTTTCCCAGTCTCTCCTGAATTACAAACCTTATTTACACTTCCCACCATAGTTAAAAAATGGAAACCACAAATCACTATGCCCAGCTCAAACAGTTTTTTTTTTTTTAATTCAAGTATAAATATTTCCAAAAAATGACCATGTAATGAAGCCTTTTTAATAAAGTATGTGATTCTTGAAAATACAGTATTTGTTACCTGGACAAATATGTTTAGAACTATAAGAAAATAATTATATTTAAATTCACCAACCATATAAAATTTAAGAAAATAATTTTTAAATATTCACATGTTAACTATTTTGAAAGCAAAATATATGCCTGAATAATTTACATGTGTTAAAATTATGCAAAACTAAATTAACTAATCCTACAACTCTGAAAAAAGAATTGGCCTAAAGAAACGAAAATAATTAAGTTCAAAATTTGAAATTTAGAAAATTAAATGAAGTAACTTAAGTAACTGTAAGCCCTCTGTATATCAATTTTATAATAAAAAATGCATTAACAAAGAAAGAAAATTACCCATTGGACAATAGTGACAGAAAAAGTATCAGT
Source organism: Dipodomys spectabilis (assembly GCF_019054845.1). NCBI lineage: Eukaryota > Metazoa > Chordata > Mammalia > Rodentia > Heteromyidae > Dipodomys > Dipodomys spectabilis. The sequence goes on from NW_024871045.1 coordinate 1,047,334, forward strand.
AGTTTATTTTTGAATGTGCAAAAAAATCAATGGAAAAGATAACAAAGTTCTTTCCATAATAAATGTACTCATTACCTTATTTATGTAACTGTATCCCCTCTGTACATTACCTTTACAATAAAATTAAATTGAAATTAAAAATAAACTAAATAATATACCAATTAAGAATTCGTAGAGAGCTAGGAAGGTGACTCAGTGGTAGAGCTCTTGCCTTGCATGCTTGAGGCCCTGAGTTCGTTTCCTCAGCATCACATAAACAGGAAAAAAAAGCCGGAAATGGCGCTGTGGCTCAAGTGGTGGAGTGCTAGCTTTGAACTAGCCTTGAGGAACAGCACCCAGGCCCAGAGTTCAGGTCCCACGACCGGACCCCCCACCAAAAAAAGAAAAAAAAAAAAAAACAGAATTACTAGAAACCATTGGTTAGATGGGGAAAAACCAGTTGTTTAAGGATACAGGTGGACCTTTTGCAACAATGAGAAGTACAAGTTGTCATGTCCAAAACAAGCTTTACAACGTTGGTGTGGGGGGGGGCCGGGGGGGGGAAGGAGAAGGATTGGGATTAGGGGGGGAGGGGGAAGGCTGGGAAGGGATGTGAAGGGTGAACAAAGGAGGAGGCTGCAATGCTTGGTAAGAAATGTACACATTATCCTGCCCATGTAACTGTAACTCCTCTGTACAGTATGTTCACAAATAAAATTAAATTAAATTAAAAAAAAAAAAAAAAGAAACCATTGGTTAAAAACTTTTAAAAAACTGCCCTAAGTACCCAAGTAATATAATTTGATGATATTATTTAAATAGTTCAAATTCAGCAGAGAAGCCAAAAGTTTAAAAACTGTTACAAAGTAAAGTAATAAATCAGAATATTTACTACTAATAATAATCATAAGATGAATTTATAGTGGTAGTCAAATATGTAAGAAATGAGGCAATTTGCCATTCGTTTGCACTGAATAAGTGAGAAAGAATTTTCTAGGTCTTTTTAAATATATAATAACTTTAATGAAGAAACTATTCATCATATGATAATTAGATGAAGCTGATATTAGAGTAAAGAGCAGATTGTACTAAGTTTTTGGATGTTTAAGTATATACTTATTTTGGTTGTGGGAAATTGTGTTCATCTTGGGGTATTGTTTTTGTTAGACTGGTGTCATATCAGTGATTAATTTTAGGATAGGGGTTCCCTTTCCACAAGAACATGCACCTGATCTGTCTTTTTAGCCTCCCCATTATCAATGGCATAAGAGTTGCACACCAACTTGCCTAGATTCCTACCTTGGCTGGCCTGGATTCTGCAGTCCTTCCAACCTCAACCTGTAGATAGTGCAGGAGGGTGGAAATGATCCAATGCACCCAGCTATAGATTGAGAAAAATTTCTACTAATCTTTTGGCCTGGGTTCTGTTCTCAAGCTTCCTCAGTAGTTAAGAGTTCAGATGGGAGCCCCTGGTGCCAAGCAGTAAGAGTATTTCTTAAAGCAACTAGACATATATATGACTTAGGCATGTGAACACCTCAGGACAAGAATAAAAGAGCAGTGAAGGGTAGAGGACAGGCCTAATTTTAACTGGCTACTTGGAGGCTGAATAAGCTTAGCTAGCTACTCTGGAGGCTGAGATATGAAGACCACTATTCAAAGCCAGTCCAATCATGAAAATACATGCGATTATCTCTGAAAAACCAGAAGTAGAACAATGGCTCAAGTGGTAAACCTCTATCCTTGGTCACAGAAGCTTAAGCATGATGAATGAATGCATGAGCACTTGCACATGGGCATGTGTGTACACACATGCATGTGTCCACACACATACACACACACACACACACACACACATGAGTATTTCAATGCGAAGTTCTTTTTTTACCTTGCTGTACTCTATTTCCCTGTATTAGTTTACAAATTAACAAAATCAACTAAGCACCTATTTATATACAACTCATCGTGTTTCTCTAAACTCAACTATCTTTTTGGAAACATGCTTTTATTTGACCCAAATGTAAACTATTCAGGAATTTGATTCTTCTCCCTCAATTCTGTAGAATTAGATGATTGTTTAGCTTCCTCCAAGCAATATAATTTTGTGAAATCCTGCATCAAGCAACATATTTCTTTCACTAGAAGGGAAGCCTCTGTCAAACAATTAATAATAGGGTTTTCTTCTCCTTGCTAGTATCTGTAGTTTTATTATCTTCATATATTTCATGATCTGTCTATGTATAACAAAGACTGCTGTAAAAATAAAAAGACTCTTCACAGCACTTATCATTTATATACCATCCATAGGTATGAAGGTGTTTAAATATTACTGAAATTGCTTTGGAACAAATCATGTTCACATTGACTATCGTGAAAAATAAGAATTGGTTTCTCAGCACTTTAGGTAAGAACTTTTTTGAAAGAAACAAAAGGAAAAGTAGGAACAACTCAACACATATATTCAAATGAAACAAAACAACCCAAGAAAACAAATTAATTCAGTACTCATGAACCTGCAGGAAATGCAAAGATTTAAAAAAAAACATCAGCTATGACAAGCTTATGAAAATCCTGACTACATGGGAGTCTACTCTTGTGAGGATAGAGGTTAAAGCCCAGACTGAACAGAAATATCTGTACACAATGCCATGTACCTGTTATTCTAAATTCCAGGAAGAATAAGATAACATGGACTGAGCCCAAGGTCATACACAAGTATCTGAAAAATAATCAGGATGATTTAGGGCTGGGGACATGACAAAGTGGTAAGAACACCCATTTAGGGGACACAAGACACTCAATTCAAACTCTAATATTTGGGTATTATGTTAAAAAGCTATGATTTTAAATAATTGGAATAATTGAAAGATTTGAGTATTTGAGTGGAAAAATGCATGAGAGAGATAGAATGAACCCATGGTGCAATACTTTCAACTTAAGTGAAAATGTTTTATGGTACTTCAGACAAAACAGAGTTACCTTGCAAATGAGCATAGTTGTACATTTGGGTGATGGAAATACTTTACTTACACAGGTGTAAATTAAATAGTTTTTTTAGGTAGATTGTACTTCTTGAACTAAGAGCCTGGATGATGTCCCTGAGATTTTTCTCTCAAGACTACCACTCTACTACTTTGAGCCACAGTTCCAATTCTGATTTTCTGTTGGTTGCTTGGTGATAAGAGGATACTAGACATTCTTGCCCAGGATGGCTTCAAACCATGATTGTCAGATCTCAGCCTCCCGAGTAACCAGGAAGCCAGGCATGAGCTGTCGATAGTTTTCATAATTTAGTAAATTGTACAGTTACTGAAGTTGTACATTATCATTATAACCTGTGTAATATATGTGTGTATGTATATATCAATGCATACGGATAGAAATATTTTAACATATTTTGTATCTACAATAGATTTATGAAATTATCCATTATAAAATAAAATGGAAACAAAAGTTAATAAGGATCAAAACAAAGGAAATTATCACATGTTTCTTGGTGTTTAATGGAATACGAATTGCGAGAATCAGTTTGGGAAAACCATCTCTACGTTAACAAAATGGATAAGAGGTATTAATTCCAATCCATCTATTAGCCCATATTGTGCAACCTCACACATGAGTGTCAAAATCAAACAACACTTTTTGCCTTTGCTTTTAACTCACCTGTTATAATTTACGGGTTAGATGAAGTAATCAAATAAAGATTAAAATAATGTTATGTGAGGCTATGAATTAGAGCTGAAAATGATTTTAAACATGATAATAGCTAATTAACTTGCATATTTCTTACTTTTACTTTGTCATGTCCCTCATTCCCATATTAGGAAATTATATAGAAGGTTCTCACTGAATTATATGTACAATTATGAAAAAAAATGTATTGAAAGAATATGAGCACAATGTGGTTTTAGCTTATTGAGACCTGTAGGGGGAAGTGTGTTTTTGAGGACTTGCAATACATTGTGATGAAGATGAAAGGAGGGATGTGCTTATTCTGGAAAACTGGCTAGGGGATTGCTCCCATAAAGGTAGTGATGAATTCTTCCAAAAGGTTACAGTAAAATCACTTTCACAAGCATGTTCACTGCTGCACAATTCACCATAGTCAAGTTACGGAAACAGCCCAGATGCCCTTTGGCAGAGTGATGGTTGGAGAAAGTGTGGCACATATACACAATTGGATTGCACCTATCCATTTTTAAGACTGTTACATTATTTGCAAAGAAATGGATAGATCTAAAAATTTATTAAGTGAACAAAGTCAAGGCCAGACACACAAAGGGCCCATGTCCTGTCTCATATTTGGAAGCTAGAAATTTATACAGGTTTACACAAAAATATTAACCGAAGCATGCGATTTGCAGAGGAGTATTTCAAAGGTGTAATTTCTTATAAAATTGAACTTTACTCCAACAAAATTAATAGCAGGAAACTATCATTTGGACGATGTGAGTGGAAGTCAAAAGGAAGGAATAAAGAGAGTTATGGAGGAAGAGAGTGAAGGTATAATATTCAATGCAACTGTATAAAACTAGAAAAAATTAAAGTGGGATGAGGTTTGGAAGGGTGTGGAAAAGTTATATAAAGATCCATTATATTAAAAAAAACTGATTTGTTGAATGGAAATTCCCTTGTACAAGTATTTAAGATAAGAAAATTATAATTAAAAACAATGGAGACATCTGATCATAAATTCTATTTCCATCTCTTTTAAAAATAAAAATTATTTGTTCTATAATTTGATCAGAGGGATGGATTTTGTGGCTAGCTATATGATTGCACATCTGTCTCTCTCTTCCTCTTTCCTTCTCATGGTTCTCATAGGTAATATGATTACTCCATAATTATCCTAATTTATTTCGCTTTTATAGTTTTTTTACATCATTTCACTTTCTGCTCTGTCATTTCCCAATTCATTTACATATAAGGCATTATTTCCTATTTTCTCATTCCTAGAATAAGCTGCACATGAAGACACCACTGGTCCTCATTTTCAGTTTGTCCCTTTGAATACAGAGGAAAATCTTTCCTTTGCTCTCTACCAAATCTCTACTCTCCAGTTAGAATAATTTAGAATAGTAAAAATGAAAAAAGAGAAAATAAATAATAGTGAAAAAACAGATGCAGAAAATTCACCGGAATAACGATGAATATACACCTCTTCATCTAGAAGCCTACTGTGGACACTTAGACATTGTCCATGAGTTGGTGGCTCAAAGCAGATATTCATGGAATAACTGTGAAAGGCTGGATACCCCTGCACAGTACTTATACATGGAATAATACCAGAGTGGCTTCTTTATTTCATCATGATGCAGACACCAGTGGCCAAACTAAAGGCCTCTTGACCCCCTTGCTGCTGGGTATAGATATAGCAAAAATACGCTGGATCTCCTTCTGTCGAACCATTATATCAAACCAGATCTGAAGCACAACTTAGAAGAAACTGCATTTGATATTACCAAAAGGATAAGTATGTATCACTATCTCTTTGAAGTTGTGGAAAGCTGTACAAATTGTTCTCTTAAGTCCTAATGTTTCCATTAAGTTTCTTAAATTTCAAAATTGCCAGTCCATCCCATGTGTCCATACAAAATATTTTCACAATAACAAGCAACAGCAATATTTTACTTTAGAAATTCATGGATTCCATGGTATTCTTCTAAGTGAATTGCCTGACTTTGATGTCAAAATATATTCGAGTTGTTTGTATACATCAATAATGATATCTATAGAGTTTGTGATTTTTTTAAATCAGAAATAATTGTAACTTATCTGTTGAAATGAGTAGTAGAGAACCTAAAGATATTTCTGGTGCTTGTCTGAAAAAAGTATATTTTAAAATATTTATATTCTGTTTGTATAATGTCCGTAATCTATTTCTTTCTCTCCTAGATATAATACTTTGAATTCGACATTATACTATAATATATAGGTCCATTAATAAATGTGTTCTTTCAGATTGCATTCCATATAAGAACAGTTTAAGATTCCTTTAATTCCTAGGTCCTTATAGAATTTTATTTCTTTGGGATAAAATGACAATGTTATCTTATTTCAAAAGTTTTATAAAGGTTATGCTATATAAAGGCCTTTCTAAAAAGGTGAAGATTGAATTCACTCATGTCAAACTTTTATTTCTATGAATTATATGTATTATTACACTTGTATATTTGTAATCAACTTTTTCATAACTGTTTTTCTTTGTTTTTTAAATTTAATTTAATTTTATTTGTGAACATACTGTACAGAGGAGTTACAGTTACATGGGCAGGATAATGCGTACATTTCTTACCAAGCATTGCAGCCTCCTCCTTTGTTTACCCTTCACATCCCTTCCCAGCCTCCCCGCTCCCCCCAATCCCAATCCTTCTCCTTCCCCCCCCCCCGCACCAACGTTGTAAAGCTCTTTTTGGACATGACAACTTGTACTTCTCATTGTTGCAACAGGTCCACCTGTATCCTTAAACAACTGGTTTTTCCCCATCTCCTCCACAAGTTATACTGACATCAAATATAGTGAAACCAGGGGTTATACTGTGGGGGAGGGACATACAAAGCAACAAAGAGATAATCTTATAAATGTGTTAGAAACACATGCAAGAAAGAAAAAAACATTAAAATACACATCTAAGGGTTCATTTTCCTGACATCACATTATCTGACCTTTTCCGCTTGACTCATACATATACTAGATATTACAAATAAGGGAAACCATGGGACCTACGTTTCTTTGGGCCTGGCTTACTTCACTTAATATAATTTTTTCCAAGTTTTTCCATTTCCTAACAAATGGGGCAATGTCATTCTTTCTGATGGAGGCATAGAATTCCATTGTGTATATATACCACATCTTCTTGATCCATTCATCTACTGAGGGGCATCTGGGTTGGTTCCATATCTTTGCTATGATAAATAATGCTGCAATAAACATAGTTGTGCTGGTAGCTTTAGTGTGGTCTTGTTTGTAAACATTAGGGTAAATGCCCAAAAGTGGGATTGCTGGGTAATAGGGGAGCTCTATGTGAAGTCTTTTGAGGACCCTCCATACTGCTTTCCAAAGTGGTTGAACAAGTTTACATTCCCACCAACAATGAAGTAAGGTTCCTTTCTGTCCACATCCCCTCTAGCATCTGTTGTTATTAGAGTTCTTGATTTTTGCCGTTCTAACTGGAGTGAGGTGATATCTCAATGTTGTTTTGATTTGCATTTCTTTTATGGCTAGGGATGTTGAACATTTCTTCATGTGTCTATTGGCCATCCTTCTTTCTTCTTCAGAGAAGTTTCTCTTTAAGTCTTTCGCCCACTTATTTATTGGGCAGTTGTTTCTTTGAGGATTTGTTGTTGGGGGATTCAATTTTTTGAGTTCCAAGTATGTTTTAGATATGAGACCCTTGTCCGTTGTATGGCTAGTAAAGATCTTCTCCCAATCCGTGGGCTTTCTATTGATCTTGCTAGCTATGTCATTTGCCCTGCAGAAGCTCTGCAACTTTATGCAATCCCATTTGTCCAACCTTTCTTTGATTTGTTGTGTTCCCAGGTCTCTATTCAGAAAATTTCGGCCTGAGCCAAGGAGACCCAGGGTTTCTCCTACTCCATCCTGTAATGTTTTCAGAGTGTCTGCTTTGAGTTCAAGGTCTTTGATCCATTTGGAGTTGATTCTGGTGCAGGGTGATATATAAGGATCTAGCTTAACTTTTCTACATGTAGTTAACCAATTTTGCCAGCACCATTTACTGAAGAGGTTGTCTTTCTTCCATTCTATTGTTTTAGCTCCCTTATCGAAGATTAGATGGCTATAGGTCTGTGGGTTCATTTCTGGGTTTTCAATTCTATTCCATTGGTCCTGAAGTCTGTTCTTATGCCAATACCAAGCTGTTTTGACTACTATGGCTTTATAGTAGAGTTTGAAGTTTGGTATTGATATTCCTCCAGCAGTGTTCTTTCCATTCAGGAGCGTTTTTGCTATTCGGGGTCTTTTATTGTTCCATATGAATTTTTGGATTGCCTCTTCTATTTCCTTGAAGAATGAGGTTGGAATTTGGATAGGTATTGCGTTGAATTTGTAGATAGCCTTGGGAAGTATTGCCATTTTCACGATTTTAATCTTTCCAATCCAGGAGCATGGGAGGTTTTGCCATTTTTTAAGTTCTGTGTTGATTTCCTTTTTCAAGATTTTTAAGTTTTCATCATAGAGGTCCTTCACTTCTTTAGTTAAGTTAATTCCTAGATATTTTATTTTTTGTGGGGCTATTACAAATGGAGTTGCTTTCCTAATTTCAGCCACACTTTTTTCATTGTTGGCATACAGAAAAGCCATTGATTTTGGGGGGTTAATTTTATAACCTGCTACTTTGCCAAAGTTTTGAATCAGCTTGAGTAATTTGGGAGTGGAGTCTATGGGATTCTTTAAATACAAGATCATGTCATCTGCAAAGAGGGAGAGTTGTATTTCTTCTTTCCCTATATGGATCCCCTTTATGTCTGCATCTTGTCTTATTGCTGTAGCTAGGCATTCTAATACTAGATTGAAGAGAAGTGGAGAGAGTGGGCATCCTTGTCTTGTTCCTGAGTTAAGAGGAAATGGCTTTAGTTTTTCACCATTGAGTATAATGCTGGCTGTAGGTTTGTCATATACAGCCTTTATTGTATTGAGGAATGTTCCATGGATTCCTAATTTTTCCAACACCTTCATCATAAAGGGGTGTTGGATCTTGTCGAATGCTTTTTCTGCATCTATTGAGATAACCATGTGGTTCTTATTCTTGCTCCTGTTGATATGATGAATAATATTAATTGATTTGGGTATATTGAACCAGCTTTGCATCCCTGAAATGAATCCTGTTTGATCGTGGTGTATGATTTTTTGGATGAATTGTTGAAGTCGATTGGCCAAAATTTTGTTGAGAAGTTTTACATCAATGTTCATCAAAGAAATGGGTCTATAGTTCTCTTTCTTTGATGAGTCCCTGCCTGGTTTTGGGATGAGGGTTTTGAGGGCTTCATAGAATGTGTTCGGTCGTGAGTTTTCTCTTTCAATTTCATTGACGAGTTGGAGGAGTATTGGTGTGAGCTCTGCTTTGAAGGCCTTGTAAAATTAAGCTGTAAAACCATTTGGTCCTGGACTTTTCTTAGTTGGGAGGTCTCTTATTGCTGTTTCTATCTCAATGCTTGATATGGGCCTGTTAAGCTGGTTTAACTCATCTTAGTTTAGTTTTGGCATGTCAATATTTGCTAGGAAAAGGTCAATTTCTGTCAAGTTCTCAAACTTATTAGCATAAAGTTTTGAGAAGTATTCCCTTATAATGTTCTGAATCTTGGTTGTTTCTGTGGTGATGTTTCCATTCTCATCTCTGAGTTTATTAATTTGGGTGTGTTCTCTGCTTTTTCTGATAAGATTTGCTAAGGGTCTGTCAATTTTGTTAAGTTTTTCGAAGAACCAACTCTTTGTTTTGTTGATTCTTTCTATAGTTTTCTTGGATTCTAATTCATTCAATTCTGATTTAATTTTAATTATTTCTTTCCGTCTACTGGATTGGGGTTTACCTTGCTGCTCTTTTTCAAGGAGGTTTAGATGTGTGATTAAATTTTTGGTTTCAGATCTCTCCAATTTGTTGATGTAGGAGCTCAGAGCTATAAAATTGCCTCTGAGTACTGCCTTTGCTGTGTCTCAGAGGAGCTGGTAATTTGTGTGCTCATTTTTGTTGAATAGCATGAACATTTGAATTTCCTTTCTAATCTCTTCCATGACCCACTCTTGATTCAGCAGTGTGTTGTTCAGCCTCCATGTGATACCGGACTTTCTTTGGTGGCTTTTGGTGTTGAGTTCTAATTTTATTCCCTTGTGGTCAGAGAGAATGTAAGGTATAACTTCAATGTTTCTGAATTTAGACAAGTTTGCTTTGTGGCCTAAAATGTGGTCTATTTTAGAAAACGTTCCATGTGCTGCTGAGAAAAACGTGTATTCTGATGCTGCTGGGTGAAATGTTCGGTAGATGTCTGTTAAGTCTAGTTGATCTATGCAGCTGCTTAGATCTGTGGTTTCTCTGTTGAGTTTTTGCCGAGTTGATCTATCTAGTGGGGAGAGTGGTGTGTTAAAATCCCCAACAATTAATGTCTTTGGATCTATATGGGATTTGAGGGAAAGTAGTGTTTCTTTGATAAATTTGGGTGCTCCATTGTTTGGCGAATAGATATTTAGAATTGTAATATCCTCCTGAAGGAGAGATCCTTTAATTAGTATGTAGCGACCTTCTTTATCTCTTCTCACGAATTTTAATTTGAAGTCTATTTTATCTGATAATAAGATTGCAACTCCCGCCTGTTTATGGGGGCCGTTTGCTTGGTAGATTTTGTTCCAGCCTTTAACATTGAAAATGTGTTTGTTTTTACGGGCAAGATGTGACTCCTGCAGGCAGCAGATAGAAGGGTCTTGTTTTTTAATCCAACTAGACAGTCTATGTCGCTTAATTGGAGAGTTCAGTCCGTTAACATTAAGAGATAGGACTGAGAGGTATTTGGGAGTTCCTGCCATGTTATCCACCTTCTTGGGGGCTGCGAAAACTGGGTTCTTCCTATGGTTCTTGGATTCTCAGTTTGGGTGCAGTTTCTTGGCCTTTATTGTGGTCTTGTTGGTTTTCTATGTGTAGGACATCTTTAAGAATCTTTTGTAGGGCTGGTTTGGTGGAGATGTATTGTTTCAATTTTTCTTTGCTATGGAAGGTTTTTATTTGGCCTTCAGTTATGAAGGAGAGTTTAGCTGGGTACAGTATTCTTGGTTGATAGTTGTTTGTTTTTAGGGCATGGCATACATCATTCCAGGCTCTTCTTGCTTTGATTGTCTCTGCTGAGAAATCTGAGGTGATTCTATTTGGTTTCCCTTTATAGGTGATTACCCTTTTCTCCTTGACAGCTTTAAGGATCTTTTCCTTGGTCTGAGTTGATCCTGTGTGGATTATAATGTGACGGTGGGATGTCCTATTCTGGTCTGGTCTATTTGGGGTTCTAAAAGCTTCTTGTATCTGAATAGGCCTATCTTTTTGTATGTTTGGGAAGTTCTCTGCTAGGATCCTGTTAAACTAATTTCCTAGACCATTAACTTCTGTTTCTAGGTGCTCCTCTACACCCATTATCCTTAGATTAGGCCTTCTGATGGTGTCTTCCAGGTGTTGGATAGATCTATCATACTTCTTGGACTTGTCTTGGATGGTTGTATGTTCTTTCTCTATAATATCTAGGCTGTCTTCAATCCCTGAGATTCGATCTTCTGCATGGTCTAACCTGCTGTCAAGACTCTCTACTTTGTTTTTTATCTCTTTTCCTTCTAATTGGTCAGCTTTGATGGCTTCAAGTTCTTTGTTGAAGCTCTGTTTTAGGTCTTGTATGAATTTCTTTACTTCCTTAATTTGGTGTTCAGTGTTTGTTCTCAAATCACTTAGTTGATTGGTTATGGTTTCTTTGGATTCCCATTCCTTCTGTTGGATTCCCTTCAGCATTCCCTTTGTGGTCTCCCTGACTTCCTTCAGCTCTTTGTTAATGGATTCCATGAATGCCTTTAGTGATCTTTGTGTGTTCTCTACCTGGTCTCTCAATTCCTGAATTACTCTTTGATTAGCTTCCTCCCGTTTGTGGGATTCCTGCAGTTCTCTTTCCTCCCGTTCGTGGGATTCCTGCAGTTCTCTTTGAGTGTTCTCAGCCTGCTCACGCCATTCCTCCCTTTCTCTTTGAGTATTCTCAAGTTGTTCACGCAAATCCTGTATCAGTTTTTGAGTAGCTTCCTCACGCTTATGATATTCCTGTATAAACTTTTGGGATGCCTCCTCTCTCTCCCTATCCCGCTCATACAGAGTCCTTTGTAAGTTGTCAAGCTTCTCATTTATCATGTTTGCCACCAGTGTTTGTAGAGCTATTTGGGAACTCTCCTCTGGATTGTTCATTATCTGATCTGACCCCTGATTATCAAGATTGGGAATTGAGATACCCGGATTTGCCATTTTTCTTGTGTTTTTTCGGCTTACTCTGCCCATTTGAGATGAAAATAGCACCAGTTTTGTGCTAGAACACTATCTTAAGGCAACCATCAACCAACGTTTGCATTTATACAGTCAATAGTCTACAGATACAATCTAGTTCAACAGATACATCTATTCAACATCAAACAACTATATGTTAATGGGCTTCGAACCGCAGAGAAGAATTTGGAAAACCAGGAATTTTTAGGGTTAGGGAGAGATGTGGGTAAAAATTAGGAATAGATTGGTGTGGGGAGGCACAGGGAGAGTTAACTATGTCCTAATCTCAATGCAGGAAATAGGTTGGGTAGGATGTAAGTAGAGAGGGAGAGAAAAAGAAGAAAGGGAAAGGGAAATGAAAAGAGACCAGAAAAAAAATTAGAAACGTAAAAATTAATATAGTTATGGAGATTGAAAGACCATCTATTTAGAGAGGAATGTGAATATAATGAGAAAACAGGAGGGAGATAGAGGAGATGTGAAAAACTTAAAAAATGCTTAAAATATTATATAGGTATAAAGAGGTAGTGCTGCTATTAAGGAATTTAAGTCTCAGAGGTTTTGGATTGAGTAATAAATTTGTGGATTAAGTGTGTACACAATGGGGGATAGGGTCTACTATTTAACTATGGGTTAATCAGGATGTGCAGGACAAGAGTTAAGTCACATACAGAAGAACAAAAGAAAGGAAAAGGTGAAAAGGATAAGAAAGGGAGAAAAAAAAAGATCAGAAGTTCAGTAGAGCTAGACAAAAAACAAAAAGATAATTAAGAAAGAAAAAGAGAGAGAAGACAAGAAAAGAAAGGAAAACGTACATTCATGTATTCCTAAAATAAAAATTATAAGATGGAAAAAAGTTACTGGAAAACAATTATTTTTTCAAAAAAGGCAAAAATTAAAGATTAATAAAAATTTTAGAAAAGGAAAAAAAATGTTTTATATATATAAGGTACCAAAAAAAAAGAAAAAAGAAAAGAAGAAAAAAAGTTCTTTGATTTTTTTTTTTGATTTTTTTGGGAGGGGTGGGAAGAATCCTGTATCTCCCTTTTGTCTGTAACCAGCCTCTTGTTGGAGTCTCTGGTCAGCTTGAGGTCCTGTGGCTTGATTGGTTTCTTAAGTCAGTTTGTTCGAACAGGCAGACAAAAGCTCTGCTTTACCCAAGATTTTGAGATCCCCCTCCCAGGTTAGTTTAACGGGAGGGTGATCTGCTTTGAGAATCACAAAAGAGGGGTGATGAGGCTAGGTTCTGGTAGAGTTGAGGCCTTTCAACAAACAGTCGCTTTTCCCTGGGGCTATTTTGTGAAAAATTCACAGAGCCCACCCTGGAGCCATTCTCAGGGTTTCTGTTTTTCAATTGATTGTGGAGGCTGCTAGAGGGAGGGGCAGCCTCTGGCTCTGGTTACCCAGTGAGGACAGCCACTCCAATGTCTGGTGCCTGAACTGGGTGACTTTTCCCTGGATGGAGCTGAGTCTGTCAGGTCACTTCGCCGTTAAGTTCTTGTGACCTGTTAAATGACTCGTTTTATTCCAAGGCCTGAGTTGGAGCTAGCAGCTCCTCCGAGCTTTGTCGGTATCCAAGATGGAGATCACCGGTGCTGGGGGGGGAGGGGTGGCCTTCCCTCCTCTGCTCCCTGAGAAGGAGTGAGGACGTTGGGCTTCTACTCACGCCGAGTCTTGGATCCTGGGTCATCTCTGGTCTGCAAACTGCAGGATGAAGATGTCCGCTCCTTGTCGGTTCTTGCTGGTGTTGAGTAGAATCCTCTCGCCCGCTGCGTCTGGCTCCTTTGTCCCGGACTCTCTGTGTGAGCACTCAGGTATGGCCGCGGCTGCAGTCGCCGCTGCAACCCTGCCGCCGCCGCAGCGGCTGCTGGCAGGCGCTCAGATGTGTCTCCTTGTCTTGGCTTGCCCTCTCTTGTCTAACTCTCTGTCCTGTGATGGCACACTTGGTGTGATTCTCTGGCTTAAGACTGTTCACTGGAACTCTAAAACTGCTTTCTATGCGAGAGCTTGTTCAGATTCCAGCTTCTCCTCCGCCATCTTCCCGGAACTCTCATAACTGTTTTTCATTTCTTGCATCTGAAGAATGAAAAATATGGAATACTTCACAAATTTTCATATCATCCTTGTGCAAAAGCCATGTTAATCTCTGTATTGTAATTCAGGTAGACATGCTGCTGAAGCATGTAGTATCTTCTAAATTTACATAGTTAATGATGCAAACTTAAGATAGGCATATATCCTTGGTTGCCTATTTGCAACCAGGAAACATATTGTTCCCAAATTTGCTATTCATCTTATTTCTGCAAAATTCTGTGTATGGTGGAAAAAACTTATATTGTTTGTTCAATTGCTCACATTTGCAATTTTTTGTCAATAACTATTTTAAGTCTTTTTCATTTGAAATTTGATCATACTTTGAAGCCTTCATAGCTAGGTCCAAAGGTGATGGATTTTCAAGTACTTATTTTTTAACTGATTTAGCTTTGTGGAGCTAATGGATTCAAAGTAAGCCTTGCTTAAGAGCTACTTCTAAACTTCTGCAGCTTAAAATTTCCCAAATGAGGTCTTACTGGCACAAATGTCTGCCTGACCCTTTACTCTTGCTCCATGTAAGAACAGACCTACCAGAATATCTTACCCTGACAGCATAGATTGTCTTATTGGAGCAAAACTAATCTTAGTTACAAAGGATCATAAAGTGATGAACAGTTCAGACAGAACTGTTCAGACTAAGCCAGGCGCTGATGGCTCATGCCTGTAATCCTATCTACTCAGGAGGCTCCAGGAGAAGTCCATATGTTTCTCCTTGTTATTAGGCCTTAAATTGGTAATGTTTTAATCACAGTGTTTCCTCTTGCCTCTAGGCTGTACATCTCCGAATGGTAAAGCTTTAAGTTTAATTCTACCAAACACTGAGGTAGAGGTAATGGAATAATATTTTAAAACAGTTGCCTTTGTTACCTTAACCACAAGAGAACAATGCAAAGCATTTTTTTATATTATATATTTTATATTTATGTGCTGATTTTATATTTCACACAGTGAATCTTACTGGAATTAATTTATAATTTGACAAATTAATTGATATTTATTACAATAAATAGATTGGAATATAAATAATCAGGATTAGAATATATATTAGAATATAAAAAGTATCAATGCAGTGTTTTCAGTATAAACTTGTGATACCTTCTAATTGTTCTTGGTTTCTGAATTCACATGGTAAAAAAAACAATGTTGTTTTCTTTATTCTATAAGGGATTTTACTCTGCTGCTCTGTTTATTGTTTTAACTCGCTGGTCCCAAACTGTTTTTCTCCATATTTCTGAAGCATTCCTACTGATTATACTCAAATTTTGCTGATATGATGTCTAAAAGGTATTATTCTTCCACAGGATCCACGGGTCCTAGGATCCCAGGTCCCAGTTACCTGCATCATCAAATAACTAGGGCAAGAGATCTCACCGAGGCCCATGCAACATACCAACAGAAAGTAATTGAAGACCCATCTTAATTTCTCATTTCCTATATTTCAGGGGCCCAATTCCTTAAAATGCAGGAATTAGCAGTAAGCACTTGGGAAATGCAAGGCAACTTAAAATGCAATGTGAAATCACAAAATGTGAAAGTACAGTAATTCAAACTTTCTATTTTCAGATGACCATCCCATAAGAGTGAACAAGACCACAAATGTCACAAAATGATTTGTAATACCCCTCTTCTAATGATTAATGAATGATTTCAGTCTAGCATCATCAGGCCAAAAAATAGTTCCTGGAAAGATAGATCCATAATTGATCTACCAATGCTAGGAATATTTGTCATACAGTTCAAATATAATTCAGAAAAAACATTGATTGAGAAGAACCTTATTGCTTCAAAACACTAGTACTTCAGTCAAACTTGGTTCTGTAGTGTAAAAAGGTTGTCATTCTCAAACCAATGATAACCTACATTTAATCTCCTGAAAGTATATTCCTTTTCAAATAAACTTTTTAAAAACACATTTGCCAAAATAACACAAGTAGATGATATTTAGTGACGTTACTAGTTTTTCAAGTGTAGGGAGCAAGTTAAAATAGAGTTGATTTATTTACCCAGCACTAATGCCAAACAGGTTCAACCATTCATTAAAGTGAAGAAATAGGACCCCTCACCATTTGTGTTTTTCAGTAGGTGCTTTCGAAAATTTGTTAAATAGATCAGCCTCACATATTTCAAACCAAAACATTAGCTAATAAAGTAAATTTCATCACATAAAAAATACTTTTTAAAAAGTCATGAATAGTTGCCCTATCATATGGTGTTTTATGTTTTCCCTATCTGTCTAACATAGTAAGAAATATGACTTTAAGTCTTGAATATGGGTACTCATCAGAGATTTGACAAACATAAAATCTGTCTTCTTTCTCTATCATATTCCTCTACAGTAGTAAATTTTAGTTTTCTTCTTTTTCCAAAACACATAGGTAGTAGAAAATATTATCCCATGTAAAATAAAATAATCACAAACCACTTTACAAAGCCATAGGAATACATTCTCAGCCATTTTTAAACTTTCTTGTTGACTACAGATTAATCTTCCAAATGGAGGGGAATAAAATCAGGTCTAGGTGCTTCATGTCTCCAGGCTTGCAAATTGTTACTTCAGATGAATGAATTATGGAAATATAAGCTGACATCAGTTTAAGTATATGCAGAATTGAAACTCCATGGAATGTATATAAACCTTTCAAAGTAGGAGCAGACAGTTTAACAGAATGACTATCAGGAAGTTGAAACCAGAGAGGAATAATTGTAAAGACATAGAATGAATGAAAAATGGCACAAGGGTCAAGTACAGCTAGAATACTCAATGTACACATGTGAGAAAGGAAGTGGTAAATCGGAAATAAATCTTGTAGAAGGGGTTGGTTGAGAAGGATAGAAGGAGTGACTCTGATCCAGGAACATTGGACAATTAGATGGACATACTTAATTGAAACACACTAGCACAACCTTTTGTAATTCAGTGAAAAAATACAACAAAAAACACAAACACACAAAAAGCACAACCAAACAGCAATCTCTATAGAGTATGATGATGACTTCTCAAAATTTTAAATAGTTAATGAAAGACAATCTTGTGAAAAGCATACAAAGTTGTTTAGAGTGGGCAGTTTGGGGTAGAGGAGAATTTTTAACAGATTTAAATATATTGTTTTAGGTTATAAATCACCTATATCTGCTGCAAATATTTTCTTCTGCATGTTCTCTTGGTCTGAACTGTATACTCCAATCCTGAGCCACACTTGATAGCTTGTAAAGATAGAATGGAAGAAACAAGATCAAGAACCCATTACTCCACCGGAGAGGAAACAGTCCTCTCTGTTTTCTCTCATTTCTATTGACTACTTTCATTCATAAGTTTATGTCAAGTGATTTGCATTATATATTTCCTTCTTTGTTCTGGCAAAGTAATTGTTCAAAATAATTCAGTAAATATTATATTCTATTTTTTCTATCATGCTGTTTACTTATCCAAGCGAGTCCATTAAACTTTCCACTTGCATTTCGGTGCCACGGAAACCCAGCATCAATGTTAATGAGGACAATCTCTAATGTAAAACTTTGTCTCCAAAATACCAGTCCAAGAAGCTGTGATCACAAATATTTAGCTATTCTTTTTTCTTTTTTCTTTTACCTTGAGAGTCTTCTTGTGTCTAAAGTGCCCTCAAAAATCAGTACTCCACCAATTTTTGGTTCAATCACTTCTAACCTCAAAGATATATTTTGCTAACAATATGCTTAGAGGAAACCGAAGAATACTCCACTTTTATCTTTTCTCTTAAGATTCTCCTTAGATACCATATCAGGAATATTGAAGTTATTCTTTGCAAAATTATTTCAATAGATTATTTTTCTATCCGTCTTGCATTTCCTCAAAAAGTTGTATGGAGAAGAATAGAGTATAATCACCCATACCTTGGATGACAGTATCTGTTACAAAAGGACAATGCTCCTATGTCTTATTTCTCTGTCCTCCTCTTAGCTCTTGCCTGATTTCCCACTTATCACAGATTCTTGGCTTCAAGCCTAGTGAAAGTGAAGGACTATAAGAGCCTCCCCCATTGCTACATTGTAGGGCTAGATCTCCAGGTAATCATGAGGTAATCATGAACGACACACACAAGGAACACATGTTGGGAGAACAGACTTAAGCATGTCTGGTTTATTTCTGCACAAGGGTTGGGATTTTATAGCCCCAGCTTTCCCAACCTCCGGAGTCCTTCCCAGCCAATTACTTAGCAGGGAGTTGATGATGGGCACTGCTTGGTGACAGGCACTGTTTGGTCCCCTTGGAGCATGTAGGGATCTTGGATAGCTCATGGCTGGCAAGCTAGGCGGACATGACTGTGGGTCACATCTCTATTAGCAGGAGGTGTGCTTCAACAGCTACTCTAGCTGACTCAACCAGATCTGGCCGGCTCTACCCACAAATTTCCCCTTTTCTTTTAAAAGGACCGTCATTATGGTGACCCGTCGTTGGAGGCGTTTTTGCCGGGAGTGCAAGCATTTAATAATTCCTAGGGGAGAAAGCCCTACAAGTGCAAGGCCTCCCCAGATGACCAGAGAGGATGGCGAAAACCATTGTTGTAACTTTTTAAGCACTCTTCTAAAAAGGAGGCAGTGGGAGTAAGCTGTATGGTGGTTTGGTTTAGGCGGGTAACCTCATGCAGCAGGATTGGGGTGAAGTTTAAGTACTTAAGGGACCAAGGGCCTTTGATGTAGTTAATAAGTTCAGTGACATTGGGTGCAGGAGTGGAAAGCTGACAGACAGAAGTAGTCATTGCATTATATAGTCCTCCTTGTTGTAATCGAAGAAACGTAATCTGTTCTTGGAGCAAGTCTATTTGTTGTTGGAGCACAAGGAGGCCTCCCTTAAGATGATTGGCAACTTGTAAATGTTGTAATTCTATGGATGACAGTTGAGGGATGAGCTGGTTTATCTGTTGCACAGTGGACACGCTTTGGGACAGCAATATAGCAGCACTGGTAGATGAAGCCACTGTAGCGATGATTTCGGACCCGATTGCAATGATCAATCCTACTGCTCTTTTAGTGCATGGGCGAATTAATTGAACCTGGGAAAACTGAGAGTCATTAGTAGCCAGAACAATAAATGGGGGAACACGTACCAAACCTGCAAAAGGCTATGAGTCATTGGGTTGCCAGTGATTGCTGAGAGTGCAAGTAGTGGAAGAGTTGTCTCCTAAACAAAAAAAGAATGGGGCTCTAACCACTACCATTCCTGACACCTGGTCGTATACATATTGGTTACAGCAACGAGTATTGGCCAATAGGAAAGGGGACAAATCGAGGCAGGAATGTGATGAGCAAACGATTGGCATGGTGGCTCCTAGGTCTCCCAATCGTCCTTCTGAAGAGTCAAAAAACTCATTTAGATTTTGAGGTTTGGGATCTTTTTCAGATTGGTTGTATATAGCCGGGTAGAGGGACAACGCGAGCTCCCCAAACACTTTGCCTTGCTAGGAATTGGCACAAAGGCTAATCACTAATTCCTCAAGAGGAGTGCACATAGTGCCAAAGCTATCAAACTCCCTGCGTGGGCACAACTGCATATGAAAATGTATGTCAGTAGCCTGATAACAATTTTTTTCCAGTGGGACAAATGGGGTAGGGTCCTGTGTAGTTCCACCATCCCATCCCATGTGTTACTGTTGCGAGGGGGATGGTACAGCCATCAAATTGCTTTATCATCTCGTTTGAAAAACAAAAACAGATGGCTCACTTCCATCTAAAAGTAAGGTTTGTTTTGTGATGCCATAAGGCATCTGCTGAGAAAGGAAGGCCAACCCTGCCATTGGAAGAAAGCATTTGTAATCATTAAGATTTGGGGGCTGGGCACTAAAGTTATCTTACTCTGCCCTGCAGCAGATTGAGAATTGGCTGTAATAATGGCACACAATAGGAGGAATAGAGTACCATGCCCCGGGTCAGGGTCTGGGGCCATAACCTGGGCTTGTTCAACCAATATCTTTAGGTCTCCCCAAGTGTTGGCATGGGCTCTAGCTCGAGGTTTGTGTCTCCTCCTCGCACTGTTCAAGCATAGCTGACGCATCTTTTGCTTAGGTGGTGACGGTTGGTCAGACAACTCCAGCTGGGATGCAAACAGGTTTATCACTCGTGTCTGGAAAGATACAAGCAAATCCTGTCCCTTGTGCCATTAAGGGAGCAGGGCCCTCCCATTTTCTTGTGATGGGGTCCCTCCATCTATCCAAAGGGACCAGAGTAGGTGTTTCATGAGTACCCAGTACAGGGAGGTGGGGGTCCCACATGTGGTGGGTGTGAATGTTAAAAAGTTTTTTACTATAAGGCAATAATTTAATTGTGTTTGGGGATTTTTAAGCCCTAGCCCCTCCAGTTCCCCCTTTTCTTTTAAAAGAATGGTCTTGATTTCTTTATGACTGTGTTCAACAATGGCTTGCTCTTGTGGGTTATATGGAATACCTGTCTGGGGTGTAATGTTCCAAAAGGTACAAAATTCACAAAAATGTTTGGAGGTGTAAGCAGGGCCATTGTCTGTTTTAAGGGTCCAAGGAACTCCCATAATTGTAATGGCATGTAGAAGTGACTTAACAGCGTGCCTTTTTTTTCACTGTTAAGGCTAAAGCAGTTATAAAGCCTGAGAATGTATCTATGCATTCAGGGATGTATTTTTGTTTACCGAATTGGGGGATATGGGTTATGTCCATTTGCCATGTGCTATTGGGTCTAAGGCCTCGTGGATTTGTTCCCATGGGTTGAAGTGATCCTAAGGGTAAAAGAGTTGCACAAGAGGAGCAGGACCGAATCATGTGCTTGCATTGTTGGTGTGTTAAATCAGGAAATAACTGTTTGATAGTAGCTGCCGATAAATGAAAATGATCATCTAACGTTCGGGCCTGGTCCATGCACATATTTGTGAGTAGTACAGTTGGTGTGACAGCACGATCAATGGCTTCATTACCAGCAGCTAGGGGTCTGGGGAGGTTAGTATGAGATCTAATGTGTTGAATGTACCAGGGTTGGACACGATTGTCTAATACATTTTGTAGTTTACACATTATTTTTGCTACATCATCTTGTAATAAAACTCCAGGAAGAATGGCAACAGTTTGTACAGTATATAAACTATCAGAAAAAATATTAAGAGGTTCTTTGGGAAAAGATGTGAGGGCGAGCAAAATGGCCAGTAATTCAACAGCTTGAACAGACAGGGAATGTTTTTGAAGCATGTATTTTTTAGTATTGGCATTGTAAAATCCATAAAGAGTTTTGTTAACATCTGTAAAAAGTACAATGGCTTGATGTATAAGTTGCCCATTGGGACGAATACAACATTTCCATGAAAGTGGGAGTTCTTGGGTAACTTTTAAAACGAGGTTTTTGGGCATATGATTATCAATGTTAAAATAGTAGTGGATGACTTGTAAAGCTAATGCCTCTTCGGTTGTTAGGAAATCAAAGATTGTTTTTGTAATGGGCCATGTAAGATGGTCAGGGAATCAGCCATAAGTTTGACGGCATCATTCCGCACCTTTGATGGCCAGATTGCATAGCATGGTAATGGATGTGCTAATTTTTGGTAATTGGGAATGGCAAGGTATACCCATTGTAACAAAACCATGGGTTTGCGTCAGCGCCACCATTAGGCCATTATTATTTAATATAATTAGGTTGATTTCTTGGGTGGTATCTAAAAACACCAAGGGTGTTGAACATAACCAATCAGCGACTTGTTGTGAAACTTGTTGAGCATCAGGTGAAAGTATATGAAGGGAAGTTGGGTCAGAGGGTCCTTGAAGCAATTGAAATAACAGTTGGAGTTGTTGGGTGGGAAGACACATAAAATTGCATAACCAGTTGATATGTCCACATAATTGTTGTAATTCAGTTAAAGTATATTGGGATTTAATGACAATATGAGACCCATTTGGGGTAATTGTTTGATTTAAATGGTATCCAAGATAGGCGTAGGGGGCTTTGAGTTGAATTTTTTCGGGGGCAATATTAAGGCCCAGCACTTTAAAGTTCTCCTTGAGTTCTGTTAAACAGATTTGCATGGCTGTAGCATCTTTATATGCTATTAAAAAGTCATCCATGTAATGGACACAAAAGCATTTGGAGAGCAAAGTCCTAATAGCATGGGCAACATACATCTGACATATAGTAAGGCTATTTTTCATACCTTTAGGGAGAACTTTCCATAGATATCGGTGAGTACGTAGTTGACAATTAGGTTCACATACTGAGAAGGCAAAATATTCTTTATCTTTGGGGTGTAGGGGGGTGGAAAAAAGCAGTCCTTGATGTCAATAATGGCAATGTGCCAATCTTTGGGTATTGCAGAAGTGTGTGGAGTCTGGGTTGAAGCGTTCGTATCTTTTGTATATGACTATGGAACGTAGATCATGGAGAAATCTCCACTTTCCTTGAGCCCTTTTTTGGATAATAAAAATGGGGAATTGTAGGGACTGATGCTAGGTTCTATGTGTCCCTTTTTTAGTTGCTCCTCCACTAGAACCTGGAGATGAGGGAGCTTTTCAGAGGAAATAGGCCACTATTCGACCCAAATGGGTTTGATGGTGTCCCATTGGAGTGGAATTGGCTCTGGTCATGCAACAGTGGCCATTAGAATTGGGGGTAGTGTGGGTTATTAACGGCTCGATCGGTTATGATGTCTTCATAAAAAGCCATATCATCTATTGTTATCAGAGTACCCATATTAGTGAGGACATCTCTTCCTCAAAGATTGTATGGAAGGCCAGGGGCAACAAGAGGTTTAAAAGCCCCGGTGACCCCACCACAGTTTTCCCGTCTTACAGGCCATTGGACATGGAGGGAATCTGTTTTTCCACCGACACCTTGTATGCAGGCTCCAGGAATTAGGTTCCATCCCAACCCTTCTACTTCATCTTTTCTAAGGACTGTATAGTCAGCTCCTGTATCAATGATGCCCTTAAATTCTGTTCCATTGATTTTAAGTTTCATTCTAGCTTTTCCATTTTGGGTAGGAGTAGTCCATAACACTTGAGGTGGTGGCTGTTGCCTTTGTCCTATTGTGGTCGGGGCTGAGGACTGCCGCTTATTTAGTTGAAAGGCTGAGTCGTAGAGCAGCATTCAGAGGTCCAATGAAAACCCTTTTTGCATTTACGACATACAGAAGGAGGTTGTTTTCTTTTGGGTGAGCCCCAGAGTGATGGGCAATCCTTTATAAAATGACCAGTTCTGCCACATCCCCAACAAGGTCGATTTCCCATTCTGCCATTAGGGGGCGCGCGAGCACTGGCAGTCATAGAGGCTAAAGGAGGTGCAAGGATACTCAGCATGAGTTGATGACCCCAAATCTTTGGTGGATAGGATGCAATCAGTGATCTCCATATTTCGTTCAGGGGCAATGGCTTTTCTGCATACCTGTGTAGCCCCTTCCCATATTAGCCTCTTGATTAGCACATCTCAGGCTCCAGCATGGGATACTTTCCAGGCCACTGCTTCTTGAACAAAGGCAACGAAGTCAGTGAAAAGATCATTGGGACGTTGTATGAGGGGTTTTAGTTGTTTGTCCCCTTCTTTAGAAGGCACTGAGGAGACAACCCTCAACGCACAGAGGCGTACTTGGTCAAAGTACTGTGGAGGTGCTACTGCTTGTGTGGCAGGAGATGCATAAGCTGCCTCACCTTTTAAACAATCAGGGTCCCCCATGGTGGCATCCTGCCCTCTGGTAGTGATATTTTGTGTGCTTTGTTGTTCACATTCATCAGAAAAAGCAGCCTTCCATAAAAGGAAGACCCTGAAGATAATGCTGTGTTCATTAAACTCTTCCAATCATGGGGCAGTTAAGATCAATGCTAAGGGTTTCAAGCATCTGTTGAGCATTCAGGGACTGTAACCCATCTTCCCTGACAGCGGCCCAGTATTTGTCAAGTACTTTTGGTCATGGGGGTACCATTGGTTAGGTCATACAGAGGTTCAGTGGACGTTTACCGGGAATATGAACTGGGGCTCATTTATAGGCTTGGCTGTCGTTGCCACGATAGTTGTGGGGCCCATGAACAACTGTTGTATTACATGGGGAACAATGGGTTTTTGTTCCTGGGCAAAGTTGGATATCTCTGCCCAAGGATACAAAGTTTTCTGAGGGGAGTTCCCAGGCTGGCCTAAACAGCAAAAAGAAGTGATTGGGCAGGCTTCCTGGGACTGATAGTGTGGGGGAGGTGGTTTTACAAGCATAGCTGGCCAGCCCCCTGTGTCACTTGATAGTGGAAGTTGTTGGTTATCTGTGTTCTTGCTGGAATTGTTTGCTGTATCACAAGAAGATGGGAGTGCTTGAGCAGCTTTGCCATTTTCCTTTTGTTGTTTCTTCTTGAAGCGAGGTGTTAAATGCCTGCAGAGTTTCCCCTTCTTCTTTCCCTGATAGACAGGCTTGAATACCTATTATGATGGGGTAAAAGGTTAGGGGCAGCTCAGCACCTTCACGGACTTCCTTTTTATGAGCTGCCTGAAGGACGTGGGTCCACCTGTCTGGATCCCAAATGTCCCCAGTGTCAATCCAGGGACACAATTCACTCACTATTTCCCATATTAAACTAGCTTCCTTTTGTGATACTTTTATCTGCCTACTCCAGAACAGGGCAACAAGTGCTCGTGATTGAGGCTCTCCTGCTGCGGGGGAAGGTTACCCATAGAAGCACTAACCTTGCACTAGACCCTAGACCATCTATCTGCCAAAAGCAATCGAGCCTGTCGTTAGGCACCACTTGTAGGGCTAGTCTCTGGCAGGAGGTAAGTATGAACGAAGCACACAACAACACACATTGGGAGAACAGGCTTAAGCAGGTCTCGTTTATTTCTGCACAAGGGGGTGATTTTAAAGCCCCAGCATTCCCAACCTCCTGAGTCCTTCCCAGCCAATTACTTAGCAGAGAGTTGCTGTAAGGCACTTGTGATGAGCACTGCTTGGTGACAGGCACAGATTGGTCCCCCGGGGGAATGTACGGAGTATGGACAGCTCATGGATGGCAAGCTAGGCAGACATGCCTGTGGATCATGTCTCTATGAGCAAAAAGTGTGCTTCAACTGCTACTCTAGCTGACTCAACCAGATCTGACAGGCTCTACCCACACTACATCTTCATGGTTTTCCTTTTACAACTCTTTTTATTGGATGTGGAATTTATTTTCATGTCTGCATTCAATCTGTTCTGCATTGTAGTGATCTAAATAGGCTCTGTAAAATCACTTTAGGTAGCAAAAATATTAAGACAATGTATATCAAGTAGTTTGGCCTCCCTCCACTGCTGAAGCCAATATGCTTAGCTAGGGCTTCTAAGTACGCGTTTTCTTGCCTTTTCAATTTGCTCAATTCTTTTCTGATCCCAAAACTTTTTGGCTTATGTAATAAGAAAAGTCTTCTCTATCTCATGTTAATAAGGATATTATATTTTGTGAGCTACTAAGAAATGTGAAATCATTGGTTTCAAGTATCCAATCAGATTTTCTTCTGTGGTTCAGGGCTTCATGTGCAAAGGCATTGTGGAAAGTATTACAAATAGAAAAGTGTAAACCCAATACCTTCTTTCATTGTTCAGGACACTTTCTCCCTAAATATTTTGACCCAAATTATCTTTTTCAGAGAATTACTGTTTGGTAATTAAAGTCAAGTCACAAATTTTGATGTCTTTTTTTTTTTTTTAAAGAAGTTTGAATTTAAATTCCACTACAACCTTGTTTCACACAGTAAGAGTAGATTTCCTGGGTAAGGACAATTCTCAAAGGAACCTACAGGATTTATAGCAAGGTTTCTGAGGTTTGTTTTTTTAGTGTGAAAATGAGCCATCTTCACCCACATTGCTCCCTGTCAGCTAAGTCTCCATGGATTACTTTGCATGAAAGCCTATTTTCCGAGGCAATTTTAAATTTTCATAATAGCTAAGTTGTTAAAAAGTTTGAACAAATTAAAATTTACCTGTTATAATTTTAAAACTCTTTTGAAATTCCTTTATTAGAACCGCGAATTCACCAATCCTAACTCCTCCTTTACCATCAAAAACAGTTAACATGTTGTTTTCATGATATAGTGTCCATGAAACTATTATTTTCCAGTGGCTATGTTATGCATATATATAAAACCTTATAATCTGATTCTGAGCAAAATGAACTCCAAGATATGGAAACAGAGAGTATTATTTGTGGTTCTTGTTTTTAATGTACTATGTGATTTCTATTTTCTTTTGGTTTTTTCCACTATGCTTTATTCCCTGCTGTATTTGATTTTGGTAGCCTGTGTATTGTGTATATATTTACCTTAATGAGGGAAGGGAAGAGGAACAACAAAATGGTGAGACAAAGGACAAACCAATGCAATAGTAATACTCACAAGACAATATGTTGGAAATGTACATTACAACTTGTGAGGGGTATTGGGGTGAAGGATAACTGAAGAAAATGAGGGATGGAGTAACAAGTTTGGAAAGTTATGTACTCACTACCTTAAAATTGCTGTAACCGCATTGTACATCACTTTGACAATAAAATTAAATTTTAAAAATAAGCTGCATGAAATAAAATTAAACTATATTGGTATAGTAAATATTATTCTTTATGTAGTAACTTTTAAAAAATCAGTATTGTTTGGCATCTAATTTGAAGTAATTATCCCTTTTTAATCAGAGGACCATCAATTTGAATGCTATCTGACTACACAATATTTTCACAATATACTTACCAATATTTTGAAAAAAGAACATAGTACTTTCTCATATTAAAAGCGAAAGCAGTTTAATTCTATGGAAACCTATAACTTTTAAAAGTAAATAAGCAGTTAAAAAGACAGGATATATGTGTTCTTCAACATTCCAATGACTAATAACTACTCATTTCAATTCCAGAAGATTCCATACCTGAGAGATTCAAAACAGTACCGGCTTGCATGGTATGTAATTCTGCAATAGATGCATTTTCAAATGGGGTGTTACAGATTGAGATTCAACACAAAAATAAGTACATTCTGGTAGAAGATAAAACTAACTAGCAATGGTAATAATTCTTCAAGGGTAAGCAATTTTTTTATCACAGTAAGCTATTATTTTTATTACCACCAATCCCAATATTTATGATATAGAGACATCCTAGCCCAACAGTTTAGAATTTTTAGGGTGCACCTCAAACTTCTCTTAATTCACATCATGAATAGCTTATCTCTATTGTGAAAAAATGCAACTCTGCTAATGTGATGCCATACATGTTCTGGAAAGAAAACCACAATAAACTGGTTTGCATCATTTTCCCACCACTGGTATACTTGAGATTGGAACACTTGCAAATATTATTTATATTTATACTTTTTTAACTATCATACAAATTGTGGATGCTAAGATCAGAAGATTACAGTTCAAAGCTCACCGAGGCAAGAAGATTCCCTAGATTCTTATCTCCAATAAACTTATCAGCAAAAATCAGACACAAGTGGCATTGAGGTTGAAGTGGTAGAGCACGAGCCTTGAGCATAAACAGGCTCAGAGACAGTGTCCAAGCCCAGAGTTCAAGCCCTAGGACAAACAAATAAAACAAAAACAAAAATAAAAACAAACCCCAAACCTAACATTTTTCTCATTGTATACAGTGGCAAATAATTAAGGAAATTGCTTCCTGTGTTACATACAGGTAGAAGAAAGAAGATGTCACACGATTATTCTCTTCATACCTTGTTATACCAAATCCTCAAAAAATTGCTCTTATTATAATTTATAAATTAATATCATCAATTTTTGGCAACTCTGTCTCCAACATTCACATTATCATTTTATACATGAACTATTTTAATTATCTACTAACTAAATTCTAATTATAACTCTCTTGAAAGAATATTCTAGGCAAGTAGAATGCAAAATCATTTGTGAATTTGTCAATTAAACCCTCTACTTAAAACGAATTTTGTAGTATCCTATAGAATATGAAATTACAAACAAAATCAAAATATTTATTTTAAATCTAAATTCTAATTTAGCAAGATCCTCATAATCCAACATTAGATGAATGTTATTTTTAGATGAATTATTATTAGATGAATTGCTATTTTTCCAAGCTTAAGTTTTTGTAATCCTTCATCATTTCTTTGGGATACAACAGAATGATGATTACTTACTTTTTCAAATTTTGGATGGCAATCATGAGTCATTTTGCATCTGGGAATGTTCTGTAACGAAGAGAGAATTTAAAACACAAGTGAAGATTAAGTATGAGTTGCATTTCAACAGGAAATTTGACTTCTCAAAACATAATGACAAAATTAGCCCAAACTTCCAACTATGTATTCCTTTCTTGTTTGTTTTGTTTTATTAAGAAAAAAGTATACTACCTGGTCCAGGGAAGTTATCACTATGTGATTCCAGTCTCTAATCTCCTGTCTTAATCTCAGTGCTAGAATTCTAGGCTTGTATCACATTGTCCTGCCATAGTTTCTTGGTTTATTTAATCTAGATACAGACTACCAATTCTGAACTTCTCCAGGGATATTATACACCAGAGTGACTGTTCAGACTGTTTATCTACTATTTTCAAAGATGTTCTAACATTTGACACAGGATATGAATATTTTCAGATGCACCTGCGGGGTCTCTGATTCATTCCTCCATGGATGCAATCCTTTTAATAATGATTAATTGACTCTCTTACTATCTCTGGTCACTACCTATGTAATATTGTTAAACTTTATTGAAGGAAGTTCACTTGAGGACTTTCTAATATTAAAAATTATCACTTGATTCTAGTCTTCTTCAGGCTATATATTCTGTTGTTTTCTAACTTTTCTACACATTTTGAGAGTTGTTTCATTTGTGTATTTGTGTGTGCACATATAAGTGCCTCTGTGTGTATGTGTATGTTTGTATGTATGTATGCAAAATCCTCAAGCTCTTATTCAGCAATCTTGCTCATAACTGATATTCCATCACCTGAGCCATCTTCCAATCCAGGTTTGGCTGCTTTATTATATGTACTGTTGCAAAGAGTGTTCTGCCCAGGCTGGATGCAAACTTAACTTCCCAGACTCCTTTACATTCTTAGGTTTTATTTCTCCAGGAGTATCAACTTTTAAACTACAAATATTTTGGGGCTGGGAAGGTGGCTCAGTGGTAGAGCGCTTGCCTTGAATGCCTGAGGCCCTGGGTTCGATTCCTCAGCACTACATAAGCAAAAAGAAAAAAGCTGGAAGTGGCACTGTGGCTCCAGTGGTAGAGCACTAGCCTTGAGCTGAAGAGCTGAGGGACAGCGCCCAGGCCCAGAGTTCAGGCCCCATGACCGGACCCCCCCAAAAAAAAACTACAAATATTTTTGTGAGGGTAATGTCTAAGCTGTAGCCTAGATTTTTAACTGAAGTATTCTTTTTTGTTGTTGTTGTTTTGGTGGGTGGTCCGGTCATGGGACCTGAACTCTTGGCCTGGGCGCTGTCCCTCAGCTCTTCAGCTCAAGGCTAGCACTCTACCACTTGAGTCACAGCACCACTTTCGGCTTTTTTTTTTGCTTATGTGGTGCTGAGGAATCGAACCCAGGCCTTATTCATGCAAGGCAAGAGCTCTACCACTGAGCCACCTTCCCAACCTCTAACACAAGAATTCTTATAAATATAAATGAACACACACATTACATATCCTGAGTGTACACTGTTATAAATGTGATTGTAAGCTGGGTTGTGGTGAGATATGAGGATTGGGGTTCAAAGCCAGGCCAGGTAGGAAAGGCCCAGAGACTCTTTTCTCCAATTAACTAAAAGAGAACTGGAAATGGCACTGTGGATGAAGTGGTAGAGCATTAGCCTTGAGCTGAATAGTAGAGAGACAGCTCACAGGCCCAGAGTTCAAGTGCCAAGACCACGGCCAACAAAAAATATACATATATAAGTAAAGAAAAAATAAAAGAAATGTGATCTTAGCCACCAGTTCATTGCTAGTATAATCCCTGCTCTCACAAGATGAACATTTTTTTCCAGTTAAATCCATGCTCTTATATCTGACTTGCTTTGGAAACAGGATTATTCTTCCATTCTACTTTCTACGAAGTTGCATGATTACCAAGCATGATTTAGAATGAGATTGGCCTCATACTTCATGTTCCACATATGAGTCTTGCTTTCTGTATATCACTCCCATAAATCTACATACTGGAATTGGCTTTATTGTTTCAATGTTGTCTTATTTGTAGTCTTCTATATTGTATTGAACCCTTATACTTAAACACAGAACTTCTCTTTCTCCTATTATTGCTATTGTTTCCCTTACTGTTAGCTCATGTCCACTTGGGAAATAATGAACAGCACATACACTCACAAAAACAATGTTCTGAGAACCTTCTTCCCATTTAAAATTCGCTTCAATTTACAGAGAACTTACAAAGTTTGAACTCAATGTTGTCATGTGTAATGTATTTATAAGCAATATAAATTTCATATTTTCTCTTTACTAAGTTGTCTCTGAAACACGTGTTACCTCAGGCCAAAGGTGTCATAGTGTGATTTCAATGAAGCCAGAAAACGTTCATTATACCTCAAGCAGCACCATTGATTGTTACTGGAAGTAACTTTTACTGGATGTGGAAACTGACCCCAGGAGAGGAATGGAACATAGAGGAATAACAAAGTTCAAGTTTCCTTGTGCTTTCCTTTTTAGAGTACAAGAAAAGTATCCCAAGGCTTGAAGGAAACTCTGTCCCTGGCTTTTTCGAGTGTGTTCTTTACTCATATAAAATTTTTTTGTAAACTTCTAGTTGAAAGTATTTCAAAAGGAAATAATGTACCATTTGAATGTCAGCATAGAACAAAAGGAAATAACGTTGATTTAAATGTGTTCTCCTGCAAAGGAACAAAGACATGGAAGTTTTAAAGTGTCGTATGGATGGATATTTCACCCCTGAGATGATTCTCTTAATGCAGGAGTCAGTTATCAATTCCTTTGGTCTGGTCCTGCGTTCTCCAGAGCAATAAGGATTCCAAAAAAGCAGATTCCAGTGAGTATGATCAGCAAAATGAGCCTCTTCTCAGACCAGTACTCCTTTAGGGAGGGTCCCAAAGAAATATCTGTGATTTTTATTTGCTTGTTTGTTTAGTTTGTGCTGGTTCTGGGGCTTGTACCCAGAGGCTGGATCATGTACCTGAACAGTTGTCTTTCCTGCCCACCTGCCCCCAAAGCTAATGCTCTACTGCTTGAGCCAAAACTCCACTTCTGGATTTTTGGTGTTCAATTTGCTATAAGAGTTTGACAGACTCTCCTTCCTGGTTTGGCTTTGAATTAAGTAATAAGAAAGCTAAGTGACATCAACTGTATAGACTTCTCTTTTGAAACAAGAAATATTAGATGAAGTTTATTGTAAAGCTAATGTTTGACAATTTTTAAATTAAATAACTCAGTACAAGTAGGTGCACTGAATCATTTTGAAATTATTTTTTCTGCTTGGGAAGATTATTGATCTTGTCCTTCTTTTTCGGGAAACTTAAGGCTATAATTGCACTTTTTGTTGGTTGTGGGGCTTGAACTCTTATCCTGGGTGCACTCCCTCAGCTGTTCAGCTCAAGTTGAGCACTCTACTGCTTAAGCTACAGCACCACTTCTGGGTTTCTCGTGGTTAATTGAATTTAAGGGTCTCATGGACATTCCTGACCAGGCTGGCTTTGAACCACAATCCTCTGGTCTCCTTAATAGCTAGGATTACAGGCGTGAACCACCAGCACCCAGCTCATATTTGTGCTTACGTGCACTGAATGACACTATGTAGACAAATAATAGAAATTTGAATCAAATGATGGCATTGCAGCTTTTCAGCAAATTTGAAGTAGCAGTAAATATGTCCTCCTTTCCATGTTGTTTCATTAATGACTCATGAGCTATGGGACCCTTACTTTAGCATCCTCTGCCATCTTTGTAGGTGTATTTAGTATCAGGAAATGTTCATAGAGAAATATAGAAAGACAGATTTTTAGAAAGCAAAAAAGATAAGCTATGAAAGAACAACACAGAAGGAGATACATTTATTACACAGAAATTAAGAAGTAGCCTAAGAGATTTAGAATGCTAAAGGCAATGAGTAATAAGACTTGTTGATAACTACTTGTTCAATAACCAAAAATGGTTCTCTAAAACAATTTCTGGTATATCTTAGTTACTGTCATTTATTCATTAACTCTGGAGTTATTCCTTTTCTTCTGTGACAACTGTTAATTTGCCTTTGCCGTTTTGGTGCCAAATCTCACTTAGACTACCCTTGTCATTGTGATTAGCAGTGACCATTTAAAAACCTGGAATCTTTGAATTTCCAGAATTAATCTTCACCTGACATCTAAGCACATTCAAGCCATTAATTGCTGTGACCTAATGAACAAAACTTTTTTTCAACACAATATCCTAATATAAGTAAAGTACATGAATTAGGGACTACTGTCAGGTGTCAGTATGGTAGGAGCATTTATATATTCCAAGTATGGGTTCTTTACTTTTTATTTACTAACTAAATGTTTTTTGGTTTTGTTTTGTTTTTTTGTTTGGTTTTGTTTTGTTTTTCTTTGCTAGTTAAGGGGCTTAAATTCAGGACTAAGGAATAATTCCTGAATTTTTTTTTTTTTTTGCTCAACTCTATCACTCTACCACTTGAGGCATGGCACCACTTCCAGTGTTTTTCTGTTTATGTGGTACCAAGGAATTGAACTTAGGGTTTCATGCATGCTAGGCAATCACCTTATCATGAAGCCATATTCCAAGAGCCCTAAATGACTTTCTTAATTTAACATTACATTTTCATTCCATAACTATGTACCGTAATATTGGCCAGATGCTAGAAAATGATGTAGAAAAGAATACAATACAATAAATCCAGTAAGGCTACATGGAAAATGAATAACCCTCACAGTCTAGCAAGAGCACAGAGGGCTTAACTCATGGAGATGTACCAACACGCTGAGTGAGACAGCTCCTGACCCAGTGCCCACCTCCAGAATGAGTAGGTGATCTTGGGCTCCAGCCACCTGGGGACATTGGGCCACCTCCTACAGCACCCATTCAACCAGCTCCAGAGGGAGAGAGAGAGACAGAGAGAAAGAGAGAGAGAGAGAGAGAGAGAGAGAGAGAGAGAGAGAGAGAGCCAGACACAGACAGACAGACAGACAGACAGACGGACGGACAGACGGACAGACAGACGGACAGAGAGACAGACAGACAGACAGAGAGAAAAAACCAGAATTAGAGTTAAATCTGGTCCAGTGGCTTAGAACTCTAATACTGACTAAACAGGAAGCTGAGATATGAGGATCATGGTTCATAGATAGCCCAGGCAGGAACGTCTGTGAGAATCTTATCTCAAAGAGCCACCAGAAAACTGAAAGGGGCACTGTGGGCTCAAGTGATAGAGTGCTAGCCTTGAGCTGAGGAGCTCGGGAACAGTGCTCAATCCTAGAGTTCAAGACCCACGACTCAAAAGAAGTGGACTTCCCACCACAAGAAGTGGATGGAATAGCACCCATTGTCCTAGGGAGCATAGAAGAGAAGTCAGGCCGAGCTTCCTGTGAACTTGAGGTCATAAGTAGGTCACTTGGCTTCTCTGTGCCTCTGTTTCCCCAGCTGCAAAACTGAACAAAGTGAAGGATCTCGTTCCTCATGGGGATAGTGTAATAATGAAAGAGAGCCATGTTTCGGTTCATAATCCCACACCTGTTCAATGATTAATAACAGGCCCCACCTGAGCCCTTTCTGGTATCTTTCTGTCATATACTCACAGAATTGCCAAAACCTTATCTGAAGGCCTCTCCCTCTCTGCCTAGCCATTCTCCAGAGATCTCTCTGTATAAATCCCTTGTTTCCTCACAACTATCCTGTGAGGATAATGAGGTCCAATGGTTGAAGCCCTACCAAGAGCTTCACGTGTGGTCAAGAATCCACTGCTATGGACTGAGTTTGGGATAATCCTTCTAAACCAACTACTGAGCATGGTGCCACAAGTCTACCATCCCAACTACAGAGGACCAGGCTTGGTGGAGCATATCTTTCAGAGGAGTACCGCGATCCAGCCCAGCCTGAGCATATATTTAGTTTCTATCTCAGAAATGCTCAAGACAGAAAGATGGATCATCAGAGCCGGGGAGAGGAAACAACTAGGGGGGTCATGGTGCCCCCAGAAGGATGTTTGACCAGGGTTGAGTTGGTGTTGGGGTGGCTACTCACCTGTGATGCTGAGAAAAGCTGTTGCCAGCTGCTCCAAGTGGGGCAGCAGAGATGGCAGCAGCAATGCGGACATATGGGCCCAGAGCAGAAGACTAGGGGCAGGGACCAGGTCGGGGATTTAGGACGGCTGGCAGCACACCAGTGCCTGAGTTTTGAAACCAAGCACCACATGAAGGGAGGGAAGGGGACAGGTGGGGTAGGGGCATTAATTTCCTACTATACTCCAAAGTCACCTCAAGTCTCTTCTGCACCACTCAGCCACCTCTACCTTCCTCAACTACTGGTAGTGGTGTAAAGTAACAGGGAATAAAAGTGTTACCTGGCAGCAATGGAATGTGGGCGTGGCCAGCATTCTTGTATCCCATTGGTCAGAAAGAAACAAGAAAGAATGGTGGTGTGGCCAGAATCTTGTGAAGCAAGGAGAATGGGTGAGTGTCAACAGGCCATCCTGGGGCAATTTGAGCTGACAG
This sequence comes from Dipodomys spectabilis, assembly GCF_019054845.1. Taxonomy (NCBI): domain Eukaryota; kingdom Metazoa; phylum Chordata; class Mammalia; order Rodentia; family Heteromyidae; genus Dipodomys; species Dipodomys spectabilis. The sequence continues at coordinate 1,082,034 of NW_024871045.1, forward strand.
GATGTTCCCAGGACCTAAGAATGAGCCCCAGGAGTTAACAAAATAAAAACAGATTCACATGCAGATGGCAGTATGCTAATAAATATATATCTTTATGGAGTGCCAGAAATGTCTATACATTATTCAGTTATATAGACTATATTCCTACCAAATACTCAGTTTTTATTATGTGTCCATGTAATTAATGTTATTGTTTAAATCCTTAAATTATTAATGAAAGCACTCAGTGTCCTGAAATTATTGTGTTCCTGTAAGTAATAATATTCTTTTAATGCTTCATAAATATTTAATAAAATCAACTAACCTTCTTAAATAATGCTGTTTAATTTTATAGGATCATCATGCACAATGAACTCATTCAACTGTGACACTGGCAAAATTCCAGTGTTATTCCATTGGTTGGGAACCAGTTTCTTAGTATCTCTTGCCACTGGTTGCTGTCAGGATGGGGATTCGAAATGAGGGCCTATGTTGCCACATGGGCCTATGGCTTCCCTGATAGTCTGTCAGCCTTCAGCAATGCAAGGTGAAGTACCATTTGCAACAGTGTCGTTCAGAACCAGAAGGGTCACTGTGCAAAGGAATAAAACATAAAAGGCCACATTTTTTCTGTGCATTGTCTTCCCTGCAAAACCTAGGGTTCTAGGATCACAGGAGCACCTGCGTGTCCAGTGGCTTCACCCCATCCTAGGGTGATCGAAGCTGAGGCAGACTTGCCAAGACCTGAGTTCAAGTCCTCTGCTGAGAAAAAAATTAGCTCCCTGACTTGCAATTCACACAGTTTATTCTTACAGGCTTTGGATTTGAAATCAGGATCTGGGTAAATCTGCAGCAATGTGAATAAAACGGAAGATCACCTTACATGAAGATAAAAAGTCAGGCCTGTTCACGAGTCCTGAATTCAAGACCCAGCCCTGAAATACATATTATTTATATATATTGTAAACATAGGATTTATACTTACTTATGGATGTTCAGTCTATACATGTTTGGTGTGGTTGTTCCTTGTATCTTTTGTTTTATTCATTTATTTACCATTGATTTTACTATGATTAAACCCATTCTGTTTATTACATTGATGACAACCTATCACAGAACATCTAGATTTGTAGAAATGTTCTCCATCATGCCTGACCCCCAGGATTCTCAGAGAAAAGGGAAAAAAGTTTCAAACTCTCCTTTTTACTCCATGATCCACTTGTTGGTAGTGCTGGGATCTGACCTCAGTGCAGAGGAAAACCAATTGGCCCATCAGTCAAGGTGATCATACGAACCAGTGAGCAACTAAGTTGTGTGGCCAATCCCAGAATCTGACATTGATCCCCAGGATGGTCCACTATAGTCATAAATTCATAAATTAAACATAGGATCTATAATGATAAATATGTGTGGACAGCATCTTGTGTTCAGTGCAATTATTCTCCTTATTTTGTCTCTATTTCATGGAGGTATTGTGTATTTTAATAAGTTTGGTGACAGGTATAACTGTGCTGACATGGATAACAACTTGTTCCCATGGTTATAGGGTTGTCTATGCATTCTCCATCGTATTAGAGACCCAGGACTTTTACAGGAGTGGATAAAAGGCACAACGACTGGCTTCTGACATCAGGATGAATCTTTTGTCAGTGCTGGGATTTTAGCTCAGGTCTGGGTAACTCTGTTGCACTGTGGGGGAAGGGGAAGCCCACCATCTTTGAAGACTAGAATGTCAGGCCTGATGCAGGGGATGATTTGAAGCCTCAGCACTGGACAAAATAGCAAGTCCTCCTTTTTTAAATATAGGATTTCTCTTTAACTACAGATGTGGTATGCATCTTGCATTCAGTGTACTTATTCTTTCTATTTTGTGTCTTATTCATGGATGTATTGTGTATTTTATTGCATATGGTGACAGAAATAACTGTGCTGACATGTATGACAACCTATTCCCATGGCTAAGAGTTTCCTATATAGCATTCTCCATCCTCAATGAGACCCAGGACATTCACAGGACAGGAAAACATGTGCCACCATAAGCTTTTGACATCAGAATGACTCTTTTGGTAGTGCAGGAATTTGAACTCAAAGCCTAGCAGGCCCAATTGGTGAATGGGTCATGGTGAGCACACCAGGCTGTGAGCCACTAAGGAACTAGGCCATTCCTGGGACCTGAGATGGAGCCCTGGTGGGGGCCAATATAGTCATAAACTCATAATTAAATAGAGGATCTATATTTCCAAACATGAGTGGGAGGCATCTTGCCTTTGTTGTAGTCTTTCTCTTTGTTTTGTGTCTTGTTCATTGATGTATTGTGTATTTCCTTGAGTATAGGATGACAGATATAACTGTGGTGAACTGGATGACAACCTATTCCCATGAGTATAGAGTTGCGTATACATTCTCCTTCCTAGCTGAGACCCAGAACTTGCACAGTACAGGAAAACAGGTGCAATGACTGGCTTCTCACATCAGGGTGAATTTTTGTCAGTGCTATGATTCAAACTTGGGGCCTAGGAGGCCCAACTGCCCAATGGGTCCACATGATTACACTCGACTGTGAGCCACTAAGGAGCTGGGCCATTCCCAGGAACTGAGATAGAGCCCCAGGAAGGCCAAAATAGTCCTCAATGATCATTGAAACCTGGGATGTATATTCACATCCGTGTGTGGACTGCATCGTGCATTGAGTGTAGTTATTCTTTTTATTTTGTATGCTATTCATGGATGTATTATGTATTTTCTTGTTTATATGATGACAAGTATAATTGGGCTGACATGGATAACTTATTCCCATGACTATAGGGTGGCCCATGCATTCTTCACCCTTGCTGAGATCCAGGACTTTCACAGGAAAGAAAACAGGTGCAACGATTGACTTCTGACATCAAGATGAATCTTTTGGCAGGGCGGGAAATCTGAACTCGAGACCTAGCAGGACCAAGTGATGAATGGGTCCACATGAGCACACCAGCGAGCACACCAGCCTTTGAGCCACGAAGGAGGTAAGCCATTCCAAGGACCTACGAATGAGCCCCCGCCCACAAGGGGAGAGCGGGGAGCACAACAGTCATCCATTCATATAAGGTGAAGGTAGTATGCAAATAAGTACACATTTGTATAGAATAGGAGAGTGGTAACCTGTGGTGGAATCCAATCTATGTGACTACCGATTCTTGCATCTTTCCTGATGCCTCCATTTCATGACTGTGATGATTATTGTCATGCTTCATCAACTGTTCTATACAAATAATCGATACCCCATGAGTCTTGCCTATCATTTCCTACTTACATCATGCACAAATTACTCATTCACGGATGAGTTCGATCACATTTCATGACTCATCCCAGGTTCACAAACGAGTATCTCAGGATCTCCCGCAGTTCCCTCCTCATAGAGGGGCTGAATTCAAACCTCAGGCCTGGAAAAAATCCTCCTTATATACTTTGTTTTTTGGTCCACTCGTGGGCCTGAACTCTGGGCCTGGGCGCCCTCAGCTCTGCACATCAAGGCTAGTGCTCTACCACTTGAGACACAGCGCCATTGCCGGCTTTTTTTTCTGCTTATGTGGTGCTGAGGAATCGGGCCCAGGGCCTCATGCATGCAAGGCAAGAGCTCTACCATTGTGCCACCTTCCCAGCCTTCCTTATATATATTTTCAAAGTGATTTATACTTCCGTACAGATGTTCAGTCCATATTGTATTTGGTGTGGTTATTTATTTTATTTCTTGTTTCATTCATAATTTATTTTATTGACTCTGATGACACCTATACCATTTATTACATTGTTCACATCCTATCACATAACATCCAGATGTTAGATGTCTTCTCCATCATGCCTGGCAGTCCCAGGATCTGAACTTAGTGCCTAGGAGGTCCAATTCATGATTGAGTGAGTTTGAGCATGGTAGCCTCTAGCCAATGAAGATGTCAGGTGGTTCCCAGGCTCTGAAATCGACCCACAGGTTTGGCCAAAAAGCGATACATGGATAGGCAGACAGAGGTATACAAATAAATATATATTGGTAAAGAGTTCCATGGCTGTCTATCTATGATAGAAGGACACCTACTATGTTCCTACCAACTCTTAGTTTTATTATACGACCATTGAAGGAATATTATTCTTTTCACACATAATAAACTACTAATGAAGATCAATCAGCACTCTAGGATTATTGCATACAATATTAGAGTAGGCCCATGCATAAACTACTCTTTAAATCGGTATTCCTCTGCATAGAAATGAGTCTCTTGTGATCTCATGTTATTGGTGTCAGGACTAGGATTTGAACACAGGGCCTATGTTGATAGGTTGGCCTATGGCTTCACTGATGGCACACAAGCCACCAGCAATGGCAGGTCAGGTCCACTTTGCAGCTTTGTCATTCAGACCCAGGATGGTCACTGTGCAAAGAAAAAATAAAAATAAAACCCAAGCTCTCTGCAGCTCACCATTTTGGTGCTTTCCAACTTTGTTTTCTTCCTGAAAGGCCTCTGGCCCAAGGATCTCATGATCGGCTATGGGTCCAATGAGTGCACCCCAGCCAAGTGAGATCGAAGCTGAAGCAGAGTTTCCACGACCTGAGTTCAAGTCCCATGCTTGGCCAAAAAAATAGAAAACAAGAACATATAAAAAATTAACTATTTAACTAAATTTTAAAAAATGAAGCTCCCTGGTTTGGAATTTTTGCCAGTTTTCTTTCCTAGCCTGGGATTTGAACTCAGGGTCTTGGTAAATCTGTAGCAATGTGAGCAAAGAGTTGCCATTCCTTGAGTTCAAACCCCGTGCCAACCAAAAATGAAAAACTAAGTCTCTGACCTAGGCAGGGGGAGGTAGTTGTGGAGATGGGAGGGAAGGGATGGTAGGGGGAAAACACAATAGGAGTTAACAATGCTCAATAGGAAATGTATTCATTACCTTGCTCCTGGAACGGTAACACCTCTGTAGAACATTTTTACAATAAAAAACAACAAAAAAGACACAATGTAGTTTTCAGAGAAGCATTTTGCAGGTAAGGGAAGGATGTTTGAATAGCTGTACAAAACTCTACACTGCTTTTTTTAAGTTCAGTATGGAACTGAATAAACATAACTGCTTCCATTAAAAAAATTAAGTCACTGTCGTGGAACAGGAGCCAGTATTTCTGCCATTGCTAGTTTTTGAGCTCACTGTCCAGGTACCTCTTTTGCATCATGGTTGAATGCGTAGCTCACTGTCCTTGAGGGAAAGAAATTCAGGATAGAGTTCTAGAGTTCCCAGGACCTGAATGAAAGCCCTGCAAAGGAAGAAATATTTCTATACATGTTTAATACATAATATATACTTATATATGCATGTTAATTTCATATTATGATTTTTATTATTGATTTTGTATTTTGTTTTTCTTTGATTAATTTTTGATATTGTATTTAGTATTATTATACACATAATATTTTATTTTGCACAGCTATTATAAAATTATACACAATAATTTAGGGCATTGACTCATTTTAATTAACATTTTATTAAGTGTTGAAACATGATACATAATTAAGTGCAGCATTTGTCACAGTCTTCACATGTTTACAGTCTCTCCCAAGTATGAGCTTTGAGTTCAAGCCCCAAGACTGGCAAAAAAATTGAGCCTGGTGAGACATATTATACTGGAACTCAGAGGAGGGACGAGGTTATAGGTAAGACACAGGGTAGAGGGCAGGTGCTCGTGGCTCACCCCTGTAATCTACTCAGGAGTATGAGATCTGAAGATCCCAATTGCAAGCAGGAAAGTCAATATGAGAATTTTTTTCCAATTAAACACCCAAAAAGTTACAAGTACAGCTGTGGTTCAAGTAGTACACTGCTAGCCTGGAGGATAGGATAGCATCCAGGCCCTGAATTCAAACCCCTGGACAGGCATACACACACACACACACACACACACACACACACACACATACACACACACCAATATAGAGCATTTGCCAGTTGGCCTGCACAAGTTCCATCTCTAGCAACTCAATATTAAAAAAAAAAAAACGATGGAGAAGGGAAGAAATGACTTGCTCCAGGAAGTGATATACCCAGTGCCAAAATTCCACAGTAGTTCTAATATGTTGGTACAAGACAGACAGCCTCAGGCAGAAGGTATAGCATGGGCAAAGGTCCTGAGGTGTGCGGTAGAGCACATGGTGTGCGTGGTATGAAGGCTCTATGGCTTCAGAAAAGTCTGGCAGGAAATTTAAGGCTGGGTCAAAGTTGACTTGAGTCACAGGGCAGAGGGTGAGGTCCCAGAATGGCGCCCAGGGGGAAGATTAGCTTGGCTTTTCGCCAGGGACCCAAAGCCATTTCCTGTGGCTGGAAACCTGTTTTCACAGCTCCTGATCTTCAGGCCTTCTTTGCTTGGAGGAGTCAGGGCAAACGCAGGGAAGAACTCTTATTTTAGAAAAGCTTCTAGCCCAATGCCATCAGTGGCTCAACCCCTGTAAATCCTAACTACTCAGGAGACTGAGATAGAGATCAAGGGTCAAGCCAGCTCAGTAGAGGAAAGTTAGACTCTTCTTGCTGATTAACTACCAAAATCCAGATGGAGCTGTGGCCCAAGTGTTAAAGTAGTAACCATGAAGGAAAAAGTTTAGAGACCAGAGCCCAGACCCTGAGTTCAAGCCCCAATACTACCATAGGAAAATTAAAGAAAAGATTTCAGGAGCTCCTAGTACACTGTGGTGTAAGGCCAGATCATCCAGGCACAAGTGGCTCATGCCTGTCCACCTAGCGCCTCAGGAGGCTAAGATGTGAGGATCACATTTCAAGGCCAGCCGAGGCAGGAAAGTCTTGGAGACTTTGATCTCCAAGGACCCTACAGAACACCGGAAGTTTCTCTCTGGCTCACGTGGTAAGATGAAGAGCTGGGGGACAGCGCCCAGGCCCAGAGTTCAAGCCCCATGACCAATACCTGGCCTGCTTGCACCTTACTCTGTAGCTCTAGGCAGAGTACTTTCCAGTGGGCCTCTGAGGGTCTCCTAATGTCTAGGTGTCCTACAATTCTTGGTAGCAGCCTTTTTGGGGGCCATTACCTAAACAACAGGCCACAGTACCAGAGAAGTATCGAGCCTTGGGGCATGAAGATCATCAGAATGGAATCTGTCATGGGTGCAATGTGGATAGGAGTAGTAAATCACTGTGTCAGACCACGGTTTGGAGCCAGGGGGGCAGGAGCATAAGATGTTACAACAGATATTGCCCAGTTACACGTGTATCACAAGAGAGCAAATTTGTCAGTCAGACCTTGGGCAGGTGTTGAGTTGGGCTCATGAAAGTTTTGTAGGCTCAGGAATCCACAGCCAACTGGCTGCTGCTTGTAGCAGTCGCTATCCCAGGAGTCTGAGGGCTCGGTGCCCTGCTTTCCTCTCCAGTGCTTGGGGAAAGGGGGTAGATGAAGGTCTGCAATCATGAGCCGACTACCAAGGAGCAACCTTAGTGTATCTCCCTTGATCCAGTAGCCCCATGTTGAGATCGAGGTGCAGATACCATGGAACTTACTGCCATGGCCCAAACCCCTCAGCCCAAGAAGGACTTAGGGAGAAACAACATGATCTGGCTTGAGAGTTTACTGTGACTATGACTCAGGACTGCTCCACAGTTGTAGCTCAGCTCATCCAGGTCAAAACTATTGCCCCAGAACATTGAGGTACTGGCTATACCAATCTCTAATCCCCCAGTTCCCTGGCCCTTGAATCTAAAGTATATGCCTCTGTATTCTGGGCATCCGGAAATGTCTAGAAGGACCTGAGAGGCCAAGCTGGGGCCAGAAGATAGATTTGCCTACGATAAGGTATATTGACATTTCCTAGACATCAAACAATACATCCAAGCCACCTTGACCTCACCTCTCATGTAGCCCCAGATTATCCTTGTTTGGGGAGCCTTCAGTTAGCTATCAAGGTCGAGTTGGCAAGATCCACTGGCAACCACCCTTCTCCCACACCACTACCAGCCTGCTGGGAGTTGAACATGCAGCCAGGGGTCCAGCTGAGAAAAGGACAGTACACAGCATGACTGACCCTGACCCCCCAGAGGCAGGAAAGAACATATGCCAGCCAGCCCTGAGGACCCAGAATCCCTTGGATGAGGACAAAGATATGGACAACCAGACTTGGGTCCCAAGGAAAAGCTGGAAAATGCAGGTCTCTGGCAATTTAGGACTCATTGTAGACCATGATAGGGGACTAAAGACAAGGTTGTTATTAAGGAAGGACACCATCCAAGGTCAGGAAGAGGCAGACAAGCACCCAGGAAGTGGGCAGAGAATGATGAGGGAAAAATACACACACACACACACACACACACACACACACACACACACACACATGGGTAGCCCAAGGCCTCAGCAGTCCCTGAGCAACTGAACATCACACCCTCCGAGAAGATGGCACTACCATCCTCAGACTGAATGTTGACAAACTCTGAGCCTCTCACACATCTGGAATGGCTCATAAAACAACATGTCATTTCCTACTGTACACACCGCTATGAAGAAAACTCAGCCACATTATTTTTGGTCGTCTGTCATGGGGTTTGAACTTTGGGGCTGCGTGCCATCCCTCAGCTCTACACCTGAAGTTGTCCACTCTACCACTGGAGCCATAGGACCACTTCCAGTTTTCTGGTGCTTCACTTGAGTTAAAGTCTCACAGACTTTCCTACCCAAGCTGGCTTTGAACCGTGATCCTCAGATCTCAGCCTCCTGAGTATCTAGGATGACAGTTGTGAGACTCTGGCACTGCCTGGTTTCAGCCACGTTCTTACAACCAGGGGAAATCCAACTTGTCAGGCCATAAAGCACATGCAACCCTTCACTTTCAGACTTTGACACCAGTACGCAAAGCCATTCTTCCTTGGTTTGAGAGAATATAATCGACACTACCCTCCAACCCTGCTCTCATTTGCCCACTACCTGCCTACGATAGGCCACAACTTCTGGAGTTCTTGGTAAGACAACTCCCAGCCTGCTATAACTTCACACTCGGGCAAACTTGGGGAGTTCGTAGAAATGGCTGTACACTGAGGCCAGAACCTGGTGTCCCAACCACAGCAACCCCACTCCTTCACCATCTCTGGCAAGCAAGGGGTGTGTTTCTTACTTGTTTTTTTTTTTTTTTTGGATGAGGGGATTGAACTTAGGGCTTGGGTACTGTCCTTGATGATGAATTTTGCTGAAGGCCAGTGCTCTTCCACTTGAGCCATGGTACCACTTCCTGTTCGAGACTGGAGATGAGACTCTCATTGGACTTTACTTCTTGTGCTGGGAAACAAGACCCTCTGGATCTCAGCCTCCCATGTAGCCAGGATAACAGGCGTGAGCCATCAGCGCATGGCTTATGGTGTCTCATTCTTTACAATTTCCAACTAGTCCTTCTCTAGACACTACCACCTAGACCCTCCTCTACCTCCCTCAGAGACAGTAAAGGGAGGCTCAGAATCTGGGGAGGGCCATGGGCATTAAAGGGCCCCCTTCACATCACTACCCATTTCTAAGCTCCCATCCACATCCTCTGGGTGGCCTGGTTGTCTGGATCCACTAGGACTTCTTAGGCCTGCCCTTTATCCCCCCGCCTCACCAACCGATACCTGAGAATTTCTGGGGCCAGCTGCTCCATGTCCCATTGGAAGACATTGGGAGGGTTGCTGATAATGGGGATCAGGGGTGCCCAGGGCAGAAAAAGTGTCCAGATCCCCTCTGTCAAAGAAGGAGACACAAAGCATGGATGGATCTACTAAGTGCTACAGGGCACACCATCCACCTGTCACCCAGGTCCCTTGGAAGGAAGTTTTATGTTGACAGTTCTGGGGCTTGAACTCAGGGTACAGGCGCTGTCCCTGAGCTTCTTTTGCTTGATGTGAGCACTCTTCCACCTGATCCACAGTACCACTTCTGGCTTTTTCTGTGTATGTGGCACCTAGGAATGGAATCCAGGGTTTCCTGTGTGCTAGGTGAGCCCACTACTGCTAAGACAAATTCCCAACATTGGATAGCTCTTTTTCTATGACCCCTTGGGCCTGTCTCGGACAGTCTTACACATCTTTACGGAGTATCGAACCAGCAGCCTTGGCTGGAAAAGAACACGATCTGCTATGTTGTCCTTTATCTATGGCATCTTTTCTCTCTGTGCTTCCTGTTACATCCTCCTTGTTAAGCAAGACCCCCCTTTCAAGTGCTGCCTCTAAGAAGCCCACTCCAATCACCCTGGCAGAGGGGGATCTTCTCCGTTCTGTAGGCTGCTGTCCTTGTCATGGTCTGCCTCCAGCTAGTGTGGCTGAGAGTCCACGAAGGCGAAGGTCTGGCTTTCACCACCCAATTTCTGAAGGCTCTGATACACTACCGCAGGAACCAGTGTGGTATCAAACCCTGTGAGAGGGCACTTGAGGCCCAGGGAGTCTGTGGGCAACAAATGGGGCCATATCTTGTGTGCATTTGAACTGAGGATCTAGGAGCTGTCTCTCTCTGAATTTTCATGATCAAGGCTGCTACTCTACCACTTGAGCCACAGCTTCACGTCTGGATTTTTGGTGGTTCCATGCAGAGAAGATTTTTATCGGCTTTCCAGCTTATGGCTGGTTTCGAACTGTGATCCTCAGATCTCTGCCTACCAAGGAGCCAGGATGTCAAGTGTGAGCCTGAGCCAGACTGGCTCCAGAACTTTTCCTTTGAGCTTATTTTTATCTCGTGTCAGCTAGCAAGCCCTAGTTAAAATAGTCATTTATAGGGGATCAAGTTACTCTCCTAGTTCAGTTAACCCAAGGAGATAAAGTATCTTTGGAAAAGGCTAGTCAGTGTTGGTCTAGGTGAGAGAGAGAGAGAGAGAGAGAGAGAGAGAGAGAGAGTTTGTGTGTGTGTGTGTGTGTGTGTGTGTGTGTGTGTGTATGAATTTCAGGGATACCTACCCCCATCACTCTGGAGCTTCTTTCACCCAGTGGTGAGTACATCCAGGATCCCCACCCCAAGAAAGGCAGATAGGGGAGGGTACTTAAGGTCACATCAAGTGGAATGATCTGAATTCTATCCTGTAACTGAAGACAGGAGAGATAATAGAGAAGGAGATGTTTAGAGGAACATCAAGGGAAGCCCTTTACCGTTGGATACAAGTACCTGAGAGAAGAATGTATCCATCCTTTTTGGTAGTAAGATAACAAGTGCCCACTATTCATTCATTTTATTTTTTGTAAGTCCCAGGTCTTGGATTCAGGGACTCGCTGTCATCCCTGAGCTTCTTTTACTTAAGGCTGAGGCTCTATCACTTGAGCCAACTTGAGCCACAGCACAACTGGCTTTTTTCAGGGGGGGAAGAAGGTAGTATATGGGAGATGAGAATCTCACAGACTCTCCTGCCTAGGCTGGCTCTGAGTCATGACCATCAGAACTCAGCCTCCCGAATAGCCAGGATGACAGGCGAGAGCCACTGTCACCTTACCACCACGATCCCCTAGGGCAAGTGCTGGGCTACCTGAAATGCATCCTCCTTTTTGTGAGTGGGAAGCAGACCTGGGTGGGTTTGATACTTCAACAGCCTACCTACCTTTGAGCATTGTTCTGTCTCAGTCTGATGCTGGCTTCCTCCTTATCCACAGCAATGACTTTGTGCTGTCACAGAACAAATGTCCCCCAGGAGGTATTGGATCTAGGGACTTTCCTCTCCACACTACTCCCTCTCCCTGAAATGACACACTGCACCAACGTGAAGGAGACATAGAGTGAATTCTGTTTCTTATAATCAGGGTCTAGCCAGATAGGTGGCAGTGAGGATCAGAGGCTCGGGATAGTGCTGTGCAGTTGGACAATGCGATGCCTCTTCATCCACTTTCCTTTAACTGTCTTAGCAGAGGGTAGTGGGGAAGGACTCACCAGACAGACTGACAATGAGTAACCATCACGGTCTACCCCGGGCACAGAGGGGTTTACCAAAGGGATCTAGTTCCACAGTCCAGGCAAGAATGATCCTGACACACAGACTACCTCCAGAATGAGAGGGTCACCTTGGGTCCCAGCCACATGGAGACACTGAGCCATCTCCTCCAGCACACATTCAAAAAGTTACTGAGACAGAGACAGAGAGACACGGAGAGAGAGAGAGACAGAGACAGAGAGACAGACACAGACAGTCAGACATACATACAGACAGACAAACACACACACACACACACACACACACACACACACACACAGGATAGCCCAAGGATTCAGCAGTCCCTGAGAATAGAAACGTGAACTCCCTCAATTAAGATCAGATCCGACCCCCTAGAAGGTGGCAGTACCGACATCAGACTCACTGTAGACAAAACATTGAGACTCACACATATCTGGAATGTCTCATAAACCAGCATGGCATTTCCTATCATACACACAGCTATGTGGAAAACGTAGTCACTTCTTTTTGTTGTTGGTCAAAGGGTTTGAACTCTGGGCCAAGGTGCTGTCCCTCAGCAATTCATCTGAATGTGAGCACTCTCCCACTTGAGCCAAAGCAACACTTCCTGTTCTCTAGTGGTCTATCATCATGTCTCACAGACTATTCTGCCCATGCTGACTTGTAACCACGGTCCTCAAATCTCAGCCTTCTGAGTAGCTAGAATGAGAGTTGTGAGCCACTGGTGGCTTCCGGCTTCAGCCACATTCATATACACAGAGGAAACCCATCTCGTCAGGCCACAAACATTTTGCAACCCTTCACTTCAGATTTTGATACCCAGCATCCAAATCTCTTTCAATGGAGGATATAAAGACAAAACAATCTCACACGTGCACCCCTTCGCCCACTCTCTGCCTGTTAAAGGACACGTCCTCTTGAAGCTGTGGCTTCAAACTGGGACAAACTTGAGGAGTTCTTACATTTGTCTGTACAGTGAGGCCAGCAATTGGTCTCCCAAACACAGCAACCTCCCCAAACCCCGACACCACCACCATTATTTGAAGGCAAAGATGTCTTACTCTCTTTCTTTTTTATGTTGTGAGGCTTAAACTCTGGGCCTGGGTGCTGTCCCTGAGGACTTCAGCTTAAGGCAAGCACTCATTTCTTGAGCCACAGCACCGCTTCTGGTTTTCTGGCAATTCCTTTTATGTAAGAGTCTCAGGGTCTTTCTTAACCAGGCTGGCTTTGACCCTTGATCGTCAGATCTCACCTCCTTAGTACCTAGGATAACAGCCATGAGCTGATGGCACCCAGTCAAAGAAACTTTTCCATTCCTGTCATCCTCTCCCCTCAGGAGACTGAAATCTGAGGACTGCAGTTGGATGCCACTTAGCAGCAAAGCCCGTGAGAACACTTTATCTCCAATTAAACACCCAAAAAAGCTGGAAGTGGAGCTGTGATTCAAATGGTAGAGTGCTATCATGGAGCATAAAAGGTAAGATCCATGCCCTAGTTTCCAGCTTTTGCTAGCATAGGCCCAACCAAGAAAGGAAAACAGGTGGGCATATGGGAGCTCAAAGTTAACACATAATACTCAGGACTCCCAGAACAGACCCCATCCAGCTCTGATTCTCTAGATTCTATGTACTACATCATGGCAGACTTAGATGGGACTGACCATGAACAAAATTGGGACATTCAAGTACAATCTCATACTGAAGATCCCCTGACCTTATCAAAGACTCAGGATCTCTCACTGTCCTGCCTCAGCACTGGGCAGTGAGGTAAGGTCTAGTTATCCAATCACATGATATGGGAACTAAACGGTTTCCTGGTCAAGGGATGGTAACTGGGGAGATATAGGTCCCTCTTGGGGAGGTGAAAAGGGCTGCTCTATCCCAGAAATGTTCCTATGTTGTGAGTATTATCAAAGAAACAACCCTGTTCAGAGCCCAGTGCCTCTGGTTTTCCACCCAGCCTCTACCCAGATCTGCCAAACCTTCAGCCTGCTCTCTCTGAATTCCAGATCTGCCATCTACAATAAAGACTGAGCCAGACAAGAGACCCACTTCCTGCCCTCATTCCCAGGCTGTCCTGTGGCAGTGGCATGCTTACCTCAGTCTTTGGTGGAGGAAAGAACACCGGGGGTGGTATCGTCAGATTGAGCCCTGGAAATTCCTAGTCCCTAAGGATGTACTGCACAGGCATCCTGCAGTGAATGGCAGTCAGGTTGTCAATGATGAACCCAAGGTGCCAAGACTTTTAATAGCAGTGTGGCTGGATCAAAGGCTGGTAGTCTATGTTGCCAGGTGAGGTCATGTCTCCAATGTCCTGACACACGTGACCTAGGATCATTCTTCCTCTTCAAATTCCAAAACTCTCTCACTCCAATACCGTCCTAGCCCTTGGAAACTTTCTTCTTATCTTACCAGAAAATAAACTTGATGTGGCTGGTGATAATTGAAACTTGGTGACCCACCCTGTGCCCTAGGTTCAACTTGAGGCTGGTTCCCTCTATAGTCGGTGACCACACAGCTCCTGAATGGCATGACGTTGCTGAGGGTTCAGTGGCTTGGTCCTACATACTGGCTTTGGTCTCAGAAACTGTCCCCACAGAGATTGTGAATTATTGGCTCCCTTGATCCAGGGACTCCAAACCAAGGCGTGCGTGTTCTCCATTCTTCCTTCCTTTCCTTTTTTTCTCCCTCTGTCATTCCCTCCTCTCTCTCTCTCTTTACTTTCTTCATGTCAGTCCTGGGCCTTGTACTCAGATCCTAGCTGCTGTCCCAAAGCCTTTTTTTCAAGGCTACCAGTCTATGTCTTGAGCCACACATCCACTTCTGGCATTTGTTTTTGGTAGTTAATTGAAGAAAAGAGTCTTACAGGCTTTCCTGCCTGGGCCAAAAGCCTCAATCCTCTGATCTCAGCCTCCTAAATAGCTACTATGACAGGCTTGAAGCACTGGCACCCACATCAATCCAAAGTTTCTACATGGGCTGTGGAACCAGTCCTGGAACTTTTCATTGTCTATGACCCCCCCAGAGCCTGGTGCACACTGTAATGTTTTGTTGGATACATAAATGAACATCTGTCTATGACAATACTACAGAAAATTCCCATCTGATTCAGGTAAGAATACTCTGTGGGGGATGGGAAATGAAGCTTTATGAAGCTCTCCCACAGTTCTCCTTCCTCTGTCTTACCCCCTCCTGGTGCCACCACACTTAACTGTTTTGGCTCTGAGGGTTTGAGCCACTATGTACTTGCTACATTCCAGGGCCTCTGGGATGCCTATCTTCTCAAAGACCTCTGTCCAGCAGTTGACCAGCTCTGTGGCACTCAATTCCCCATGTACATGTGAATGAGGCTGCTGTCAGCTGAAGGCCTGGCTCAAGGGGCCTCCTGTCCTCACCCTGGGGCCAGCCAGGATCATCCATCACATCTGGCCCCTAGGTTTCATGTTGCAGAGGAAGGATCCTTGAGGCAGCCTGGGTTCTCTAAATCTCCCAGAGTCCAGTACAGGTGCTGGGAATCATCTCTGCTCATAACTGGCAGGCTGGGGATGGAGAGGTCACAATCTCTGCTCCCCACAATGTCCTCAAGTGGGGTGGTCACCCTAGGTAGAATCAACAGCTGCCAGAGAAAGGCAGTTAAGGCACAACCTTCAAAGCAGGAGACAATCTGGCTTGGGAACTCTGCCTGTGCCACTTTGAACATCATTGTTTGCTGGCTGAAATCATCCATCTAATTTGATCCATAATCCCAGGCATTAGTGGAAATTGCCAGCTTATATTTAAAAATCCTGGAAAATGTGGTATTTAATTTGTCCCAATCAAACTTAAAGGGTTCCAAAGTCAGTGGTCCCCTTTTCCTTCCAGACAGTGTATAGCAGGTTACAGAAACTGGCATACAGCGAACCCTAGCTAACTGCCACCTCCTGATACCTAGCGGGCTCCAGTAGGGGGAATGGATTTACCTACCACTGCCCAGCTAGAAACAGCCCAGGTGGGACACAGATTAGATTCTGCAGGACTTCAGGGAGGATTGACACTGGGCACTGGCCCACGAGGGTATCATCACCACCAGTGGGTGCCCGCAGCCCTGTGCCTGGATGCCCACAGAGACCGTTAATGCCCTAGATATGGTTCCACTCTCATCCACTGTCATGGTGAACCATCTGCCATGTCACATTGTCCGCCAGTCTCCAAAACCTCATAGCTACACAGCCCCTGCCCTATCCTTTCCCTCGTCTTGTTCCCTAATTATGTTGTGCAGACACATTCCAAACCCTTGAATTACTTCCAACTAAACACACAAGAGCAGAGTGTCTGGCTGGAAGAGTGTGGCTGTGATCTCATTCGCCTCACCAAACTTCTGTCTGGGGATATAAAAACAGGGGTCCACTCCAGTCCAGGGTTCACACCGTTCTTCTAGGGGAGGCCCACTCAGGCCCAGCAGCTACTGTGGGCGACAGAATAGGGGGAAGAGAGAGGTGGAAAGGGGAAGAAAGTAATGTCTACTGAAATCTTTCATAAAGGAGCCATGAAACTGTGAAGGAGAAAACAAAAATTGTGACTGGGCTTGTACTTGGTATTGAAGAAAGAACAACAACAAATACAGACACGGAGAGAGAAATAAAATGCTTTTGCTGTTTTTAGACATGGTGACTTAAATATATTTTCATTGTTCTCATCTCTCTGCTCTCCCAACACAGACACAGACACAGACACACAGACACACACACAGACACATACACACACACACACACACACACACACACACACACACACACCTCCAGAATGGTGACAGATGACTCTTCCATGCAGCACCTGCAATTTGCCAACTGATCACTCACCTGAGGACAGTCAGGCTGAACAAGAGAAAGATTCTCTCTCTCTCTTTCTCTCTCTCTCTCTCTCTCTCCCTCTCTCTCTCTCTCTCACACACACACACAAACACACACACACACATACACACAAACACATACACACAGACTCAGAGTAGTACCTCTCCTAAGTTTGTTGATTCCTCATCTGGGACAAGGTATTAGCTGGAGCACGTGGGTTCCCATTCTCCATTCCCTTGTCAGAACCAAGGGCTCCAACACAAGGAGAGTACCACTCTAATGACACACCACGACCCCGTCTCTCCCCTTCTCCAGGGCCAGACCCTTCCCCTTGGGAACAACCAGCCTTAACTCCCCATTCACTAAAACCCTAGGCCAGGACACTGTGTGAAGGAATCCCAAGACTGGTGACTCCTCAGAGCCAGGACTGAAACAAGCAGTGGGTCATGGGGTCAAAAGGCGGGTGTCTGACCCAGGGTGGGGGCACTGTTGAGGAAATGGATGGGGTCCTAAAGGCTACATACATGGACAGACTCCTACTTCCAGCCTAGATGCTTCTGCACAACTGGGCAGATTCTTGGTGAGGACTAGGAGACCAGATAGACAGGGAGCACCAGCAGACGCTGGCAGAGCTGGGAAATGTGATCACCCTGTGAGTACTGTTGACAGCTGGGGTGGGGGCATAGGCCGGGTATATGTGTGTCTGAGGGTGTGTGTTCCTCCCACATATTCACCTACTATCTGAACCCCAGTGCCCTCACCTCCCTAGTGGGCTTTTCTGGGACCCTCCTCAGATGAAAGGGTGACTGAGCACAGACAAGAAGGGCTCACACAGCAAGGGAGGCCTATCTTCTGCATCCAACACCCCCCATTCCCAGAAAAAAGGAAAAGACCCAATAAGGAAGGGGCACAGGTGCTGTTCCCCACCTCTGACTAAAGCCACCAGGTTTCCACCAGGGAGAGGATGAGTGCAGATGTGGGACTGTGTGGCTCCCACTGCTCCAGCCAGGGGCTCAGTGGTGAACCCTTCTCACCCATTCCTGCATCTACATTTCTAGGGATACTGGCCACTAGGGATGGGGGTGAGTTCCCAGAGTCAACACCCACTCCCCAACCCCCCACTCCTGAGGCACATTTGTGGCAGAGTCAGGACTGGCCTGCCTGGTGCTGGGAGGTGTTGTTGGGACACAAGAGAGGAGGAGGGATTTGCAGGGGGGCGAGTGGGAGTGGTAGGGGGAGGTCTCGAGGTGCTGACCTGTGGGTGGCCATTCACTTGTGCTGCTGGGAGAATCTGTAGGCTATGGTTCTGTGTGCAGCGTGCAGTGATGGCAGTGGCATGGTGGATGCTTGGGCCCAGAGCAGAGGACCAGGGACCAGTACCAGGTCAGGGCCTTAAACCCACTGTGGGCACACCACCACTGGATGACTCCAAGAGGCGCCACAGGTCTGAGCCAGCGGAGATGTAAAGCTGCAGGGAGCGCAGGAGATGGGGCAGGGGCAGGGGCTGGTGGATGACTGGGCTTAGGATGCCCCTGCTGCAGCTGAGCTCCCAGTGCAGGAGCCTAGGACTCAGGGCATACCTAGCCTCTGAGCCTCCCTGGGGTGGTGTGAGGGATGTGCCTTATGTGCTGGCTTTGTGTGCTCTGTGATCCTGGCCCAGACGCATGCTCCTAAAGCAGCAGAGGCATGGAGGCCGCCATCCCTCTTGCATGTGCCTGCTCTTCTCTCTGCTCTCTCTCTGCCCCCCTTCTCTCCTGGGCTGCCCCACCCCTGCTGCGCAAGTGCTCCAGCCCCTGTGTGGCCCTGGCTGCAGGAGATATGTGCCCCCTCAGCCACGCCCTGTCCTCCCCTGGGTCACGCCTCCTCCCCCCTCAGGCACGTCCCCATCCCTGGCTTTGTGCTGTCCTGACTCTGCCCTAAGGCTACCAGGCCATGGAAGAAGCAGCCTCACCTCAGGTCAGGGCTTCCCCCCAACCCCAGCAGCTGCCCAGGTGCAGGGGATCGAATCTCTTCTCAGCCCAACCACTGGGGGACTCTTCTCCATCCACCCCACACACCAAGCAGTCGCACGGTATGCCTCCATGTTTGTGTGTGTGTGTGTGTGTGTGTGTGTGTGTGTATGTGTGTGTGTGTTTGTTGGAGATACCTATAACTACCTCTCAAGGACTCAGAACAATTTTAAAAAATAGCACAAAGAACCCTGTGTAATGGACTCAGCACAATGAGCCTTTTGAAGGACTCAACACATAGCAACCTTTGGGATACTCATGGTAATCTAATGACTAATAAGATAAGACATGCCATTTTGACATCACTAAACTTACATATCATAGTATTATGACATCATATGTAATATATCATATGATTTCATCACCAATGTGTCATCACAAAACCATTGTGAGCTTTCATTGCTATTTGACATCACTATCACATTATGACATCGCAAACCTATTAGGACCTCTTAGCACCTTTGAAAAAACACATGCCCTTTGTGACAACACAGTCCCTTTGTGGAACTATACTCTCATTATGAACTGACAATTGATATCAGATATGCCAATTTAACATCATGAACCCTTTTTGACATCACCAGAGTGACATACCATTGTCATTATGACAGCATCAACTACTTTTGACATGACAAAACTACAATGACAATATAGCATTATGAGATCACATTGTCATTGTGATGTTATAAAAAAAATTGTGAATGCCTGTTTTTAATATTTTTTTTGTCGCTCTTGGGACATGAACTCTGGGCTTGGGTGCTGTCCTTGCTCTTCCGCAGTAGGCGAGCGCTCTATCGCTTGAGCCACAGAGCCACTTCCGGTTTTCTAATGGTTTTTATTGGGAACAAGATTCTCATAGACTTTCCAGCCTGAGCTGGCTTTGAACCGCGATCCTCAGATCTCAGCCTCTGGAGTAGCCAGGATTGCAGGCATGAGCCACCGGCGCCCAGCTTTTTCATTCTATTTCAAATTTGACATGTGTGTTAATATCAGAAACGTAATGTGCCCTCATAACCATTGTAACATCATAAATCAGCAGTGACATCAAATTGTCATTATGACACTATCAGCTCATTGTGACATAACCAAACGACAGTGGCATCATAGCATTATAAATCACAGTGACATTGTTACATCATAGACTTAACAGTGTGAAGTCCTATTCTGTGAATTCATTCTATTTCAGAAACCCATTTTGACCATATAACCACTGTGATATCACAATCCTTTGTGACATCACATTGCCATTGTGATATCATTAACCTGCTGTGCCATCCCAAACCAGTCCTGTCCTTATTAGTTGTGTGACATACTGCCATTGCCATACATTAGGCCCTTTGTGAGCTCATAATCTGTTATCAATCTCATATTTCTGGTATGACATGTGATATCAGAAATCTCCTGTGACATCAAACTGCCAGGTGTCATGATCATTGTATCACATTATGACCTCACAAGCCTGTTAGAATGGCATCACATTTGTAACAAAACATGCCTTTGGAGACATTACAGTCCCTTTTTGAACTCATATATTCACTGCCAATTAATGACAGTTGAGATCTCTCATGCCACTCTGACATCGTGAACCCATTGTGACATAACAAACTTACTTTGACCTCATCACGAGAATGGCATCAACAACTAATTGTTGTATCAAATCATTATTTTGACATGATATTTTGGTATTGCTGTTGTGGTATCACTCTCCCATTGTGTTTTTACAAACCTGTCATGGCCTCATCAGATCTTAGAAAATTCATGGCCTTTGAGACTTCAAGCTCTTTCTTTGGACTCATGTACATATGACCTCTAAGGCAAGGAGACAAACCATTGATTCACATTTAAAATAATAAACCAGGGAGGATTGGGGAGGGAGGGTGGAGGTAGGGAAGGGATGTGAAGGGTAAACAATGGAGGAGGCTGCAATGCTTGATAAGAAATGTACGCATTGTCCTGCCCATGTAATTGTAACCCCTCTGTACAGTATGTTCACAAAAAAAATAAAATTAAATTAAAAAAATAAAATAATAAACCATTTTTCAATAGAAAGGGGACTGTGATTACCTTATCCTGGACTGGATACCCAGTTTCAAGAGCAGCCTTGACCACCAAACCTCAGACCTCCAATGGCAGCCCCACCCTTTCTTAATTGTTCTGCAAACCACCAACCACTAAATTATGATCTCCAAAGTTGCAAACCTCAATGGGCAAGGCTTTTTTCTTTTCCATTCTTCCTTCCTTCTCTACAGACCTGTCATTCCTTCCTGGTCTTTCCCTTTTTCCCTTCGACCACTTCCTTCTTCTCTTCAGGCCTCTCCACTCTCCACAGGCCTGCCTTACCCTTCCTCAGCGACCACTTGCCAACCGTCTGCTCTCCCTCAGCTTGCTTTCTTCTCAGGTTTTTCCTTTCCTGCTGTCTTACCACTTTCTTTCATCCGGGTCGGGTATCTCCCATTTTTTATCTCCCCGTAGAATGCTCTGAAAATGAAACTTATATATAGGTTGTACCCCTCCTCCCTCCAACGGATCTCAAGCCTAACAGTTTTCAACCATCACTCCCAAAACTGCCCAGTGCTCAATCACTTCTTGACAGCTCACCGTGTAAGGCTTGACACCTCCACCTTTGGCGGCATTCCCCACACTCTCTGGTGGGCCACACCAAGAATTTACAATGAATATCGGCTCCCACAGATAATTCTGGCCCCACTGATTATTATAGTATCCTCATAGTGAATTAGAAGAAATTGAAATTGTATATGTCATTGTTATATTACCAACTTGATGAGACATCATTAACTCTTTGTGACCTCATCACCTCGGAGACATCACAAACTCATTGTGTTATCACATTGCCATTGTACCAACATATCACATTTTGAAATCCCAAAACTATTATGACCGCAGAAGCTTTGAAAGAAAGCATGGCCTTTGTGACATGACAGGCCTTTTGTGTACTCATATCCTCATGTTGAGCTAATGACAATTGAGATCAGGCATGTCATTTTAACATTGCAAAACCTTTGTGACATCATCACCAGTGTAACATCACATTGTCATTATGATAACATCAGCCCATCATGACATCATAAAACAACAATGACATCAAATCACATGTAATTGTGATGTCACAGATACATTGGAATGCCTATTCTGTGATTTCATTCTATTTCAAATGTTGCAGGTGGGTTGATATCAGAAATACATTGTGACCACATAAGCATTATAATATGACAATACCTTGATGACACCACATTGCCATTATGGTATCACTAACCCACTGTGACATCACAAAACACTCTTATCCTCATAAATTTTTTGACATGCTGCCAGTGTGATCTCTTTGGCCTCTCTAAGTTCATAAATTGTTTAACTAATAATACTTCAGGCATGACATGTGATATCAAAAATCAACTGTGATATCATGACCACTGTAATATCACACTGCCAGATGTCATGACCACTGAGTCACATGAGGACATCAAAAACATTTTAAGACACATTACACTTGTGCCAACATGTGCCTTTGGATACATCATTATCCCTTGTGAACTTATATTTTCATTGTCAATTATTCATTGTCAATTAGAGATCTGGCATGAGATTGTGACATCACCATCCCATTGTGAAATCACAAACCTATGTGAACTCATCACCTGTATGGAATCACCATTTGTGACTTCAAAACAATACTATCTCATGTAATGGTTGCATCACATTGCCAATGGGATATCTCTGTCTCATTGCATTTTCACCAGCCTATTATGTCCTCATAATATTTTACAAAATTCATGACCTTTCTGACTTCTAGCTCCTTACGTGAACTCGTATCTTCAATATGATCTAGTAGAATGAAATTGGACATGTAATGGTGATATTACACATTCATTGTGACATCACTATCCATGTGTGACCTTATCACCATTTGACATCACAAACCCATTGTGACATCATATTGCTACAGTGATATCATGATCACCTTGTGACATCCCAAACCTGTTGTGACCACTTAGCACCTTTGAAAAAGCACATGGTGTTTGTGATATCATGGTCCCTTTGGGTAACCATGTCGTCATTGTGAACAAAGACAGCTGACATCAGACATGCCAGTGTACCATTACAAAGCCTTTTTGACATCATCTCCAGAATGAGCTCACATTGTTGTTATAACACCATCAGCCCATTGTTACATCCCAAAATGACAATGACATCATGGCCTTATGACATCACATCAAGAACAATGTGATTACCTATTCTGTGATTTCATTCTATCACAAGTGTGGGATATAGGTTGATTTCAGAAACCCATTGTGACCACATCATCATTGTGACATTACAATCACTTTGTGAACTCATATTGACATTGTGATATCATTAATGCAATGTAACAACACAAACCTGTCTTGTCCTCATACATTTTGTAACAAGTGACTACCTTCCAATGAGCTGGATGCCAAGAGCTAAATTCAGTCTCAACCATGAACCCTCAGACCTCCAAAGAGCAGTTCAACCATTTGTTAACTGGTCTGCAAACAACCAACCCCCAAAATAATGACCTCCAAAGCTCCACACTTCAAAGGACAAGGCTTTTTTCCTTTCTCTTCATTCTCCTTTCTACAGATCTGTCCTACCTTTCAGGTCTTTTCATTTTTTCCTTCCACCATTCCATTCTTCTCTTCAGGCTGCTCTACTCTTGACAGGCCTGCCCTGCCTTGTCCAGGTGGCCAATTGCTGTCCTTCACTTCCTGCTTTCTCTCAATTTCCTCTCCTCCAAGGTCTTTGCCCTCCAGCAGTCTCATCACTTCTTTCCATCCAGGCCCTTAACTTTTTTCTCTCCACTTCTCTTGCTCTGAAAATGCAGCTTATATATAGACTGTACCCTTCCCCAACTGCAATATGTTTCTTGCCTTCCAGTTTTCAATTATCACTTACCAAATGTCCATACCCAATCACTTCTTGGCAGCTGACCATGTGGGGTTTGACATCCTATCTCCTTCAGCAGCATGTCCTGCCCCCTCCAGTGTCATGCACCCCCCCTCTCCATTTGTTCAGACTAGGAGGACATGATGAATGTCTGTTCCCGTGGATTATAGCGGCACTTCTGGTGTCCTCATGGTGAACTAGTAGCAATTGAAATTAGACAAATAATTGTGATATTACAAACTCATGACATATCTAACCCATTGTGACCTCATCACCACTGTGACATCACAAATCCATTGTGACTTCACATTGTTGTTTTTGATGCCAGGATCACATTGTGACATTCCAAATCTATTATAACCTCTTATAACATTTGAAAAATACATATCTTTGTGATATCAGAGTCCCTTTGTGTACCCAAAGCCCCACTGTGAAATATTGACAATTGAGAATCAGACATGACAGTTTGTGAGATTATCATAATTGTGACATCACATTATCATTTTTATACCATCTACTCATTGTGAAATCACAAAACTAAAATGATATGATAGAATTATAACTTCACATTGTCATGGTGACATCATAGACACATTATGAATGCCTTTTCTGTGATTTCATTCTATTTCAAATGTGGCATGTAGGTTGATATCATAAGCAAATCAGGAACTCATAACCATTGTGACATCACAATCCCTTTGTATATCATGTTGCCATTGTGATATTACTAACCCGCTGTGATATCACAAACCTATCCTCTCGTCATAACTTTTGTGACATGCTGCAATTCTGATACCTTAGGCCTTTTTGTTCTCCATGTGTCAAATTCTGACATCACAAACCTTTTTGGATTTCAATATATGTGTGACAACACATATTTTTGGAGAAACCACAGTCCCTTTGTGAACTCATATACTCATTGTAAGTTAAGACAAACGAGAATCATCATGTCATTGTGACATGCCTAACACATCACCAATATTTTGTGACCTCACCACCAATGTGGAATCATCAATGAACTGTGACACCAAAACAGTATATTGACATGATGTAATGAGTTGACATTGTCATGGTGATATCACTGTGCCATTCTATAGTCACAAACCTAAAATGACCTCCTAACATTTTAAAAAATTCATGTCCATTAGTACTTCCAGCTCATTCTGTGAACTTGTATGCACATTGTGAAATAGTAACAATTGAAAATAGACTTGTGTTTGAAATATTACAAAATCATGATGACATCAAAAGCCCATTGTAACCTCATCACAACTGTGTATCATAAAGCTATGATGACCCTTAAGTACCTTTGTAAACACACATAGCATATGTGACATCATAGTCCCTTTGTGTACCCATATCCTCATTGTGAACACATGACAATTGAATTAATATGTGCCATTGTAACATCACAAACCCTTTGTGACCCCATCACCAGTGTGACAACACATATTCATTATTACACAATTACCTCCTTGCAACATCAACAATTTAAAATGACCTCATAGGATTATAGTTATTGTCATTGTGATGTCATAAACATATTGTAAATGCCTATTCTCTTATTTCATTCTATTTCAAATGTGGCATGTGGGTTGATGTCAGAATAAATATATGGTATCACAATCACTTTGTGACATCACAGTGCCATGGTGATATCACTAACACACTGTGACATCAAAAACCTGCCCTCTCCTCATAAGTCTTGTGATGTGCAGCAATTGTGATGTCTTAGGCCAGTTATGAGCTCGTAATTTGTTTTCAAACTTATAATATTTCAGTTATGATATATGATATCAGAAATCCACTGTGACATGACCATTGTGACCATTGTGACATCACACTGACAGACATCATAAACATTGTGTCACACTGTGACATCACAATCCTCTTAGGACTTCATAACATTTGTGAAAACACATGACTTTGGAGATAACACAGTCTGTTGTGAACTCATATTCTCTGTGATTTCATGACAAATGAGATCCATTATGCCATTTGGATATCACAAACCAATTGTGACATCATAGACCCCTTACCATATGGAATCACCAATTAATTGTGACATCAAACCTTTTCTGATGGCACAATGTGACACGATGATCATGACATCTGTCAGTGTGATGTCACAATGGTCATGATGTCACAGTTGATTTCTGTTATCTCAAGTCGTACATGAAATATGAGGTTGAAAACAAATTATGAGGGCAAAAAGGTCTAAGACATCACAATGTCAGCAGGTCACAAAAGTTATGAGGACAGGAGAAGTTTGTGATGTTACATTGTTAGTGATATCACAATGGTACTGTGATTTCACAAAGTGATTATGATGTCAAAATAGTTTGTAGGCACAAAAATGCATTTCTGATATCAACTCTCATGCCACATTTGAAATACAATGAAATCACAGAATAGGCATTCACAATGTGTCTATGACATCACAATGAGAATTGTTGTCATAATGTGATTCTGTCATTGAGTTTGATGATATCGTAATGAGCTGATGCTCTCATAATGAAAATGTGATGTCACACTGTTGAGGATATCACAAACACTTTTTGATGTTATAATGACATGTCTGATCTCAACTGTCAGTTCACAACAAGGATATGGGTACACAAAGGGACTGTGGTGTTGAAAAGGGCATGTGATTTTTCAAAGGAGCTGAGAGGTCATAATAGATTTGAGATGTCATAATGGAATTATGATGTCACAATGACAATGTTGTCACAAGGGGTTTGTTATGTCATGGTAGCAATGATGTCAAAATGGGTTTGTGATGTAATACCACAACCAAATTTCCAATTTCAATTGCTACTAGTTCACAAGGAGAATACTGTAAAAATCAGCAGGGCCCGATAATCTATAGGGTCCGATAATCAGCATGGGCCCATCTCCTGGTCAGCTGGAGAGGACAAAGAATGCCACCAGAGAAGGTTAGGCATCCTGTGGGAGGGACTGTTGAATTAATCACCACTTGTTGAGCTGTTAAGAAGTGATTGGGCTGTGGGCAGTTTGTGATGTGATAGTTGAAAACAGACAGTTAGAGTGGAAAATGGGTACAGACTTTATATAGGCTGCTTGTTCAGAGCAAAAGAAGGTGAGAGAAAAAGGAAAAAGTCCTGGAAGGAAGGAAGTGGTGTGATAGCATAAGGGGAAAGACGTGGGTGGAGAGGAAGTTGAGGGAGTGCAGAAGGTGAAGGATGGCCACTGAGGAGCCTTGCAAAGCAGTTCAGATCTGTGCAGAGTCCTAAAGAGAAGAAGGAACTGGTAGAAGGGAAAAAGGAAAAAACCTCGAAAGAGGTATAGGTCTGTAGCGATCGAGAGACAAAGAGAAGGGAAAAGAGGCTTTCCCTTTGATGTCTGGAGCTTTGTATATCATAATTTGGGGGGTTGGTAGTTTGAAGAACATTTATCATATAAAACGTGTCTCGATGGATTTTCTTGAACTATAGAGGTCCTTGTTTTGGACCCATCTGGAAGCTATTTGTGGCTTCCTTGGGACGCCATCTGGAACCTACTTGAGAGATAATGTAGAGCTTCTGTGGGAAGCCATCTGGAACGTCATCAAGAGTACAGCTGCGACCTCCTTGACAAGCCATCTGAGACCTATGCTGGAGGTCATCTGGGGCCTTCTACAGGGGCCATCTTGGACTATCTCCAGAGGTCATCTGGGGCTTCCTCAGGAGGCCACATGAGACCTCTTCAAAAGTAGTCATTGGGGCTTTCTTAAGAGGCAATCTAGGACCACCTCCTGAGGTCATCTGGAGCTTCTTTGGGAGGTCATCTCAGGCTACCTTGATGAGAAATCTATGACCATCTTTGGGCATCATCTGGGACTTCCTTGAGAAGCTATATAGGACCTTCTCTGGATGTCATCTGTCGCTTTCTCAAGAGGGTTATCTGGAACTTCCTCTGGAGTTCATATGTGGCCTCCTTGAGTGGCCATTTGGGAGCTACTTGAAAGGTAATCTCAGCTTCATTATAAAGACATCTGGAAACTCCTTTGGAGGTCATCTGACACTTCCTTGGGAATCCATTTGGAACCTCCATGAGAGGTCATCTAGGGCCTCCTAGGGAGGACATATGTGACATCCTCCAGAGGTCATCTGTGGCCTCCTCAAGAGGCAATCTGGGGAGTTCTCTCTGTCATCTGGGACCTCCTGTAGAGGTCAACATTGAGAGGTATGGGACATGTGGGTTAAGTGTCTGTGGCTCTTGGTCTTTGTATGTATGCTGATAGTTCTATCTGTGTCCTGTATGCACCTGTTTACTCCTTTTCTCAGGATAGGAGAACAAGGCCTTAAGTTATCATATCCAAAAAATATTTTCCCCCAGGTTTACAGAATCCCTCAGAGGAAGATGCACTGATGTACTCTCTCTCCTATTCTTTGTCATCAGCAACTCTAATAAGTCCTCCCATACCACAAGTGGTTACTTGTAGCAGCCTGAGGTGGTACAATGTGGTTTGTTACACTTATTACCCTTGAGACAGCAACATGGAGGAGATGGTGGGCAGTACCCCTTTCTAATATATGTTCCCTTTACAAGTAGTGACCTGTATAACTGGAAACAGAAAAATCCATCCTTTTCAGAAAAAAGAAAACAGGGGCTCGTTACCTCATTAGAGACTGTAATTTTCACGCACAAGCACATCTGGGATGGCTGTCAGCAAATTTTACAGGTGTGTCTCAGCTGGTAGAAAAGGGAGTGCATACTGTTGGTGACTTGACGGTAGTCCTTGGACCAGAGAGTAGCCCCCCTATTGAACCAGACTATTTGGAGCTAGTCTTTCCCAGACTTACCCAAGCTGAGACTAACAGCAGTCGAGGTATAGAGATGCTTAGCAATTATTTCCAGGTTTAGCTAGCAGGGATACCGCAGTGGCTAGAAAGCCAAGTCTTCAATCTAAGGTGAGTGAGATGGTACTGTTCCCCAGTGAGAACCCTAATGCTTTTTCTGGAACTTCTCCCAGATGCCTATAGGACCTAAAGGCTATAGATCTTTAAGTCCTGCAGAATCAAAGAGTCCTAAATATGGCCTTTGCTACCCAGTCAGCCACAGATATTAGAAGAAAGCTTGAAAAGTTAAGGTTTTGAGGTAAAGTGGTTGCCCAGTTGGTGTTTGAAAACAGAGACCCTGAAAAACAAAAACGAGTCTAAGAAGGGAGTTTGAGTTTTGGTAGGAGCACTAGAAAAGGGATCAAGAAACCTTTGGCAAAGACAGTACAATTCATTTGCTAATGGTAGTTGGGAACCTCTAGTACTAGATCAGTGAGCTTAATGCAAGCAAAATGGACATTAGGAAAAGGAATGTCCAAGGAGGAGAAAGATAGAAAATGACAGGTTACGTAGTCACATTAACCACCTGGAAAATGTAAATGACAGGTTAAGTAATCACAGTCACCACATGGAAAATGTGTTCATAGCTCTGGAGAAACATGCAAAGGACCTCTGAATTCCATTAAGAAGTTATGGCTATAAAAAAGGAGCTGGGGGGCTGGGAGGGTGGCTCTGTGGTAGATTGCTTGCCTTGCATGCATGAGGCCCTGGGTTCAATTCCTCAGCACCACATAAGCAAAAAGTAAAAAGCCAGAAGTGACACTGTGGCTCAAGTGGTAGAGCGTTAGCCTTGAGTTGAAGAGCTGAGGGACAGTGTCCAGGCCAGAGTTCAGGCCCCACGACCGGACCCAAAAGAAAAAGAAAAAGAAAAAGGAGCTGGACCTGATATAAGAATATAATAGTTTGAAGTACATGTCGATTATAAACTTTGAAAAGTGTCACCAGAAATTCAAAGCAACAGAGAAAGAAGGAAAGAGTAGTTAGCAGAGAAGATGGGGAAGTGCTGTGTCATAGAAGATGAGGCCAAGAAAAGAGAACAGGAAAATATCAGGCTCAAGAAAGAGATTGTTTCTCTTCAGAAAGAGTTAAAGGACCACTTGCTTTGATATAGAATACCATGGAAAGGGAAAGAGCATTAGGAAGAAAAACAAAAGAGCTAAACAAACCGTTGAAAGATCTGTCACAAAAATACACTGAAGTGGAAAACTAGAAAAAGAAACTACTAGAGTAAAAGCCCCAAAAGACGGCTGAGATCTTCACCATGAATGTAATGCAGAAGCATCGTGTCCCAGTGGAACAAGTGGGGGTGGGAAAAAATACCTCTCACTAGCACCTTTGTGAACTTAAGGGAGGAGCTGAAGAGCAAGCAAAGGTGTTGTGAGAAGGAGCAGCAGTTGGCCAGTCAAGGGAACTTTCCTGTGACCCTGCCAAAACACTTGCAGATTAAGGAGCACATTGAGAAGGATAGTGGGATCATGAAAGAAAGTTTGAGATAAAAGGAGGAGAATAAAATGGAAGAAGTCTCCTAGGTTCAGAGTACTATACAGGAGTTAAAGAAACTAGAGACCCTAAGATACAGGGAAACATCTGAGCTGATCAGGTAGCTTGGGAGACCACTCTAAAATCAGTTGGTTCTCTAGAACTACTAGTCATCAATATTAAAGGAAGAAGCAAAAATAGTGGTAATAAGTGTGCAAATGTTGACACTGAACTTGTGAAAAATGCATACAGGCTCAAGCTTTCTGTCAGTTTACATGTAGATATTTGCAACCTGGTAAATTGCCTGAGGACACTGCCTAAAACTGTTTTGAATACCAGTGGGGCCTCAGCCTGACAATACTTTATAATGTGGTAGGTAATTTCCAACAGGTAAATGCTGAAATGCTGGAACATATGGAAAGAATTCATATGTGAAGAACCTCAGATGGTGAATTTGGGAAAGTGGACTCCACAGAGGTAAAGCCTGGAAAGTATGGCTATTGGTATCTGTTAGTAATAGTAGACATTTTTTTCAGGCTGAGCTGAGGCATGTAATAATACCTTGATTTTGCTTACCCTTAGCTGTGGGGTCCAAAGATGGCCCTGCATTCATGGTCCAAGTTCTCAATTATTAACTAATGCCCTAAGAATAAATTGGAAGTTACAATCCATTTATAAGCCTCAGAGTTCAAGCACTAGAAAGAATGAATATGACCTTAAAGGAAACGTTAACTAAATTAAATGCAGAGACTGGCCATGGGTTAGGTACGCCTCCTCCACATCACTCTGAAATACTTTAGTGTAGAACACTCCCTTGGGTTCCTAAAATTAGGAAGCCTATATTACAGGAAATGTCTAACTACAATCTACAGGCTTTACAACATATTCTTTTATGTACCTATCCTTTGGTAACCAAGGCCCACCGGCCAGATAAGAAAAACTCCACCTGAAATGGTGGGACCAAGAAGGTGATGGAACAGCAGGGAAACACCACAGCTCTCTCCAACCAAATACAGAGTTTGGATTTCAATGCTCTGTTTCTCCAAGTGACCCACCAAAAAAAGGCAATTACTCAGAGAGATAAAGGATGTGCAAAAAGAAAAGGGAAAAACCTACACAGACAGTAAAGTGGGAAGACCCTTCCCCCACCCTTTGCTGGTGATGGGGCTCCACGTTGTGCAGCTTAAATTATGGGGTTTTGTGCCAAGCTGCTTAACTGTCCCGGTTCTGGACCTTCTGAGGACCACACACCCACAAGCATCCCAAGTCTCCCAGGAGACTCCCAAGAGCTGGGCCAACCCAGAATATACAAACAGAAATCTCAGAAGGCAGAGCTAGAAACAAAGACTCCCCTCACCCTCCCTGGAAGAGCGCCTCTGCCTGGCTGATACAAGTTGCCCAGCCCAGTCAGGAGCAGTAGCAGCGGTCAACAGTAGCTAACTACCCTAGACTCTCAGTGTGGCACCTCTGTCCTGCTGTTGTAAATAGCCTAGCCTAACCTGGAACAGCAGCAGCAGCTGGCAGTGGTGGCAACCCACCCAAAATTGGGGCACAATGCCTCTTGGCACTTGCCCAGACCAGCCCAGGGCAGCAGCGGTGGCTGAGGTGGAGACAGCTGCAGTGAACAAGTCCAGACCCGTGGTGGTTTGTGCCTCTCCATACTGGCCTGCATAAGTGGCCCAGCCTAACCCGAGACAGCAGCAGTGGTTAACACCTGACTTTTGGTGGGGTGCCTGGCTTGCATAAGTGGCCCAGCTGATCCTGGGGCAGTGGCAGCAACTGGGGCAGTGGCAGCAGCTGTGGCGGCAGCAGTGGCATCAACAGCAGCAGCAAAAAACTCTGGACCCATAGTGGGGTGTGGCGCCTCTCCATACTGGCTTGCATAAGCAGCCCATGGTGGCAAAGGTGGTGAACAACCCCAGACTTGAGGCAGGGTGTGGTACTGAGCAACCCCAGAAAAGCCTCATGACCTTTCCTACCTGAAAGGTAGGTTTGAACCTGAATACACAGATCTGAGCCTCCTGAGTAGCTAGAATTACAGGTATTCACAACAGTAGGGTTTTCCTCTTGCAACCCCCTTAACTTTTTCTAAAATAGATCATTTCTTAGTTTATACATGGAATTTAAGCAAATACAAGAGGATCGACATATAATACTTGTATTCTGTCTGAGCATGGTGGAATCTAACTAGTTCTCAATAACAAGGCATATAGTTGAAAAAAACACATGGAAATTAAACAGCACTCTGTTGAACAATACATGGATCACAGAATAAATTAAAGAAGAAATTAAAAAGTTCCTACAATTCAGTGAAAATGAAGATATATCACAAAGAAACCAATGGGACACAGCGAAAGCAGTCCTGAGGGACAGATTTATTGCTCTCAGTGCACACATCAAGAAAACATAGAACAAGTAAAGGATCTTATGATGCAACTAAAAATGCTAGAGAAACAAGAAAAAATTGAAACTAAAGTTGCTAGACAGAAAGAGAACCGAAACAAGAGCTGAAATTAATGAGACAGAGACTTATGAAAATTATAAATAAAATTAATTTTTAAAAGCTGTTTAAAAAAAGGTCACTAAAACTGAGGGACCACTGGCAAGAGTAACTAACAAAATAAGAGAGGAGACCCAAATCAATAATATCAGAGATACCACAGGAAAAATTACAACAAACATCCAAGACATCAAAACAATCATAAATAAATAATTCCAGACTCTACTCCCAAAGGAAGGAAAACCTAGCAGAGATGGATGAATTTCTACAGAAATACAAATTGCTACCCTCCCTTTCTTTTTCAGCCATTCTTCTCTACCATGTATGGTGGGGGCAGCAGTTCAGAAAATAAACTTCTTTTCATGCCTGAATACCATGTGGTGTTTTCTTCATGGGCTACTTAATGAAACCTACCTGTGTAATATACCTTACAAATAGTGCCATGACTGGGATGAGGTTTTTGAGTTGAAAATGCTAGAATTTCCTAACCACCCCTTTTCTTCAAACCAAACTGCCTTGTGACACCATGTGAGAATTTTCATCAATACCATTGCTGGCCTTCACATCCACATCTGCACACCACTTCTCTACTCTGGTGAATGAAACTACTCTCCATGGCTCTCTGTTGCTCAGTCTCTGCTCAGATGTGGTACCGTTCCAGAGAGCTCCTACTGCCTTTAGCAGAAAGGATGGTCATCTCTGAAGCGATGAATGCCTGGTTTAGGGGGCTAAGCTATTTCTCTCTATAGGGGTCTGGGGCAAGCCGGGACACCGCTTCTTCCTGGTCAGCTCTCCGTCACTCACCAAACTGACTCTCTAACACATTTAATGGGGTCCTGCGAGTCATGCCCGAGCCGTGAAACCCTGCTGACATGCCTCTTGTGCTCCCTGGATAGCCAGATGACTTAATATTTTTTGCTCTTCTCAGATTTAGACAATTTATGCCTCTG
Source organism: Dipodomys spectabilis (assembly GCF_019054845.1). Lineage (NCBI taxonomy): Eukaryota > Metazoa > Chordata > Mammalia > Rodentia > Heteromyidae > Dipodomys > Dipodomys spectabilis. The sequence continues at coordinate 1,115,443 of NW_024871045.1, forward strand.
CAATGGTACATTGTCAAAAGTCTCTCTACTTTCAGGCTCTCTTTGCTCTCTGCTATTCATGTCCAACTTTCTATATCTCTATAACTTTTTGGATTGTGCCCTGAAGAGTGCAACATGGGCTGGTTCCCAGGGACGCCTCTCAAAGGCTAGCCAAACTAGGCTTGATTTTTTTTTTGTCAGTCGTGGGGTTTGAACTCTGGGCCTGGGCGATGTCCCTCAGCTCTTCAGCTCAAAGGGAGTGCTCTAGCACTTGAGCTACAGCACCACTTCCGGTTTTCTGGTGGTTTATTGGAGAAAGGAGTCTCACGGTCTCTCCTGCCCGGGCTGGCTTTGAACCGCGATCCTCAGATCTCAGCCTCCTGAGTAGCTAGGATTACAGGCGTAGCCACCAGCGCCCGGCTAGGCTTGATTTTTTGTTCAGGCTTTCTTTACTTTTTTTTCAGAAATTCGCCATCTTGAGTTCGCCATCTTGGCCACATGGTGGGTTAAGGTTTTGGCCCCATCAAACCCTTACACTTCCAAGAAACTTGCTATTCCTCAATCCATCTATTCTAATATGCATTGCTAACAAGTTGCTCTTTCCACAGACATTGGTAACTGAGGCCCAACCATCTGATATGCTTTGTTAGCAAAGATGTCTAAATATTGTTGTCAAAAATTTTGAGTTTTGCCTTTCTTGTTTTGTGTTGAGTAGTCTAGTACAGACTACCTGATTCTACGAGTTTTGTCATTGCAGAATATTTCATCAATTCTTGGTAAGCTCTACTTATTATATTTGATCTCCTTGTTGCTTTCATTGTAAATAACAAAGAGCTTTTGTGGAAAAGATTGCAGTGCAAGCCAGCCTGGGCTGAAAAATCACTCAAACTCCATCGACCAACTAACCTGCAAAGAGCCAGGCTGGAAGCATGGCTCAAGCCTCTTATCTCTAACCAGGAAACACTACAAGTGGTACCATCACTCAAAGTGGTAGAGTGCTAGCCATGAGCAGAAGTGCTCAGGGACAGTGCTCAGGCCTTGAGTTCAAGCCTCATTGAATACCAACTGGGACTAACCATCCCAGCAATGAGCACCTAGACTCAGCCAGTCTGGGGAACAAAGGAACATGGAGAGGAGTAAGAGTAGATGATATCACATCAGCCACTTTGTGCCTGCCCTATCAAATTTAACCAGAGCCGGGAGGTCAATAGAAGTAAGAAGACTGCCCATCTAATGTCCATACCTGTCTACCATTCAACTGGACAGGAATTTATATTCGTGCCTTTGTTAATTGACTTCTCCTCTATATATAGTCACCAGGTGTCAGAAGAAGGTAGGGACATTTCTACCAACATTTTGAGCCCCAAGTCCTTCCTCTTGCCATTTATTTGCTCTCTAGTATTTTTTTCAGTACCTCAATGCGTCATGAGACTTCTCCAAACTTCGTGATGAGACTTGTCTCCTCCAAACTTTTTTTTTGCATTATTCTTTTTTTTTTATTGTGAAAATACTGTACAGAGGGATTACAATTACATGGGCAAGATAGTGAGTACATTTCTTACCAAGCATTGTAGCCTCCTCCTCTGTTTACCCTTCTCATTCCTTCCCAGCTTCCCCCCGCCCCCCTACTGAATCCTCCCCACTCCCCCCCTCTAAAGTTGTAAAGTTCATTTTCAACATGACAACTTGTACTTCTCATTGTTGCAACGGGTCAAACTGTATCCTTATTTAAACGACTTGTTTTCCCCCTTCCCCTCCACAAATTATACCGACATCAAATACAGTGAAAGCAGGGGTTATACTGTGGGGTAAGGACATACAAAGCAACAAAGAAATAATCTTATAAATGCTTTAGAAATAAATGCATGAAAGACAAAAACATTTAAATACATATCTTAGGGTTCATTTTCCTAACATCACCTTATCTGACCTTTTCTGCTTGACTCTTATATATACTAGATATTGCAAATAAGGGAAACCATGGGACCTATGTTTCTTTGGGCTTGGCTTACTTCACTTAATATAATTTTTTCCAAGTCTTTCCATTTCCTCCCAAATGGGGCAAGGTCATTCTTTCTGATGGAGGCATAGAATTCCATTCTGTATATATACCAAATTTTCCTGATCAATTCATCTACTGAGGGGCATCTATAAAAGACCCCAAATAGAAAAAACGCTCTTCAACGGAAAGAACACTGTTGGAGGAATATCAATACCAAATTTCAAAATCTACTATAAAGCCATAGTAATCAAAACAGCTTGGTACTGGCACAAGAACAGACCTCAGGACCAATGAAATAGAATTGAAACCTCAGAAATGAACCTACAGACCTATAGCCATCTAATCTTTGATAAGGGAGCTAAAAAAATAGAATGGAAGAAAGACAGCCTCTTCAGTAAATGGTGCTGGCAAAACTGGTTAACTACTTGTAGAAAACTAAAGCTAGATCCTTATATATCACCCTGCACCAGAATCAACTCCAAATGGATCAAAGACCTCGAAGTCAAAGCAGACACTCAGAAAATATTACAGGATGGAATAGGAGACACCCTAGGTCTCCTTGGTGCAGGACAAAATTTTCTTAATAGACACTAGGAAACAACAAATCAAAGAAAGTTTGGACAAATGGGATTGCATAAAGTTGCAGAGCTTCTGCATGGCAAAGGACATAGCTAGCAAGATCAATAGAAAGCCCACAGAGGGGAGAAGATCTTCACTAGCCATACAACGGACAAGGGTCTCATATCTAAAATATACTTGGAACTCAAAAAATTAAATCCCCCAACAACAAATCCTCAAAGAAACAACTGCCCAATATATAAGTGGGCAAATGACTTAAAGGAAAACTCTGAAGAAGAAAGAAGGATGGCCAATAGACACATAAAAGATGGCCAATAGACACATAAAAAAATGCAAATCAAAACAACATTGTGATACCACCTCACCCCAGTTAGAATGGCAAAAATCAAGAACTCTAATAACAACAGATGCTGGAGGGGATGTGGACAGAAGGGAACCTTACTTCATTGTTGGTGGGAGTGTAAACATGTCCTCCAGACTTTATCTAAGGACTCAATGCCCAAGTGACAGCTGTTGCCTTCTGCCTTCTCCCAGATGGGACCACATATCAGCCTTTTACCCTTACTGTCAATGCCGCTTGCAAACAGGAAGTAGCCAGAAAGAATCTTCACCCTTTTTCATAATTATCAAATGGCTGGAATGTAAGTTCTGAACAGCGACACCTCCCTCCCTGTTGGCTCAGTTTCCACGCAATATCTGTTACATAGGTAACTGGAAGACCTGGAAGCAATCACCTTCTCCTGCTAAGTAACATTCTAGGCTACCTCTGGTCACATGCCTCCTATCTGACCTTCGGAGTGTTCCAGACCCTGAGGTCACTTCCGGATCTAGTGTGGCCACAATTTCCAGCACCTGGCCACACCTCTTCCTGTCCCTGGCCTAGATAAGTCCTGGATCAGAGGTGGGTCAACCCACTCCTTTTCAGTCATGCCTCTCCACCATGCATGGTGTGGGCAGCCTTTTGGTAAATAAACTTCTTTTCCTGTCTGAAAAAGAAGAAATACAAATTGCCCAAAAAGAACCAAGAAGAAATAAATCAATTACAAATGTTAATAACCTACAATGAGATAGAAGAAGTAATAAGAAATCATATAACAAGAAAAGCCCAGGACCTGATGGATTCACTACAGAATTCTATAAGGCGTTTAAAGAGAAGCTAATACCCATACTCCTCATGCTCTCCAGAGAAATAGAAACAGAGGAAGTAATCCCAAACTCATTCTATGAAGCCAATATCACATTCATCCCCAAACCAGCCAAAGACCCAACAAAAAATCTCTTTGATTAAGACAGATACAAAGGTCCTCAATAAGATTGCACCCAACAGAATCCAGAAACATATAAAAAATCATACATTATGATCCATTAGGCTTCATCCCAGAGATGCAGGGATGGTTTAACATATGTAAGTCAATAAATGTAATCTATCACATCAACAGATCCAAGGTCAAGAACCACATGATTATCTCCATTGATATGGAAAAGGATTTTGATAAAATTCAGCACTCATTCATGTTAAAAGCTCTGGAAAAAATAGGAATAGAAGGTAAATTTCATAAGACAATAAAAGCCTTACATGGCAGATCAAAAGCCAATATTATGCTTAATAGGGAAAACTACAACCAATTCCCCTAAAAACAGGAACAAGGCAAGGATGCCCAGTCTCTCCACTCCTCTTCAATATAGTTCTGGAATTTTTAGCCAGAGCAATAAGGCAAGAAAAATACATTGAAGGGATCCACATAGGAGAGGAAGAATATAAATTCACTCTTTTTGCAGATGGCATTATTTTATAAATTAATGATCCCTAAAGCTCCATCCCCAAACACTTAGAGCTTATAACCCAAATTGGCAAAGTACCAGGTACAAAATTAACCCACAAAAATCAGCCGGATTTCTATAAACCAACAAAGTACAAACATAAATGGACATCAAGGAAGCAACCTCATTCACAATAACCTCAAATAAAAGTATTTAGGAAGTAACCTAATCAAAGATGTAAAGTGTCTATTTCATGAAAACTATAAAAGCCTAAAAAAGGAATCTTAGAGGATACCAGGAAATGGAAAGACTTCCTATGTTCCTGGATAGGCAGAATTAATATGGTGAAAATGGCCATACTGCCAAAATTAATAAACATATTCAATGTAATTCCCATTAAAATTCCAATGACTTACTTTACTGAAATAGAGAAAATAGTCCAAAAGTTCATATGGAACAACAAAAGACCTAGCATAGCCAAAACAATTTTAGGCAAAAGAAAGGATGCAAGAAGGATCATGATACAGGACTTCAAGCTCTATTATAGAGCCATAATAACAAAGACAGCTTGGTACTGGCACAAAAAGAGACCCAAAAATCAGTGAGACAGGTTAGAGGACCCAGAAATATAGCCGCATATGTACAATCAGTTGATATTTGACAAAGTAGCCAAAGACATACGGTGGAAGAATCATAACCTCTTCAACTAATGGTCCTGGGAAAACTGGCCACATGCAGAAAACTAAAAGTGGACCCTAGCCTATCACCATACACTAACATGAACTCAAAATGGATTAAAGACCTTAACATCAAGCCTGAAACTCTGAAACTATTGCAGGACCGAGTATGAGAGAGACTTGGACTTATAGGCAAAGGCAGGAACTTCCAGAACAGATTCCCAGGGTCACAACAAATTGGAGAATGACTCAATAAATGGACCAACCTTAAAATAAAGTTTCTGCACAGATAAAAAATAGCAATCAAATTAGAAAGAAAGCCAAATAATTGGGAAAAATATTTACCAGCAATATATCAGACAAGGGTCTAATATCCATTATACATGGTAAACTCAAGAAACTAACCCTTTACAAACCTAACAAACCAATTTTGAAGTGGTCAAGAGAGACTTCTCAGAAGAAGAGGAAAAACAGCACAGAAACACATGAGGAAATGTTCATCATCCCTGGCTGTAAAGGAAATCCAAATAAAAGCATCTCTGAGATACCACCTTATCCCAGTCAGAATGGCCCACATCCTATATTCAGCCAATGACAAATGTTGGAAGGGATGCAAAGAAAGAGAAGCATTAATACATTGCTGGTGGGAATGTATACTAATAACAACTACTTGGAAAGAAGTCTGGAGGTACCTCAGAAAGCTAAATAATGACCTTTCCTATGAATTGGCTGTACCACTCCTAGGCATGTACTCAGAACAACAGGAACCAGTATACAAAGACACACACACCTTTATGATTATTGCAGCTCTGTTCACAATAGCCAAGATTTGGAAACATCCCAGATGAGCCACTACTGATAAATGGATCCAAAAATTGTGGTACCTATATACAATGGAATACTATTCAGCCATTAGACAGGACAAAATGATGGCATTTGTAGGAAAATGGATGGAACTAGACCAAATTATTTGAGTGAGGTAAGCCAAGAACAAAGAGACAAATGGCACAGGGTCTACCTGATATGTGGATTCTAAAGCTAAAATGCAAGAAGATATGACAAAGTAAATAGGACTTGAGAAACAAAGGACAGCCACTCTTTTTGTTGTATCACCCTTAATGACTCCATGTTCTTGACTATGTAGATGGTAGAAATATGTACGCAATGGAGGAAAGCCAGAAGGAGGAACAGAATAACTGGGAAATTGAACAACATACAAGAAAGGGGTCCTTCAGCTGCACTGGACATAGAAGAAAAATAACTAAGTAACCCAAACACAGTGATGGGAAGGGAGGAATGAGAGGGAAAGAGGGTGGAGAGAAGGGAATTTTTAGGATTTGGTAAGAAGGAATCAAGGATTTGATTGGACATGAAAACCAGTGGGGTGTATATAAAGCAGAGGGGCCCTAATAATCAGCAGGGCCCACTAATCAATGTGGGCCCATGCCTGGCCCACTGGATTGCATGGGACATACCACCAAAGGGCCAGGGTATGTTGTTGGAAGGGGTAGGATGTCATCCTCACATGATTAGCTGAGAAAAAGTGATTGGGGAATGGGCAGTTTGTGAAGTGATGGTTGAAAACTGTCAGGCAGCAGACTCACTGGATTGATGGAGGGATTCAACCTATGTATACGCTGCATGGTCAGAGAAATGGAATTAGAGAAAATCAAGGGAAGGAAGTGGTAAGACAGCAGGAGTGGAAAGACTTGGGAGAAGAGGAATTTGAGGGATAGTAGGAGGAAAAGTATGCCAATTGGCCACAAGGTCAGAGAAGTGTAGGCCTGTGGATAGTGGAGAGGCTTAAAAAGAAAAAGGAAGTGATGGAAGGGAAAGGGGGAAATGAAGGAAAGTCTATGAAGAAGGAGGGAGTAAGGGAAAAGGACAAAACCTTACCTACTGAAGTTTGGAGCTTTGGAGATGATAATTTGGGGAGTTGGTGCTTTGCAGACCAATTAAGTATGTGTGGCTGCCCATTGGAGGTCTGAGATTTGGTGGTTGTGGTTGGCTTGTCACTGAGTGTACATCCCAGGACAAGGTAAATGCAGGCACCTTTCCAGTGTAAATAAAGTTATTTTCAATGTGCCTCATTGGATTGTCTTGTGTTTTATGCATCATAAGTATACACAAATTACCAGCTCCTCTGGGACACAGCAAAAACAATACTACGAGGGAAGTTTACAGCTCTGAATTCCTACATCAACAAATTAGAGAGATGTGAAACCAACAATTTAATAAAACATCTGCACCTCTTTCAAAAAGATCAGCAAAATAAACCCCAATCCAGTAGACAGAAAGAAATAATTAAAATTAAATTAGAATTAAGTAAATTAGAATCCAAAAAGCACCATAAAATGAATCAACAAAACAAAGAGTTGGTTCTTGAAACAATTAACAAAATTGACAGACCCTTAGCAAATCTTATCAGAAAAAGAAGTGAACACACCCAAATAAACAAACTCAGGGACAAGAATGGGAACATCACCATCAGAACATTATAATGGAATACTTCTCAAAACTTTATACTAATAAGTTTGAAACCTGGCAGAAATGGACCTTTTCCCATCAAATATCGACATGATGAAATTCAACCAAGATGAGTTAAATCAACTTAACATGCCCATATCAAGCATAGAAATAGAAACAGCAATAAGAGACCTCACATCTCAGAAAAGCCCAGGACCAGATGGATTTATAGCGGAATTCTACAAGGCATTCAAAGCAGGGCTCACACCAATCCTCCTCCAACTATTCAATAAAATTGAAAGAGTAAGTTCACTACCAAATTTATTCTATGATACCAAAATAACCGTTATTCCAAACCAGGCAGGGACTCATCAAAGAAAGAGAACTATGGACCCATTTCTTTGATGAACATGGATGTTAAACACCTCAACAAATTTTGGCCAATCGACTTCAACAATTCATCCAAAAAATCATACACACGATGAAACAGGATTTATTTCAGGGATGCAAAGCTGGTTCAATATATGCAAATCATTTAATATAATTCATCACATCAACAAGAGCAATGATGAGAACCACATGGATATATCAATAGATGCAGAAAAAGCATTTCACAAGATCCAACACCCCTTTATGATGAAGAGTCTGGAAAAACTATGAACCAAGAGAACATACCTCAATACAATAAAGGCTGTGTATGACAAACCTACATCCAACATTATAATTGATGGTGAAGAACGAAAGCCATTTCCTCTAAACTCAGGAACGAGAAAAGGATGTCCACTCTCTCCACTTCTCTTCAATTTAGTATTAGAATGCCTACCTACAGTTATAAGACAAGATGCAAACATAAAAGGGATCCAAATAGGGAAAGATGATATAAAACTCTCCCTCTTTGCAGATGACATGGTCTTGTATTTAAAGAATCCCAGAGACTCCACTCCCAAATTACTCACGTTGATTCAAAACTTTGGCAAGAAAGCATAGTATAAAATTAACTCAAAAATCAATGGCTTTTCTGCATGCCAACATTGAGAAGTGTGGCTGAAATTAGGAAAGCAACTGCATTCATAATAGCCCCACAAAAAATAAAATACCTGGGAATTAGCTTAATCAAAGAAGTGAAGGACCTTTATGATGAAAACTTTAAAAACCTGAAAAAGGAAGTAAAAACGGAACTTAGAAATTGGAAAAACCTCCCATGCTCCTGGATCTGAAGGATCAACATCGTGAAAATTGCAATACTTCCCAAGGCTATCTACTAATTCAATGTGATACCTATGAATATTCCAAACTCATTCTTCAAGAAAAGAGAAGAGGCAATCCAAAAATTCATATGGAACAATAGAAGACCCCGAAGAGCACAAATGATCCTTAACAGAAAGAACAGTGTTGGAGGACTATCACTACCAAATTCCAAGCTCTACTACAAAGCCATAGTAATCAAAACAGCTTGGTATTGGCACAAGAACAGACCTCAGGACCAATGGAATAGAATTGAAAACCCAGAAATGAACCTACAGACCTATAGCCACCTAATCTTCGATAAAGGAGCTAAAAAAATAGAATGGAAGGAAGACAACCTGTTCAGTAAATGGTGCTGGCAAAATTGGTTAATCACTTGTAGAAAACTAAAGCTAGATCCTTATATATCACCCTGCACCAGAATCAACTCCAAATGGATCAAAGGCCTCACAGTCAAACAAACACCCTGAAAACATTACAGGGTGGAATAGGAGAAACCTTAGGCCTCTTTGGCACAGGCCGAAATTTTCTTAATAGAGACCCAGAAACACAAAAATTCAAAGACAGGTCGGACAAATGGGATTGCATGAAATTGCTGAGCTTCTGCCTGGCAAAGGACAAAGCTAGCAAGATCAATAGAAAGCCCACAGATTCGGAGTTCTTCACTAGGCATACAACTGACAAGGGTCTTATGTCTAAAATATACCTGAAACTCAAAAAATTAAATCCTCCAGCAACAAATCCTCAAAGAAAGAACTCCCCAATAAATAAGTGGGCTAAAGACTTACAGAGAAACTACTTTGAAGAGGTAAAAAGAATAGTGAATAGACACACGAAGAAATGCCTAGCCATAAAAGAAATGCAAATCAAAACAGCATTGAGATACCACCTCACCCTAGTTAGAATGGCTATAATCAAGAACTCTAATAACAATAGAAACTGGTGGGGATATTGGTGGGACTGTATACTTGTTCAACCACTTTGGAAAGCAGTATGGAGCTTCCTCAAAAGACTCTACATAGAGTTCCCCAATGACCCAGCATCCCCACTTTTGGACATTTAACCAAGTGATTACAGACAATACCATACTAAAGCTACCAACACAACTATGTTTATTACAGAATTATTTACCATAGCTAAGATACGGTTCCTACCCAGATGCCCCTCAGTAGATGAATGGATCAAGAAAATGTGGTTTATATACACAATGGAATTCTATGCGTCCATCAGAAAGAATGGCATTGCCCCATTTGTCAGGAAATGGAAAGCCTTGGAAAAAATTATATTAAATGAGGTAATCCAGGCCCAAAAAAACATAAGTGCCATGTTTTCCCTTATTTGCAATAAATAGTATATGTCTGAGACAAACAGAAACTGTCAGACAAGTTGATGGTAGGAGAAATGAACCCTAAGATAAGGACTCAAATTGTTTTTTGATTATTTGTTGCTTTTTATGTCCCTCCCCCACGGTATAACCCCTGTTTTCACTGTATTTGATGTTGGTATAATTTGGGGATGGCAAGGGAAAAACAAATTGTTATACAGGTGGACTAATTACCACAATGATATGTACAAGACATTATGTCGAAAAACGAACTTTACAACTTTGGTGTGGAGGGGATGGTGGGGTGGTAGAAGGGGAGATATGAAGGGATGGGAAGGGGAAACAAAGGAGGAGGCAAAAACGCTTGATAAGAAATGTACTCATTACCTTGTTCATGTAAGTGTAAACCCTCTGTATTTTCCACAATAAAAAATCATAAAATAATAAAGTAAAATTCATGTCAATTTTGTTTTGTCGGTCGTAGGGCTCTAACTCTGTGCCTAGCCACTATCCCTCCTCTCTTCGGCTGAAGGATACCACTGTATCTCTTCAGCTACAATGCCGTTTCTAGTTTTCAAGTGATATATTGGAGATAAGAGTCTCACAGATTTTTCTGCCCAGGCTGACTTTGAACCACTATCCTCACATCTCAGAGTTTTGGGTAGCTAGGATTACAGGCATGAGCCAACAAAGCCCAGATCTAAGACAATTTTTTTAAAAAGTAAACTTATTGAAACTTCTGGCTTTTTCCAATAAACAATCTTACTTTTTCAACATTAGTTTATAATTATGATTTATTTTTAGATGTAACTGTGAATTTTTTAATCGAATCATATATGAGTTTTACTATTTCTCAGTATCTCACAAAAATCCATAGTTATTGACTTTCCCCAAAGACAATTATTACATACTATATTACTTACTATTATTATTACACTCTTATTACATATAATGTGAAGTGAAAATAGTTTGGATCATTTCAGATAAATTAGTAGTGGCTATTTTAGAATTATAAATTCACATCTGTGATTTTAAACGAAGGAAAGAAGTTTTTCGAGTTAAAATGAAGTATGAATGTGTAGTGCGTCCTAATTGAAACAAAAATTCTGAATTCATACAGACAAAATTATTTTCTTTCCACTTATGACTTTGCAGTAATACTATTGGAAATAGTGAGGCAAGAGGAGGAAGAATTCAATCTTTTTTTTTTCTTTTTGTCAGTCGTGAGGCTTGAATTCTGGGCTAGAGCCCTGTCCCTGTGCTCTTCAGCTCAAGGCAAGTGCTCTACCGCTTGAGCCCCAGCCGGACTTCTGGTTTTCTAGTGGTTTATTGGAGATAAGAGTCTCAAAGAGTTTCCTGCCCGGGCTGCCTTTGAACCATGATTCTCAGATCTCCGTGATCCTCCTGAGTAGCTAGAATTACAGGCGTGAGCCACCGGTTGCCCGCAAGGAGGAAGAATTCAAGTCATGTCAAACAATGTCTCTGTATGAAGACCTGCTTATTCCTAGTTGTCACAATATTTCAAGTGTCTATCTTAGAATTCTATTTAGAAAAGTTCTGAATCATTGATTCCTTTTGTACTTTCTGTTATAGGAAACAAAATATAGACACAAAACAATTGTAATAAAATGCACACATATGTTGAAGTCACAACTGGAAAAACAACCAACAAAGTAGAATTCCCCCAGGAAAAAAAGCATGTTGTACCAGTTTTTTTTTAAGCACAAAATCCTCAAATACATGTTAACTTGGCATAGAGCCGTAAAGACAACTGTGTCTCAGAAATACAGTTGTGTGAATTTTTAATTAAATTCATTTAGATGAAGCTAATATAGCAAATCCCTTGAATGGATCAAATTGTTTAAAACAAATGTGACTCTATGCGGAGTGAGATCTGCACATATTTGAAAGAATAAAATAACAAAATCATGACATACTTAAAAAATTCAGAAATGTAATGAATAACTTCAATAGTATTCGTATTGAGAACTAATTCCTACTGATTTAAGAAGAAGAATTATGCAAATAGTAGAATCTGAGCATTGTAAATGAGTGTGCATAATTTTAAACTACTCCAAATTACACTTTGTAGAAGACTGAATGTGGCTTATCTAAAGGAAAACATCAACACATGATATGAATGAAACTAAAAATCTCATTAAAAGAGTGAAGTAGTTTCTGGAAAATAATAGTTTAATAAATAGTAGTCAAAATCTAGTACTGACAAAATTGCATATCTATTTATTTAGATCCAAAAAAGACCCAAGTTACTCGTGCAGATTTGAAACTTTGGCAAAGTATCTGTAATATTATTATGGGTGTTGACTCTGGCAAGGAATTCATTCCCTCTTCGATCTGACAAATGAATATATGAAAGAATTTCTCCAACTAAATATCAAGACCTAACTAAACATATAACCAGAAAAGACTTCATGTAAGCCGTATTGCAACTGGGGTAAAAGAAAAATCAGTCTTACTGATTCTGTATTTATTGTAAATGTTGATTTTTTTCGTAAATTATTTCCTTTAGCTTGCATTTTTAAAACATTGTGTTACATGATGTATATCTTAATAACTAATTTTGGATGCTTCATTAAATTTTGTTCTGAGTATAATGTCTCACTTCAGTTCCTAACGCATGAAATGATGTTGATTACAAAAAAAAAAAATCTAGTAACCACTGTTTGTAATACACAAAATCTCATAAGCATGACACTAGTAAGCATTGGTTAATATTTTGATATCATGGTTTCATGACTGATGAGGCCTATCTACATGAATATCATTGTACCTAGATTCCTCAGCCTGAATTTTGCTACTGTTAAAAAATATTTATATCTTTATTTGTCACCGATCAGAGATTAAATTTGACTATAAAGCCTAAGGAAAATTATAAAGTAAGAATTTAGCTTTTCTGGATATAAAGTAAACAAAATTCAGCATAGAGAAACTAACTGGTTTGAATTCAACCAATTTCTCCAAAACATTCTAAGCATTTCCTTACGATGTGTATTGTTCTCAAGAAGGCAATGGGTAATGTGAGGAGAGGACTAACCAAGCATTGTCTTCAAATATACATAATTTGGATTACCCTCTACATTTGGATATAAGCATTTCTGATAAAACCTGTTTGAATAATTGATTTTCAGGTCAGGTATAATATATCCTAGTTTCATATACCAAACTACATTCAGAAAATCGTATATACTAATTAACTAAAGAAAGTCCTTGCAGAAAAATGGCATCTCTATACTATGTGATGCCCAATTCTTAGGTATTTCATTATGCCTCCATTTAATGAATGTGATTTTTTAAATGATTCATGAAGTATTAATTAAAATTGATCAGTGTCCTATAATATAATGGTGTATAATTTTATCCTAGAATCATTCAAGAACAGCCCATTCAATCATGACATACATCACATTCCACTGGTATTCAATCGGACAGGAATGAGTTTCTTAGGATCTTCTGCCATTTGTTGATGGCAGGACCAGGATTCCAACTATAGGCTCCAGCTCCCACCACTTAAACCTGAGGATAGGTAACTGTCCAAGAACATCAGCAAAACCAGTGATTAGGCTGTCACCAGTGGCTCTCAGCAGTCCTCCTTGATACTTACAAGGTTGTGATAGGAGGATCATAGTCAAAGACACCATAGGCAGGAAAGTCCTTGAGACCCCTGTCCACCTTCAGTGCCAACAAAGCCAGAGGTATAGCCATATGGCTAAGTGATTGAGAGCTAGCCTTAAGCAAAAGCAGCTCATGGACTGTGCCCAGATCCTGAGTTCAAGGTTTGGGACTGGCAACAAACGGACATACACAACAATATGTGCAGCCATCCAGCTAAAGCAGGTCACCCTCTTGTCCCCAACTGGATTGGACAAAGTTCCCTGGGAAAGGGGCTGGGGGAGCCGCTGTCATCTTGACTCCACCCATGCTGCCTGCATCACAGGATTCCGGCCACAACCCCATTCTTTCAGGTTTCTTTCTGACCAATGGGATACAAGAATGGTGGCCACACCCACATTCCATGATGCCCAGCATTAGGATTCCCATTGGTGTTTGACACTACCAACAGCAGTTGAAGGTAGAGGTGGCTGAGTGGTGAGCATGCCACATGAAGCGACTTTGTAGTAGAGTGGAAAATTGATGTCCTAGTCAGACAGTGAGAGAATAGAGGATTTTCCAGAGCCTGGGAATGTGGCCAGCCTATCTTTCCCAATCCCAGCACTCAGATGTCTGAAACAACAGGACTCCGTGAAAGAGCTACAGGCAAGAAACTACTTCCAGAAAACCAGCAAAGGAATCCTCCCATCATACCTGCAACATTCAAGAAAACAAACAACACAAAAAAGGGAGGGATCCCTAAGACAAACACCACTGGGGAGCGTGATTCAACAGAGGGTCTGGCCAAAGGTGATGCAGACTGTGGACCTTCCCTGCCTTTGGACACAGTCACAGCCACCAGGGGCCAGAGTATCAAGGATCCTGATACAATCAAGGATCTGCAGAGGTGCTAGTGACACGTGGTGCCCACCCTGGACAGCAGCAAAAGAAGAAACCAGACACTCAGAGGCAAGATTTCACCACTGAAGCAGGAGAAAACACACCTGCAGGATCGACCAGAGAAAGAGAGGGAGAAGATAGACCAGTTGCATGAAGCACCAGAAACAGAGCTATAGATCCACAAGTCACCCATACAGAGGTTGATTTCAGCAGAAAGAGATTTATAATCTGCACCGGCCCAAGTGAAGCAGGTGGCCAATGACAGATAAATGGAGCATTAAGCTCTTACCAGCCACCTGCAGGCCACAGAGCGGTGTGTGGCAGAGCTGGATATGGTGGCTTCTGAGGTCACTGGTGCACAGAAAGAAACTGAAATGTTCTTTGAAAGGCTGAACGATGTGACCCTTCAGCTTGAGGAAAAGACCAGAAGCTTCGATGACCTGCAGCAAGTGAACACAGAGTTGCAGGAGAAGCTGGAAGTGCTCTGGACACAGAATAGCACCAGAAGAACAGAATCTGCAAGTTCCAACTAGTGCTGATGGGGCATGAGTTACTGAAGGGATTACTGGACAACCTGAGCTGGATGGTGACCTCAGCAAGTCTGGTGACAGATACATTCACAGAGGACCTAAGCATTGAGAGGAGCCTGAGCATGGAAAGAGGAGACTCAGTGGCTGACTGAGCAGGTGAACCAACTGACAGAGGAGAAGGAGAGAAGGGTGAGGCAGGTGCTGGATTATGAGCTGGGGGAACTGAGAAAGAAGCTGACAGAGCCATGGCCTCCCGCAGGACCATCTTAGGCAGAGTTGCAGTTGCAGGCCTAGGCCTACTGCACACAAATGGAGTTGAAAAAACTGGAGTAACAACTTCACATCCAGGTCCAGGAAAACCAGAATTTTTTCTCCAGAACACAGAGCAGCAGGAGCAACTGAAGAGACTGGAGGATAAGGCCAAGGATCTGCAGGAGATACCCTAGATCCCACAAGGTGCATGTGTGTGTGTGTGTGACCCATTGCCAGAGGAAGAACTGGCCCTGCTGTGGGACACTCTCCAAGGTCGAGCGGTGAGAAGGAGGAGCTCACCAGCATCCTGGACTCAGAGCAACAAGTGAAGAAATAACTGCGGGAACACCTAGACCATTCAGAGGAGAAGATAGAGGAATGGAAAGAGGTGGCTGAGAGAGAGAGAGAGAGAGAGAGAGAGAGAGAGAGAGAGAGAGAGAGAGAGAGAGCGAGCCAAGCATCTTGGGAGCTGCAGGAGCAGCAGGAGCAGTCCCTGGCCCAGCTGCAGGTGCTCAGAGCAACCAGTGTGCAGCACATTGCCTCCAATGAGCAGCTGAACGCTGAGGCAGACCCAGCTGCTGGAGCTGCTGAAGCAAGTGCAGGGCCTGAACAACTGGGGGGACCAGGTGGTGCCCCCAAAGTGGCAGGACACTCTCAAGTGCCTGGAAGTAACCAGACCATAGGAGGAGCACCTGCAGGCCCAGCTGAGCTTCCTGGCTTTACCTGGGGAAGTGGAAAGTGTGAGCCCTGAGGAAGAAAAGGAGAGGAGGTTACTCCTCCCAACGTGACCATCCCAGAGGATGGAGACATGCCCCAGACCTAGAGGGACGTGGATCTATGAGCCCTCTAAGAGGCTGAGATCCACAGGGGAAAAATCCTGCTGCAAGAGCAGAAGCCCTGCTGCAGGTGTCCAGCCCACCTGCAACTCAGTGCCAGACAGAGCTGGAGCCACAGGCCCCCTGCTCTGTGAGCTGCCACCATAGCTGGTGTTGGGATGGCAAGTGAGACACGTGGGCATCTGAGAAGAAAATCTGCTTCATCCACGACCTGTCTGATGAGGTATACTTCCATAGTCCTGTGGATGAGCTCCACCATCAATGTAGCCAGCTGTCTGCACACATCCGCACCATCGAGGAGTCCCTCATGGCATGTAAAGAGCAGATGTTTGTCCTGGATGAGCTGTGTCAGGAGAAAGCTAAGCGCATGTGCTGGCTCTCCCAGGAGAAGATGGAGAAGAAGAGAGAGCTGCAGGAGCTGCTGTGGGTCCTTGCAGGGGAAGGCGTGGACAGTGGGCTCCAGATGCCAGCACAGGCTGACCCCTCTCCCCCACTGCTTCAGATGCCTCAGGCTCTGGGGTGGGTAAAATGAGCGAGGAACAGAAAGGTTTTGAAGAATTGCAACTTCAAGACAGCTTGGAAACTGCCAGAGGAGAGGTCGGGGTTTTAACCCTATGGATGACTCCCCCATGGAGCACAACCTGCGGCAGATGTCCCACATCCAGAGCCGCATACAGCTTGAGGGCTCAGGCAGGCAGCACTCCCTCCCTTTCTTCTGTAGACTGATGTGGATGATAACTCTCTATGTGACATACTTACTCTCAAAAGCCTCGGCAGCCACCAGAAGTAGGTTGCAGGTGGCCTTCTCTCAGGCCTCGATCTGCCACAAGATGGGGGTAAACTATGGGTCAGGTAGGGCAGAGGCTTCTGGGAAGTGACCCAAATTCAAGGGACATCTTATGGTCCATTGGTGGCCAGGGAAGAGACCCATGTTATGCTTATCACAAAGAATAAATTGTTTTCAAAGGGAAGAAAAGCCTCCAACAAAGATTTGTTCTTCCAGTCCTGGGGCTTGAGCTCAGGGCCTGGCCACTGTCCCTGAGATCTTTTTGATCAAAGCTGGTGCTCTACCAGTTGGGCCCCACCTCCCCTTCCACCTTTTTCTGTGTGGAATGAAACCCCTTGTGTCAGGCATGCTAGGCTACCAATCTACCACTGAGCAACATTCTCAGCTAGGATGATTCCCCCCATCCCAAACCCATATGGCCATTCCTCAGATAAATAGGAAGTAGGGGCTAGGATGAATATGAAGCACAAGCCTGGTTCACACAGAAATACTCCCCTGCGTCCTCTTGGACCCACTTATTTGTATTTTCTCTTCTACCATTGAGGGATGAGAGAGGGAGGGGGGAGTCTTTAGAGAGGAGTACCGGGAACAATGGCCCCCTGACCCCACAGCCTACCTCACACAAGTGGTCCTCTAGATTCCAATCTTAGCTGACTCAATGTGGATTCTACACTGTCTCCTTACCTCTTCAATGCTTAGGATGAAATAAATGTCAGCTCTAGCCTCAGCCCCCACACAGGGTAGAAGCTCTTAGTCCCACACGGACTTCCATCTCTGACTGCCCCGAGATAGGCCAGACCCACCACTCACCACAATGTTGGTGGCAATGACGTCATGTATGGATTCCAGGAAGATGGTCTGTAGCAAAGAGCAGAAGCAACAGAGTGAGCGGGGCAGAAGAATATGGTGGGGGTGATTGCTCTGAGATCTTCCTCCTTGGAGCCCTCCTGTCAAGCCAGAGCCATGCTAACAAAAGCATGGCCAAGGCCAGAGTGTGAGATGAGATGAGGAACACAGAACTAAATGAGGTACTGCTTTGTCTTGGAGCACTTGAAAATTCCAATTATGTTTGACCCATACCAATCCCAAAGCCAACATGCAATGCCTCTACTTGTTGTTGTTGGCTGTGAGCACTGTCCCTGAGCTCTTTTTCTCAAGGCTGGCACTCTACCACTTGAGGCACAGGGACACTTTTTGTTTTCTGATAATTCATCGAGGATAAGAGGCTCACACACTTTCCTGCCCAGGCTGGCTTGGCACAATAATCCTCCAGATCTCAGCTTCCTGAGTATCTAGGATGACATATATGAGCCACCAGTGCCCAGCATGTGATGCCTTTTGAAGGCATCTTGGCGAGTCTGTATAAGGAGCCCCAAAGGGCCTGGATAGACCACAACCCAATCAAGGAGCTGTGATGGGGGAAGGCTGACTTTCTAACCATACTGTTCCCCAAAATTAAAGATGCCAGGTGGTTTTGTATGCAACAAACACCTAGGCCAACAGCCATGAGGCTTAGTGGGGAAAACGTGGAGAATACCTAAAGATTGCACTGTAGAAATCTCTGATTTTGCATGCATGTGGTGTGTGTGTGTGTGTGTGTGTGTGTGTGTGTGTGTGTGTGTGTGTGTGTGTGTGTGTGAACTCAGGGCCTAGGCTCTATCCCTGAGTTTTCTTGCTCAAGCCTAGTGCTCTTCCACTTGAGCCACAGCCCCACTTGCTTTTTGATGGTTAATTTTATGTAAGAGTCTCAAGGACTTTCCTGTCCAGGGTGGCTTCAAAGCATGACGGGGGCCCCAGGGCAGTAAGAGTAAACATAACTCACAGGTACAATCACTATGATGGGTGACTCCTGCCTCCTCGTGGCCAGACGTGAGACATGCAGCCCCATGTCTTCATCCTCTAGAGTTCAATTGGGGGAAGTGACCAGGGCCAAGCTGACTTTTGCTCACCCTGAGTACTGATGCCAGAGCAGGTCTGTTCCACCCTAGGCCAAGAGAGTTCCAGGAGGCCCGGCTCCCAGAGGCACAAGGAAGAGAGAGATCAGCTCCAAGCTGAGCTAAGAGCCTTTGCCCACAGATACCCCAAGTTGGCCTTCCTAATCACCATAAGACCTGTCAAAGAATAAACAAAAAAAAATATTGGAGCTGTCCCTCCAAGTGCTAGAGCTCTAGATTGAACCAAAGAGCTCAGGGTCAGGGCCCCCAAGCATTGAGTTCAAGACCCTCACCTGATCCTCCCGCAGTTTAGCTAAATATGAACTAGTAGGATTTGTGAAGTGTTTCTGAAGAATGGTGATACTGAAGAAAGCATCCTAATTCTAATGAAAACTGCACTTGTGACATACAGCTATGTGCTGAGTCCTTCACTGGGTCCTGGTTGCTGGGTCCTTCTGACATGGGGGTTTTGTGCTGAGTCCTCAAAACGTCCTGTTTGCTGAGTTATCCCAAAGGGTGCTATGTGCTGAATCCCTGAGAAGAATGGGACCTGCTTGTTTTTGGGTACTGTGCTGTGTCCATTACACAGCTACTGTATGCTGAGTCCTTCTAAAGGTGCAGTGTGCTAATTCATCCCAAAGGGTACTGCTATGTGCTGAGTCCTTGAGATGAGATGGATAAGGTGAATTTTTCAAGTGCTATGTGACGAGTCCTTTACACGAGGTGCTCTGTACTGTCCTTCAAATGGTGCTATGTGCTGAGTCCTTTGACAATGTTGTATGTGCTGAGTCCTTCCACAGGGTAATATGTGCTCAGTCCTTCAAAATTGTGCTATGTGCTGTGTTTTTCGAAGGGTGCTGTGCACTATTCTACACAGTGTGCTATGTACCCAGCCCTTCAAAGGGGGCTGTGTGTGGTCTTAACACAGGGTGCTATGTACTGAGTCCCTGAGAAAGAATGGTATGCATTGAGTTTTTCAAAGCATGCCATGCACTTAGTCCATTACCTTGTGGGCTATGGACTCCCTCCTTCAAAGGGTGCTGTGTGCTGAGTACTCTACACAGGGTACTATATGCTGAGTCCTTCAAAGGGAGCTGTGTACTGAGTCCTTTACACTGGGTGTTTTGTGCTGTTTTTGGAAGTGTGCAGTGTGCTGACTCATCTCAAAGGGTATTATGTTCTAAGTCCTTGAGAGGTAGTTATCCCCAACAATCACACACACATAAACAGACACAAACAAACATATACACACAAACATACACACAAGGGTCACTTTTTAGTGGAGGAGGATGGAGGAGAGTCTCCTCCAGCGGTGGGGCTGAGGGGAGATTTGATACCCAGGGCAGGTACTGGGGTTGGGAGGGAGTGATGAGTTGAGGTGAGGCTACAAGTTCCATGGCCTGGAAGCCTTTGGTCCCAGTCAGGGCTTGGCTTGCAGCCAGGGATGGGGGCAAGGCCTGAAAGGAAGAGGGGTAAGGGGTCAAGAGAAGGAGGGGTCGGGGCCCAAGGCGCACTCCCATGGCAGCAGTGGCCAGGGGCATGAATCAGGGGAGGGCAAGGGGGTGGGCATGCCCGGCAGGAGCAACACAGCCCAGGAGAGGAGTGGGGGCAGAGAGAGAGCAGAGAGAAGAGCGAGTACACATAAGAGCAGGTGGCTTCATCAGCTGGCGGCCTCGCTGATCATAGTGCAGTTTCTGGTGGGGAGCACAGAGCACATGGAGCTGGCGGGCACATTGCCACAGGTAGCCACGTGGAGGCATGGTGGCCATGGCAGCCATGAGACTGAGGTCCCGGCAAGGGGGGCACTGGAGCGGCTGAGGTGGGAATGGTGTTGGCTGAAGAAGAGGAGCAGGAGCCACATGCAGCTCTGCCATGTGCCCGCAGATGCCCCTGCCCCTTCCCAGCAGCATTGCATTTCAAACATGGCACTTTCGGCTCTGACCAGCTGCACCTCTCACAGTTGCCCAGAGGAGATGGTGCACCCTGGCCGGCTTGCGGCCCCGAACTGGTAGCCACTGCTGGTCCTAGGACTCTGGACCCATGTGTACCCGGAGCCACCACCTACAGCTCTCCCATTAGTACACATGAGTGGTGGCTCTGAGGGCCCACAGCCTGGAAACACTCCGGCTAACCAACCACTAACCTGGACCTGCACCTCCTGCCTCCCCTTTCTTGTCTCCTCCTCGAGTTCACCCTCCCCCCCCCACAGTCTGCCATGTCCTTGTCACAAATGTGCCCCAGGGATGGGGGGCAGGGGTGTGTGTTGACCTGGGGATCCCACCTCCATTCCTAGTGGCCAGTGTCCCAGAAAACAGGGAGATGCAGGAATGGGTGAGGAGGGGTGCCACAGAGCTTCTGGCCTGGAGCAGTGGGAGCCACACAGCTGCACATCTGCACCCTTCCTCTCTCTCGTAAAACTGGTGGCTTTAATCAGAGGTGGGGAGCAGCACCTCCACACCTGCCTTCGCGAGTCTTTTTCTTTTTGCTGGGGGTCATGGATGTTGGATGCAGAAGATAGGCCCTCCTTGCTGTGTGAGCCCTTGTCTTCTGTGCTCAGTCACCCTTTCACCTGAGGAGGGTCCCAGAAGAGCCCAATAGGTATGTGAGGGTACTTGGAGTCAGACAGAAAGTGAATATCTGCGAGGAATATATCCACTCCAACCCACATACACCGAGCCTGTCTGCCCTCCCCGCCTTCCCAGCTGTCAACAGTACTCACAGGGTGATCACATTTCCCAGCTCTCCCAGCATCTGCTGATGCTCCCTGTCCATCTGGTCTCCTCGTCCTCCCCAAAAATCCACCAAGTCACCCAGAAGCATCTAGGCTGAAAGTAGGGAGTCCATCCATGTATGTAGCCTTTAAGACCCTATCCGTTTCCCCAACACTTCCCCAAACCCAGGTCAGACACCCCCTGGGGCACCATGACCCCTTACTTGTTTTCAGCCCCGGCTCTGAGGAGCCACATATCTTGGGACACCTTCACCAAGTGTCCTGGCATAGGGTTTTGGTGAATGGGGAGTCAAGGCTGATTGATCCCAAGGGAAAGTGTCTGGCCTTGGAGAAAGGGAGAGGCATGGGTTGTTCTGCCTTATTAGAGTGGTGCTCCCTTTGGTTGGATCCCCTGTTCTGACCAGGCAACCCCCGTGCGCCAGCTTGTACCTTGTCCCAAATGAGGAACCAACAAATTCAGGAGAGGCACTGCTCTGAGTCTGTTTGTGTGTGTGTGTGTGTGTGTGTGTGTGTGTGTGTGTGTGTGTGTGTGCATGAGAGATAGAGAGGGAGCACAAGAGAGAGGGGGGAGAGAGAGAGAGAGAGAGAGTGAGAGAGAGAAAGACAGACAGACAGACGGACAGACAGATCATCTTTCTCCTTATACAGCCTGACTGTGCTCAGGTGTGTGATCCCTTGGCAAATCGCAGGTGCTGCATGAACTAATCTTCTGACACAGTTCTGGATTTGTGTGTGTGTGTGTGTGTGTGTGTGTGTGTGTTTGTTCATTTGTGTGTGTGTATTTGTGTTTGTGTGTGTGTGTTGGGAGAGCAGGGAGATGAGAACAATGAAAACATATTTAAGGCACCATGTCTACAAAGAGCAAAAGCATTATATTTGTGTGTATGTGTGTGTGTGTGTGTGTGTGTGTGTGTGTTGTTCTTTTTTCATCAATGCCAAGTACGAGTCTAGCGATAATTTGTGTTTTCTCCTTCACCATTTCATGGCTCCTTTGGGGAAGGTTTCAGTACACGTTCCTTCCCACCTCTCTCTTCTCCCTTTCCTGTAGCCCAGAGTAGCTGCTGGGTCTGTGTGGGTCTCTCCTAGTGTGTGAACCACAGACCAGAATGGACACCTGTCCTTCTGTCTTCAGCCAGAAGGCTCATGAGGCAACTGTGACCACACCCGTACTCTTCCAGCCAGACAGTCTGCTCTAGTGTGTACAGTTGGAGCTAATTCAAGGGTTGGGAGTGTGTCTGCCAAATGTAATAAGGGAATGAGATTGGGGGGGCGATAGTGCAGGAGCTGTGATGCTAGAAGTGTATGAGGAGTGGTGAACGTTGTGACATGGCAGATGGTTCACCACGACAGAGAATGAGAGGGTAAACTTACCCAGGGCATTGACTGTGTCTATGGGGACTCCAGGCCCCCACTGATGGCATGGATTCCCTCCCGGGTCAATGTACTGGTGGACAGTCCTCCCTGGAGTCCTGCAGACTCCAGTCTGTGTCCGGCCTGGGCCGTTTCCAGCTGGGCAGTGGTAAGCAAGTGCGTTCCCCCTGCTAGAGCCTGCTTGCTAAGTGCCGTGGCAGTTAGCTAGGGCTCTCTGAATGCCACTTTCTGTAAACTGATGTAGGCTGTCTGGAAGAAAAAGCAGATCACTGAACTTAGAACCCTTCAAGTTTGATTGGGACAACTGAAATGCAATGTTTTCCAGGTTTTTTTTTTTTCTTGAAGCTGGATATTTCCACTAGCACCTGGGATGAGGGGTCAAATCATGCAGACGATTTCAGCCTCCGAACAATGACATTCAAAGCAGCACGGGAAGAGTTCCCAAGCGAGATGGTCTCCTGTAATGAACGTCGTGCCTTGACTGACTTTCTTTGGCAGCTGTTGATTCTCCTCCGGCTCTCTCTAGGGTGACCACCACAGTCAAGGATGTCCTGGGGCGCAGAGATCGTGACCTCACCATCCCTAGCCTGCCAGCTATGAGCAGAGACGATTCCCAGCACCTACACTGGACTCTGGGAGATTCAGAAACCAGGGATACCTCGAGGATCCTTACTCTGCAACATGAAACTTGGGGGCCAGATGTGGTAATCCTGACTGGCCCCAGGGGGAGGTGAGGAGGCCCCTTGAGCCAGGACTTCAGCTCACAGAAACCTCATTCACAGCTAAGTGGGGAATTGAGTGCCACGGAGCTGTTCAGCTGCTGGACAGAGATCTTTGAGAAGATAGGCAAACCCAGAGGCCCTGGAGTCCAGAGAGTACATAGTGGCTCACATCCTCACAGCCAAAACAGTTAAGTGTGGTGGCACCAGGAGGGGGTAAGACAGAGAAGGGAGAACTGTGGGAGAGCTACATAAGGCTTCGCCCCCCCTCCCCTACAGAGGATTCTTACCTGAATCAGATGGGACTTTTCTGTAGTATTGTCATAGACAGATGTTCATTTATGTATCCAACAAACCATTACAGTGTGCACCAGGCTCTGGGGGGTCATAGACAATGAAAAGTTCCAGAACTGGTTCCACAGCCCATGTAGAAACCTTGGATTGATGTGGATGCCAGGGCTTCAAGACTGTCATCCTAGCTACTTAGGAGGCTGAGATCAGAGGATTGAGGCTTTTGGCCCAGGCAGGAAAGCCTGTAAGACTCTTTTCTTCAATTAACTACCAAAAACAAATGCCAGAAGTGGATATGTGGCTCAAGACATAGACTGCTAGCATTGAATAAAAAGGCTTGGGTACAGCACCTAGGCTCCAAGTACTAGGCCCAGGACTGACACAAAGAAAATAAAGAGAGAGGGGAGGGAAGGACAGAAGGAGAAAAAGAGGAAAGGAAGGAAGAAGGGAGAACATGCAAGCCTTGGTTTGGAGTCCCTGGATCAAGGGAGCCAACTATTCACAATCTCTGTGGGGACAGTTTCAGAGTCTAAAGCCATTATGTAGGACCAAGCCACTGACACCTCAGCAACTTCATGCCATTCAGGAGCTGTGTGGTCACCGACTCTAGAGGGAACCAGCCTCGGGTTGAACCTAGGGCTCAGGGGGGGTCACCAGGTTTCAATTATTCCTAGCCTCATCGAGTTTATTTTCTGGTCAGATAAAAAGAAAGTTTCCAAGGGCTAGGGAGGTATTGGGTGAGAGAGTTTCAATGGGGAGGCAAGGGATAAGCAGGAATTTGAAGAGGGAGGATGGTCTCAGGTCAGGTGTGTCAGGAAATTGGTGCCATGACCTCACCAGACAACATAGACTACAAACCTTTCATCCACACACATTGCTATTAAAAGTCCTGGCACCTTAGGTTCATCATTGACGACCTGGCTGTGGTTCACTGCAGGATGCCTGTGCAGTACATCCTTGGGGCTAGGACTTTCCAGGGCTCAATCTGACGATACCTCCCCGGGTGTTCATTCCTCCACCAAAGACTGAGGTAAGCATGCCACTGCCACAGGAAAGCCTGGAAATGAGGGCAGGAAGTGGGTCTCTTGTCTGGCTCAGTCTTTAGTGTAGATGGCAGATCTGGGATTCAGAGAGGGCAGGCTGACGGTGTGGCAGATCTGGGTAGAGGCTGGGTGGAAAACCAGAGGCACTGGGCTCTGAGCAGGGTTGTTTCTTTGATAATACTCACAACATAGGAACATTTCTGGGATAGAGCAGCCCTTTTCACCTCCCCAAGATGGACCTAGATCTCCCTAGTTTCCATCTTTGACCAGGAAACCGTTTAGTTCCCATATCATGTGATTGGATAACTAGACCTTACCTCACTGCCCAGTGCTGAGGCAGGACAGTGAGAGATCCTGAGTCTTTGATAAGGTCAGGGGATCTTCAGTATGAGACGGTACTTGAATGTCCCAACTTGGTGCATAGTCAGTCCCATCTAAGTCTGCCATGATGTAGTACATAGAATCTAGAGAATCAGAGCTGGATGGGGTCTGTTCTGGGAGTCCTGAGTATTATGTGTTATCTTTGAACTCCCATATGCCCATTGCTTCCCTTTCTTGGTTGGGTCTATGCTAGAAAAAGCTTGAAACTAGGGCATGGATCTTATCTTTTATGCTCCAAGATAGCACTCTACCATTTGAATCACAGCTCCACTTCCAGTTTTTTTGGGTGTTTAATTGGAGATAAAGTGTTCTCACGGGCTTTGCTACTAAGTGGTATCCAACTGCAGTCCTCAGATTTCAGTCTCCTGAGGGGACAGGATGACAGGAATGGAATAATATGTTTGGCCGGCTGCCAGTCCCTCAAGGCTTTTATCCTAGGTACTAAGGATATGAGATCTGTGGATCATGGGTCAAAGCCAGCCTGGTCATGAAAGACCCTGAGACTCTCACATAAAAGGAATTGCCAGAAATCCAGAAGCGGTGCTGTGGCTCTATAAATGAGTGCTTGCCTTAAGCTGAAGTCCTCAGGGGGAGAACCCAGGCCCAGAGCTCAAGCCCCTAATCCAACAACAAGAAAAAGAGGTGATTAAGTTTTCCACATAGCAGTGTGTACGGTTGGAAATACAATGCTGGTCTATGAGGTGTTCCAGATATGTGAGAGGCTCAATGATTTGTCTACAGTGGGTCTGATGTCGGTACTGCCACCTTCTCGGGGTGGGATGTTATCCTAATTGAGGGAGTTCATGTTTTTGTTCTCAGGGACTGCTGAATCCTTGGGCTATCCGTGTGTGTGTGTGTGTGTGTGTGTGTGTGTGTGTGTCTGTCTGTCTGTCTGTCTGTCTGTCTGTCTGTGTCTGTATGTGATTGGAGGTAGAAGAACTGGGCCTTGAACTCAAGGCCTAAATGCTGTCCCTGAGATTACTTGCTCAAAGCTAGAGCTCTGACATTTGAGCCACAGCTCCACCTCTGTCTGGCTAGTTGGTGGTTCAGTGTAGATAGGAGCTTCACAAACTTTCCTATGGGGCTGGCTTTGAACAGTGATTCTCAGACCTCAGCCTCCTGAGTAACAGACAGGAGCCACCCGTGATGGCTTTGTGTGTGTGTGTGTGTGTGTGTGTGTAGAAGTTGGTTGTAACAAGGAATGCTGGACCCTTTGGTAACTTCTAAACGCTCTCTTGGGGGCAGTATGGGCTTTGAGGCTGAGGTCTGGGGGCTTAGAAGGGTGAGACCCTTGAAGGGGACTCAACACCTTTAAATTATAAGAGCAAGGTAAATTTGTGCCCTGGAACTGTCTACTCTCGTGGGCCTGTTTGATGGCAGAGGGAGTGTGGGAGGATCTGGAGGTGGGGCCCACAGGGGGTGGCTCTCCAGGGGGACAGAGAGCATCGTCAGCACTTAGTAAGGCTTTGAGTCCTGTTATTATGGAACATATTGGCATGGGTCAGACTCTGGGTCTTCTCATCATGACGTCTGATGGGCAAGGCCAACCCTACTTTAAATCTTGACCTGTGTTCTTCAGATCTCATCCTCCTGTGTAGGTAGGGTTATAGGCATGAGCCTCTGACACCGGACCTCGGATTCTTTTTGGTATATTAGGGTTTGAACTCAAGGCCTTATGTTTTCCAGTCAGGTCTTCTACCTTGGGAGCCAAGCCTTTCTGTCTTGGGCATGTCTGAGATAGAGACTCCGTATATGCTCAAGCTTGGCTGGATCATGGTCCTCCTGTGACAGGCATGCACCACCATGCCTGGTCCTCTGTAGTTGGGATGGTAGATATGTAGCACCATGCTCAGTCATCGGTTTAGATGACCCTGCCAAACTCTTAGTCCACAGCAGCCGATTCTTGACCACAGTTGAAGCTCTGGGTTCGGCCTGGAACCATTGTTCCTCAGTCTCCTCACAGGACAGTTGTGAGGAAACAAGGGATCTATACAAGGGGAAATCTGGGGCAGGGCCAGGCACAGAGGGAATGGTCATCAGATAAGTTTCTTGGCAATTCTGTGAGCACATAACAAGAAGATACCTGGAAATGACTCAGAAGGGGCTTGTTATTCATCATGCCACAGGTATGGGATTTTAAACAAAACATGGCTCTCTCTCATCCTTACCCTGACCCATTAGGAAGGGGATCCTTCACTGTTCAGCTTTGCAGCTGGGGAAAACGAGGCACAGAAATGCTCGGTGATCTACTCATGACCCCCAGCTGACAGGAAACTTGGCCTGACTTGTCTGCCATGCTCCCTAGGACAATGGGTGCTATTCAGTCCATTTCTTGTTTTGGGAAGTCCACTTATTGTCAGTCTTGGGGCTTGAATTCTGGGCCTGGGCACTGTCACCAAGCTCCTCAGATCAAGGTTAGGTCTCTACCACTTGAGGCACAACACCACTTCCGGTTTTATGATGGTTCTTTGGAGATAAGCATCTCACAGACATTGCTGCTGGGCTGGCTATGAACCATGATCCTCATATCTCAACTTCCTGTGTAGTTACCATTGTAAGCCTGTGCCACCAGCCGCCAGCTTAAGTGTAATTCTCTCTCTCTCTCTCTCTCTCTCTCTCTCTCTCACTTGTTGAAAGGGTGCTGGATGAGGTGCCTCAGAGTCCCCATGTGGCTGGGACCCAAGGTGACCCTCTTATTCTGGAGGTAGGCTGTGGGTCAGGAGCTTTCTTGCTCAGCCTGTTGAGCTAGCTCCCTTAGGTAAGCCCTTCTGTGCCCGGGATAGACCATGATGGTTACTCATTGTCAGTCAGTGTGGTGAGTATTTCCCCACTACCTTTTGCTAAGACAGTTAAAGGAAAGTGGATTAGGAGGCATCGCATTGTCCAACTGCACAGCACTATCCCGAGCCTCTGATCCTCACTGCCACCTATCTGGCTGGACCCTGATTATAAGAAACAGAATTCACTCTATGTCTACTTCACGTTGGTGCAGTGTGTCATTTCAGGGAGAGGGAGCAGTGTGCAGAGGAAAGACCCTAGGTCCGACACCTCCTGGGGGACATTTGTTCTGTGACAGTGCAAAGTCATTGCTGTGGATAAGGAGGAAGCCGGCATCAGACTGAGCCGGAGAAATGCTCAAATGTAGGTAATCTGTTGAAGTATAGAACCCACCCATGTCTGCTTCCCACTCACAACAAGGAGGGCTCAATGCAGGTAGCCCAGCACTGGCCCTAGGGGGCTATAAATGGATGGGGGCAGTCAGGTGCCAGTGGCTCTCACCTGTCATCTTGTCTAATCAGAGGCTGAGTTCTGATGGTGGTAACTCAGAGCCAGTTCAGGCAGGAGAGTCAGTGAGACTTTTTTTTTTTTGGTCCAGTCATGAGTCTTGACTGGGCACTGTCCCTCAGCTCTTCAACTCAAGGCTAGCGCTCTGCCCCTTGAGCCACAGTGCCCCTTCTGGCTTTTTTCCTTTTTGCTTATGTGGTGCTGAGGAATCGAACCCAGGGCCTCAGGGATGCAAGAGAAGCACTTTACCACTGAGCCACTTTCCCAGCCCCAAGTCTGTGAGATTCTTATCTCCCATAAACTACCTCCCTCCTCCCCTTGAAAAAGCCAGTTTTGGTGCTGTGGCTCAATTGATAGAGCCTCAGCCTTAAGTAAAAGAAGCTCAGGGATGACACCAAGTCCCTGAATCCAAGAACTAGGACTGACAAAAAATAAAATAAATGAATAGTAGGCACTCATTATCTTACTACCCAAATTGATGGATTAATTATTCTCTCTGGTATTCATAGTCAAAGGTAAGGGGCTTCCCTTGATGTTCCTCTAAACCTCTCCTTCTCTCTATTATCCCCCTGGCTTCAGTTGCAGGATAGAATTCAGATCATCCCATTTAATGTGAACTTAAGTACCCTCCTTACCTGCCTTCTTGGGGTAGGGATCCTGGGTGTACTCACCACTGGGTGAAAGAAGCACCAGAGAGATGTGGGTAGGTATACCTGAAACTCATACTCACACACACACACACACACACACACACACACACACACACACACACACACACACTCACCTAGGCCAACTCTGACTAGCCTTTTCCAAAGACACTTTATCTCCTTGGATTAACTGACCTAGGAGAAAAACTTGATCCACAATAAATGATTATTTTAACTAAGGCTTGCTAGTTGACACAAGATAAAGAGAAGCTCAAAGGAAAGGTTCTGGAGCCTGTCTGGCTCAGGCTCACACTTGACATCCTGTCTCCTCGGTAGGCAGAGATCTGAAGATCAAAGATCAAAGCCAGCCATAAGCTGGAAAGCCGATAAGAATCTTCTCTGCATGGAACCACCAAAAATCCAGACGTGGAGCTGTGGCAGAGTAGCAGCCTTGATCATGAAAACTCAGAGAGACAGCTCCCAGAACCTCAGTTCAAACCCACATAAGAAATGGCCCCATTTGTTGCCCCCAGACTGCCTGGGCCTCAAGTGCCCTCTCACAGAGTGTGATACCATACTGGTTCCTGGGTAGTGTATCAGAGCCTTCAGAAATTTGGTGGTGAAAGCCAGGCCTTCGCCTTTGTGGGATCTCAACCCACACCAGGTTGAAGGAAGAGCATGACAAGACGAAGAGCCTGCAGAGTGGAGAAGATCCCCCTCTGCCAGGGTGATTAGAGCGGGCTTCTTAGAGGCAGAACTTGAATGAGGGTCTTGCTTAACATGGAAGATTTGACAGGAAGCACAAAGAGAAAAGATGCCATAGATAAAGGACAACATAGCGGAGCGTGTTCTTTTCCAGCCAGGGTTGTTGGTTAGAAACTCAGTAAAGATGAGCAAGACTGTCCCGAGACAGGCCCAAGGGGTCACAGAAGAACAGCTATCCAATGATGGGATTTTGTCTTAGCAGTAGTGGGCTCACCTAGCACACAGGAAACCCTGCGTTCGATTCCTAGGTCCCGCATACACAGAAAAAGCCAGAAGTGGTACCGTGGCTCGGGTGGAAGAATGCTCACTTCAAGCAAAAGAAGCTCAGGGACAGCACCTGGACCCGAGTTCAAGCCCCAGCACTGTCAACGTAAAACTGCACTCCAAGCGACCTGGGTGACAGGTGGATGGCTGTGCCCTGTAGCTCTCAGTAGATCCATCCATGCTTTGTGTCTCCTTCTCTGATAAAGGGGATCTGGGCACTCCTTCTGCAATGAGCAACCCTGCACCCAGTTATCAGCAACCCTCCCAAAGGCTTCCACTGGGACATGGAGCAGCTGGCCCCAGAAATCCTCAGGTATGGGTTGGGTGTGGCGGGAGGCTACAGGGCAGGCCTCAGACATCCTAGTAGGTCTGATCTACCCCAGACATCCAGGCCATCCAGAGGAAGTGGATGGGAGCTTAGAAAGGGGTAGTGATGTGAAGAGGGCCCTTTAATGCCCATGGCCCTCCCCAGATTCTGAGCCTCCCTTTGCTGTCTCTGAGGGAGGTAGAGGAGTGTCTAGGTGGTAGTATCTAGAAGAGGACTAGTTGGAAATTGTAAAGAATGAGACACCATAGGCCATGCGCTGATGGCTCACGCCTGTCATTCTAGCTACTCAGGAGGCTGAGATCCAGAGGGACTTGTATCCTAGCTCAGAGAGGAAAGTCCAATGAGAGTCTCATTTCCAATCCCCAACCGGAAGTGGTTCCATGGCTCAAGGGGAAGAGCACTGGCTTTGAGCAAAAGTCATCATCACGGACAGTACCCAAGCCCTGAGTTCAAGCCCCTCATCCAAAAAAACAAGTAAGAAAGACACCCCTTGCTTGCCAGAGATGTTCACCATCTCTGGAGTTGCTGTGGTTGGGACACCAGGTTCTGGCCTCAGTGTACAGCCATTTCTAAGAACTCCCCAAGTTTGCCCGAGTGTGAATTTACAGCAGGGAGGGCATTGTTTTACCAAGAACTGCAGAGGTTGTGGCCTGTATTAGGCAGGGAGTGGGCGAATGGGAGCAGGTGTGGGAGAGTAGTGCCAATTATATTCTCTCCAACCCAAGGACGAATGTTTTTGATGCTGGTGTCAAAGTCTGAAAGTGTGGGGTTACATGTGCTTTATGGCCAGACAAGTTGGGTTTCCCCTGGTTGTAAGAACGTGGCTGAAACCAGGCACTGCCAGTGTCTCACGACTGTCATCCTAGCTACTCAGGAGGCTCAGATCTGAGGATCATGGTTCAAAGCCAGCTTGGGAGGAAAGTCTGTGAGATTTTAACTCAAGTGAAGCACCAGAAAACTTGAAGTGGTGCTGTCGCTCCAGTGGTAGAGTGCACAACTTCAGCTGAAGAGCTGAGGGATGGCACGCAGGCCCAAAGTTCAAACCCCATGACAGACAACCAAAAATAATGTGGCTGAGTTTTCTTCATAGCGGTGTGTACAGTAGGAAATGCCATGTTGCTTTATGGGCCATTCCAGATGTGTGAGAGGCTCTGAGTTTTATAAACATTTGGTCTGAGGATGATAGTGCCATCTTCTCAGAGGTTGGGATGTTCAGTTGCTCAGGGACTGCTGAAGACTTGGGCTAACCATGTGTGTGTGTGTGTGTGTGTGTGTGTGTGTGTGTGTGTGTGTGTGTGTTTCCCTCATCTTTCTCTGCCCACTTCCTGGATGCTTGTCTGCCTCTTCCTGACCTTGGATGGTGCCCTTCCTCAATAGCAACCTTGTCTTTAGCCCAATATCATGGTCTACAATGAGTCCTAAATTGCTAGAGACCTGCAAATTCCAGCTTTTCCTTGGGACCCAAGTCTGGCTGTCCATATCTTTGTCCTCATCCAGGGGATTCTGGGTCAGCAGTGCCAGCTGGCTTATGTTCTCTCCTGCCTCTGGGGGAGCAGGGTCAGTCATGCTGTGTCCTGTCCTTTTCTAAGCTGGGCCCCTGGCTGCATGTCTCACTCCCAGCAGGGTGCCAGTGGAGTGGGGGAAAAGTGGTTGCCAGTGGCTCTGGCCAACTCGACCTTGATAGCTGACTGAGGGCTCCCCAAACAAGGATGATCTGTGGCTACATAAGAGGTGAGGCCAAGGTGGCTGGGATGTACTGTTCGATGTCTAGGAAATGTCAATGTACCTTATCGTAGGCAAATCTATCTTCTGGCACCAGCTGGGCCTCCCATGTCCTTCTAGATTCCGGATGCCCAGAACAGAGAGGCATATACTTTAGATTCCACGGCCACGGAACTGGGGGATGAGAGATTGGTATGGCCAGTACCTCAATGTTTTGAGACATTAGTTTTCACCTGGATGAGCTGAGCTAGAACTGGGGGCAGTCCTGAGTCATAGTCACAGTAAACTCTCAAGCCAGATCAAGTGGTTTCTCCCCAAGTCCTTCTTGGGCTGAGGGGTTTGGACCATGGCAGTAAGTTCCAAGGAACCTGTCCCTTGATCTCAACACGGGGCAACAGGATCAAGGGAATGACACTAGGGATGCTCCTTTGTAGTCAGCCCATGATTGCAGACCTTCATCTGCCCCCCTTTCCCAAGCACTGGTGAAGAAAGCAGGACTCCAAGCCCTCGGATTCCTGGGATAGTGACTGCTACAGGCTGGAGACAGTTGGCTGTGGATATCTGAGCATACAAACTTTCTTGAGCATATCTCAACACCTGCCTAAGGTCTGACTGACAAATTTGCACTCTTGTGATACTCCCATGAGTGGGTATTATCTTGCAGCTCCTGCCCCTCCTGGCCCAGAACCGTGGTCTGAGACAGTGATTTACTACTCCGATCCACATTGCACCCATGACAGATGCCATTCTGATGATCTTCATGCCCCAAGGCTCGATACTTCTCTGGTACTGTGGCCTGCTCTGTAGGCAATGGCCTCCAAACAGGCTGCTATCAAGACTTGTAGGACACCTAGACATTAGGAGACCCTCAGTGGCCCACTGGAAAGTACTGTGCCTAGAGCCACAGAGTAAGGTCCAAGCAGGCAAGGTGTTTGCCATGGGGCTAAAACTCTGGGCCTGGGCACTGTCTCCCATCCCCCAGCTCTTCACCATACTACTTGAGCCACAGAGCAACTTCAGGTTTTCTGTAGGGTCCTTGGAGATCAGAGTCTCCTAGACTTTCCTGCCTGGGCTGGCTTTGAAATGTGATCCTCACATCTCTGCCTCCTAAGGAGCTAGAAGGACAGGCGTGAGCCACCTGTGCCTGGATGATCTGGCCTTACACCACAGTGGACTAGGAGCTCCTGAAATCTTTCTTTTAATTTTCCTGTGCTAGTATTGGGGCTTGAACTCACGGTCTGAGCTCTGGTCTCTAAACTTTTTCCTTCAAGTTTACCACTTTAACACTTGGGCCACAGCTCCATTTCTGGATTTTGGTAGTTAATCGGCAAGAAGAGTCTCATTAACTTTCCTCTACTGAGCTGGCTTGACCCTCGATCTCTATCTCAGTCTCCTGAGTAGCTAGGATTTACAGGAGTTGAGCCACTGGTGGCATTGGGCTAAAAGCTTTTGTAAAGCAAGAGTTTTTCCCTGCATTTGCCCTGACTCCTCCATGCAAAGGAGGCCGGAGGGTCAGGAGCTGTGAAAACAGGTTTCCAGCCACAGGAAATATCTTTGGGTCCCTGGAGAAAAGCCAAGCTAATCTTCCCCCTGGGCGCCATTCTGGGACCTCATCCTCTGCTCTTTGACTCAAGTCAACTTTGACCCAGCCTTGAATTTCCTGCCAGACTTTTCTGAAGCCATAGAACCTTCATACCACGCACACCACCTGCTCTACCGCACACCTCAGGACCTTTGCCCATGCTATACCTTCTGCCTGAAGCTCTCTGCCTTGTACCCACATATTAGAACTATTGTGGAATTTTGTCACTGGGTATATCACTTCCTGGAACAAGTCTTTCCTTCCCTTTTCCATCTTTTTTTAATATTGAGTTACTAGATATGGAACTTGTGCAAGCTGACTGGCAAATGCTCTATATTGATGTGTGTGTGTGTGTGTGTGTGTGTGTGTGTGTGTGTGTGTGTGTGTGTGTGAATCCTGGGGTTTGAATTCAGGGCCTGGATGCTATCCTATCCCTGAGGTTTTGTGCTCCAGGCTAGCACTGTACTACTTGAACCACAGTTCTACTTCTGGCTTTTTGGGTGTTTAATTGGAGAAAAGTGTCTTAAATTGACTTTCCTGCTTGCAATTGGGATCCTTAGATCACTTCCTCCTGAGTAGGTAACAGGGGTGAGCCACCAGCACCTGCCCTCCACACTACCTCTTACCTATAACCTCAGCCTTCCTCTGAGTCACAGAAGAATATGTCTCCTCAGGCTCAATTTTTTTTTTTGCCATTCTTGGTGCTTGAACTCAAAGCTCATACTTGGCAGAGTCTCTAAACATGTGAAGACTGTGACAAATGCTTCCATTTAATTATGTAACATGTTTCAACACTTAATAAAATGTTAATTAAAATGAGTCAATGTCCTAAATTATTGTGTATAATTTTATAATAGATGTGCAAAATATAATATTATGTGTATAATAATACTAACTACAATAATCAATAAATGAATCAAAGGAAAATAAAATACAAAATCAATAATAAAATTCATAATATGAAATTAATATACATATATAAATATATATCATGTATTACACATGTATAGAAATATTTTTTCCATTGCAGGGCCTTCATTCAGGCCCAGGGAACTCTATCCTGAATTTCTTTACCTTAAGGACAATGAGCTTCGTGTTCACCCATGGTGCAAAAGAGTTACCTGGATGGTGAGCTCGGAAACTAGCAATGGCAGAAATACTGGCCCCAGTTCTACGACAGTGACTTAATTTTTTTAATGGAAACAGTTATGTTTATTCAGTTCCATATTGAACATTAAAAAAAGCAGTGTAGAGTTTTGTACAGCTATTCAAACATCCTTGCCTTACCTGCAAAGTGTTTCTCTGAGAACTACGTTGTTTCTCTTTTTTTCTATGTTTTGTTATTGTAAAAATGTTCTACAGAGGGGTTACAGTTCAGGAGCAAGTTAATGAGTACATTTCCTATTTAGCATTGTTTACTCCTCCTGTGTTTTCCCCCTACCTTCCCTTCCCTCCCATCTTCACAACTTCCTCCTCCTGACGAGGTCAGTGACTTAGTTTTTTATTTTTGGTTGGCACGGGGTTTGAACTCAAGTAATGGCAACTCTTTGCTCACATTGCTACAGATTTACCAAGGCCCTGAGTTCAAACCCCAGGCTAGAAAAGAAAACTGGCAGAAATTCCAAACCAGGGAGCTTTATTTTTCTTAATTTAGTTAAATTATATATATATATATATATATATATATATATATGTATGTGTATATATATATATGTATGTGTATATATATATATGTATGTATGTATGTGTATATATATATATATATGTATGTATGTATGTATATATATATAGGTTTTTGGGGGCCAAGTAGGGGCTTGAACACAGGTCATGGAAATTCTACTTCAGCTTGGATCTCCCTTGGCTTAGTGCATTCTCTGGACTCATAGCCGATCCTGGGATTCTGGGCTCAGAGTGCTTTCAGGAAGAAAAAATTTGGAAAGCACAAAAAGTGGTGAGCTGCAGAGAGCTGGGGTTTACGATTTTTTTTTTGCACAGTGACCATCCTGGGTCTGAATGACATAGCTGCAAAGTGGACCTGACCTGCCATTGCTGGTGGCTGGTGGGCTATCAATGAAGCCACAGGCCAACCTGTCAACATAGGCCCAGGGTTCAAATCGCAGTCCTGACATCAATCAAAAGAGATCACAAGAGACTCATTCCTATGCATAGGAATACTGATTGAAAGAGTAGTTTATACATCGGTCGACACTAAAATAAGATGCAATAATCCTAGAAGGCTGGTTGAGCTTAATTAATAGTTTATTAAGCATGAAAAGAATTATATTCCTTAAATTGTAATACAATAAGTACCTAAGAGTTGGTAGGAACATAGTAGGTGTTATTCTATCATAGACAGTCAGCTATGGAACCCTTTAGCAATATATATATATTTGTATACCTCCATCTGCCTATCTATGTATCCCTGATTTGGCCAAACCTGGGGGTCGTTCTCAGAGCCTGGGAACTACCTGACATCTTCATTGGCTAGAGGCTGCCATGCTCAAACTCACCCAATCATGAATTGGGCCTGCTAGGCACTAAGTTCAGATCCTGGCTCTGCCAGGCATGATGGAGAACACATCTAACATCTAGATGTGATGTAATAGGATGTAAACAATGTAATAAATGGTATAGGTGTCATCAGAATCAATAAAATAAATTCTAAATAAATGAATGACACAAGAAATAAAATGAATAACCACACCAAACACAATAAGGACTGAACATCTGTATGGAAGTATAAATCCTATCTTTAAAATATATATATGGAGGGCTGGGAAGGTGGCACAGTGGTAGAGCTTTTGCCGTGCATGCATGAGGCCCTGGGCCCGATTCCTCAGCACCACATAAGCAGAAAAAAAAGCCAGCAGTTTCACTGTGGCTCAAGAGGTAGAGCACTAGCCTTGAGGAGAAGAGCTGAGGGACAGTACCCTGGCCCAGAGTTCAGGCCCACGAGTGGACCAAAAATAAAGTATATAAGGAATATCTTTTCCAGGCCTGAGGCTTGAATTCAGCCCCCCTATGCAGAGGGAATGGCGGGAGATCCTGAGATACTTGTTCCTGGACCTGGGATGAGTCATGGAATGTGATCGATCTCATCCTTGAATGAGTAGTTCTTGCAGGATACAAGCAGAAAATGATAGGCAAGACTCATGGGGTATTGATTATTTGTAAAGAACAGTTGATGAAGCATGACAATAATCAGCACAGTCATGAAATTGAAGCATCAGGAAAGATCCAAGAATCGGTAGTCACACAGATTGGATTCCACCACAGGTTACCATCTCTCCTACTCCAAACAAATGTGTACATATTTGCATACTACTTTCAACTTATGAATGGATGACTGTTGTACTCCCCGCTCCCCCCTCTTGGGGGTGCTCAATTGCAGGTCCCAAAGGCTGGTGTGCTCATGTGGACTCATTCACCACTTGGTCCTGCTAGGTCTCGAGTTCAGATTCCCCGCCGTGCCAAAAGATTCATCTTGATGTCAGAAGTAAATCGTTGTACCTGTTTTCTTTCCTGTGCAAGTCCTAGATCTCAGCTAGGATGGAGAATGCTGGGACCACCTTGTGGCCATGGGAATAAGTTGTTATCCATGTCAGCCCACTTATACCTGTCATCATATACTCAAGAAAATACATAATACACCCATGAATAGCATACAAAATAAAGAGAATAACTACACTCAATGTACGATGCAGTCCACACACGGATGTGAATATACATCTCCTGATATACATCTCCTGTTTCAATGATCACTGAAGACTACTTTGGCCTCCCTGGGGTTCGATCCCAGCTCCTTGGTGGCTCACAGTCTGGTGTGATCACGTGGACCCATTGGGCAGTTGGGCCTCCTAGGCCCAAAGTTCGAATCCCAGCACTGCCAAATATTCACCCTGATGTGAGAAGCCAGTCGTTGCACCTGTTTTCCTGTACTGTGCAAGTTCTGGGTCTCAGCTAGGAAGGAGAATGTATACGCAACTCTATACTCATGGGAATAGGTTGTCATCCATTTCACCACAGTTATATCTGTCATCCTATACTCAAGGAAATACACAATACATCAATGAATAATACAGAAAACAAAGAAAATGACTACATCAAACGCAAGATGCCTCCCATCCATATTTGGAAATATATATCCACTGTTAAATTATGAATTTATGACTATATTGGCCCCCACCAAGACTCCATCTCAGGTCCCAGGAATGGCCTAGTTCCTTAGTGGCTCACAGCCTGGTGTGCTCACCATGACCCATTCACCAATTGGGCATGCTAGGCTTTGAGTTTAAATTCCTGCACTACCAGAAGATTCATTCTGATTTAAGAAGCCTATGGTGGCACATGTTTTCCTGTCCTGTGAATGTCCTGGGTCTCATTGAGGATGGAGAATGCTATATAGGCAACTCTTAGCCATGGGAATAGGTTGTCATCCATGTCAGCACAGTTATTTGTGTCACCATATGCAATAAAATACACAATACATCCATGGATAAGACAAAAATAGAATGAATAACTACACTGAATGCAAGATGCATACCACATCTGTAGGTAAAGAGAAATCCTATGTTTATAAAAGGTTGGCTTGTTATTTTGTCCAGTGCTGGGGCTTCAAATCAGGCCCTACACCAGGCCTGACATTCTAGTCTTCAAAGATGGTGAGCTTCCCCTTCCCCCACAGTGCAACAGAGTTACTCAGACCTGAGCTCAAATCCCAGCACTGACCAAATATTCATCCTGATGTCAGAAGCCAGTTGTTGTGCCTTTTATCCTCTCCTGTGAAAGTCCTGGGTCTCAAAAACGATGGAGAATGCATAGACAACCCTGTCAACATGGGAGCAGGTTGTCATCCATGTCAGCACAGTTATACCTGTCACTATACTTATTAAAATACACACTACCTCCATGAATTAGCGGCAAAATAAGGAGAATAATTGCACTGAACACAAGATGCTGTCCACACATGTATGTCAATATAGATCCTATGTTTAAATTATGAATTTATGACTATAGTGGACCACCCTGGGCATCCATGTCGGATTCTGGGAATGGCCACACTCCTTAGTTGCTCACAGGATCATATGATCACCTTGACTGATTGGCCAACTGGTTTTGCTCTGCCCTGAGGTCAGATCCCAGCACTACCAACAAGTGGATCATGGAGTAAGAAGGAGAGTTTGAAACTTTTTTTCCTTTTCTCTGAGAATCCTGGGGGTCAGGCATGATGGAGAACATTTCTA
Organism: Dipodomys spectabilis; assembly: GCF_019054845.1. Taxonomy (NCBI): domain Eukaryota; kingdom Metazoa; phylum Chordata; class Mammalia; order Rodentia; family Heteromyidae; genus Dipodomys; species Dipodomys spectabilis. The sequence goes on from NW_024871045.1 coordinate 1,154,696, forward strand.
CAAATCTAGATGTTCTGTGATAGGTTGTCATCAATGTAATAAACAGAATGGGTTTCATCATAGTAAAATCATTGGTAAATAAATGAATAAAACAAAAGATACAAGGAACAACCACACCAAACATGTATGGACTGAACATCTATAGGTAAGTATAAATCCTATGTTTACAATATATATATAAATAATATGTATTCCAGGGCTACGTCTTGAATTCAGGACTAGTGAACAGGCCTGATTTTTTATCTTCATCTAAGGTGATCTTCCGTTTTATCCACATTGCTGCAGATTTACCCAGATACTGAGTTCAAATCCAAAGCCTGTATGAATAAACTGTGAATTGCAAGCCAGGGAGCTAATTTTTTTCTCAGCGTGAGGCTTGAACTCAGGTCTTGGCAAGTCTGCCTCAGCTTCGATCACGCTAGGATGGGGTGCAGCCACTTGACACACAGGTGCTTCTGTGATCCTAGACCCCAAGTGTTGCAGGGAAAACAATGCACAGAAAAAAATGTGGCCTTTTATGTTTTATTCCTTTGCACAATGACCCTTCTGGGTCTGAATGACACTGTTGCAAATGGTACTTCACCTTGCATTGCTGATGGCTGGCAGACTATCAGGGAAGCCATAGGCCCACATGGCAACATAGGCCCTCATTTCGAATCCCCGTCCTGACACCAACCAATGGCAGGGGGTACTAATAAACTGGTTCCCATCCAAAGGAATAACACTGGAATTTTGTCAATGTCACAGTTGAATGAGTTGTTTGTGAATGATGATCCTATAAAATTAAACAGCAGCATTTCAGAAGGCTGGTTGATTTTATTTAATATTTATGAATCATTAAAAGAATATTATTACTTATGGGAACACAATAATTTCAGGACACTGAGTGCATTCATTAATATTTTCAGGATGAAAACAATAACATTAATTACATGGACGCATAAGAAATACCCAGGAACTGGTAGGAATGTAGTCTATATAACTGAATAATGTATAGACATCTGTGGCACTCTATAAAGATATATATTTATTGGCATATTGTCATCTGCATGTCAATCTGTTCTTATTTCGTTCACTCCTGGAGCTCATTCTCAGGTCCTGGGAACAACCTGTCAGCTCAATTTGCCCGAGGATGGCATGTTTACACTCAACCATTCATGAATTTGGCCTTGTAGGCCATGAGTTCAGCTGCCAGTGCTGCCAAACAATGAATCGTGGAGTAAGAAGCTGATGGTGACACATGTTTTCCTTTACTGTGAATCTTCTGGGTGTCAGGTATGAAGTAGAATACATATGTAGACCTATAGCCTATGTAATCAATGTTCTATGTGCTATAATAGTCAATAAAATAAATGGTCCATATATGAATACAACAAAAATAAAATAACTACACTGAACAGACTATGGAGTCAACATATATATATAAATATAAAACATATATGTAAATTGTACATGAATAGGGTGTTTTCTAGTGCTGGGGATCGATTTCAGGCCTAAGGAACATACATGAATTTCTTGATTTCAAGGAGGCAAGCTTCCCCTTCCCACACAGTGCAACAGAGTTACCCAGACTATTAGTTCCAATCCCAGTCCTGGTAGAAAAAATGTCATCTTTATAGTATGTGAGGCCCAATTCTTAGGTACTTCATTATGCCTCCATTTAATGAATGTGATTGTTTAAATGTTTAATAAAATATTAACTAAAATTGATCAGTGTCGTGTAATATAATTGTGTATAATTTTATCCTAGAATCTTTCAAGAACTGTTCATTCAATCATGACTTACATCACATTCCATTGTTAGTCATATGGATAGGAACAAGTTTCTTAGGATCTCCTACCATTTGGACGTGGCAGGACCAGGATTCGAATTGTGGGCTCCAGCTCCCACCACTTCAACCCGAGGATAGGGAACTAACAAGTCTGTCCAAGAACATCAACAAGAGCAGTGATTAGGCAGGCACCAGTGGCTCTCAGCACTCCTCCTTGTTACTTACAAGGCTGTGGTAGGAGTATCATGGTCAAAGTCACCCTAAGCAGGAAAATCCTTGAGACCCCTGTCCAACTTCATTGCCAACAAAGCCAGAAGCCTTGTTGCTCTAGTGTAGAGGACCAGCCTTGAACAAAAGCAGCTTATGGATTGTGCCCAGATCCTGAGTCCAAGGTCTGGGACTGGCAACAAACAGAAACGCACAACAATCTGTGTAGACATCCAGCTAAAGCAGGTCACCCTCTTGTCTCCAACTGAATAGGACAGAATACCCTGGGAAAAGAGCTTTGAGAACAGCTGTCATCTTGACTCCCCCATTCTGCTTGCTTCACAGGATTCTGGCCACACCCCCACTCTTTCATGCTTCTTTCTGACGAATGGGATACAAGAATGGTGGTCACACCCACATTCCATGCTGCCTGGTAGCACTGGGATTCCCTGTTAGTTTACACCACTACCAGCAGTTGAGGAAGGTAGAGGTGGCTGAGTGGTGAGGAAGAGACTCGAGGTGACGTTGAAGTATAGTAGAAAATTGATGGTCCCACCCTAACCCGGCCCTTTACACGGTGCCAGGTTTCAAACCTCAGGCAATGGTGTGCTGCCAGCCTGCCTAAATCCCCGACCTGGTCCCTGCCCCGAGTCTTCTGCTCTGGGCCCATGTGTCCGCAATGCTACCACCATCCCTGCTGCCCCATTTGGAGCAGCTGCCAACAGCTTCTCCTAGCATCACAGGTGAGTGGGCGTCCCAACACCAACCTACCCTGGGTCAAACACCCCTCTGGGAGCACCATGACCCCCTATTGTTTCGTCTCCCTGGCTCGGATGAGCCACCTTTCTGTCTTGATCATTTCTGAGATAGAAACTAAATATATGCTCAGGCTGGACTGGATGGCGGTTCTCCTCTGACAGGTATGCTCCACCAAGCCTGGTCCTCTGTAGTTGGGATGGTAGACATGTGGTGTCATGCTCAGTCATCGGTTTAGATGGATTATTCCAAACTCAGTCCACAGCAGTGGATTCTTGACCACACGTGCAGCTCTTGGGAGGGCCTCAACCATTGGACCTCAGTCTCCTCACAGGAGAGTTGTGAGGTAACAAGGGATTTATACAGAGAGATCTCTGGAGAATGGCTAGGCAGAGAGGGAGAGGCCTTCAGATAAGGTTTTGGCAATTCTGTGAGCATATGACAGGAAGATACCAGAAAGGGCTCAGGTGGGGCCTGTTATTAATCATTGAACAGGTGTGGGATTGTGAACCGAAACATGGCTCTCTTTCATTATTACACTATCCCCATGAGGAAGGAGATCCTTCACTTTGTTCAGTTTTGCAGCTGGGGAAACAGAGGCACAGAGAAGCCAGGTGACCTACTTATGACCTCAAGTTCACAGGAAGCTCGGCCTGACTTCTCTACCATGCTCCCTAGGACAATGGATGCTATTCAATCCACTTCTTGTAGTGGGAAGTTCACTTCTTTTCAGTCATGGGTCTTGAACTCTAAGATTGGACACTGTTCCCGAGCTCCTCATCTCAAAGTTAGCGCTTTATCACTTGAGCCAACAGTGCCACTTCCAATGTTCTGGTGGTTCTTTGGAGATAAGATTCTCACAGTTGTTCCTGCCTGGGCTGTCTATGAACCATGATCCTCATATCTCAGCCTCCTGTGTAGTTAGGATTAGAGTTTTATGCCACTGGCACCCGATTTAAGTGTAATTTTTATTTTCTTTCTGTCTCTCTCTGTCTCTCTGTCTCTCTCTCTCTCACTCTCGCTCTCAGGAACTGGCAGAATGGGTGCTATAGGAGGTGGTCCAACGTCCCCTGGTGGCTGGAACCCAAGATGGCCCACTCATTCTTGAGGTGAGCTGTGGGTCAGGAGCTGTCTCATTCAGCGTATTGATACATCTCCATGAGGTAAGCCCTCTATGCCCTTGAAAGACTGTGAGCGTTATTCATTGTCCATCTAGCTTTACTGGATTTACTATATTGTTTTCTTTTCTACATCATTTTCTAGCACCTGGCCAATATTATGGTACATAGTTACTGGATGAAAATGTAATGTCAACTTAAGAAAGTCATTTAGCGATCTGGGAATGTGGCTTCATGATATGGTGATTGCCTAGCATGCATGAAACCCTGAGTTCAATTCCTCAGTACCACATAAACAGAAAAACACTGGAAGTGGTGCTGTGCCTGAAGTGGTACAGTGATAGCCTTGAGCTAAAAAGCAAAAAAAAAAAAAAACCCAAACCAAAACAAAACCAAAAAACATTTAGTTAGTAAATGCAAAATAAAGAATCCATACTTGGAATATATAATTGCTCCTGTCATACTGACACCTGACAATAGTCCCTAATTCATGTACTTTACTTATATTAGGATATTATGTTGAAAAAAGTTTTGTTCATTAGGTGACAGCAATTAATGGCTTGAATGTGCTCAGATATCAGGTGAAGATTAATTCTGGAAATTCAAAGCTTCCAGGTTTTTGAATGGTCACTGCTAATCACAATGAGAAGGGTAGTCTGAGATTTGGAAGTCTTTTTGGTTAGTCATGGCACCAAAACAGCAGAGGCAAAGTAACAGTTGTGACAGAAGAAAAGGAATAACTCCAGAGTTAAGTAATAAATGATAGTAACTAAGGTATTCCAGAAACTGTTTTAGAGAACTCTTTTTGGTTATTGAACAAATAGTTATCAACGAGTCTTATTCCTCATTACCTTTAGCATTCTAAATCTCTTAGGCTACTTGTTAATCTCTGTGTAATAAATGTATCTCCTTCTGTGCTGTTTATTCTTACCTTATCTTCTTTGCTTTCTGAAAATCTCAGCCTTTCTATAGTTCTCTATGAACATTTCCTGATACTAAACACACCTACACAGATGCCAGAGAATGCTAATTTAAGGGTCCCATAGCTCATGAATCATTAATGAAACAACATGGAAAAGGAGGACATATTTGTTGTTACCACAAATTTTCTGAAAAGCTGCAATGCCATCATTTGATTCAAATTTCCATCATTTGTCTACATAGTGTCATATCAGTGCACATAAATGCAAATAAGACCTGGGTGCTGGTGGTTCACGCCTGTAATCCTAGCTATTCAGGACACCAGATGATTGTGGTTCAAAGCCAGCCTGGTCAGGAATGTCCATGAGACCTTTATCTTCAATTAACCACCAGAAAGCCTGAAGTGGTGCTGTAGCTTAAGCCGTAGAGCGCTCAACTTGAGCTGAAGAGCTGAGGGAGTGTGCCCAGGATCAGAGTTCAAGCCCCAAAACCAACAAAAAGTGCAATTATAGCCTTAAGTTTCCCCAAAAGTTAGGGCAAGATCAATAATCTTGCCGAGCAGAAAAAATAATATCAAATGATTCAGTGTACCTATTCTGCTGAGTTATTTAAGTTATGGCTTCTTTGCTAGGCATAGTCTCTTCCTTTAAAAATTGTCAAATATTAGCTTTACAATAAACTTCATCTAACATTTCTTGTTTCAAAAGAGAAGTCTATACAGTTGATGTCACTTAGCTTTCTTACTATCTTAATACAAAGCCAAACCAGGCAGGAGAGTCTGTCAAACTCTTATCACAAATTGAACACCAAAAAACCAGAAGTGGAGTTTTGGCTCAAGCAGTAGAGTACTAGCTTTGGGGGCAGGTGGACACAAAAGACAGCTGTTCAAGAACAGAATCCAGCCTCTGGGTTCAAGCCCCAGAACCAACACAAACTAAACAAACAAGCAAATAAAAACCCCAGATAGTTCTTTGGGACCTTCTTTAAAGAAGTACTGGTCAGAGAAGAGGCTCCTTTTGTTGATTATATTCAATGGATCCTGCTTTTTTGGAATCCGTTTTGCTCTGGAGAACTCAGGACCAGACCAAAGGAATTGATAACCGATGCCTGCATCAAGAGAATCATCTCAGGGGTGAAATATCCATCCATAAGACACTTTGAAACCTCCATGTCTTTGTTCCTTTACAGGAGAACACTTTTAAAACAACGTTATTTCCTTTTGTTCTATGCTGACCTTCAAATGGTACATTATTTCTTTTTGTAGCACTCTGAACTAGAAGTTTACAGAAAAATTTTATATGAGTAAAGAACACACTCGAAAAAGCCAGGGACAGAGGTTCCCTCAAGCCTTGGGATACTTTTCTTGTACAGCAAAAAGGAAAGCACAAGGTAACTTGAACTTTGTTATTCCTCTATGTTCCATTCCTCTCCTGGGGTCAGTTTCCACATCCAGTAACAGATACTTCCAGTAACAATCGATGGTGCTGCTTGAGGTATAATGAATATTTTCTGGCTTCACTGAAATAACACTAGAACACCTATGGACCTGAGGTAACACGTGTTTCAGAGACAACTTAGTAAAGAGAAAATATGAAATTTATATTGCTTATTAATACATTATACATGAGTACATTGAGTTCAAACTTTGTAAGTTCTCTGTAAATTAAGGCGAATTTTAAATGGGAAGAAGGTTCTCAGAACATTCTTTTTGTGAGTGTACGTGCTGTTCATTATTTCCCAAGTGTACATGAGCTATCAGTAAGGGAAACAATAGCAATAATAGGATAAAGAGAAGTTCTGTGTTTAAGTATAAAGGTTCAATACAATATGGAAGACTACAAATAAGGCAACATTGAAACAATAAAGCCAAGTCCATTATGTAGATTTATGGGAGTGATAAACAGAAAGGACCACTCCTACGTGGAACATGAAGTATGAGGCCAATCTCATTCTAAATCATGCTTGTTAATCATTCAACTTTGTAGAAAGAAGAATGGAAGAATAATTCTTTTTCCAATGAAAGTCAGATATAAGAGCAAGGATTTAACTGGAAAAAAATGTCCATCTTGTGAGAGGAGCGATTATGCTAGCAATGAACTGGTGGCTAAGATCACATTTTTTTTCTTTACACACACACACACACACACACACACACACACACACACACACATATTTGTTGACTCAGGATATGTAATATGTGTGTTCATCTATCTTTATAAAATTTCTTGAGTTAGGGGGTGGGAAGGTGGCTCAGTGGTAGATCGCTTGCCTCGAATGCATGAGGCCCTGGGTTCGATTCCTCAGCACCATTTAAGCAAAAAAAGAAAAAAGCTGAAATTGGCACTGTGACTCACGTGGTAGAGTGCTAGCCTTGAGCTGAAGATCTGTGGGAAAGAGCCCAGGCCAAGAGTTCAGGCCCCATGACCGGACACCCCACCAAAACAAAAAAAAGTATTCTTGAGTTAAAAATCTGGGCTACAGCTTAGACATTACCCTCACAAAAATGTTTGTAGTTCAAAAGTTGATATTCCTGGAGAAATAAAACCTAAGAATGTAAAGGAGTCTGGGAAGTTAAGTTTGCATCCAGCCTGGGCAGAACACTCTTTGCAACAGTATATAAAATTAAGCAGTCAAAAGCTGGATTGGAAGAATGGCTCAGGTCATGGAATACCAGTCATGAGCAAGATTGCTGAATAAGAGCGTGAGGCTTTTGCATACATACATACATACACATACACACAAAGGCACTTATATGTGCACACACAAATACACAAATGAAACAACTCTCAGAATGTGTAGAAAAGTTAGAAAAAAACAGAATATATATTCTGAAGAAGACTAGAATCAAGTGATAATTTTTAATATTAAAAAGTCCTCAAATGAACTTCCTTCAAATAAGTTTGAGCATATTACCTAGGTAGGGACCAGAGATAGTAAGTGAGTCATTTAATCGTTATTAAAGGGATCGCATCCATGGAGGAATGAATCAGAGACCCCGCAGGTGCATCTGAAAATATTCATATCCTGTGTCAAATGTTAGAACATCTTTGAAAATAGTAGATAAACAGTCTGAACAGTCACTCTGGTGTATAATATCCCTGGAGAAGTTCAGAATTGGTAGTCTGTATCTAGATTAAATAAACCAAGAAACTATGGCAGGACAATGTGATACAAGCCTAGAATTCTAGCACTGAGATTAAGACAGGAGATTAGAGAGTGGAATCACATAGTGATACCTTCCCTGGACCAGGTAGTATACTTTTGTCTTAATAAAACAAAACAAACAAGAAGGGAATACATAGTTGGAAGTTTGGGCTAATTTTGTCATTATGTTTTGAGAAGTCAAATTTCCTCTTGAAATGCAACTCATACTTAATCCTCACTTGTGTTTTAAATTCTCTCTTAATTACAGAACATTCCTAGATGCAAAATCACACATGATTCCCATCCAAAATTTGAAAAAGTATGTTATCATTATAATGTTATATCCCAAAGAAATGATGAAGGATTACAAAACTTAAGCCTGTAAAAAATGCAAAGTACCTCTAATGTAGGATTTTTTGGGGGGGAGGAGGGCCCGGTCTTGGGGCCTGAACTCTGGGCCTGGGCGCTGTCCCTCAGCTCTTCAGCACAAGGCTAGCACTCTACCACTTGAGTCACAGCGCCACTTCCGGCTTTTTTCTTTTTGCTTATGTCGTGTTGGGGAATTAAACCCAGGCCTCAGGCATGCAAGGCAAGCACTCTACCACTGAGCCACCATCCCAGACCTAATGTACGATTTTGAAGATCTTGCTAAATTAGAATTTAGATTTAAAATAAATATTTTGATTTTTTTGTAATTTTATGTTTTATAGGAATCTACAAAATTCTTTTTAAGTAGAGTATTTAATTGACAAATTCACAAATGATTTTGCATTCTATTTGCCTAGAATATTCTTTCAAGAGAGTTATAATTAGAACTTAGTTAATAGATAATGCCAACAGTTCATGTATAAAATTATAATTTGAACGTTGAAGACAGAGTTGCCAACAAATTGATGATATTGATTTATAAACTTAGAATAAGAGCAATTTTCAGATTCTTTGGTATAACATGGTATGAAGAGAATAATCATGTGACATCTTTCTTCTACCTGTATGTAACACAGGAAGCAATTTCCTTAATTATTTGCTACTGTATACACTGAGACATATGTTAGGTTTGGGGTTTGTTTTTATTTTTGTTTTTGTTTTATTGGTTTGTCCTAGGGCTTGAACTCTGGGCCTGGACACTGTCTCTGAGCCTGTCTATGCTCAAGCTCGTGCCCTACAACTTCAACCTCAGTGCCACTTGCGTCTGGCTTTTGCTGAGAAGTTTATTGGAGATAAGAATCTAGGGAAACTTTCTGCTTGGGTGGGCTTTGAACTGTAATCTTCCGAACTTAGCATCCAGAATTTATATGATAGTTAAAAAAGTATAAATATAAATAGTATTTGCAAGTGTTCCGATCCCAAGAATACCAGTGGGGGGAAAATGATGCAACCCAGTTTGTTGTGGTGTTATTTCCAGAACATGTATGGCATCCCCTTTGCAGAGTTGTATTTTTTCACAATAGAGATAAGCTATTCATGATGTGAATTAAGGGAAGCTTGAGGTGTACCCTAAAATTTTGAAACTGTTGGGCTAGGATGACTCTATATCATAAATATTGGTATTGATGTTCATAAAACTAATAGCTTATTGTGATAAACAATTGCTTACTCTTGAAGAATTAATTATTACCAATGCTAATTAGTTTTATCCTCTACCAGAAAGTGGTTATTTTTCTGTTGACTCTCAATCTGTAACACCCCGTTGGAAAATGCATCAATTGCAGAATTTCATAACATGCAAGCTGGTACTGTTTTGAATCTCTCAGGTATGGAATTTTCTGAATTTGAAAATGAGTAGTTACTAGTCATTGGAATGTTGAAGAACACATATATTCTGTATTCTTAACAACTTATTTACTTTTAAAAGTTATAGGTTTCCATAGAATTAAACTGTTTTCGCTTTTAGTGTGAGAAAGTACTATATTTATTCTTTTTTCAAAATATTGGTAAAAATATTGTCTATTCGGATAGCATTCAAGTTGATGGTACTCTGATAAAAAGGGGGTAATTAATTCAAATTAGACGACAAACAGTATTGATTTTTAAAAAGTTACTCCAAAAAGAATATTTACTATACCAATACAGTTTAATTTTATTTCATGCAGCTTATTTATTAAATTTCATTTTATTGTCAAAGTGATGTACCGTGGGGTTACAGTAATTTTAAGGTAGTGAATACATAACTTTTCAAACTTGTTACCACATCCCTCATTTCTTCACAGTCTTCCTTGACCCCAATACCCTTCACAACTTGTAATATACATTTCCAACATATTGTCTTGTGAGTATTGCTATTGCATTGGTTTGCCTTTTAACTTTGTCACACCATTTTGTTGTTCCTCTTCCCTTCCCTAATTAAGGTAAATATATACACAATACACAGGCTACCAAAATCAAATACAGTAGGGAATAAAGTATAGGGGAAAAAACAAAAAGAAAATAGAAATCACATAATACATTAAAAACAACAACCGCAAACAATAATCTCTGCTTCCATGTCTTGAAGGTCGTTTTGCTCAGAATCAGCTTATAGGGTTATATATATGCATAACAAAGCCTCAAGAAAATAATAGTTTCATGGACACTATATTATGAAAACAACATGTTAACTGTTATTGATGGTAACGGTGGAGTTAGGATTGGTGAATTTGCGGTTCTAATAAAGGAATTTCAAAAGAGTTTTAAAATTATGAGAGGTAAATTTTAATTTGTTCAAATTTTTTTAACAGCTTAGCCTATTATGAAAATTTAAAATTGCTTGGGAGAATAGGCTTTCATGCAAAGTAATCCATGGAGACTTAGCTGAGAGGGAGCAATGTGGATGAAGATGGCTCATTTTCACACTAAAAAAACAAACCTCAGAAACCTTGCTATCAATCCTGTAGGTTCGCTTGAGAATTGTCTTTACCCAGGAAATCTACTCTTACTGTGTGAAACAATGTTGTAGTGGAATTTAAATTCAAAGTTCTTTAAAAATAGACATCAAAATTTGTGAAATGACTTTAATTACCAAACAGTAATTCTCTGAAAAAGATAATTGGGTCAAAATATTTAAGGAGAAAGTGCCCTCAACAATGAAAGAAGGTATTTGGTTTACACTTTTCTGTTTCTAATATCTTCTACAATGACTTTGCACGTGAAGCACTGAACCACAGAAAAAATCTGATTGGTTACTTGAAACCGATGATTTCACATTTCTTAGTAGCTCCTTATTAACATGAGAAAGTGAAGACTTCTCTTATTACATAAGCCAAAAAGTTTTGGAATCAGAAAAGAATTGAGCAAATTGAAAAGGCAAGAAAACGGATTCTTAGAAGCCCAAGGTAAGCATTTTGGTTTCAGCAGTGGAGGGAGGCCAAACTTTTGATATAGATTGGTGTAATATTTTTGCTAACTAAAGTGATTTTACAGAGCCTATTTACCTCACTACAGTTTAGAACGGATTGAATGAAGATATGAAAATAAATTCCACATCCAAATAAAAGAGTTTTAAAAGAGAAACCATGAAGATTTAGAAGTGGGGAAGGCCTTATAGTCCTTCACCTTCACTAGACTTGAAGCCAAGAATCTCTGATTTGTTGGAAATCAGGCAAGATCTAAGAGGAGGACAGAGAAATAGCACATAGGAGCATTGTCCTTTTGTAACAGACACTGTCATCCAAGGTATGGGTGATTATACTCTATTCTTTTCCATACATCCTGCTGAGCAAATGCAAGTCCAAGAGAAAAATAATCTATTGAAATAATTTTGGAAAGAATAGCTTCACTGATCCTGATATTGTATCTAAGGAGAGTCTTAAGAGAGAGAAGACAAAATGGAGTATTCTTCGGTTTCCTCTAAGCATCTTGTTAGCAAAATATGTCTTTGAGGTTAGAAGTGATTGAACCAAAAATTGATGGAGTACTGATTTTTGAGGGCACTTTAGACATAAGAAGACTTTCAAGGTAAAAGAAAAAAGAAAAAAGTATATCTAAATATTTGTGATCACAGCTTCTTGGAGTAGTATTTTGGAGACAAAGTTTTACATTAGAGATTGTCCTCATTAACCTTAATGCTGGGTTTCCGTGACACCGAAATGCAAGTGAGAAGTTTAATGGACTCACTTGGATAAGTAAACAGCATGATAGAAAAAAATGGAATATAATATTTACTGAATTATTCTGAACAATTACTTTGCCAGAACAAAGAAGGAAATATATAATGCAAATCACTTGACATAAACTTATGAATGAAAGTAGTCAATAGAAATGAGAGAAAACAGAGAGGACTGTTTCCTCTCCGGTGGAGTAATGGGTTCTTGATCTTGTTTCTTCCATTCTATCTTTACAAGCTATCAAGTGTGGCTCAGGATTGGAGTATACAGTTCAGACCAAGAGAACATGCAGAAGAAAATATTTGCAGCAGATATAGTTGATTTATAACCTAAAACAATCTATTTAAATCTGTTAAAAATTTTCCTCTACCCCAAACTGCTCACTTTAAACAACTTTGTATGCTTTTCACAAGATTGTCCTTCATTAAATATTTAAAATTTTGAGAAGTCATCATCATACTCTATAGAGATTGCTGTTTGGTTGTGCTTTTTGTGTTTTTGTTTTTTGTTGTATGTTTTCACTGAATTACAAAAGGTTGTGCTAGTGTGTTTCAATTAAGTATGTCCATCTAATTGTCCAATGTTCCTGGATCAGAGTCACTCCTTCTATCCTTCTCAACCAACCCCTTCTACAAGATTTATTTCTGATTTACCACTTCCTTTCTCACATGTGTACATTGAGTATTCTAGCTGTATTTGCTCGTTGTTCCATTTCATTCATTCTATGTCATTACTATTATTCCTCTCTGGTTTCAACTTCCTGATAGTCATTCTGTTAAACTGTCTGCTAGTACTTTGAAAGGTTTATATACATTCCATGGAGTTTCAATTCTGCATATACTTGAACTGATGTCAGCTTATATTTCCATAATTCATTCATCTGAAGTGACAATTTGCAAGACTGGAGACATGGAGCACCTATTCCTCTTCATTTGGAAGATTAATCTGTAGTCAACAAGAAAGTTTAAAAATGGCTGAGAGGGCTGGGAAGGTGGCTCAGGGGTAGAGCGCTTGCCTTGCATGCTCAAGGCCCTGGGTTCGATTCCTCAGCACCACATAAGCAAAAAGAAAAAAGCCGGAAGTGGCGCTATGGCTCAAGTGGTAGAGCGCTAGCCTTGAGCCGAAGAGCTGAGGGACAGTGCCCAGGTCCAGAGTTCAGGCCCCACGACTAGACCCTCCCAAAAAATGGCTGAGAATGTATTCCTAACTATGAGTTTTATAAATGGCTTTGTACAGTGGTTTGTAATTATTTTATTTTACATAACATAATATTTTATATTACCGATAAGTTTTGGACAAAGAAGAAAACTAAAATTTACTAGTGTTGAGGAATATGATAGAAATAGAAGACAGATTTTATGTTTGTCAAATCTCTGATGAGTAGCCATATGCAAGAATTAAAGTTATGTTTCTTACTATGTTAGACAAATAGGGAAAACATAAAACACCATATGATAAGGCAAATAAATATTCATGACTTTTTAAAATGTACTTACTATGTGATGAAATTTACTCTATTAGCTAATGTTTTGGTTTGAAATATGGGAGGCTGATCTATTTAACAAATTTTCGAAGTCATCTACTGAAAAACACAAATGATGGGGGGTACTCTTTCTACATTTCAATGAATGGTTGAACCTCTTTGGCATTGGTGCTGGGTAAATAAATCAACTCTATTGTACCTTGCTCTACACTTGTAAAAGTTGTAATGCCACTAAATATTATCTACTTTTAAAGTGTTATTTTGGCAAATGTGATTTTACAAAGTTTATTTGAAAAGGAATACACTTTCAGCAGATTAAATGTAGGTTATCATTTGTTTGAGAATGACATCATTTTTATACTTCAGAACCAAGATTTACTGAAATACCAGTGTTTTGAAGCACTAAGAATTTTCTCAATTATTTTTTTTCTGAACTATATTTGACCTCTAGGTCAAGTTTTCCTAGCCTTGGTAGACCAATTATAGATCTATCGTTCCAGGAACTATTTTTTGGCCTGATGATGCTGGACTGAAATCATTCATTAATCATTAGGATAAGGGTATTACAAATAATCTTTTGACATTTGTGGTCTTGTTCACTCATATGAGATGGTCATCTGAAAATTGAAAGTTTGAATTACTGTACTTTCACATTTGGGATCTCATCCTGCATTTTAAATTGCCTTGCATTTCACAATTGCTTACTGCTAATTCATGCATTTCAAGGAATTGGGGCCCTGAAATAAAGGAAATGAGAAATTGAGATGGGTCTTCAATTACTTTCTGTTGGTATGTTGCATGGGCCTCTGTGAGATCTCTTGCCCTAGTTATCTGATGATGCAGGTAACTGGGACCTGGGATCCTAGGACCCGTGGATCCTGTGGAAGAATAATACCTTTTAGACATCATATCAGCAAAATTTGAGTATAATCAGTAGGAATGCTTCAGAAATATGGAGAAAAACAGTTTGGGACCAGCGAGTTAAAACAATAAACAGAGCAGCAGAGTAAAATCCCTTATAGATTAAAGAAAACATTGTTTTTTTTACCATGTGAATTCAGAAACCAAGAACAATTAGAAGGTATCACAAGTTTATACCGAAATCATTGCATTGATACTTTTTATATTCTGATATATATTCTAATCCTGATTATTTATATTCCAATCTATTTATTGTAATAAATATCAATTAATTTGTCAAATTATAAATTAATTCCAGTAAGATTCACTGTGTGAAATATAAAATCAGCACATAAATATAAAATATATAAGCATATATAATATAAGAAAATGCTTTGCATTGTTCTCTTGTTGTTAAGGTAACAAAGGCAACTGTTTTAAAATATTATTCCATTACCTCTACCTCAGTATTTGGTAGAATTTAACTTAAAGCTTTACCATTCAGAGATGTACAGCCTAGAGGCAAGAGGAAACACTGTGATTAAAACATTACCAATTTAAGGCCTAATAACAAGGAGAAACATATGGACTTCTCCTGGAGCTATGGAATATATTTAGTTATAGAAAATCAGTGGTGTTAGTTCCTGCCTGATTGGATGGTAGACAGGCCAGGACATGAGGTAATCATGCATATGAACAATTTTTTCACCTTCTAAGCTTTAGCTACTTTTGAAATGATAGGGATAATAAATAATTATATTTTGAAAAAATACCTTTTAGCCTGAACAGTTCTGTCTGAACTGTTCATCTCTCTATAATCCCTTCTTACTAAGATTATTTCTGCTCCAGTAAGACAAGCTATGCTGTCAGGGTAAGATATTCTGGTTGGTCTGTTCCTAAATGGAGCAAAGGTAATGGGTCAGGCAAACATTTGTGCCAGTAAGACCTCATTTGGGAAGTTTTAAGCTGGAGAAATTTAGAAGTAGCTCTTAAGCAAGGCTTACTTTGAATCCATTAGCTCCACAAAGCTAACTCAGTTGATAAATAAGTACTTGAAAAGCCATTACCTTTGGACCTACCTATAAAGGCTTCAAAGTATTATCAAATTTCAAATGAAAAAGACTTAAAATGGCTATTGACAAAAAATTGCAAATGTGAGCAATTGAACAAACAATGTAAGTTTTTTCCACCATAAACAAATTTTACAAAAATAAGATGAATAGCAATTTAGGGAACAATAAGGTTTCCTTGTTACAAATAGGCAACCAAGGATAAATGCCTGTCTTAAGATTGCATCATTAACTACTTAAATTTACAGGATACTACATGCTTTATCAGCACATCTACCCGAATTACAATACAGAGGTTAACATGGCTCTTTCACGAGAGCCATGTTAATGATATGAAAATTTGTGAAGTATTCCATATTTTCTATTCTTCAAATGCAAGAAATGGAAAACAGTTATGAAAAAATTGATTACAAATATACAAGTGTAATAATACATGTAATTCATAGAAATAAAAGTTAGTTTGACATCAGTGTATTCAATCTTCACCTTTTCAGAAAGGCCTTTACATAGCATAACATTTATAAAACTTTGAAATTAGATAACATTGTCATTTTATCCCAAATAAATAAAATTCTATAAGGACCTAGGAATTAAAGGAATCTTAAACTGTTTCTATATGGAATGCAATTCGAAAGGACACATTTAGTAATGAATCCATATATTATAAAAACAATGTCGAATTCAAAGTATTATATCTAGGAGAGAAAGAAATAGATTATGGACATTATATAAACAGAATACTAAATATTTTAAAAGATACTTTTTTCAGACAAGCACCAGAAATATCCTTAGTTTCTATACTACTCATTTCAACAGATAAGTTAAAATTATTTCTGATTTAAAAAATCACACTCTATATAAATCATTATAGATGTATACAAAAAAGTCGAATATATTTTGACATCAAACTCAGGCAATTCACTTGGAAAAGTACCATGGAATCCATGAATTTCTAAAGTAAAATATTGCTGTTGCTTTGTATTGTGAAAATATTTTGTATGGACACATGGGATGAACTGGCAATTTTGAAATTTAAGAAACTTAATGGAAACATTAGGACTTAAGAGAACAATTTGTACAGCTTTCCACAACTTCAAAGAGGTAGTGATACATACTTATCCTTTTGGCAATATCAAATGCAGTTTCTTCCAAGTTGTGTTCAGATCTGGTTTGATATAATAGGTCAACAGAAGGAGATCCAGCGTATCTTTGCTATATCTATACCCAGCAGCAAGATACAAGGGGGTCAAGAGGCCTTTGGTTTGGCCATTGGTGTCTGCATCATGATGAAATAAAGAAGCCACTCTGATATTATCCCATGTATAAGTACTGTGCAGGGGTGTCCAGCCATTCGCAGTTATTCCATGAATATCTGCTTTGAGCCACCAACTCATGGATAATGTCTAAGTGTCCACAGTAGGTTTCTAGATGAAGAGGTGTATAATCATAGTTATCCCTAGTGTTCACATGAGTGGCCTTTATGGAAAGTAGTCTCTGCACTGTAGTAGGGCGATTACTTTCAGCAGAACAAAGAAGAAATTTGCTTGATCCTATTCCATTTTTTCTTGCAATTGATACCATTTCTCACTTTTTCATCGTGTTCCTCAACTTCATCAGAATTGCCTAACCAGACACTTTGAGTGCCAGTGAGAATGAGCTGTCCATGTATTTCCCCAATAGTTCACATTGGATAAACTAGTCAGAAAAATCCGGTGAATTTTCTGCATCTGTTTTTTTCACTATTATTTATTTTCTCTTTTTTCATTTATACTATTCTAAATTATTCTATCTGGAGAGTAGGGATTTGGTAGAGAGCAGAGGAAAGATTTTCCTCTGTATTCAAAGGGACAAACTAAAAATGAGGATCAGTGGTGTCTTCATGTGCAGCTTATTCTAGGAATGAGAAAATAGGAAATAATGCCTTATATGTAAATGAATTGGGAAATGACAGAGCAGAAAGTGAAATGATGCAACCAAAAAACATAAAAGCAAAATAAATTAAGATAATTATGGAGTAATCATATTACCTGTGAGAACCATGAGAGGGAGAGAGGAAGAGAGAGACAGATGTGCAATGATCTAGCTAGCCACAAAATCCATCCCTCTGATCAAATTATAGAGCAAATAATTTTATTTTTTAAAAGAGACGGAAATAGAATTTAAGATCAGATGTCTCCATTGTTTTTAATTATATTTTTCTTATCTTAAATACTTGTACAAGGGAATTTCCATTCAACAAATCAGTTTTTTTTAAATATAATGGATCTTTATATAACTTTTCCAAACCCTTCCAAAGCTCATCGCAGTTTAATTTTTCTAGTTTCATACATCTACATTGAATATTATACCTTCACTCTCTTCCTCCATAACTCTATTCCTTCCTTTTGATTTCCACTAACATCTTTCAAGTGATAGTGTCCTGGTATTCATTTTGTTGGAGTAAAGTTCAATTTTATAAGAAATTACACCTTTGAAATACTCCTCTGCAAATCACATGCTTTGGTTAATATTTTTGTGTAAACTTGTATAAATTTCTAGCTTCCAAATATGAGACAGAACATGGGTCCTGAATAATTTACATTTGGGTCAAATAAAAGTCTGCTTCCAAAAGGAGAGTTGACTTTAGAGAAACATAATGAGTTGTATGTAAATAGGTGCTTAGCTGATTTTGTATATTTGTAAACTAATACAGGGAAATAGATTACAGCACGGTTAAAAAAAGAACTTCTCATTGAAATACTCATTTGTGTGTGTGTGAGAGAGAGAGAGAGTGTGTTTGTACACGTGCACGTGTACACACTCACATGCATGTGCTAGTGCTCATTCATTCATTCATCATTCCTGAGGCTTGATAGTGCCTGGGAACTCTCCCTAATCTTTTGTGACCAAGGATAATGGTTCCATTTCTGTTTTTTTGGAGATAATCGCATTTATTTTCATGATTGGACTGGCTTTGAATAGTGGTCTTCATATTTCAGCCTCCAGAGTAGCTAGCTAAGCTTCTTCAGCCTCTAAGTGTCTAGTTAAAATTGGGCCTGTCCTCTATGCTTCACTGCTCTTTTATTCTTGTCCTGAGGTGTTCACATGCTTAAGTTATATATATGTCTAGTTGCTTTAAAAAATACTCTTATTGCTTGGCACCAGGGGCTCCCATCTGAACTCTAAACTATTGAAGAAGCTTGAGAACAGAACCCAGGCCAAAATTTTAATGGACTTCCTTCTCAATCTATAGCTTGGTGCATTGGGTTATTTCTACCATCCTGCACTATCTACAGGTTAAGATTGGAAGGACTGCAGAATCCAGGCCAGCCAAGGTAGGAATCTAGACAAGTTGGTGTGCAACTCTTATGGGCTAAATGGGAAGGCTAAAAAGACAGATCAGGTGCATGTTTTGTGAAAAGGGAACCCCTATCCTAAAATTTACTACTGATATGACACCAGTCTAACAAAAACAGTATCCCAAGTTGAACACAATTTCCCACAACCAAAATATTTATGGACATTAACATCCAAAACTTAGTATAATCTGCTCTTTGTTCTAATATCAGCTTCATCTGGTTATCATATGATGTGACAATAGTTTCTTAATTAAAGTTTTTATATATTTTAAAAGACCTAGAAAATTCTTTCTCACTTATTCAGTGCAAACGAATGGCAAATTGCCTCATTTCTTACATATTTGACTACCACTATAACTTCATCTTATAATTATTATTAATAGTAACATATTCTGATTTATTACTTTACTTTGTAACACTTTTTAAACTTTTGGCTTCTTGGCTGAGGTTGAAGTATTTAAATAGTATCATCAAATTACATTACTTGGGTACTTTGGGTCAATTTCTAAAAAGGTTTTAACCAATGGCTTCTAGTAATTCTGTTGATTTTTTGGGGGGAGGGTTCTGTCCTGGAACCTGAACTCTGGGCCTGGGTGCTGTCCCGTAAGGCTAGCTCAAGGCTAGCACTCTACCACTTGAGCCAGAGCACCACTTCCGGCTTTTTTTCTGTTTATGTGATGCTGAGGAATCTAACCCAGGGCCTTAAGCATGCAAGGCAAGCGCTCTAACACTGAGCCACATTCCTAGCTCTCTACGAATTCTTAATTGGTATATTAATTAGTTTATTTTTAATTTCAATATAATTTTATTGTAAAGGTAATGTACAGAGGGGATACAGTTACATAATTAAGGTAATGTGTACATTTATTATGGAAGGAACATTGTTATCTGTTCCATTGTTTTTTTTGCACACTCAAAAAAAAAAAAAACTAATAAGGTATCTCCTGTCGCTATTGTCAAATGGGTACTTTTCTTTCTTTGTTCATGCATTTTTTATTATAAAATTGATATACAGAGTGTTTACGGTTACTTAAGTCAACTAAAGATTACACTTCATTTTATTTTCTGAATTTCAAATTTTGAACTTATTTTGTTTTGTTTCTTTAGGGTAATTCTTTTTTCAGACTTGTAGAATTAGTTAATTTAGTTTTGCATAATTTTAACACATGTAAATTATTCAGACATATATTTTGCTTTCAAAATAGTTAACATGTGAATATGTAAAAATTATTTTCTTAAATTTTATATGGTTGGTGAATTTAAATAAATTTATTTTCTTATTATTTCTAAAGATATTTGTCCAGGTAACAAATACTGCATTTTCAAGAAGCATATACTTTATTAAAAAAGGCTTTATATAGTTGTTTTTTTTTTTTTTTTGTCGGTCGTGGGGCTTGAACTCTGGGCCTGCAAAAGGCTTTATTACTTTGTCACTTTTTGGAAATATTTGTACTTGAATAAAAAAAAAATGTTTGAGCTAGGCATAGTGGTTTGTGGTTTCTATTTTCTAACTATGGTCGGAAATATAAATAGGGTTTGTAATTCGGGAGAGACTGAAAAACTATGATACTTTATCATAAAATTTCCAGAGTGAAATGATTAGAGATATAGCCATCCCTAGCAAGATATAGAGCACCTGGTTATCATATTCTAAATCTTGAGTTAAAACACCAGAAACATCAATCTTTTGTCAAAATAAAAGGACACATATTTCAAAATGTTTATTATTTAAGACTTGTTTGCAAAGTTCTCATATCTTTTATTTATTAATTTTCAATTTACTTAATCTATAAGAATCCAAGTATCTTGTGAATATTTTATTTCTTCTAAATTTTTAAATTGTATAGTCAATATTATGATTCCATGTATTAAAATAATTTTACTATTTGTGATAATTTTCTCTGTTTAATATGATAATAACAAATGTGTGTATGCGGTGTGTGTGTGTTTATGTGGGTTTTTTGTGTGTGTTTTGTGTGTACTTTGTAATGCTTGGGAGATCACACAATTGCTTCACATATGTTAGGCCAATGTTTTAGCACTGAGCTATAGTATCTACATATAATACAAATTGTATTTTAAATTATGACTTTTGTATTTTCATTCCTAGTATGTTTTTTCAAAATTATATATGATAGGACGGGGGAAGATGGTGGAGGAGAATCTGGAGTCTAAGTAAGCTCTCGCATAGAAAGCAGTTTTAGAGTTCCAGTGAACAGTCCTAAGCCAGAGAATTACACCAAGTGTGCCATCACAGGATAGAGAGTTAGGCCAGAGAAGGAAACCCAGGCAAGAAGACACTTCTGAGCTCTTGCCAGCAGCTGCCGCGGCGGCGACAGCCGGCGGTGGGTGAGCGCAGGAGTCATACCTGAGCAACAGAGAGTCTAGGACGAAGGAGCCAGATGCAACAGGCAAGCGGATTCTACTCAACACCAGCAAGAACTGACAAGGAGCAGACATCTTCATCCTGCAGTTCGCAGACCAGAGACAACCCAGGAGCTAAGACTCGGCATGAGTAGTAGCCTGACGTCCTCACTCCTTCTCAGGGAGCAGAGGAGGGAAGGCCACCTCTCCCCACCACAGCACCGGTGATCTCCCTCTTGGATACCGACAAAGCTCAGAGGAGCTGCTAGCTCCAACTCAGGCCTTGGAATAAAATGAGTCATTTAGCAGGTCACAAGAACTTAACGGTGGTGTGACCTGCCAGACTCAGCTCCACCCATGGAAAAGTCACCCAGCTCGGGCGCCAGCCCTAGGAGTGGGTTTCTTCACTGGGTAATCATAGCCAGAGGCTGCCCCTCCCTCTAGCAGCCTCGACAATCAATTGAAATTCAGTAAACAGAAACACTGAGAATGGCTCCAGTCTGGACTCTGTGAGGTTTTCACAAACTAGCCCCGGAAAAGCTACTGTTTGTTGAAAGGCCTCAACTCTACCCAGAACTTAGCCTCATCACTGCATCCCCCTCTTTTGTGATACTCAAAACATATCTGCCTCCCAATGAACTAGCCTGGGAGGAGGATCACCAAATCCTGTGTAAAGCAGAGCATTTTTCTGCCTGTTTGAACAAACTGACTTAAGAAACCAACCAAGCCACAGGACCACAAGCAGACCATAGACTCCAACAAGAGGCTGGTTACGGACACAAGGGAGATACAGGATTTTTCCCACTCCTCCCAAAAAAATCAAAGAAGTTTTTTTTTTTCTTTTTTATTGTTTTTTTTTTTCTCTCTTCTTCGTCTTCTTTTTTATATTTTTTATTTTTGGTACCTTGTATAAAAAATTTTTTTTCTTTTCTAAAACTTTTTTTTAATCTTTAATCTTTGCCTTTTTTGAAAATAAATTGTTTTCCAGAAACTTTTTTTCCCCTTATAATTTTTTTCTTTCTTTTTTGGTCTTCTTTCTCTTTTTTTCTTTTTTAATTATCTTTTTCTTTTTTGTTTAGCTCTACTGAACTTCTCATCTTTTTCTTCTTCCTTTCTTATCCTTTTCACCTTCTCTTCTCTTTCGTTCTTCCTTATGTGACTTAATTCTTGTCCTGCACATCCTCAGATAAACCCGTAGTTGACTATTAGACCCTATCCCCTATTGTGTACACACTTAATCCACAAATTTATTACTCAAGTCAAAAACCTCTAAGACTTAAATTCCTTAATAGCAGTACTACCTCTTTATAACTATATAATATTTTAAGCATTTTTATTTTTAAGTTTTTCACTTCTCCTTTATATCCTTCCCCTTCTCTCAATAAATTCACGTTCTTATCTAAATAGATTGTTATCGAATCTACATAATTTTATTAATTTCTACCTTTTTTTTCTGGTCTCTTTTCTTTTCCCATTCCCTTTCTTCTTTTTTTCTCTCTCTCTACTTTCATCCTACCCAACCTATTTCCTGCTTTGAGATTAGGACTTAGTTAACTCTCCCTGAGCCTCCCCACATCAATCTATTCCTATTTTTTTACCCACATCTCTCCCTAACCCTAATAATTTCTGGTCTTCCAAATTCTTCTTTGCGGTTCGTAGCCCATTAACATATAGTTGTTTGGTGTTGAATAGATGTATCTGTTGAACTAGATTGTATCTGTAGACTATTGACTGTGCAAATTCAGACTTGGGTTGATGCTTGCCTTAAGATAGTGTTCTAGCACAAACCTGGTGCTATTTTCATCTCAAATGGGCAGAGTAAGCCGGAAAAACACAAGAAAAATGGCAAATCCGGGTATCTCAATTCCCAATACCGATAATCAAGGAACAGAACAGATAATGAATAATCCAGAGGAGAATTCCCAAATAGTTCTACGAACACTGTTGGCAAACATGATAAATCAAAAGATTGAAAGCATACAAAGGACTCTGTATGAGCGTGATAAGGAGAGAGAGGAGGCAATCCAAAAATTTATACAGGAATATCATAAGCGTGAGGAAGCTACGCAAAAACTGACACAGGATTTGCATGAGCAGCTTGAGAATACTCAAAGAGAAAGGCAGGAATGGCCTGAACAGGCTGAGAACACTCATAGAGAGCTACAGGAATCCCACGAATGGGAGGAAGTTAATCAAAGAGTAATACAGGAATTGAGAGAGCAGGAAGAGAATACACAAAGATCACTAAAGGCATTCATGGAATCCATTAACAAAGAGCTGAAGGAAGAAAGGGAGACCACAAAGGGAATGCTGAATGGAACCCAACATAAGGAATGGGAGTCCAAGTAAACCATAACCAATCAACTAAGTGATCTGAGAATCAACACTGAACATCAAATTAAGGAAGTAAAGAAGTTCATAAAAGATCTAAAACAAAGCTTCAACAAAGATTTTGAAGCCATCAAAGCTGATCAATTAGAAGGGAAAGAGATAAAAAACAAAGTAGAAAATCTAGACAGCAGGTTAGACCATGCAAAAGATCGAATCTCAGGGATTGAAGACAGCCTAGATATTATAGAGAAAGAACATACAACCACCCAAGACAAGTCCAAGAAATATGATAGATCTATCCAACACTTGGAAGACACAATCAGAAGGCCTAATCTAAGGATAATGGGTGTAGAGAAGCACCTAGAAACAGAAGTTAATGGCCTAGGAATTTTGTTTCACAGGATCCTTGCAGAGAACTTCCTAAACATGCAAAAAGATAAGCCTATTCAGATACAAGAAGCATTTAGAACTCCAAACAGACCAGCCCAGAATAAGACATCCCACCTTCACATTATAATCCACACAGGATCAGACCAAGGAAAAGATCCTTAAAGCTGTCAAGGAGAAAAGATTAATCGCCTATAAAGGGAAACCAATTAGAATCACCTCAGATTTCTCAGCAGAGACAATCAAAGCAAAAAGAGCCTGGAATGATGCATGCCATCCCCTAAAAACAAACAACTATCAACCAAGAATACTGTACCCAGCTAAACTCTCCTTCATAACTAAAGGCTAAATAAAAACCTTCCATAGCAAACAAAAATTGAAACAATACATCTCCACCAAACCAGCCCTTCAAAAGATTCTTAAAGATGTCCTACACATAGAAAACCAACAAGACCAAAATAAAGGCCAAGAAACTGCACACAAGCTGAGACTCCAAGAACCACAGGAAAAACCCGGTTTTTGCAGCCCCCAAGAAGGTGGATAACATGGCAGAAACTCCCAAATACCTCTCAGTCCTTTCTCTTAACGTTAATGGAGTGAATTCTCCAATTAAGCGACATAGACTATCTAGTTGGATTAAAAAACAAGACCCTTCTGTCTGCTGCCTTCAGGAGTCACATCTTGCCCGTAAAAACAAACACACTTTCAATGTTAAAGGTTGGAACAAAATCTACCAAGCAAACGGCCCCCATAAACAGGTGGGAGTTGGAATCCTAATATCAGATAAAATAGACTTCAAATTAAAATTCGTGAGAAGAGATAAAGAAGGTCGCTACATACTAATTAAGGGATCTCTCTATCAGGAGGATAGTACAATTCTAAATATCTTCTCGACAAACAATGGAGCACCCAAATTTATCCAAGAAACACTACTTTCCCTCAAATCCCATATAAATCCAAAGACATTAATTGTTGGGGATTTTAACACACCACTCTCCCCACTAGATAGATCAACTCGGCAAAAACTCAACAGAGAAACTTCAGATCTAAACAGCTGCATAGATCAACTAGATTTAACAGATATCTACTGAACAGTTCACCCACCAGCATCAGAATACACGTTTTTCTCAGCAGCACATGGAACATTTTCTAAAATAGACCACATTTTAGGCCACAAAGCAAACTTGTCTAAATTCAGAAACATTGAAGTTATACCTTGCATTCTCTCTGACCACAAGGGAATAAAATTAGAACTCAACACCAAAAGCCACCAAAGAAAGTCTGTTATCACATGGAGGCTGAACAACACACTGTTTAATCACGAGCGGGTCATGGAAGAGATTAGAATGGAAATTCAAAAGTTCATGCTATTCAACAAAAATGAACACACAAATTACCAGCTCCTCTGGGAAACAGCAAAAGCACTACTCAGAAGGAAGTTTATAGGTCTGAGCTCCTACATCAACAAATAGGAGAGGTCTGAAACCAACAACTCAATGACACATCTGAAACTCCTTGAAAAAGAGCAGCAAATAAACCCCAATCCAGTAGACGGAAAGAAATAATTAAAATTAAATCAGAATTAAATGAATTAGAATCCAAAAAAACTATAGAAAGAATCAACAAAACAAAGAGTTGGTTCTTCGAAAAAATTAACAAAATTGACAGACCCTTAGCAAATCTTAACAGAAAAAGTAGAGAACACACTGAAATAAATAAAATCAGAGATGAGAATGGAAACGTCACCACAGAAACAACCAAGATTCAAAACATTATAAGGAAATATATCTCAAAACTTTATGCTAATAAATTTGAGAACTTGACAGAAATGGACCTTTTCCTAGCAAATATTGACATGCCAAAACTAAACTAAGATGAGTTAAACCAGCTTAACAGGCCCATATCAAGCATTGAAATAGAAAGAGCAATAAGAGACCTGCGAGCTAAGAAAAGTCCAGGACCAGATGGTTTTACAGCGGAATTCTACAAGACCTTCAAAGCAGAGCTCACACCAATACTCCTCCAACTCTTCAATGAAATTGAAAGAGAAAGTTCGCTACGGAACACATTCTATGAAGCCATCATAACCCTCATCCAAAAACCAGGCAGGGACTCATCAAAGAAAGAGAACTATAGACCCATTTCTTTGATGAACATTGATGCAAAACTTCTCAACAAAATTTTGGCCAAACGACTTCAACAGTTCATCCAAAAAATCATACACCATGATCAAACAGGATTAATTTCAGGGCTGCAAAGCTGGTTCAATATACGCAAATCAATTAATATTATTCATCACATCAACAGGAGCAAGAATAAGAACCACATGGTTATCTCAATAGATGCAGAAAAAGCATTCGACAAGATCCAGCATTCCTTTATGATGAAGGATTTGGAAAAATTAGGAATCCATGGGACATTCCTCAATACAATAAAGGCTGTATATGACAAAACTACAGCCAGTATTATAATTAATGGTGAAAAACTGAAGCCATTTCCTCTTAACTCAGGAACAAGGCACGGATGTCCACTCTCTCCACTTCTCTTCAATCTAATATTAGATACCTAGCTACAGCAATAAGACAAGATACATACATAAAGTGGATCCAAATAAGGAAAGAAAAAATAAAACTCTCCCTCTTTGCAGACGACATGATCTCATATTTAAAGAATCCCATAGACTCCACACCCAAATTACTCAAGCTGATTCAAAACTTTGGCAAAGTAGCAGGGTATAAAATTAACCCCCCAAAACCAATGGCTTTTCTGTATGCCAACAATGAGAAAAGTGTGGCTGAAATTAGGAAAGTAACTCCATTTGTAATAGCCCCACAAAAAATAAAATACTTAGGAATTAACTTAACCAAAGAAGTGAAGGACCTCTATGATGAAAACTAAAATCTTGAAAAAGGAAATCAACACAGAACTTTAAAAATGGCAAAACCTCCCATGCTCCTTGGTTCGAAAGATTAACATCGTGAAAATGGCAATACTTCCCAAGGCTATCTATAAATTCAACGCGATACCTATCAAAATTCCAACCTCATTCTTCAAGGAAATAGAAGAGGCAATCCAAAAATTCATATGGAACAATAAAAGACCCCAAATAACAAAAACGCTCCTCAACGGAAAGAACACTGCTGGAGGAATATCAACACCAAATCTCAAACAATACTATAAAGCCATAGTAATCAAAACAGCTTGGTGTTGGCATAAGAACAGACCTCAGGACCAATGGAATAGAATTGAAAACCCAGAAATTAACCTACAGACCTATAGCCATCTAATCTTCGATAAGGGAGCTAAAACAATAGAATGGAAGAAAGACAGCCTCTTCAATAAATGTTGCTGGCAAAATTGGTTAACTAGTTGTAGAAAACTAAAGCTAGATCCCTATATATCACCGTGCACCAGAATCAACTCCAAATGGATTAAAGATCTGGAAGTCAAAGCAAACACTCTGAAAACATTACAGGATGGAATTGGAGAAACCCTAGGTCTCCTTGACTCAGGACGAAATTTTCTGAATAGAGACCCGGAAACACAACAAATCAAAGAAAGGTTGGACAAATGGGATTGCATGAAGTTGCAGAGCTTCTGCATGGGAAAGGACATAGCTAGCAAGATCAATAGAAAGCCCACGGATTGGGAGAAGATCTTTACTAGCCATACAACGGACAAGGGTCTCATATCTAAAATATACTTGGAACTCAAAAATTAAATCCACCAACAACAAATCCTCAAAGAAACAACTGCCCAATAAATAAGTGGGCGAAAGACTTAAAGAGAAACTTCTCTGAAGAAGAAAGAAGGATGGCCAATAGACACATGAAGAAATGCTCAACATCCCTAGCCATAAAAGAAATGCAAATCATAACAACATTAAGATACCACCTCACTCCAGTTAGAATGGCAAAAATCAAGAACTCTAACAACAACAGATGCTGGAGGGGAAGTGGACAGAAGGGAAACTTACTTCATTGTTGGTGGGAATGTAAACTTGTTCAACCATTTTAGAAAGCAGTATGGAGGTTCCTCAAAGACTTCACATAGAGCTCCCCAATGTCCCAGAAATCCCACTTTTGGGCATTTACCCAAATGTTTACAAACAAGACCACACTAAAGCTACCAGCACAACTATGTTTATTGCAGCATTATTTACCATAGCTAAGATATGGAACCAACCCAGATGCCCCTCAGTAGATGAATGGATCAAGAAAATGTGGTATATATATACACAATGGAATTCTATGCCTCCATCAGAAAGAATGACATTGCCCCCATTTGTTTGGAAATGGAAAAAATTTGGAAAAAATTACATTAAGTGAGGTAAGCCAGGCCCAAAGAAACATAGGCCCCATGGTTTCCCTGGTTTGCAATATCTAGTGTATTTATGAGTCAAGCAGAAAAGGTCAGATAATGTGATGTTAGGAAAATGAACCCTTAGATATGTATTTTAATGTTTTTTTTCTTTCATGCATGTGTTTCTAATGCATTTATAAGATTATTTCTTTGTTGCTTTGTGGGTCCCTCCCCCACAGTATAACCCCTGCTTTCACTATATTTGATGTCAGTATAACTTGTGGAGGAGATGGGGAAAAACAAATCGTTTAAGGATACAGGTGGACCTATTGCATCAATGAGAAGTACAAGTTGTCCTGTCCAAAACGAGCTTTACAACTTCGGTTCCGGGGGGAGGGGGGGAAGAAAAGGATTGGGATTGGAGGGGGAGTGGGGGCTGGGAAGGTATGTGAAGGGTAAACAAAGGAGGAGGCTGCAATGCTTGGTAAGAAATGTACGCATTTTCCTGCCCATGTAATTGTAACCCCTCTGTACAGTATGTTCACAAATAAAATAAAATAAAATAAAAATTATATATGATAAAATGTGATCCATCTTCTCTCCACGTTAGCAATTGTTAGTGTTATTCTTTCTCTTATTTCTTTGGAAATTAATTATATTCCTATTACAACTACTTTACATTGTAACAGCTCTATAAAATGCTTTATTTTCTATTTTATTTTTCCTTTGTTATCTGACTTTCATTCCAAACTATCAAGTGGATAAAAAGAAACTAGATTCAGGACACTTTATTTTTCTCCTTCTCTTCTCTGAAGTCTTCGTGTTTTTTGAAACAATACCAATGACATACAGCTCCTATGTGGTCCACCATTCTTCCCCCACTCACTTTCTTCTGCAGAACAGCTCAAGTCATTATCGTTGAGCTATATTATGCTGTACTGTTATCTAAATCTTAACTCATTCCTAAATTAATTTTAGTTGCATTGAGCAGTCTCTAAAGACATTTTGTATATATAATATCAGGGGTTTGTATTTTCACAAGGTGTGAAATATGAGTGATTATGAAATATTTAGATATCTCTGTAGAATATTGGTCCACCTGCTCAATAATCTCTTATGTAAATTCAAGGAATACAGGTCAGTCAGAGAAATCTTGTAAAATGGTGTAGCTTGAGCCTCCATACTAGCTTTGAATAGTATTACCATGTTTAGTATTGAAGAGAACATAGTTCTACTATAAGAACAGACACATAGAAGAAGGTAACAGATTTGTCAAAAATAAATTCTTAGTTTTATGGTCCACAGATTTTGAAAAGGATGCTATGACCTTATGAAATAAAAACAGAATCTTAAATGGTTGTATTGGCACTATTGCCTCTCTAGATTTAAAGAATGATCTTAGACTACTGCCTCAATACTTTGTTGTTTGTTTGTATGTCGGTCATGGGGTTTGAACTCTGGGCATGGGCGCTGTCCATGTACTCTTCAGCTCAAGGTGAGCACTCTACCGCTTGAGCAACAGCAAAACTTCCAGTTTTCTAGTGATTTATTGGAGATAAGGGTCTCATGGACTTTCCTGCCTGGGCTGGCTTTAAACCACGATCCTCAGATCTCAGCCTCCTGAGTAGCTAGGAATACAGGCGTGAGCCACTGGCTCCTGGCTTCAATTCTTTGTTATTGTGGGAGCATTTAAGTAGGAAAAAGCCAAGTAGATATTTTGCATGAACCTAAACTAAGTGGGATAATATCATATTGGTGTCTCTTTAACTTGGAAGTTATAGATTATGTCTTTTTATACTTTTACTTGGGACAATTATCTGCTGTCAGTTATTTTCTTCTCTTACCCTTTTTTTGCCCTTCTACTTACATAATTATTATTTAAAGAGACATAATTGAGCTTGCATTTCTAAATTCTTCAAAATTATCTCAACTACTTCATATTTCTGGCAGCCTCCTATATATTTCTCAAGGGAAATATTTTGTCACTACCATTTTTATCCTATATGATATTGGATATCTTCCTGCCTAATTCAGTGCAAGATATACTTTAAACTCATCCAGATATCTCAACACTTGTACTACCATAAAATACTATCTTCCTTGGAAATCATGATATTAGTATATCTGGTGAGTTGGCATCTGCCATTTTTGCATGGCCTTAATTGATACTTACATGCAATCATGTTTTAAACCAATATACCACTCAGTAGATGAACGAATTGACAAAATGTTGTTTATATATGTACAGAGGAATTCTATGCTTCCAATTCATAAGGAAATGGAAAGGCTTGGAAAAATCTTACTAAGAAAAATAAGCAAGACCCAAAGAAACAGACTAGGAAATATCTAGGATAGTCCTAGCAGATGAGCAGAATGGCTCAATAGCTATGTATAAATGACCACATAAAATGAGGTGAGCAAAATAAACTCTTAGATATGGAAAGAGAGGTTTTTCTTTGTCGTTGTTGTTTTTAATGTACGATGTGATTTCTTTTTTTCTTTTGTGTTTTCCTCTATGGTTTGTCCACTGTTGTATTTGATTTCACTATCCCGTGTATTGTATATTCATTTATCTTCATTTGGCAAAGGAAGCAGAACAATAAAACGGTGAGACAAAGGACAAAAGGCAAACCAATGCAATAGCAATACTCACAAGATAACATTAGAAATTTACATTACAACTTGTGAGGAGTATTGGAGTGAAGGAAAAGTGTGAGAAAAATGAGGGAGGGGGTAAAAACTTTGTCATGTTATGTATCCACTACCTTACAATTATTGCAACCCTTCTACATATCACCTTGAAAATAAAATTAAGTTAAAAATGAGCTGCATAAAATATAATTTCACTGTATTGGTATAGTAAATATTATTCTATGTGTATTACCTTTTAAAAATGAACATTTTGCCTGCTAATTTGAATTACCTCTTTCTTTATCAGAGGGACATCAACTGAAATGTTATCAAACGACACAATATTTTCAGAATATACTTGCCATTATTTTGAAAAAAACATTATTTTAGTATTGTCTCATACTAAATCAGAAAACAGTTCAATTCTATAGAAACGCCTAACTTTGAAAACTGACTAATTG
Organism: Dipodomys spectabilis; assembly: GCF_019054845.1. Classification (NCBI taxonomy): domain Eukaryota; kingdom Metazoa; phylum Chordata; class Mammalia; order Rodentia; family Heteromyidae; genus Dipodomys; species Dipodomys spectabilis. Next base: position 1,185,963 of record NW_024871045.1, read on the forward strand.
TTAAGAGGACAGAATATATCTGTTCCTCAACATTCCTATGACTACTAACTACTCATTTTCAAATTCTGAATATGATATACCAGAGACATTCAAAACAGTACCTATTTGATTTTAAGTAATTCAGCAATAGATGCAGGTTCCAATGAGGCATTACATATTTAAAAGTCAACAGAAAAAAATAGACACGTTCTGGTAGAGGATAAAAATATGAAGTATCTATAATAATTCTTGAAAGTAAACATTTGTTCATCAGAGTAAGCTATTATTTCTATGACAATCAATCCCAAGTTATTATCCTGTAAAGTCATCGTAGCCCAACAATTTCCAACTAGTAAGGTGCACCTCAAAATTCCCTAAATTCACATCATGACTACTTTATCGCTATTGTGAAAAAATACTACACTTCTGCTAACGTGATGCCCTTCCTATTTTGGAAAAAAATACTACACTGAACTTTGCTACATCATTTTCCCTGCAGTGGTATTCTTGAGATCAGAACACTTGCAAATATTATTTATTTTTAATTTTATTTTTTATTTATTTTATTATATATATTATGTATCATAGATACTCAGGAGATCTGTATATCTTAATATTAAGATTTGAAGATTATGGTTGAAAGTCCACCCAGGCAGGAAAGTTCCTTATATTCTTATCTCCAATAAACTCATAAGGAAAAGCCAGACACAAGTGGCACTGAGGTTCAAGGGGTAGAGCAGTAGCCTTTAGCAAAAACAGGCTCAGGGACAGTGCCTAATCCCAGAGGTAAAGCCCTACTACAAACCAAGCAACAAAAACAAAATAAAAACAAACCTCAAACCTAGCATTTTTCTCATTGTATAGAGGTACATAATTAAGGAAATTTCTTCCTGTGTTATGTACAGATAGAAAAAAAATATCACACAATTACTCTTTTCATACCGAGTTACACCAAAATCTCAAAAGATTGCTCCTTTTCTATATTTGTAAATTAATGTCATCAATTTGTTGACAATTTGCCTAGATTATTCACATTATCATCTTACACATGAACTGTTGGAATTATCTATTAACAAAGTTCTTATTATACCTTATTTGAAAGAATATTCTAGCCAATTAGAATGCCAGAATCATTAGTGAATTTGTAAATTAAATCTTTTACTTGAAAAGAATTTTGTAGTATCCTATAGAATATTAAATTACAAACATAAAATATCTATTTTACATCTAAATTCTAATTTAGCCAGGTCTACAAAGTCCTACATTAAACGAACTTTCCTATTTCATCAGGCTTAAAGTTTTGTAATCCTTCATCATTTCTTGAGATTCTAACAGAATGATACTTACTTTTTCAAATTTTTGGTTGGGAATCATGAGCTCTTTTGCATCTAGAAATGTTCTGTAATTAAGACAAAATTTAAAACAAAACTGAGCATTATATATGAGTTGCATTTCAATAGGAAACTTGACTTCTCAAAGCATAATCACAAAATTAGCCCAAATTTCCAACTGTGTATTCCTTTCTTGTTTATTTTTTATTCCTTTCTTGTTTGGTTTTATTGAGACAAAATTGTATTCTTCTAGTTGGCCAAAGTTTCTGATCAGCTCACGTAACTTGGGAGTGGAGTCCATGGGGTCCATTAAATAAAAGATCATGTCATTTTCATGTTTTTTCTTCTTTTTTTCTATTTTTAAATTCATTATTTTTTATTGTGAAAAATTGTACAAAGGGATTAAAATTACCTGGGAAGATAATGAGTACATTTCGTCTGAAGCATTGTAGCCTCCTACTTTGTTTCCCCTTCCCATCCCTTCCCATCCTCCTTCCATGCCCCCACCCAATCCTCCTCCCCACCACCAAAGTAGTAAAGTTCGTTTTCGATATAACGACTTGAACATCTCATTGTTGCAATGGGTCCAACTGTATCCCTATTTAAATGATTGGTTTTTTTCCCTTCCCTTCCACAAATTTTACCAACATCAAATACAGTGAAAGCAGTGGTTATACCATGGGGGAGGGACATACAAAGCAACAAAGAAATAATCTTATAAATGTGTTAGAAATAATCCCATGAAAGGAAAAAAAATTTGAATAGATATCTTAGGGTTCATTTCCCTAACATCAACTTATCTGACCTATTCTGCTTGACTCAGACATATGCTAGTTACTGTAAATAAGGGAGACCGTGGGACCTATGTTTCTTTGGGCCTGGCTTACTTCACTTAATATAATTTTTTTTCCAAGTCTTTCCATTTCCTAACAATTGGGGCAATGTCATTCTTTCTCAGGGAGGCATAGAATTCCATTGTGTATATATACCACATTTTCTAGATCAATTCATCTACTGAGGGTCATGTGGGTTGGTTCCATATCTTAGCTATGGTAAATAATGATGCAATAAACATTGTCGTTCTGGAAGCTTTAGTGTGGTCTTGTTTGTGAACATTTGGGTAAATGCCAAAAAGTGGGATTGCAGGGTCATAGGGGAGTTCTATGTGGAGTCTTTTGAGGAACCTCCATATTGCTTTCAAAAGTGGTTGAACAAGTTTACACTGCCACCAACAATGCAGTAAGGTTCTCTCCTGTCCACATCCCCTCCAGCATCTGTTATTAGAGTTCTTGATTATAGCCATTCTAACTGGGGTTAGGTGGTATTTCAATGCTGTTTTGATTTGCATTTCTTTCATGGCCAGAGAGTTTGAGCATTTCTTCATGTGTTTATTGACCATGCTTCTTTCATCTTCAGAGAAATTCTCTTTGAGTCTTTAGCACATTTATTTATTGGGCAGTTGATTCTTTGAAGATTTGTTGTTGGGGGATTTAATTTTTTGAGTTCCAGGTATATTTTAGGTATGAGACCCTTGTCCGTTTTATGACTAGTGAAGATCTTCTCCCAATCCGTGGGCTTTCTAGTGATCTTGCTAGCTATGTCCTTTGCCAGTCAGAACCTCTGCAATTGCATGCAATCCCATTTGTCCAAACTTTTTTTGACTTTTTTTTTGTGTTTCTGGGACTCCATTAAGAAAATTAAGGCCTGTGCCAAGGAGATCTTGGGTTGCTCCTATTCCATCCTGTAATATTTTCAGAGTGTCTGCTTTGACTCTGAAGACTTTAATCCATTTGGAGTTGATTCTGAAAGGGTAATAAATAAGGATTTAGATTTACTTTTCTACAAGTACTTAATAAATTTTGCCAGTACCATTTACTGAAGATGCTCTCGTTTTCCATTGTATTTTTTTAGCTCCCTTATAGAAATTTTAGATGGCTATGGGACTATAGGTTCATTTCTGGGTTTTCAATTCTACTCCATTGGTCATCTTGTATGTTTTACTTCATCTTTCCCTATTTGGATTCCCTTTAATTTTCCATCTTGTCTTACTGTCCCAGCTAGCATTCTAATATTAATTTGAAGAGGAGTGGAGAGAGCGGACATTCTTATCTCTTCCTTGAATTAATAAGAAATGGCTTTAACTTTTCACCAATAAGTATAATGCTGGCTGTAGGTTTGTCAATTCTTAGCAGAAGGAACAGCACTGGAGTAATATCAGTTCCAAATTTCAAACTATAGTAAAAAGCCATTGTAATAAAAACAGCTTGGTACTGGCACAAGAACAGTACTGAGGACCAATGGAATAGGACTGAAGACTCAGAAATAAACCCACTGACCTATAGCCACCTAATCTTTGACAAGGGAGCTAAAAAAAATAGAATGGAAGGAAGACAGCCTTTTCAGTAAATGGTGCTGTTAAAATTGGTTAAACACCTGAATAAAAACTAAAGCTAGCCATATGTGTGTGTGTGTGTGTGTGTGTGTGTGTGTGTGTGTGTGTGTGTATCACCCTGCATGAGAATCAAGTCAAAATGGATCAAAGACCTCAAAATAAAAGCAGACACCGTGAAAACATTACATGAAGGATAAGAGAAACTAGGGCTCTTTAGCACAGGCCAGAATGTTCTTAATAGAGAACCAGAAACAACAAATCACAAAAAGGTTGTAGAAATGGGATTGCATGAAACAGCAGAGCTTCTGCAAGGTAAAGCTCATAGATAGTAAGATCAATTGAAAGCCCACTTACTGGGAGAAGTTCTTCATGAGTCATAAAACAGACAAAGTCTTATATCTAAAATATACTTAGGACTCAAAATCATAAATCCCACAAAAACAAATCCTCAAGGGAACAACTGCCGAATAACTAAGTGGCCTGAAGACTTAAAGAGCGACTTCTTTGAAGAGGAAATAAAAAATGTCCATTAGACAAATGAAGAAATGCTCAATTTTTCTAGTCCTAAATGAAATGCAAATCAAAACATTGAGATTACACTTTACTCCAGTTAGAATGGCTATAATCAAGAAATGTAATGATGACAGATGCTGGTGGGGATGTGGCTAAAAGGGAACCCTACTGCATTACTTGTAGGAGTGTAAACTTGTTTAACCACTTTGGAAAGCATAATGGAATTTCTTCAAAAGACTCCATCTAGAGCTCCCCAATGACCCAGTGACCCCACTTTTGCGCACTTATCCAAATGATCACACAACTACCAGCACAACCATGTTTAGTGCAGTATTATTCACCATAGCTATGATATGGAAACAACACCAATGCCCCTCAGTAGATGAATGGTTCAAGAAAATGTTGTACACACACACACACACACACACACACACACACATACACACACACTGGAATTCTAGGATTGCATCAGAAAGAATGACACTGCCCCATTTGTTAGGAAATGGAAAGACTTGGTAAAAATTATATTGAGTGAAGTAAGCCAGACCCAAAGAAACATAGGTCCCATAGTTTACCTTGTTTTAACTTTGTTTACAAGGATTAGTACATGTCTAGGACAAGCAGAGAAGATCAAAGGCTAGGTACATATGAACATGCAAGATGATGTTAAGTGAAATGTACCCCAAGTCAGAGACACAAGCGGTTTTTCCTCTCTTTCTTTTGTTTTTAATATGCTTATAATGCACTATGTGATTCTTTTGTACGTTATTCCCCCATGGTAAACACCTGTTTTCACTGTATTTGATTCCAGTGTTCTGTATCTTATATATACATACACACACACACACACACACAGACATATATATATATATATATATATATATATATATAAATTTGAGGAGTGGAAGGGATACATTAAAAGGATCTGCATAGGGAAAGAAGAAATTAAACTATCCCTTTTTGCAGATGACATGATACTATACCTTCATGATCCCAAAAACTCCATCCCCAAACTCTTAGAAATCAAAAATCACTTTGGCAAAGTGGCAGGATACAAAAATCAATCCAATAAAATCAGTTGCCTTCCTGTACACTGACAATGTACAAGCAGATAGGGAAATAAGGGAAGCAACCCCATTCACAATTACCTCCCCCAAAATAAAATATTTAGGAATTAACCTAACCAAAGATGTAAAAGAACTATTTAATGAAAACTATAAAAAGTTAAAGAAAAAATTACAGAAGACACTAGGAAATGGAACGACCTCCCATGCTCTTGGATAGGCAGACAATATAGTGAAAATGGCAATACTGCCCAAATTAATATACAAATTCAATGCAATTCCTATTAAAATCCCAATGATGTACATCTCTGAAATACAGAAAACAGTCCAAAAATTCATATGGAACCACAAAATACCTAGAATAGCCAAAACAATTCTAGTGAATAAAGACAACATGGAAGGGATATCTATGCCGCACTTCAAACTCAACTATAGAGCCATAATAACAAAGACAGCATGGTACTGGCACCAAAACAGACCCAAAGACCAATAGAATAGAATAGAAGATCTAGAAATAAATCCACATGCCTACAGTTAGCTGATATTTGACAAAGGAACCAAAGACAGACAATGGAAGAAACACAGCCTCTTCAACCACTGGTGCTGGGAAAACTGGGCAGCCACATGCAGAATAATAAAAGTGGACTCCAGCATATCACCATTCACCAACATCAACTCAAAATCGATTAAAGACTTTAACATTAAACCTGAATCTCTGAAACCTCTGCAGGCAGAGTAGGAGAGACACTTGAACTTACAGGCCCAGGAAAGAATTTCCTGAACAGAGTCCCAGGGTCACAACAAATTGGAGTGAGACATGACAAATGGGACTACCTTAAAATAAAAACTTCTGCAAAGCTAAAGCTATCTCAACCAAGCTAGAAAGACAATCAATTAATTGGGAAAAAAGATTTACCAGCACTATATCTGAAAAGGGGTTAATATCCAGTATGTATAGGGAACTCAAGAAACTAGGACCTCAAAAACCTAACAAACCAATTACTAAATGGGCAAGGGAACTAAAGAGAGACTTCTCAGAAGAAGAGATAAGAATGGCAAAGAAACACATTATCACTTTGGCAAAGTGGCAGGATACAAAAATCAATCCAATAAAATCAGTTGCCTTCCTGTACACTGACAATGTACAAGCAGATAGGGAAATAAGGGAAGCAACCCCATTCACAATTACCTCCCCCAAAATAAAATATTTTTTATCCCTGGTTGTGAAGGAAATGCAAATAAAGACAATCATTAGATACCACCTTACCCCAGTCAGAATGTCCCACATCCTCAAGTCAGCCAATGACAAACGCTGGAGGGGATGCAGAGAAAGAGGAACCCTACTAGACTGCTGGTGGGAATTTACACTTATACAACCACTTTGGAAAACAGTCTGGAGAGTCCTAAGAAAGCTAAATATTGACCTCCCTTATGACCAAGTCATACCACTTCTAGGCATCCATCCTGAACAACAGGAACCTGTATACAGGGACACATGCACCTCCATGTTTATTGCCGCACTGTTCGTAATAACCAGGATATGGAAACAACCCAGATGTCCCAACACAGATGAATGGATCCCAAAATTGTGGTATCTATACACAATGGAATATTATGCAGCCATTAGAAATGAAAAAATAATGGCATTTGCAGGGAAATGGATGGAGCTAGAAGGTGATCATGTTGAGCAAGGTAAGACAAGAGCAAAGAGACAAACAGTACATGTTCTCCCTGATAAGTGGATGTTAAAACCAAAATGTTAGGCAATACGACAAAATTAACAGGACTGAAGAAACAAAAGACTTCCACTCATCTGGTCGAATCTCTACTAAATAACCCCATGCTGCTGATCACATATATGGTATATATGTGTACAATGGAGGGGAGCCAGGAAGATGACATAGAAGTAGAGGGAATCAGGGAAAAACCCGTCAGCTGCACTGGACATTGACCAAAATGAACTAAGCAAGTTAATGGCAGGGATGGGAGGGAGAAAACAAGTGGGAAAAAGGGAACAGCTGATGTTATGCAAAACAAAAGAAATGTACATACCAACCAATGTGGAAGTAATAACTGTATCGCAAAGCTCATAGAACTCATAAATGTTATAGACTGTGATAGACAATTTGCTCCAGAAATGTTAGAATGTGTTTGTGACTTTAACTGAGCATCACTATCCCACAATACTGTGAAATTAGGGAAATTATGTAACCACTTAATTACAATAAAAAAGCACAAACTCTCCAGAAATCATTATAGATGTATACAACTAACTCTTGAATACATTTTGACGCCAAAGTCAGGCAATTCACTTGGAAGACTTCCATGGAATCTATGAAATGTTATAGTAAGCTATTATTGTTATTTGGATTGTGAAAATATTTTGTATGGAAACAAAGAATGCAATGGCATTTTTGAAATTTAAGAAACTTAACCAAACCATGATGACTTAGGAGAGCAATTTGTACAGCCTTCCAAAACTTCAAAGAGGTAGTGATACATACTTATCCTTTTGGCAATATCAAATAGTTTCTTCCAAGTTGATCTTCAGACATAATGGTTCAACAGAAGCAGATCGAACATGTCTTTGCTATCTCTATTCCCAGCAGCAAGATGCAAGGGGCCATTGGTATCTGCATCATGATGAAGTAAGAAGAAAGCCTCTCTAATATTATTCCACATATAAGCACTGCGCAGGGTTGTTCAGCCATCTACAGTTATTGCATGAATATCTGCCGCTTGAGTCACCAATTCACGGACAGTGTCTAAGTGTCCACTGTAGGCTTCCTGATGAATATGGGTATAATCATCGTCATCCCTAGTATTCACATGAGTGGCCTTTTTGGAAAGTAGTCTCTGCAGTGTAATAACCTGATTATTTTCAGCAGCCCAAAGAAGAAATTTGCATGGATCCTTCTCCATTTTTCTTGCAATTGATACCATTCCTCACTTTTTCATCATGTTCCTCGTCTTCATTAGAATTGCCTAACCTGAGACTTTGAGTGACGATGGGAATGAGGTGTCCATGTATTTCCCTAATAGATCAGGTTAGTTGAACTGTTCAGAAAAATCCGGTGAATTTTCTGCATCTGTGTTTTCACCATGATTTATTTTCCCTTTTTCCATTTTTACTATTCAAAATTATTCTAACTGGAGAGTAGGTAATTGATGGAGAGCAGAGGAAAGATTTTCCTCTGTATTCAAAGTTACAGATTGAAAATAAGGACCAGTGGTGTCTTCATGTGCAGCTTATTCTAGGAATGAGAAAAGATGAAATAATGCCTTCTATATAAATGATTTGGGAAATGGCAGAGCAGAAAGTAAAATTATGCAACCAAAAATATAAAAGCAAAATGAATTATGATAATTATAGAGCAATCCTATTAACTATGAGAAATATTAAAGAGAGAGGAAGAGACAGATGTGCAATGACCCAGATAGCCACAAATGCATGCCTCTGATCAATTTATAGAGAAAGAAGAATTTTATGGTTTAAAAAAGATGGAAATAGAATTTATGTATTTACTTGAATTGGGTAAATACATTTTTAGCAGCCTACATGAAGAGACGTAGGTTTAATCATATTGCAGACAAGAATCTAAATCCTTGATAATTCTAGGAACAGATATGAATGAAATCAGTTGAATCACACTTTTCATGTACAATGAAGGAATAGGTCCAGGCTAGGAAAGCAGCAAGAGAAGGCAGGCCGATTGTATCTGTGACAAAACTTTGTGGAAAATGGTATTGAGGATTACTTACTGTTGATCCACTTGCACTGGAAGCATGATTCTGAACAATTGTTTGCTGATTCTCAAATATTACTTTGATCATTATATTCTCCAAAAAGAAAAAGTGAGATTTAACTTATAGCAAAGGACTACTTATACGTTTTGATTTCTCATTAAACACCTTCAATCACCACATTATTTCTTTTTTCTTTTGTGTTTTCCCCTATGGTTTATTCCCTGCTGTATTTGATTTCAGTATCCTGTGTATTATATACACATTTATCTTAATTTGGCAAAGGTAGAGGAACAACAAAATGGCGAGACAAAGGACAAAGGGAAAACCAATGCAATAGCAATACTCACAAGAAAAGATGTAGGATATTCACATTACAACTTGTGAGGTGTATTGGGATGAAGTAAAAGTGTGAGAAAAATGAGGGAGGGCATAAAAAGTTCGACTTGTTAGATATTCACTACTCTACAATTACTGCAGCCCCTTCTATATATCACCTTGACAATAAAATTTAATTTAAAAATAAGCTACATAAAATATAATTTCACGGTATTTCTATAGTAAATGATATTCTATGTGTATTAATTTTTTTAAAAATGAACAATATTTGGCTTTTAATTTGAATTAATTTCCCCTGTCTTTGTCAGAGGATCATCAACTTGAATGCTATCAAACTGTAAAAATTTTCAGAATATACTTGCCATTATTTTTTTAAAAAGCATTATTTTAGTATTGTCTCATACTAAATAGAAAATAGTTCAATTCTCTGGAAACTCCTAATTTTTAAAACTGAATATGTGTTAAGAGGACAGAATGTATGTGTTCTACTAACAACTCATTTTCAAATTCTGAGCATGCCATACCAGAGACATTTAAAACAGTGCCTGTATGCATTTTATTTAATTCTGCAATAGATGCAGTTTCCAATGGGGCATTACATATTTAAAGGTCAACAGAGAAACTAGCCACATTCTGGTAGAAGATAAAACTATGAAGTATCTATAATAATTAATTCCTGTAGAGTAAACATTTGTTTATCATAGTAAGCTATTTTTTCAATGACAATCAATCTGAACATTTTATGCAGTAAAGTCATTCTAACCCAACAGTTTCCACCTTGTAAGGTGCACCTTAAAATTCCCTAAATTCACAGCATGACTAGCTTATCAGTATTGTGAAAAAATTCTACACTTCTGCTAATGTTATGCCCTTTCTATTGTTGAAAGAACACTGCATTAAACTTTGCTGCATCATTTTCCCTCAAGTGGTGATCTTAAGATCAGAAAACTTGAAAATATTATTTATAGATATATTTTCGTCTACCATAGATATTCAGGAGGCAAAGATCTGTATATTATGGTTCAAAGCCCACCCAGGCAGGAAGGTTCCTTAGATTCTTATCTCCAATAAACTGCTCAGGAAAAGCCAGACACAAGTAGCACTGAGGTTCAAGTGGTAGAGCAGTATACTTGAGCAAAAAACAGGCTCAGGAAAAGTGCCCAGGCCCAGACGTGAAGCCCTAGGACACACAAAACAACAAAAACAAAATGAAAACAAACCCCAAACCTAGTATTTTTCTCATTGTATACAGAGGTATACAATTAAGGAAATTTCTTCCTTTGTTATGTACAGGTAGAAGAAAAAAGATTTCAAACAATATCTCTCTTCATACCATGTTACACCGAAGTCTCAAATATTGTTCTTTTACTAAATTTATAAATTAATAGCATCCATTTATTGTCAACTCTTTCTAGATTATTCACATTATCATGTTATATATGAACTTTTGGAATTATCTATTAACTAAGTCCTAATTACAACTCTCTTGAAAGAATATTCTAGACAAATAGAATGCCAGAATCATTTGTGAATTTGTAAATTAAAACTTCTAATTAAAAAGTATTTTATAGTATCCTATAGAATATGAAATTACAAGAAATAGATATTTATTTTAAATCTAAATTCTAATTTAGTAGGGTCTACAAAATCCTACATTAGATAATTTTGCTGTTTCTCCAGGCTTAAGCTTTTGTAATCCTTCATTATTTCTTTGGAATCCAACATAATGATGCTAAATTTTTCAAATTTTTGGTTCGGAATCATGAACTATTTTGCATCTAGAAGTATTTTGTAATGAAGAGAGGATTCAAAACATGACTGAGGATGATATATGAGTTGCATTTCAACAGGAAACTTGACTTCTCAAAAAGTAATGACAAAATTAGCCCAAACTTCCAACTGTGAATTCCTTTCTTGTCCTTTCGTTTGTTTTACTGAGGCAAAATTATACTACCTAGTCCAGGGAAGATATTACTATTTTATCCACTCTCTAATCTCCTGTATTAGAGTGCTAAAATTCCAGACTTGTATCGCATTGCCCTGCCATAGTTTGTTGGTTTATTTAATCGAGAAACATACTAGTAATTCTGAACTTCTCCGATGATCTTATCCACTAGACTGACTGCTCAAACTGTTTCTGTACAATTTTCAAAGATGTTCTAACATTTGACACAGGATATGAACATTTTCAGATGCACCTGCAGGGGTCTCTGATTCATTCTTCCATGGATCCGATCCCTTTAATAATTATTACTTGGCTCTTTTACTATCTCTGGTCACTAACTATGTAATAGTCTCAAGCTTTTGGGGGGAAAGTTCACGTGACGACTTTCTAATATTAAAAATTATCAATTGATTCTAGTCTTACACAGGACATATTATCTATTATTTTCTAACTTTTCTACACATTGTGAGAGTTGTTTCATACGTGTGTTTGCACATATAAGTGCTTCTGTGCGTGTGTAAATGTTTGTATGTATGTATGCAGAAACCTCAGGCTATTATTCAGCACTGTTGCTCATAACTAGTATCCCATCACTTGAGCCATTCATCCAATGCAGTTTTTGGCTGGTTAATTATAGGCAGTGTTGCAAAGACTGTTCTGCCGAAGCTGGATGCAAACTTAACTTTCCAGACTCTTTTACATTCTTAGTTTTTATTTTTTCAGGAGTATGGTTTTAAACTACAAACATTTTTGTGAATGTAAAGTCTGACTTGTAGCCTAGATTTTTAACTCAAGATTTCATACAAAGATAGATGAACATACACATTACATATCCTGAGTGTGTACTGCTAGAAATGTGATCTTAAGCCTGGTACTGGTGGCTCAAACCTATAACCCTAGTTACTCAGGAGGTTGAGATCTGAGGATTGCAGTTCAGATCAAGCACCAGTATGAAAGTTTTCTGAGGCACTTATCTCCAATTAACCACCAGAAAACTTGAATTGGCACTGTGGCTCAAATGGTAGAGCTCTAGCCTTGAGCTGAAGAGGGGAGAGACATCGCCCAGTCCCAGAGTTCAAGACCCACAACCATCAAAAAAAAAAACTAAAAAAGAAAAAGAAATGTGATCTTATCCACCAGTTCATTGCTACTATATTTCCTGCTCTCTCAATATGGCCTTTTTTTCCAGTTAAGTCCATGCTCTTATATCTGACTTGTTTTGGAACCAGAATTGCTCTTCTGTTCTACTTTTTACAAATTTGCATGATTAGCTACCATGATTTAGACCTAGTAGAAAACAAGAGTGGCCTCATCGTCCATGTTACACTTAGTAGTAATGCTTTCCCTATATCACTCCCATAGATCTACATACTGGCCTTGGATTTTATTGTTTCAAAGTTATCTTATTGAAAGAGTCTTCTATAGTGTATTGAACCATTATACTTAAGCACAAAACTTCTTTTTCTCTTATTATTCCTATTGTTTTTCCTACTTCTAACTTATGTACACTTGGGAAATAATGCACAAAACAAACACTCACAAAAAAGGTTTCTGAGAACATTCTTCCCACATAAAATTGGTCTTAATTACAGAGCACTTAAGAAATTTGAACTAAAGTAGTCCAGGATGTTTTTTTCATGTTTTTTATTGTAAAAATGGTTTAAAGAAGGGTTAGAGTTACATAAGAAATTTAATGAGTACATTATCTATCAAGCATTGTTACCTCCTCTTTTGTTTTTCTCCTACAATCCTGTTCCTCCCCACAATCCCAACTCCCTTCTCCCCTCCTCAAGTTGTAAAGCTAATTTTCTACATAGTGCCTTGTACAACTCATTGATACAATAGGTCATACTGTATACTTGTTTAAGCATTTTGTTATTTCCCTTCCCCTCCCCACATTAGAAAAATGTATATGCAAGATGCAGGTCGCTGACAATAAATATAATGAAAACAGGGGTTATACCATGGAGGAAGAAAATAGAAGAGAAACAAAAATTCACATACTACATGTTAGATACTTTTAAAAAATAGCACGAACGAAAAAGCAAGTTGTGTCCCTATCTTGGGTTCCATTTCACTTAACATCATCTTATATGGCCATATGTACATGAATAAGGTTTCATAAGCCATGCAAATTCAATATTTTCTCGTTATAAAGTTATCTCTGAAACACATTTTACCTCATGTTCAAAGATATACTTGTGCTATTTCAATGAAGCCAGAAAATATTCATTTTACCTGGAGCAGCACCATAGATTGTTACTGGAAGTAAGTGGAAGGAACTGTTATTGCAAGTGAAAACTGATCCCAAGAGAGGAGTTGAACATAGGAAAATGACAAAGATCATGGTAATTTGTGCTGTCATTTTTACGGTACAAGAAAAGAATCCAAGGCCTGAAGGGAACTCTGTTCCTGACTTTTTCAAGTGTGTCCTTTACTTATATAAACCTTGTCTGTAAACTTCTAGTTAAGAGTATAACAAAAGGAAACAATATGCCATTTTAAGGCCAGCATAGAATAAAAGGAAATAAATTTGTTTTAAAAGTGTTCTCCTGCAAAGAAACAAAGTTATGAGAGTTTTAAAGAGACTTATGGACAGATATTTCACTCCTGAGATGATTCTCTTGTTGCAGAAGTCAGTTACCCAATTCTTTAGTCTGGTCCCAAGTTCTCCATAGCAATAAGGATTCCACAAAGCAGGATCCAGTGAGTACGATCAGCGAAAGGAGCCTCTTCTCAAACCAGTGCTTTAAGGATGGCCTCAAAGAAACATGTGTTTTTTTATTTCTTTGTTTGTTTGTTTAGTTTGTGCTGGTTTTGGGGCTTGAACCCAGAGGATGGATCCTGTCCCAGTACAGTTGTCTTTCGTGCCCAACTTCCCCCAAACCTAGTACTCTATTGCTTGAGCCTAAACTCCACTTCTGGCTTTTTTAGTGTTTAATCACAGATAAGAGTTAGACAGACTCTCCTGCCTAGGTTGTCTGAACTGAGATAGTAATAAATTCAAGTGACTTCAACTGTATGGACTTCTCCTTTGAACCAAGAAATATTAGATGAAGTTTATTATAAAGCTAATATTTGACAATTTTTAAAAGAAGAGAATATGCCCAGCTAAGAAACCATAAAAGAAGGTGCACTGAATCATTTTGGAATTATTTTTTCTACTTAGGAAGATTACTATTGCCTTTGTCATTCCTTTTGGGGAAACTTAAAGTCATATTTGCACTTTTTTGTTGGTCTTGGGTCTTTAACTCTGATACTGGGCCCTGTCCCTCAGTTCTTCAGTTCAAGTTGAGCACTCTGTCACTTTTGGTACAGCACCACTTCTGGGTTTTATGTGGTTAATTAAAGATAAGTGTCTCATGGACTTTCCTGACCAGGCTGGTTTTGAACCACAATCTTGTGGTCTCAACTTTCTGAGTAGCTAGGATTACAGGTGTGAGCCACCAGCATCCGTCTTATATTTGCAATTATGTGCACTTATTGACACTATGTAGACAAAGAATGGAAATTTGAATCAAATGATGACATTGCAACTTTTCAGAAAAATCGAGGTAGCAATAAATTTATCCTCCTTTTCCATGTTGTTACATTAATGATTCATGTGTTAAGGGACTCTTACATTAGCATCCTCTGCTGTCTGGATTTGTCGACTTAATATCAGAAATTGTTCATAGAGAAATATAAAAGACTGTGATTTTTAGAAAGCAAAGTAGTTCAGGTATGAAAGTACAGCATAGAAGGATATACAACTTATCACACAGAGATTAAGAATTAGAGTAATTACTACAATGCTAAAGGCAATGAGGAATAAGCCTTGTTGATGACTAGTTCTTTAATAACCAAAAATGGTTCCCTAGAACATTTTGTGGTATAACATAGTTATTATCATTTATTCCTTCCATCTGGAGTTATTCCTTCTCTTCTGTAAAAACTATTAATTAGCCTCTGCCTTTTTGGTGCCATGACTTACCAAAAAGATTTCCAAATCTCACTTATACTACACTTCTGATTGTGATTAGCAGTGACCACTCAAAAGCCTGGAATCTTTGAATTTCCAGAATTAATCTTCACCTGACATCTAAGCACATTCCTGGCATTAATTGCCGTGAATTAATGATTAAAAGTTTTTTTTTTCAAAATAGTATACTAATATAGGTAAAGTACAGGTATCAGTATGGAAGGAGCAATTATATATTCCAAGTATGAATTGTTTATTTTGCATTTACTAACTAAATGTTTGTTGTTATTGTTGTTGGTTAAGTCAATTAGACAAATACCACATCAAGTCTCAATTTACTTAAAGGCACCAACATTTTAGTGTTCATGAATATCACTCATCTTTAGAAAATGACTAGTCACAACAAAGTTTATATTTCAAATTTAAAAAATAAAAATTACACCCAGATTTGATGTGAATATTCTGTTTCCAGGAATACATTTATTCAGCAAACAGGGAAACAAAAAATAAGGGCTTGTCATATAGAAAGAAAGATGTAAAAGCATACTGTCTTTCCTTAAGATGATACATACATGCAAATTGTGTCATTTATTCAAAGATCCTATAAAAATTCATGAGCGGATTTGTCATCAGAAGTGATAGGTAAGCAAAGTAACTGGAAAACTGTATTTGTAAATAGTGCTTTCAATATATGATGACCTTTTCAATAAATAAGCCTATAGATGATGATTTTGTATCTGTAACACACATCCAGTATTCAACATTTTAGACATACTCCCATTCTCTTACCTCAGTTCTTGATTAATATTCTTCTACTTTCATGATGTCAATTGCTGCTAAAGTAACTAGGTGGTTTTTCTCTTTGTTTCTATATCCAATAAATTTTAGTATTTTGCAACGATGTATAAACTCATGGAGTTTTGACTTGGATGTGAAGTTTGAGGATACTCTATTCAGGGTATTAATTGGCCTGAAGCAGCCAGGAACCTATTGTGAATACACAGACACACAGTATACTAAGAATTAGGGAGTTGATCTCGGGGAAAGATAAAGGTCCAAGCAAGATCTTGAAGCTGAGATAAAGCAATGCAGCAAACATCAATCAACTATCATTACAAGGGAATGGAACTTATCTCTGATGTGTCTGGGTGGCAGCTGTGTGTGTGTGTGTGTGTGTGTGTGTGTGTGTGTGTGCATGTTTGTGTGTGTGTTTGTGTGTGTGTGTGTGTGTGTGTGTGTGTGTGTGTGTGTGTAGAGAATTTTAGTGTGGCTTCTATGTTTACAGTCCATAGAGCATTACTTGTTAAGGAGAAGCTGCCCTTACCAGAGCTCTGATACCACTGTCATCACTTTTTACTGCAAAAAACACTTGCTTAATCTCTAATTAAAAAGGGAAAAATAAACTAACATCTTACATGATTGTTTTGAAAATTGATTGGCAAATTGAAGGCCAAAGGGAGAAATTGGAGATTAATATAATCCTTTTCCTCTCTTCTAATTATTAAACTGCAATAGCTGTGATTTTCAGGAATTTCCTATAATATACTTACTGCTGAATTACTAGTATGTTTAATAATATGAAACATATGATAGAGAAATAGATCAGGCAGCAAGCACAAAGAACCAGTGATAAGATCGACCTTTTGAGCAGGGTTGCCACATCTTTTAGGAATGCAATTCCTTCATATGCATTTCAAATTTTATGGCTTTCCCTGTGTGATTAAAAGGCAAGAAAGTACTGTAGAAACAAAAATTCCTGTTCAGCCAAGTAGAAAGTTAGCATTAGGGAAATGGAAAGTTTAGGGTCAAACTGAAAGTAAATCTTCGAATAACAAGCCTAGTTAGAATTAGGATGAATGTGAAGTAAGAAACTAATAATTATTAAGATTAGGGGATGGTTAGTGTGAGGGTTAGCCTCAATATTCCAGTTAGGGTTAGGGTTACAAAAATGGCAAGATAATGAGAAAAACTACAAACTATTTGAGAGATGAGTTGAATCAAAGTTAGGATGAATAAAAACTAATGTATTTGTATGGCTTTTAGAATCCAGAGGCTATTATTTCTAGGGCTAGTATTGCTTGTCTAGTTCAGGTTAGACTTAGGCTTAGGGAAGGGTAAGCTTTAAGGTAAAACTGAGTTTTCTGCTAACACTTTCAAGTAAAATAAGTTTGAAACTTAACAAAAACTCCAGAGTTTTCCTAAGTTTCCTATTCAGGGTTCAATAGGGTTAAATTTAATGTTAGGTTTCTAGTAAGGTTTAGATATATAGTTAGGGTTAGGAACTAGAGTAGATTTTAAGTAAACCTGCAACTTCTTTTTGGAGACAGAGGAGTTCAGAAAAAGTTAAGATCAGTGGAAACTATGTTAGTTTTCATGATATGAAGATTCGAGCTTAATGATTCATAATAGGGAACGATTTCAGAGTCCAAGTTAGGGAATCTGTAGGATTTGTAGCAAAGTGCAAATAAATCATTTCAAAGACAATGAGAATCTGTTAGGATATATTTTCCATTAATTTTAGGATTGGGTTACTATTATCATCAAGGTTGCTCTTAGGATTCTGTCCAAGATTTGAGTTAGGATTAGGGAAATGGAAGATTGAGAACTTGAGTGACTGACTTCCTTGTGTATGTATATGCTCAATTCTAAGGCTTGAACACAAGGATTGGGTTCTGCCCCTGAGCTTTTTGTAGTCTATCATTTTACCACTTGAGCCATGAGTCCACTCCAGCTTTCTTTGGCAGTGAATTGGAGATGAGCGTCTCACAGGCGTTCCTATCTAAGCTGACATTGAACTGAGATCCCCAGATCTCTGCTTTCTGATTAAAGGTAGGATTAAAGATACCAGAGCCCAGGAAAGTGCCTGAATTTTACTGATTGTTTGTACTTTTGTTCGAGATTGAGACTTGAATTCAATATCTGACAGCTTTGCTCACTAAGTAGCACTCTGCCACTTGAGCCATATCTCCAAAAATGATTATTTTAAATAGCTGAAAATCATTAAATTTTCTTCAGTGATATGTATCATTAGTGTTGTTTTAAAACTTATCCTAACAAAAAAGACTTATAGACCCGGGAGTTGATCTGAGCAAATTCTCCTTCTTTGCTTCTAATTGCATAACAGTTTAGGGACATGATTTTTTAATTGTTATTTTAAGTAGCATAGGAATTATCATTAAACAGATCATTTTATGCGTACAATATACCTAGATCAATGCCAACCCTTTCAATATTCTCATCCACCCCTCATCTATGCACTTCTTCCTTCACTCTTCTTAATATTGTAGGATATTTATGGATTCCTCTCTGCATTTTCCCCCTTTTCTCCTGTTCATTCTTCTACCTTTTAAACCTTCATGCCTCTTTTGACTACCCACTACCATATGATCCAACAACTCTACTCCTGGTCATTTACCGGAAAGATTACAAACCAGGATATAGTAAAGGTTTCAGCCCAACCATTCTTATTGAATCTGCCCAGATAACCCTCAAGAGAAAAATTAATCAAAAAATGTAATACACACACACACACACACACACACACAAACACACACACACAAACACACACACACACACACACATACAAGAAATTCTACTTAACCATCAGAAAGAATATTTTTAACATTTGTATCTCTCATTTCTCAATTCATCTGCCTGGTATCCCACTGTCGTCGTATGGTCCCTGTACTGCAGTCACAGAAATATGCAAACTGATGTAAAAGATTTTTAGGGTTATGGGCTAGCCATAATTTCCTGAATATGAGTTCTCTGCTCATTCTCTTTGTTTATTCATGCATTTGAGTAGTGATTATACAGATTCATTTGTACCATTGGCTACACAGAAAAGAGATGAACCATTTGTATGTATATATATACATACATATATACATACATACATGGATATACATACTTACATGGACATATGCACACATATGGATATATATTAAATACTTGAGTACATTTTATGTTTTCAAGAATTATAGAGCTAACAAAAATCACATGCATTTTCTTTTTCATTTTTTTCAAAACCTAAATAACTTTGTCTCTTTTGAATAGCTAATTTTAAAGAGAATGTCACCATCTCGGATCTGTCAGTCGCCTTGAAATTAGATGTTCAAATAGGATAAAGTTATTTAGGCTTTTTGGTGGAAAGGTTCTATTCAGGGATTTTCTGCTTGCTAGACAGGACTCTGGTTGTATAGCATCAAGAAGCTCAACTACTTTTACCATACTTCTAGTCCATTTAATTACTTGAGGTCTTGAACTTTTTGTCTGGGTCTGATCTTAGATTGACTGAGACTTTGCTACCTATCCCTCCCACATAATTAGCTAGGATTACAGATGTGAACCACTATGGAAAGCTCATTTGTTGAGATGGCTGTCTTGGCATTTTTTTCTCTGGCCTGGCCTCAGACCATGATCCTTGTCATCTCTGCTTCCCAATCAGCAGTTATTATACATGTGGGCTACTATATTTGGTGTACATGACACCTTCTGTTTTATAAAAGGGGTTTTTACTGTAAAATATAGTATAGAGGGGTTATAGTTACATGAGCAAGGTAATGAATAAATTTTCTATCAAGCATTGTTACCTCCTCCTTTGTTTTCCCCTACCCTTTCTTCCCTCCCACCTCCACAACTACACTCCCCCTCTCCTCCCTTCCCTGCTTCCCCGCCCATATTGTAAAGTTCCTTTTTCAACATAGTGTCTTGTGCATCTCATTGTTACAACGGGTCAGCCTGCCCTATTTAAACGTTTTGTTTTTTCCCTTCCCCTCCCCAAGCTAGAGAAGGATGTATACAAGATGCAGGGCACCAACATTAAATACAGTTTAAACAGGGGTTAAACCATGGGGGTAGGAACATAAAAAGAAAAAAAACCATGGTAGACTATAAACTCTATCTTGGGGTTTATTTCGCTTAACATCATCTTATCTGGTTGTATGTACATAGCTTTTGAACTTGTATGCTTGTCTGAGACATATAATAGTTATTGCACGTAAGGGAAACCATAGGACCTATGTTTCTTTGGGTTTGGCTTACTTCACTTGATATAATTTTTCCAAGACTCCAGTTAGAGCTCCCCTATGATCCAGCAATCCCATTTTTGGCATTTGCCCAAATGTTCAAAAAGAAGACCATATTAATCTAACAGCACAACTATGTTTATTGCAACATTATTTACCATAGCTACGATATGGAACCAACCCAGATGCCCCTCAGTAGATGAATGGATCAAGAAAATGTGATACACACACACACACACACACACACACACACACACACACACACACACACACACACACACACCATGGAATTCTATGCCTCCATCAGAGAGAATGAGATCGCCCAATTTGCTAGGAAATGGAAAGACGCGGAAACAATTTTATTAAGTGAAATAAACGAGGCTCAAATAACCATTGGTCCCATGGTTAACCTCACTTGCAGTAAGTAGTACATGGTACCATATAACATTATAAGAGAATGTTATGTGAAATGAACCCCAAGATAGGGACACAAATCTTTTTTTTTTATTCCATGAGATTCTTATCTCTATATTATCCCCCAAATAAAATTCGAAGCAGAGCTGTGGTTCAAATACAGAGCACCATGCTTGAGGGGAAAAAGCTTAAGTGAGAAGGTAAGGTATTGAGTTTAAAGCATAATATCAGCACTAAAAAAAGTGATTTGTTTTCCTTGAGGTTTTTATATTGCTCAGAATATAATCAACGTTGTATTTATGTTCAGCATTACTATTAAAATCGTTATACTTATTGATATTATTATTTATTTTCTTAAGTTTTACTTACACATTAATATCCAATAATGATAAGAGATGATTACTGTTTCACAAGTTTTTATGGCAGTTGATGAGAGGTGCATACAAGGAATTTAGACTGACAATAGATGTTTGAAAGCTCTTCACATAAATAAATGATGGCTGAAGAAGCTGTGGACATTGATGAAATAAAATAAAGAAACCAGCAAGGAAAGAAAAGGTATGATTCTGGAAAGCACACAATTTTGGAAGAAAAAAAAACACAAGGAAAACATGTAGCTTTTGGTAAGATCTTTGTAACCCACTTACACATTTGATTCCTTATTTCTAGTGGAAGGCATTTCAGTTAGCCTTGTTTTACAAAGTTAAACATGATTGAATTTAATATTAACTGGCCTCTGTCTCAGGTAAGCAATAAGCCAGGTGCCAGGGGCTCATGTCTATAATTCTAGCTACTCAGAGGGCTCAGATCTCTAGATCTAGTTCAAAGCCAGGTTGGAGAGGAAAGTTGGTGAGACATTTCTGTTCAACTAACCACGAGAAAACTGGAAGAGGCACTGTGGCTCAAAGTGGCAACCCAATCGTGAGTAGAAAATCTCAGAGACAGAACCCACATCCTGAATTCAAGCTCTCTGAAATTATTTTTAAAATACTTGTTATCAGGATTTCTTTAACTTGTCTAGAAGAATGTTTTAAACTTAGGGTTTTTTATTTCATGTTGTCAGCATTGATTTTTAAGATGTGCAGAGAAAAATTATTTATAGTCAGAAATGTTTTGTATTGCTTTGTATTACACATTGCCTCTACACACAGAGATCAGCTGGAAAGCAGATGGCCAAATCCTGGCTGTTGGCAATGAAGATGGATATGTATTTCTTGTAGCAAAGAAAACCTTATGAATTGGTAGCCTTTATATATAACACCTTAATAGTAACAACAACATTATTATTATTACTATTATTATTTTTTGTCAGTTGTGGGGCTTGAACTCTAGGTCTGGGCATTGTCCCTCAACTCTTCAGCTCAAGACTAGCACTCTACGACTTGAGCAACAGTGCCACTTCACATTTTCTGAACTTTTAGTTGGATATAAAGATCTCACAGACTTTTCTGCCCTGGATGGATTTGAACAGTTCTCAGTCTCCTTAGTCTCTAGGCCCAGCAATAAAATTATTTTGAAAAAGAAAAACCCCACGATTGTATACTTAAAAAAATCACAATCTGGCAAGTGTATCTATAACATTGTTGTATCAAGTAACCATAGGCAGCACTCATTTTTACATCTCACTGTGTACTTTCCAATGCCAGATAATATTTCATTAATTTATTTTAATTTTTCCTAACAAAGTTCACTATGAATTCCCAACAGCACAATTTTCTAGAGAGTATAAAAATTTTTCAACATATTTATTTCAACGAACAGCAATTTGCACTTGTTTTTTTTTTTAATTTTGCCAGAGCTGGGGCTTGAAATCAGGGTCTGTGCACTCTCCCTGAACTTCTTTTGCTCAAGACTAGCACACTATCAATTGAGTCACAGCACCACTTCCAGTTTTTCTGCTTACGTCATACTTAGGAATCAAATCAAGTGCTTCTTGCATGTAAGGCCAGCACTCTACCAGTAAACACATTCCCAGTCATTGGGTCTTTTGTTGTTGTTTTTGTTTTAAGATAGCATTTACCTATATGTCCGTCTGAAGGCTTAAAACTTAGGCTGGCCTACAAACATTGACTGCCATATTCAGCTCATGATTCTTTGTGAGTGAATACTCTTTTCAGATATAGGAAGAGTTATTCTGTCTTTCTTTGACTAGATGGATTTTGCATTCAGCAATTTTAATCACATTTCTTGTCCTGGTATTTTTCCCCTTCTAGATCAATAGAAATATTTCAGGTTCTGAACTTGTAGCTGATCCCTACCATCCAACAACATTACATTCTTGTGAATAGCACAAGAATGGCCTCATGAGCATAGCAGCCAGCTGAAGTTCAGCTATCTGATGGCCTTGGGCTCCAACAATGTAATCATTTCTGTGCACAGACTGAAAACTGTCATAGGTAATTTTGATTTATTCCATTCTGTTCTCAGCTGCTTGCCATCCTCAGCTTTGTATGTTTTAAATTCTGTTAAATTTTAATTACTATTTCCAGCCATTCTCAAAAGTAACATATATGTCTTACTTTAAAACTCATTAAAACATGAAAAAATGTTAACATAGTTGCTTTCCACCAGTGGCTCATATTTTAAAACCTAGCTATTTTAGAGGTCAAAAACTGAGGATTCGGGTTTAAAGCAGCCCATGCAGTAAATCCGAGATATTTCTCCAATTAAGAAAACAAAATTCACTTGGAGTTGATACTGGTGCAGGGTGATATATAAGGATCTAGCTTTAGTTTTCTACAAGTAGTTAACCAATGTTGCCAGCACCATTTACTGAAGAGGCTGTCTTTCTTCCATTCTATTATTTAGCTCCCTTATCGAAGATTAGATGGCTATAGGTCTGTAGGTTCATTTCTGGGTTTTCAATTCTATTCCATTGGTCCTGAGGTCTGTTCTTTTGCCAGTATGAAGCTGTTTTGATTACTATGGCTTTATAGTAGAGTTTGAAATTTGGTATTGATATTCCTCCAGCAGTGTTCTTTCCATTGAGGAGCGTTTTTGCTACTTGGGGTCTTTTATTGTTCCATATGAATTTTTGGATTGCCTCTTCTATTTCCTTGAAGAATGAGGTTGGAATTTCGATGGGTATCGCTTTGAATTTGTAAGTAGCCTTGGGAAGTATTGCCATTTTCACGATGTTAATCTTTCCAATCCAGGAGCATGGGAGTTTTTGCCATTTTCTAAGTTCTGTTTTGATTTCCTTTTTCAAGTTTTTAAAGTTTTCATCATAGAGGTCCTTCACTTCTTTGGTTAAGTTAATTCCTAGGTATTTTATTTTTTGTGGGGCTATTACAAATGGAGTTGCTTTCCTAATTTCAGCCACACTTTTCTCATTGTTGGCATACAGAAAAGCCATTGACTTTGGGGGAATAATTTTATACCCTGCTACTTTGCCAAAGTTTTGAATCAGCTTGCGTAATTTGGGAGTGGAGTCTATGGGATTCTTTAAACACATGTCAAAGCTTACACTCTGAAAACATTAGAGGATGGAATAGGAGAAACCCTAGTTTTCCTTGGCTAAGGCTGAAATTTTCGGTATAGAGACCCAGAAACACAAAAAAATCAAGGAAAGTTTGGACAAATGGGATTGCATGAAGTTGCAGAGCTTCTTTATGGCAAAGGACATGGCTAGCAAGATCAACAGAAAGCGTAAGGATTGGGAGAATATCTTCACTAGCCATACAACAGACAAGGGTCTCATATCTAAAATATAATTGGAACTCAAAAAATTAAATCCCCCAACAACAAATCCTCAAAGAAACAACTGCCCAATAAATAAGTGGCCTAAAGACTTAAAGAGAAACTTCTCTGAAGAAGAAAGAAGGGTGGCAAATAACACATGAAGAAATGCTCAGCCTCCCTAGAGGTTGCATAAAAGAAATGCAAATCAAGCCACCATTGAGATACCACCTCACCCCAGTTAGAATGGTAAAAATCAAGAACTCTAATAACAACAGACGCTGGAGGGGATGTGGAAAGAAGGGAACCTTACTTCATTGTTGGTGGGAATGTAAACTTGTTCAACCACTTTGGAAAGCAGTATGGAGGTTCCTCAAAAGACTTCACATATTGCTCCCCTATGACCCAGCACTCCCACTTTTGGGCATTTACCCAAATGTTTACAAACAAGACCACACTAACGCTACCAGCACAACTATGTTTATTGCAGCAGTATTTACCATAGCTAAGATATGGAACCAACCCAGATGCCCCTCAGTAGATGAATGGAACAAGAATATGTGGTCTATATACACAATGGAATTCTATGCCTCCATCAGAAAGAATGACATTTCCCCATTTGTTAGGAAATGGAAAGGCTTGGAAAAAATTATATTAAGTGAAGTAAGCCAAGCCCAAAGAAACAGAGGTCCCATGGTTTCCCTTATTTCCAATATCTATTATATGTATGAGTCAAGTAGAAAAGGTCAGATAATGTGATGTTAGGAAAATGAACCTTAAGATATGTACTTAAATGTGTTTTTTTCTTTCATGCATTTGTTTCTAATGCATTTTTATGATTATTTCTTTGTTGTTTTTTATGTCCCTCCCCCATAGTATAACCCCTACTTTCACTGTATTTGATGTCGGTATATCTTGTGGAGGGGAAGGGATAAAACAAGTCGTTTAAATAAGGATACAGGTGGACCCCTTGCAACAATGGGAAATACAAGTTTTCATGTAGAAAACGAACTTTACAACTTCGGTGGGGTGTTTAGGATTGGGTGGGAGGGTAGGGGGAGGCTGGGAAGGGATGTGAATGGTAAACAAATAGGAGGCTGCAATGCTTGATAAGAAATGTGCTTATTATCTTGCCCATGTAATTGTAACCCCTCTGTACTGTATGTTCACAATAAAAAAATAAAAAAGTAATGTAAAAAAAAAAAAAGAAACCAAAATCCAGACGTGGAGATGTGCCTCACGTTGTATAGTGTCACCTTTGAGCAAAAAGACCAAGCAAGAATAATAGGTCTAATTCTATCTCCATTATTTACTCAAGGAAAACACACAGACTCAGACACAGACACAGACACAGACACACGCACACACACACACACACACACACACACACACACAATCTATGTTTTCCTAGACTCCCCCTCCTGAGCAGTATACAATGCCATTAACTTAATGTATGCTTTCTCCAAATTATTATGGTAGGGATTTAACTACATTTGTATTTATGATAATGTTTGTTTTGTACTTTTTGATTTACAATTTTGTGTACTTATGTGTGAGAACAGTGTTTTGTGAAGACTAAATAGAAATGAATGTGTCAGTAAATAAGTAGGTGACAGGTAGACTGAAAGATGCAGATTGAAGCACTTGAAATTTTATTTCTCTAAGTTTAAATATATATGCATATGTATGTATTTAAAATTTCTGCCAAGATTTTATTTCTATTAACAATGGTCTATTTGTTACATTATATAAATTTAACATATTGTATGTTTCATCGTAGATTAATATTTATAGAATTTCTATCCTTTGGAGACCAGGTTTTGCAGTGTAGACCAGGCTTTCCTCATCTGCTTATTCTCCTGTGTCAGGTTCCTAATTATTGGCTGGTATTACCATATGGTAAGATAGTACCATGCCCAGTTATATTATTTACATTTTGTGCAGTATAATATTACTGTGAGCAGCTTTAAGCCAAATATCTTCATGAGCATGAATGAATTTCTTGCAAATATGCTATAAATAGAGTTGCTGAGTGAAGCCAATTATAGTAGGCATGCCTGTACTCCCAGTACCCAGGAGGATTGTAAGTTTAGGAGCAGCCTGTGCTACACAGGAAGTCCCTTTTAAAACAAAAAAATCAGGTGAGCTTGGAAGAGGGAATATATTGTTAAGCGGGGGGTAGAAACACACAAAATTTAGTGTGTGTGTGTGTGTGTGTGTGTGTGTGTGTGTGTGTGTGCTTGTGCTGGTCCTAGGGCTTGAACTCAGGGCCTGGGCAATGTTTCTGAGGCTTATGCTCCAGTCTAGCACTCTACCACTTGAACCAACCTCCACCTCAAGCTTTTTTAGAGATCATTGGAGATGAGTCTGATCCAGTTTCCTGTCCAGACTTAAAACCTTGATCCTCTTTTCTCATCCTCTTTTGTAAGTATGATTACAGGCATGTTGTATTACTGTTAAGTAACAGTAAACATCATGCCAGTTTATACTCCTTCCAGCAGTGTTTGAGTGTTGCACACACATCTAAGATAAAACCCACTCCATGTTTGATGACAACCAGGTCTCATAATCCCATAAGATATGTATTGTTATGCTCACTTTACCTGTAAAGAATTTGAGATCCAGAGAGTTTCATTAATTTTGAGTCCCCATCTAGTATACAGTGGAGAATGTATTCAATCCCAACTAGTTCTGTTTATTTCAGAAAACATGGAGTCATCATGTGGTCTAGTAAACACGTGTTCTATTGAGTATTGCTCTTTGCAAGTATAGTTCTGTGCCTGACAGGTTATCTTTCTCTTTCTTTAGCTGCACCCACTTTCATAAGCTCTGGAAAGCACAAGTGATGAGAAGAGCCATTTTTGAAGGAGAAATTTATAAGGGGTTTGACCTTGGTATCACATACATATTAGTATGACCTCCCATTTGAGTTATGACTCCAGCACTAAATTTCTGTTTTGTCTTTTGTATTATTATTATAAATGTGAATTACACAGAGGTTGCAGTCATATAAGTCAGGTATGGATATATTTCTTTTTGAAAGGTCAGTCCTTCCCTTGCTCTATCAATTTTTCTCACTAGTTTGGTTTTTTTAACTTCCTTCTTCTTCTTCATCTTCTTCTTCTATTATCATTATTATTATTATTATTATTATTATTATGCTGTAAAGGGTTTAGTTACAATCTTGTGGTAATGATTATTTTTTTTGTTTTAGTCCGTAATGAAGCTTTAATCCAGGGCCTGGACTCTCTCTCTGACCTCTTTTGCTGAATAATGGCACTCAAATTGAGCCATAGCTCTAATTCACTGAATGCATTTCTTTTGGACAATGTTAACCTTTCACTTTATCTTTTTCCGTTTTCCCGTCCTTCCCAAAAAACAAATTACATAGGTCATTTTCAACATAGTACCAATTGAATACCAGTGTTACACATATTCATTCCTTGTCCCTCCATTTCTATGACCCCTTTAACTTCTGAAAGAGAGATAAATGTAAAAAAAATGACAAAAATGAAAGAAAATAAATATCTTGTTTCTTTTTCCTGGTCACTGGTTATTTTTGAGGGAGAGAGAGAGTATGTGTGTGTGTGTGTGTGTGTGTGTGTGTGTGTGTGTGTGTGTGTGTGTGTGTGTGTGTGTGTGTGAATACTGGGGCTTGAATTCAGGGAGCTGACCTTTAGCTTTTGTAATCAAGAGTAAGAGTCTACTACTTGAACCAAACTTCCATGTCTTGATTTTAAATGGTTAATCAGAGATCAAAGTTTCACTGGTTTTTCCTAACTAGTCTAACTTCAATTCACTTTCCTCAGATCTCAGATTTCTAAATAGCTAGAGTTACAGGTGTGAGCCACCGGTGGTGATTGGCCTACCTTCTTTTTGTTATGTAGTTGAAATGTAAAAGATAGTTGCAACCATAATAAAAAAGGAAATCAATTTAACTTTCCCAGCTTCATTAAATTTTAATATTTTGTCACATTTGATACATACAGAAAAACATTTTTTGTAAATGCTCTTGCAATTTGGTTTTCATATCGGTATTTTCCTCATGATGAACTTGATTTTATAGTTTTTTACTTACTAAATATTGATGAGAATATGTTCAGAGGGCATTGATGATATTTTGTTGGCTTTCATACGGAAATGTTGCAAGCTAACACTTGATAAATTTGTGTGCAAGACCCCGATGATATATCCACATTCTTAGCCAGAAGACAGTAGTGCCTGTTACAAATAATCTAGATCTGACAAAACCCTGACTCAGGCCTTGTTACCACCTTCATGAATGTCCTCTTAGTATGCAATCCTGACTCTCCAGTGACCATGACAGAGCCCTGCTGCACGTTCTCATGACACAGCCAAGGTCAACAGTCAGGCGTGGCACCTACAGTGTGATGGGAGACTGGTGACTGTTTCTTTGATGGAATGACACAGGAAATGTTAGGTCCTTAAGCTGTCATCAGTCCCGAGGGCTCCTCATGAGCATTTGATCCTAAGATTTAAGGAGACATCAAACTCTCTCTTTCTTGTGCAAGTTGTTGCCCTGTTTTTCTTCTGGGGCTGTCATCTTCTGTGGAAAGGTATGATCTGAGCTCTATAAGTCATTTTGCTTACTCTAGGCACTTAGTGTAAGTATAGCATTTATACTTAGACAAAAAGAAATGTAGTGATAAAAAATAGGAGACAACATTTTTCCTCGTCTATTTATTACTCAAATATGTTTTCAGATTCTACCAATAATTCTTATTAGTAATAAGCACTATCTCAAAAATAATCAGTTACCAGGAAACAGAAACAAGATGATATTTATTTGATTTCATTTTTGTCATTTTTTTACATTTATCTCTCTTTCAGAAGTTAAAGGGGTCATGGAAAAGGAGGGACAAAGAATGAACATGTGCAACACTGAAACTTTGATCTCCAATTAACCATTCAAAATCAAGACATGGTGCTGCAGACGGGGCTCTGTCGGGACGATGGAGGACACCTAGGGGAGGAACCTGGAATAGGATGGGGAGATGGCAAACAGACAACTCACACACAAGAGGAGTGGATGCTGAGTGTGATTTAATGCAGAGGATAACAAACTTTTATAGCAAAAGTCTTCATGAGAAAGGGCAAAAGGTTACACAATCTTGATGCATGGCTTCATTTTTGGGTGGTCACCAGCTGGTCACCTGATAGGCACTTGTTTCTGGCTTATCTCTAAGAAATACAATGATTACAATGTTTGTCACCAGTTAACCATTACCTATCTTTATAGAGGCCTTAACTTTCCCATAAGATCTTTCCTGTTTCTTCTTTAATAGTAAACCTCAAGGAGACCTAGATCTAGCAAGTCTCTTAGTAAATAAAAGAGAGTAGCAGGAAATTCTTTCTCCTAGTTATCTCAGCAATTGCCATACATTCTTTCTGCTCTAGCTGAGCCTACAGCTTCTTGTAAGTCCCTTACAAACAATTCCTTCTGCTGAAGTGACTTCGTGAAACCCCCAATACTTTTATATTTACTTATAACTTGTCTACTAGCCTCCATAAGAGGGGTTTCAGGGTAGAACTTAACTCTGGTGAGTTAGTCATACTTTTTAAGATACTCATCAGATATTGGAGTCATCAACACTCTTAAGAAAGAGCTTTGAATAAAGGAACGTTGACAATGAGTAAGTACAAAGAGCAGTAGAAGCAGTAAAAGATTAATAGGCACTCTTATGAGGAAAAGAAAGGCAGAAACACATCTTTCCCAGGGGTTTGCCAGCCTTTCCAGGAGTAGGCCTCTTAGAAGCCCTATTCTCCGAGGTAGACTTCGGTGAAGTCCCAAAACTCGGAGATAGGTCTCTGTAAAGCCCCATTCTCTGAGGTAGACTTTGGCGAAGTCCCAATACTCAGAGATAGGTCTCTAAAGCCCCTTTCTCAGGTCTGAAAGATGGTTTCCCATGCTAAGCAGTCTCCACTGGAGTAGGCGTGGCATTTGCCCCTTTTTTATTTTTTAGATGTGCCAGAGAAATTTCTTCTCGTATAGAGGAGTTGGAGCGGAAGACTAGTTTGAAGAGGACTGGAAAGACAACAAGAATACATATAACAATTAGTGTTATGACTCCAAATGTAACCAAGTAGTGCCACCAATCTAAAGGATTAAGACTTTTTAATCCTTTCTGTAAGTCTTCTGCCAAAGAATTTATCCCTGCGGTTTCCAAATGAGCTTGACTAAGGGCTGAAATGCCTTCCTGTAGCTGTCCTATATCATGAGTTAAGCTATTGTCCTTCCAGATTCCTTGTAGATGCACTTTGATAGCTTCCCAATCTAAGCTGTCATTATAAGGCAATGGGGTAACACAAATACATTTAAATGACTGATGACATCTAGTGGTCAGCTGGGTTTTAAGATTATTAACTTCAGTCCCTAACTTTAAGACTACTTCCTCCAAAGCCTCTAGTTTGCTGTCTAACTTTTGATCAATGATTTGCTGCTCTGTTAATGCTAGAGAAACATTCTTATTTAACTCATTAACAAAATGCACCGTGTGCACTTGTTGTATTAGTGCAGTGGTGGATACAGCAAGCGAGGTTACTAATGCTATAAGGGAAGCAATTCCAAAGATCAATGTTGCAACAAATCTTTTTGGTCGTATTAATTCATACAAAACACGAAGTGTTTGCAAAGCAGAATTATCAAACCAAGGATCATTATGCAAATTTACAGGAAGCATTACATATTCAGGTCTTTTTACAATAATTACTACTGAAAATTCTTTATCTATGGAAGCATCAACACAGTTGGTCAACCGACAAGAGTAACATTGAATTAAAAAGGAATTCCCTACTTGTGTAATATTAATTCTTTTATCACTTCCAATTAAAGCTGCATATGGATAAGACAAACAAGCTCTTAATGCAATTGATTCTGGTAGGTTAGTTTTGGGCTTTTTTAGCAATACCATATTTGCAGCTGCAGCAAATCTAAACAAATTTTTATGGGTAACGGTGGTTCCATAATGACTAGATTTAGCAACCCACATTGGGGTGACAAAACCAGGCGTGAACCAACGCCTTACCGGTTCCGGGCCAACTGGAGCTTTATAGCTTGTGAATTTTACTTTCTCATTTTCTTTTAAATATTTCTTATAGTCATAAGTTGGGTTGGCAATGGAAAAATCAAATACCAACTCTGTAGTACCCCTAGGCCAATGTACAGAGGCAGAATGTGGAAATCCACAATCCAACCATGTTGGAAGTTTTTTTCTGTTTTGCTGTCCCAAAATTGATCTTTATCCTGGTAAGTTGTTAAACAATTTGGAAAAGGCATGCTAACATTGTTATCTTTGTCAAAGGTCTCATTGTAATTAAAATACCCAAGTATTTGAAAACTCAATTCCCACATCACCCTCTTACTGCTAGAAGCAGTGTTAGTCTTATCAGGTGCATCAGCATAAAGGGTCCTGTAGTGAACAGGCAAGCATGCAAAGGGAGCACGGCCTTTTAAAGCCAAGCATATAGGGGTGACATCAGATCTTCCCTCATAATCTAGATACGTGGAGATCATAGGCTTTTCTGACCCCACTGGAATGCCCCTTAGTATAGAGGTATCATTCATTAGTACTTTTATGTTAGATGGGTGAGTCCAACCCAAGGGGTGAAGCAAAGGTGGATCAGGAACATACGCCCAATACATTGTACAAAAAGCGTACTTCACCTGTAAAGAAACAAGGGCAAGCATGGCTAAAAACATGTTTTCCGGATTGGGTTGATTTCCGGTGATCTCAACAGTGTGTCGAGCTTCCTCGCACAACTTCTTGATCTGTTCCCACGTAGGTGATGCAGCGATTTTTGTAGAATCAGCCTGCGGTGGTGATAGAGAGAATGTCTTCATCTTCTGCACCAGTTTTCACTCCCGATGTATTTTCACTTTCTTCCTGGCTCTTTTTTGGGCCCAAGAAAGGCCTGATGAGTCTGTCTGGGACCCAAATGGGGGATTCTGCATCCTGTGGGAAAACACAATCATAGCCTCTCCCAGATGTTAACAGGATGTCTGGCCCACGCCAGGTTCCAGTGAGTAGATCCTTCCATTTTACTAAAGGGAAAGTTGTAGTTTTTTCCATGCCCCAATGTCTCATCATCGGGGTTATTCCTTGCTCATCAGCATTGAAATGATTAAGGACCAGCAAAGCATGATTAAGAGTGTAATGGGGGGAGTATTGCTTCCCTCCTCCTTGTCTAATTCTTGTCAATTGGTTTTCTAAGGTCTGATGAGCCCGTTCTATTATTGCTTGGCCTTGTGGATTATACGGAATCCCTGTTTTGTGCACAATTTTCCATTGTGCACAAAATTTAGCAAAAGCTTTGGAGGTGTATGCTGGTCCATTGTCTGTTTTATTTCCTTGGGAATTCCTAGGTCCACAAAGGCATTAATCAAATGTTGAATAACATCTTTCACAGCCTGTCCAGAATGGGCTGTAGCAACCATGGCATGAGAATAAGTATCTATAGTAACATGGACAAAGGAGAGTTTCCCAAATTATGTTACATGGGTAACATCCATTTGCCACAACACTCTAGGCTTTAAGCCTCTAGGATTAACTCCCATTTTTTGTGGATGAAAAACTTCTGGGCATGCCTCACATTCCCTGATAATTTGTCTTGCCTGTTCTCGGGACACTTGAAACATCTTTCTTAAGGCATTAGCATTTTGATGATGTAGTCTATGACTTTCCTGAGCTTCTTCTAAAGCTCACATTACATGACTTTCCTTAGTTAATAAGTCTGCAAACTTATTCCCTTGAGACAAAGGTCCAGGGAGATTGGTATGCCCCCTGATGTGTCCCACAAATACCTTTGTCGTTCTTTGTTGTAATAGCTGTTGTAATTTTACTAAGTATTCTTTAACTTTAGATTGACCAGTAACTAGGGCTGTTTCAATGGCAGGAAACAAGGAAACCACACACATCTGTGTAAAGGTTAAACTCCTCTTAATAATTTTGAAATGTTAGCAGAACTGCAATGAGTTCTGCCTGTTGTGCAGATACAGTTGGGTCATAAGATATTAATGGTGGTCTTGTGCTGCAATAAACCACAGACTTTCCACTAGAAGATCCGTCTGTAAAAATAGTTAATGCCCCGCCAAAGGTTCTGTAACCACAACCTTTGGAAATATCACA
Organism: Dipodomys spectabilis; assembly: GCF_019054845.1. Taxonomy (NCBI): domain Eukaryota; kingdom Metazoa; phylum Chordata; class Mammalia; order Rodentia; family Heteromyidae; genus Dipodomys; species Dipodomys spectabilis. Next base: position 1,219,496 of record NW_024871045.1, read on the forward strand.
GGAGTTTCAGTATAAAATGTAACAAAGGATGTTGGGGCATATGAAAGCTTATTTTACCTGTATAAGTTAATACAGCAATTTTCCAATCATCATCAAATTGTATCAAATGATCTAATTGTTTCTTATTATAGGGGACAATAATGTTAGGTATTTCTTGGCCAAATAATTCTCTAGCTCTTAATCTAACCTTTAGAATCAAATTAGCACATAAGAAGGGATATGAAGCAACTATTTTTCCAGGGTTATGGGAATAATGGATCCATTCCAGTATCCCATCCCGCCAAAAACATCCTGTGGGAGTGAGGCTTGTAGCCAGAATTATAAAGGACCATGTTTGTGTAATATTAATTTGCTGTATTTTAGCTGTATTCAATGCTTCTTCTACCAATCTTATACAGGATAGGGCTGCAGGAGTTATTTCCCTGGTAGATTTAGGATTAGGATCTCCGTTCAACATTTTCATTAAAGGATCTAATTGTCCTGTAGTTATTTTTAAACTAGGCCGAATCCAATTAATATTCCCTAATAATTTTTGGAAATCATTTAATGTTTTTAGTTTATCTATTCTAATTTGTGTCTTTTGGGACATAATATAATCATGTCCAATCACTTTTCCTAGATAATTTAAAGGTCGTTCATGTTGAACTTTATCAGGAGCTATTATTAACCCGAATTTTGTTAATTGTTCTACCATATCCTGTAATATTTTCTCTGTCTTTTCTCTAGTTTCATCGGTCATAAGTATATCATCCATATAATGAATAATATATGCCTCTGGATATTTTTGTCTAATTTGTTCTATAGCCCTCTTTACATATTGTTGACAAAAGGTAGGGTTGTTTTTCATGCCCTGAGGTAGCACTTTCCATTGGTACCTATCATAAGGTTGTTTAAAATTAGCCGAAGGGACACTGAAGGCAAATCTCTTGGAATCTTCTGGTTGTAATTTTATTGTAAAAAAGCAATCCTGTAAGTCTATTATTATTATATATCTACCCTGTGGGATTGCAACAGGAGAGGGTAGGCCTGGTTGAAGGGCTCCCATGTCATGCATGGTCTCATTAATTGCCCTTAAATCTTGTAATAACCTCCATTTTCCTGACTTCTTTTTTATTACAAAAATTGGAGTATTCCATGGACTGGTAGTCTCTTCTATCCTTCCTTGACTCAATTGTTCTAGAACTAAGTCCTGTATGGCTTGAATCTTTTCTTGAGTTAGGGGCCACTGATTAATCCATACAGGATCATCACTTTTCCATATTATTTTGTCAGCATAAAGCTGTTCCTCAGCGGCCCCTAAGAAAAATTTTGCTCCTTTGATGAGGAGTCTATTTGTCCTATTTGTATATTCATGTCCTGCATGATGTCCCTGCCCCATAAAGAAAAGGGCAAGCTGGGGATAACATAAGGTTTGAAGTGGCCTTGCTGCCCTTCACATACCCATTTGAGTTTCTGAGCTGACTGAGCTACATTAGAAGCCATCCCTAATCCAATTAGGGAGGAAGAAGTCTCCTGCACTGGCCAGGTCGTAGCCCAATCTTTTCCAGCTATACAGGATCTGTCAGCCCCTGTGTCTAAGAGTCCTGTTATTTGTTTTCCATTGACCTTAATGGCCTTGTAAGGCCTTTTATCTGTAATTTCCTGAACCCAGGCTACAGTATCTGTGGTGCCAAACCCTCCTTCTCTGTTTTGAGTCAAGGTGGGATTAGGCAACTTTAGATATGAAAGTAAAAGTATTTGGGCTATCCTCTGCCCTTTATGAATTTGAATAGTCTCTTTTAGAGACCTTATCATGACTTTTATAGTTGTAGGACTGTCTGAGTCTATTACTCCTGGTAAAACCTCAAAATTCTTTTTATAGTTTGAACTCCGGCCTATGATTAGGCCCATTACTCCCGAAGGGAGTTCCCCTTTTATGTTTGTCTCTTATCAGTACAACCCCATTATTTCGGGATATGATATGATCTTGAGTGGCAGCCAATTCCAATCCAGCACTCCCTGGAGTGGCTCTAGGCAAGTCATGAATAGTTTGCTTTAGTTCCTCTCTTGGGGAGGGGCTGAGAGGTTGCCCCTCTGTGCGTTTTTTGTTTCCTCTTGAAGAGGAGTTCTGTCTTTATGGAACTTAGATTTACAATCACTTTTCCAATGGTTCCCTCTTTGACACCGAAGACATAAGCCTGTTGCTTTTCCTGATCCCTTCTGTTGCTTTTGAGCTTTACGCTCCTTTTGAACGTGGCCTGGTTTGCCACAATTATGACAGACTCTCTGTTCAGGATTATATCCTGAGCCTCTGGTTACCTTTTTCACATATGTTTGAAAAGGCGTTTCTTTCATGGCAGCAGCATATGCAAGTCCCTGAATCATAGCAGGAGAAGCATCTATGCAAGCCTTAACATAGTCTTGTAGGCTTCCTGTTTTTCTTACTGGCCTGATTAATTCCTGACACACAATATTAGCATTCTCCCATGCCAATTGTTTGAGAATGATTTGAGATCCCTCAGAAGGAAGGAACATTCTTGTAATAGCTTCCTCCAACCTAGCTATGAATTCCTCATATGGCTCCTCAGGCCGTTGCTTAATTCCTGATAGAACAGTGGTCTTTCCTTCCCCTGATGGTAACTTTTTCCAGGCCATAACAGCAAGCTTAGTGATGGTTTCTAAAATCTCCTTTGAGAATTTAAGTTGTTTTCTAATGTCTGCAAAATCCTCCTGACCAGTTAACATGGAGACTGTAGGCTTAGGGCCTGAAGTAGTGAATAATCACCGTTGCACCTCTCCGTTAACAAGGTCCTCATATTCTGTTCTCCATAATACATATTGCCCCGGGGTTAGCACCGATTTTGCAGTTTGATACCAATCATAAGGAGTTAGCCAATCAGTTGCTATGGAGTCAAGGATTGTTAAAGTAAAAGGGGCAGAAGGACCCATAGTTTTTACTGCTGTTTGTAATTCTTTTAGCACTTTTAAGAATAATGGCTCCCACTGAGGCGCGCCATGGTCTAGGTGGCTTCATTGAATGAATTAGGTGGTGAACTTTCTCTTTCAATTTTATTGAAGACTTGGAGGAGTATCGGTGTTAGCTGTGCTTTGAAAATCTTGAAGAATTCGTCTGTAAAAACAACTGGTCCTGGGCTTTTCTTAGATGGGAGGTCTTTTTGTGCAGTTTCTATTTCAGTGCTTGATATGGGCCTGTTAAGATGGTTTAACTTACCTTGGTTTAGTTTCATGTTGATATTTGCTAGGAAAAGCTACATTTCTGCCAAGTTCTCAAACTGATTGGCATAAAGTTTTGAGAAATATTCCCTTATAATGTTCTGAATCTTGGTTGTTTCCGTGGTGATGTTTCCATTCTCATCTCTGAGTTTATTTATTTGGGTGTGTTCTCTCCTTTTTCTGATAAAATTTGCTAAGGGTCTCTCAATTTTGTTAATTTTTCAAAGAACCAACTCTTTGTTTTGTTGATTTTTTTCTATGTTTTTTTGGATTCTAATCCATTTAATTCTGATTTAATTTTAATTATTTCTTTCCATCTACTGAATTGGGGTTTATCTTGCTGCTCTTTTCATGGAGGCTCAGATGTCTCAAGTTGTTGGTTTCAGGTCTCTCCAATTTGTTGATGTAGGAACTCAGAGCTATAAACTTGCCTCTGAGTACTGCCTTTACTTTGTCCCAGAAGAGCTGGTAATTTGTGTGTTCATTTTTGTTGAATATCATGAACATTTGAATTTCCTTTCTAATCTCTTCCATGACCCACTCATGATTAAGCAGTGTGTTGTTCAGCGTCCATGTATTACAGGACTTTCTTTGGTGGCTTTTGGTGTAGAGTTCTAATTTTATTCCCTTGTGGTCTGAGAGAATGCAAGGAATAACTTCAATGTTTCTGAATTTGTACACATTTGCTATGCGATCTAAAATGTGGTCTATTTTGTAAAATGTTCCAAGTGCTGCTGAGAAAAACGTGTATTCTGATGCTGTTGGGTGAAACATTAGGTAGATGTAAGTAAAATCTACTTGATCTATGCAGATGTTTAGATCTGCAGTTTCTCTGTTGAATTTTTGTCAAGTTGATCTATCTAGTGTGGATACTGATGTGTTGAAGTCCCCAAATGTAGAGAACATGGGGAGCAAAGATGGCATTGAGAGGGAATTGAGTGGGCAAAGCCCAATTTGCCTTATGTTCAGTGCATAACCAGCCCGTAGAAACTTAGGTGCATGATAGGGTATGACCTTTAGAGTCATTGGTTCCTCTTCCCCAGTGCTATGCCACTCGCTATTTTTTGCTTTAAAAAGGGCTTGCTCTGTGTTAATAAATGAATTTTCCTGCTTGACTTGACTCCCTGCTGAGTCTGATTGTCTCCCAGGCTGAGGGAGGCTGGGGATGGGGCGGGTGGTTTCACTTACCTTTCCTCGGACCCCGTCCGTCTTTCGTGGAATGGATGAAGACCCTACATGTGGCACCCAACGTGGGCCATGAAAGGAAAAACTACCATCCTATGCTATGCAGTCTCTCAGGGTAAGAGAAACCCTTACTATGGGTAATGCTATCTCGCAGAAGAAGGAGGAGGAGGCAACATTATGCCAAGAGGCAGTAAAGGAGGACTTGGGAAGTAAGAAGGAAAAGGAATGGGCCAAATTCGACTGAGAACGCACTGAAACATGCACAGTGGAAGTCAAAACGATGGTGAAAGTTACTCCCTCTGACTCAGGTGACCCTGATGGTCATAGGACCCCTCCCTATTCCCCCGATTGGGGGGGGGAAGTACAGCATCCTACGCAACCTGCAAGACCAGGATCTCTACCAACCTTCCATGGAGGGGCCGAAGTCTGGCGAAATAACCCTGGAAAGGAAGAGCCACCCGGGAGCCCGAACCCTAGGCCACAGGATTCGTTTCCCAAGGGTATCTAGTCAGTCTGGCACCAGGGTCTAACAGGCCCTTGGAATGGTATCCATAGGAAGCTAAGGATCTTAAAGAGCCCCAAAAGGCGGTGGCAGAGGATGGTCCAAACTCTCCTTGGGCCCAGACCCTATTACAGGACATTGCTTATCACCCATGTGTCCCTAAGGACTGACTGGATGTGGCCAAAGTCATCCTTACTAGTTCTCATTTTATTAAATGGTGTGCTTTCTTTAAGGAGGAATCAGAGTGCAGGAGGAGAATAACCGTCAGGCTCAAAGTCATCCTTACTAGTTCTCAGTTTATTAAATGGTGTGCTTTTTTTAAGGAGGAATGCAAGAGTGCAAGAGGAGAATAACCGGCAGGCTCAATCAGCGATACCTATTACTTATGCCATGTTAACAGAGATATGGTTTGGGTATTCCACTGCCGTCCAACATGCCACAATACCAGGCCTATACCATGACCAGGTGAAACAGGCTTGACTTGCTGCGTGGTACAAACTGGATGATGGGCCTACTGAGTCCCGCATAGCAGGAGTGAGACAAAAACTTGGTCAGCTGAGTACAGCAGTCTGCAAGCTGCCAGCAGGGAACCTTCAAGGTCAGTTTGTAAAGCCGCTGGTCTGGGAAGGGATGAATACAGACCACCGCATGGGATTGAGAGAGAGTTTCCTGGGCAGATGGGAGGTGGCATCACAGGATGTAGGAAAGCAACAGAATCCATCCCAATCACTGGTTTTAGCTTTACAGGCTCAGACATCTGCAATGACTGAGGCTATTACCCATGTGCTGGCAGCCCAGGGCCTAGGAACCCCAAGACCATTGGGGTGAGGGACTTATTTTAAATGCAGGCAGGAGGGGCACTTTGAGAGGGACTGTTCATAACAATCCCCCACCAACTTGCCCAGGGGGAGCCAAACTGCCCCCTATACCCTGCCCAAGGTGCAGGAAGGGATACCTTAGAAAAAAGGATTGTCGATCCAATTTTTTTTTTTTTTGTTGGTCGTGTGGCTTGAACTCTGGGCCTGGGCGTTGTCCCTCAGCTCTTCAGCTCAAGGCGATCACTCTACCACTTGAGTTACAGCGCCACTTCCGGTTTTCTGGTGGTTTATTGGAGATCGGAGTCTCACGGTCTCTCCTGCCCGGGCTGGCTTTGAACAACGATCCTCAGATCTCAGCCTCCTGAGTAGCTAGGATTACAGGCGTGAGCCACCAGCACCCGGCTGTCGATCCAATTTTGATTTAGATGAGAAACCCTATCTGGGTGGAGCAGTGGCCATTGACCAAACCTAAACTTGTAGCCCCCCACCTTTTGGTAAAGGAACAGATAAACCTTGGGCACACACACCCTTCTATGAGTCCTTGAAACACACCGTATTTGTTATTCAAAAAGCTTCTGGGACTTGGCTTATGCTCCAAGATCTATGTAAGGTAAATGAAAGGATGGAGCTAGTAGGAACGCCCCTAAGAGGCATGACCTGGACTCCTGCTATACCTTCAGAATATACCTTAGTTGTGATTGATATTAAAGTTTTTTTTTTCTATCCCCCTGCATCCAGATGACTGCGAGAAGTTTGTTTCTCCACTCCTTCTCTTAATTTTTCCCAGTCTGATCGGAGGTTTTAATGGACCGTGTTGCCACAGATTATGGCCAATAGCCAGGCCTTTTGCCAACAATACTTGGCCACACTTTTAGGGCCTGTGCTGGGTTCAGATACCTCCCTACATGGATGATATAATTCTGGGGCACCAAGACCGGAGCCGCCTGGAGGGTCTTCTGGTCCAGGTTTGTGCCATATTAAAAAGGGGGTTTTTACCATAGCCCTCAATAAAGTTCAAAAGGTACCTCCTTTTAAGGTGCTCAGAACCCACCTTACCTTGATTCAGGCCAGCCCCCTTAAGCCTTTGCTGGATTTCCAGGCTCTCTGACCTTAACCTAACTTCAGAGTCTTTTAGGGGAAAACAATTGGCTGTTGCCATGGGTTTTTGTCCCTAAAGATAGTCTTGTGTCCTTATTCACCATACTAAAAGACAGGATACCCCAAGAATTTATTACAATTACAGACAGCCATCGGGTAATATTTTTTCAGTTCCAAAAAGCCCTGGATGAAGTTTCCCTAAAGAGGTATTCTATTTTTAAGCCCATTTCCCTTTGATTGTTTGCAGGTGTCACAGTAATACCTGCAATTTTAACTCAAGGGGGGGAGCCATTAGAGTGGGTCCACACTCCAATGGGGGGCACACCTTCGGTGTACTCTCAGGCAAACCAACTTGCAGATGCTATCCTCAAGGGAAGGACCCAAGCCCAAGGGCATTATGGCCTCGATCCTCACTTCATTGTTTTTCATGTTTGGAAGGCAGACGTTAAGTGGCTCACTCTAGCCAATGCTCATCTTCCTTTCTCTTTGGAGAGGTTTCTAGGCCAAATTGACTGCCATTATGGGTCATCCAAATGGACTGTCATGTTATGGTGACTTCCCCTCAAAATGCCATCTCTATTTTCTCCTACGACTATTCCTGGCGCCCTCCATGTTTTTACTGACGAAGGTAAAGGCTCTGTGTATGCAGCCTTTGAGGAGAAACAAAAGACCCAAAGCCAACAAAGATTTCAACCTTGTCAAGGGTCAGCACAATATAAAAGAAAAGCTGGCCATAACTATGGCCCTTCAGGACATTCAAAAACCCTTTAATTTGTATTATGATAACCTATAAAACAAAAAAGGGTGAGTTAGCCACCATATACAGTTACAGATAGCTTTGTTTACAATTAACATTTTAAATTTTTCAAAAGGGGCAACTGAATCCAGATTTCAGAAGAACTGGGGACAACTAAGCCCTAAGCCCCAAGTGAAAGTCAAGTGGAAGGACCCCCTGACACAACAATGGAGAGGACCTGACCCCCTAGTTACCATGGGCAGAGGATTTGGATGCGTTTTTCCCATAGGGGGACAGCCCCCATTTGGATCCCTGCCAGGAACCTTAAGTTTTTACCCATCATCTCTATACAGGAGGATGTACAAGGATAAGCTGATCAACAAGGAAAGAAAAACGGCTATGGTGACCAAGGCTTGTGTTTAAAAGAGGAAAGCCGGAAAGATAACTAGTAACCATCACCATGGGCAACCAGCCCTTGAGAATCTGTTGTGTTCTTTAACAATTGCAGATGGCGATAGTCCAGCTGTTGGCTGTCCTGACCCTCCCAGTCCCGGTAATGGCCCTACGGAACCTACATCAACCTCAACATGTGACCTGGGCAGTGATCAGTGCTGGCAATGCAGAAATCATCAATAGTACTACAAGAAAAGCTGTCCAGTCTACCTGCTGGCCTGACCTTCATTTTGATCACCACCCTATGTCATTATGTATGGACCATTTAATATTTCTGTAGGAGCTATTTATTTTAATGCTACCTGCTCTAATTGTTCTTTTACTCATTGCTTGTACAACCACCTTTTGTTATGCTTTCCTGTAAACATGTCTAAAACCTGCTCTAGAACAAGCCCCAGCTCTGAACTCTGAAGTGGCAAAGACTGCTATCCCATCCTTGACTAATGTTCAAGGACTGTTAATGACATTTCTTGGCCTGGTAATGCATTTGTTGATGGTTTTTCTATGCCTTCCTTGCATTATACGTGCACTGCAAACCTCTTATGAGCTTAGCCAGCCAGTTACATAAGATCAAGCTCCAAGTGAATGAATTTCCCCTGAGAGGAATTGCAGCCAGAGATGGGTAAGAGGGGGTGTCAGTCTGACCCATCTAAGACAGGGCTTTCAGCTTTGCTCTGAAGAAAGTCCCGATGATGGGTCAGGCATATAAGGTGATCCACCCAACCTAAGGCAGGCAGTTCACTTCTTTAAAGAAAGATGGTAGAGATGTTGGGAGCCATTGGGAGCTGACAGTAAAGCTCAACGTCATCTTGACCCCTGTGCTCACTTAAAGGCATGTAAAAGGAACTGGCTTACTTAAAAGACACCAGATGCCCAGTATTGCTTTGCTTTGTCTGCAGTTTGTTTTAAATTTTCCTTGTTTTTCTGGACTATAGTAAAATGGCCTGAGTGTGGGGGCCCACGAGGATGCACCGTGCTGCATGTGTGGAACTCCCAATACCCAGGTTGCTCCCATGTTCTGAAGAGGAAGACCTTATGAGATACTGACTTTTATATATGCCCAGGAATTAATTGAACTGCTTTGGACATTTCTAACTGTGGTGGGACAGATGGTTATTTCAGTGCTATGTGGGGATGTGAGGTAACTGGGACGGGCTCTTGGATCATGCACACGGACCCTCCCTATCCTTGTCTAGCGAATCTCACCCCCAGACTTGCCTCAAACCCCTTGTGTGGCCAATGCTATCCTTACCAATGTAATCCTGTTAAAATAACCTTTATGGGGGGGGGGGAACGATAACTAACTGGGAGGTGGATCTGCCATTAAAACAAAAAAGGGGAATCTGTAGAGCACATGGACAGCAAAGATGGCACTGAAAGGGAGTTGAATGGGCAGAGCCCAATTTGCTTTATGTTCAGTGCCAAACCAGCCCGTGCAAACTTAGGTGCATGATAGGGTGTGACCTTCACAGTGATTGGTTCCTCTTCCTCCCCTGCCATGCCACCTGCTCTTTTTTCCTTTAAAAGGGCTTGCTCTGTGTTAATAAATGAGTTTTCCTACTTGACTTGACTCCCTGCTGCTGCTTCTGATTGTCTCCTGGGCTGAGGGAGGCTGGCGATTGGCCGCGCAGCCGCACTTACCTTTCCTCAGACCACGTCCATCTTTCCTGGGACGGACAAAGACCCGACACCCAACAATTAATGTCTTTGGATCTATGTGAGATTTGTGGGAAAGTAGTGTTTCTTGGATAAATTTGGGTGCTCCGTTGTTTGGCAAATAGATATTTATAATTGTAATATCCTCCTGAAGGAGAGATCCCCTAAGTAGTATGTAGCAACATTCTTTATCTCTTCTTACGAATTTTAATATAAGTCTATTTTATCTAATATTAGGATTGCAACTCCTGCCTGTTTATGGGGGCCGTTTGTTTGGTAGATGTTGTTCCAGCCTTTCACATTTAAATATGTTTGTTTTTATGGGCAAGGTGTGACTCCTGAAGGCAACAAATAGAAGGATCTTGCTTTTTAATCCAACTAGACAGTCTATGTCACTTAATTGTGGAGTTAAGTCCGTTAATGTTGAGAGACAGGACTGAGAAGTATTTGGAAGTTCCTGCCATTTTATCCATCTTCTTGGGGGCTGTGGCAACTAGGTTCTCCTATGGTTCTTGGATTCTCATTTTCAGTGCAGTTTCTTGACCTTCATTGTGGTCTTGTTGGTTTTCTATGTGTAGAACATCTTTAAGAATCTTTTGTAGGTCTGGTTTGTGGAGATATATTGTATCAGTGTTTCTTTGCTATGGAAGGTGTTCATTTGACCTTCAGTTATGAAGGAGAGTTTAGACTGGTACAGTATTCTTGGTTGATAGTTGTTTGTCTTTAAGGCATCGCATGCATAATTCCAAGGTCTACTTCCTTTAATTGCTGAGAAATCTTTGGTGATTCTAATTGGTTTCCCTTTATAGATGGTTAATCTTTTCTCCTTGACAGCTTTCAGGATCATTTTGTTGGTCTGAATTGATCCTGTATGGATTATAATGTGACAGTGGGATAGCCTGTTCTGGTCTAGCCTATTTGGAGTTCTAAAAACTTTTTGTATCTGAATAGGCCTATCTTTTTGCCAGTTTGAGAAGTTCTTTGCTAGGATCCTGTTAAAAAAATTTCCTAGACCATTAATTTCTGTCTCTAGGTCCTCCTCTACAACCATTATGCTTCTGATAGTGTCTTCCAAATTTTGAATAGATCTATCATATATCTTGGATTTGTCTTCGATTGTTGTAGGTTCTTACTCTATAATATCTAGGCTGTCTTCAATCCCCAAGTTTCGATCTTCCGGATGGCCTCACCTACATTCAGAAATTTCTACTTTGTTTCTTTTGTTTATTCCTTCTAATTGGTCGCCTTTGGTGGCTTCAAGTTCTTTGTTGAAGCTTTGTTATACAAATTGTATGAACTCTTTTACATCCTTAATTTGGTATTCAGTGTTTATTCTCAAATCACTTATTTAATTGGTTATGGTTTCCTTGGACTTCCATTCCTTCTGTTGGGTTCCATTCAGCATTCCCTTTGTAGTCTCCCTGACTTCTTTCAGCTCTCTGTTTATGGGTTCCATAGATTCCTCTATTGATCTTCGTCTATTCTCGTCCCACTCTCTCAATTCCTGTATTAATCTGATTAGCTTCCTCATATGCGCCCAATTCCTGTAGTTCTCTTTAAGTGTTCTCAGCCTGCTCACTCCATTCCTGACTTTCTCTTTGTCTGGTCTTGGCCTGCTCACTTAATTCCTTTATTTCTCATTTAGTGTTCTCAATCTGCTCATGTAATTCCTGTATCAGTCTTTGAGTAGCATCCTCACGCTCATGAGATTCCTGTACTGATCTTTAGTTTGCCTCCTCTTTCTCCATATCATGCTCTTACTGATCCTTTGCAGGTTTTCAATCTTTTCATTTACCATGTTTACCATTAGTATTTGTAGAGCTTTTTGGTAACTCTTGTCTGGATTATTCATGATCTGTTCTGCCCCCTGATTATCATGAGTGGGAGTTGAACTCCCCGGATTGCCATTTTTCTTGTGCTTTTTTTCCAGCTTCTTCTGCCCATTTGGGATGAGAGTAACACCAGCTTTGTGGTAGAACACTATTTTAAGACAACCATGAACCAATGTCCGTAGTTGCACAGTCAAAAATCTGCAGATACAATCTAATTCAAAAGATACAATTTATTAAATACCAAACAATTATGTATTAATCGTCCACAAACAACAAAGAAGAATTTGGCAGAAATTAGGAAGAGATGTGGGTAAAAATAAGACTAAAGGGATGTGGAAAGGTAAAGGGAGAGTGTAATTAACCAGGTCCTTATCTCAACGAGGGAAATGGATTGGACAGGATGATAGTAGAGAGAAATAAAGAAGAAAAAGAAAAAAAGACAAGAAAAAATGGAAAAACAAAAATTTAAAATTAAAAAGTGAAACACTTAGAATTATGCAAGTTTAAAGAAGTAGTATTCTGAGAACGGGGATAGGAAGAGAGGAAGTGAGGGATAGAAAGGAGTTGAAAAACTAAAAACTAAAAAATGCTTAAAATATTTTATAGGCATAAAGGGTTAATACTGCTACTAAGGAATTTAAGTCTAAGAGGTTTTGAATTGAGTAATAAATTTTTGGATTAAGTGTGTACACAACATGGGATAAGGTCTAATAATCAATGTCGGGTATATCTGGGGATGAGCAGAGCAGCAATTAAGGCATGCAAAAAAGAATGAAAGAGAAGAAAAATGAAAAGAATGAGAAAGAAAAAAGGATCAAAAATTCAATAGAGCTAAAAAATAGCACACACACATATACACCTAAAATCTAAAATAAAAATTGTAAGAGGAAGAAAAAAAGATTAATAGAGAACAATTTTTTCAAAAAAATTAAAAAGTAAAAATTTAACAAAAAATTTAAAAAGTTTTTAAAAAAGGTACAAAGAAAAGATTTCTTTGATTTTTTGGGGGGGATGGGAAGATCCTGTATCTCCCTTGTGTCCATAACCAGTGTCCTGTTGGAGTCTCTGGTCTGCTTGTGGTGTTTGGTTTTCCTGTGGCTTGATTGGTTACTTAAGTCAGTTTGTTTGGGCAGGCAGAAAAATGCACTGCTTTACCCAGGATTTTGTGATCCTCCTCCTCCCAGGCTAGTTCAGAGGGAGGGAGATCTGCTTTGAGCATCACAAAAGAGGGAGATGGCTGTTTCCTCTAGTTTAGAGATGCTGTGATGAGGCTAGGTTCTGGGTAGTGTTGAGGCCTTTCAGCAAACAGTAGCTTTTTCCTGAGGGGCTAGCTTCTGAGACACTCACAGAGCCTAGCCTGTAGCCTTTCTCAGGGTTTATGTTTACTGAATTTCAATTGATTTTCTTGTCTGCTGTAGGGAGTGGCAGCCTCTGGCTCTGTTTACCCAGTGAAGAAAGTCCCTCCCACAGGGGCAGAGTTTTCTCTGGTCTTTGTCAGTATCAAAGACAGAGGTCTCCGGTAGTTGGGGGGGGGGGGGGGGGACGGAGGGGTGGCCTTCCTTCCTCTGCTCTCTGAGAAGGAGTGAGAATGTCAGGGTTCTACTCAAGAGAGTCTTGTTTCCTGGGTTGTCTCTGGTCTGCAATCTGCAGGATGAAGATATCTGACACTTGTCAGTTCTTGCTGGTGTTGAATAGAATCCACTCACCTGCTGCCTCTGGCGCCTTTGTCCCGGACTCTTTCTGTTGTAAGTATGATGGCTACGGCCGTCGCTCCCGCTGCCAACACAACAGCAGCCATGGCCTCTGGCACATGCTCAGATCTGTCTCCTTGCCTGTATTTTCCCTCTCTGGCCAAACTCTCTGTACTGTAATGGCACACTTGGTGAAATTCTCTGGCCTACGATTATTCACTGGAACACTAAAACTGCTTCCTATGTGAGAGCATGTTTAGCCTCCAGCTTCTCCTCCCCCATCTTCACAGAACTCCTTAAATGTGTTTCTTAAAAATAGAAATATTTTTAAATTCTCATGCACACTTCCCATTAGGCAGTTCAGATGATGTTAATCTGAATTGTTGTCAGATTTATTTGTGCATATGTGAGATGGTCTTTGAATATGAAGTTTGGCCCTGGATGCTGTCCTCTGTCCCCCCCCTCCTTTTGGTTTTGTTTGCTTTAGCAGCCTCTCACTTGAGCCACATCTTCCAGCTTTTTGTTTTTCAGTTGGAGGTAAGAGTTTTCATGGTTTTCAACCATGATCTTCAGATTTCAGCCTTCAGGTGATCTACTGAGTGTTTTCCTGTCCTCTTTTGTGAAAATAAACACCCTCCTGGCATCAAAGGTAAAAGAACAACTTAAAAGTTGTTATGATAGTCCCAACCCAAAGAAGATACCTGATATATTTGATTTAAGTGTTAAGATATAAAATTTGGATTTTTGGAAAGACTGAGTCTCTTTAGTGTCATTTTGGGAAAAGTGAATCAAATATTCACAGATAAAGGGAATAAAGTAAACCTGTTTTCATGAGGAGTGTTAATGAGAAGAACAGTAGTTTTTGTCATTACTGTAGCCTACTTGAAACAGTTTCAAAGTACAGATGCTAAAGTATATTTTCTGTGTAATAATCACTGAATTCTAAAATTATTTGTTTTCCTCAGCATTTTCTGTTTGTCCTTATCTGCTATCTCATTTGAAACATACACCTTGGTACGAGGGCCTTGTGTAGTTAGTTTACATTTTAGGAAAGGAATTTTAGGTTTTTAAAAATCAGAAAAGCTAATAATGATAATCATTTTCAGATGTCCTTCACATTTCTCCACATTTCATTATATTGGTTTAATATGCTATCAGTATATTTATAGGCTACGAAGTATGATTTTGGTTTTGGTTTTTGTGCTGGTATTGGGGCTTGAAATCAGTACATTGGTCTGTCACTAATGCCAGCATTGATGGCTCATTCCTGTGATTCAGGCTAATCAGGAGTCTGAAATCTGAGGATAAAGGTTCAAATCCAGCCTGGTCAGGAGAGATTATGATGCTCTTTTCTTCAATTCATGACTAAAAAGCCAAAAGTGGAGTGTGGCTCAAGTGGTAGAGCACCGGGCTTGAGCAAAGAAGCTAAAGTGTAGTTATGTGTAGTTCCTAAAGGATAGTTCCAAAGTCCTGATTTTAAGTACCAGTACCAACCCACAAGAACACACACACACACACACACACACACACACACACACACACACACACACACACACAGTTTTCTTTGTCCCCAAAAGCATTATGGTTCTCTTTATGTGCCCCTGAAATCCACTTTGCTTTATTTTTCATTTGGTTGGTGATGTTTTCACAGGGAGAGCAAAGAAGTGGCTGTTACCTGAGTCTTGGCTGTCTGTGCTTTTGCTAGGATGACCGCGGTCTGCCTTATTGAGCATTGAGTCCCAGAGAAAACTCCATGAATCACATGGAGGGAAATATATGAGAAGACATGCATTCAGGTAATTCTTCAGTCCATCTTCCTCCTGCCAAGGGTTTTCTCTCTCTGTAGGGCGAGTTCCTTTTTTTCCACATAAAGCTGAACATTTTATAGCTTTCTGTGTGTGCCCACATGCAAATAAGGCTTTTGTAAAATATCAGCCATCGCAAACTTGCTCTTTTTTCTCCTCTCACCATTAGTGAGTATCTTGGCAGCCTTCATGGTTCTGAGTAAAATGGAATGATCTAGAAATTGTCATGGGATGTTTATAAATGTAAGTCAGAATTTATAGTTCTTTTGCTCTAGTGAATTGAGCAACATCTATGTGAATTTATAGACAGCCTTTAGGGAACTTATTTATATGGTATAGATGAAGTTTTGGATATGATATCTCTATGGAAGTCCAAAGATATCTTTAAGTACTCTGTCCAAATTAAACAGAAATTGAAAACACTTTAAAGTTTTTAGTTTTAATCAGAGTCTTCTCTTAATTTGGGATGTAGGATTTTTAAATGTTGGAATCAATTAATTTTCATTTGTAGGAAAAGTGACAGAAAGGACTGTACCTGAAGATACAGCATAAGTTTTCCCTTTTGATGAGTTACGAAGTTTAAGTTTGATTTCAGATAAAGTATTGTGAGAAATACCAATATACAAATCCAGTTACTGAGATTAATTAGATTAAATTAGTAGGAAAGGTACTTTGTTTGCAGTAACAATTACAATATGCTATATTGAAAAGTGTGTGACCAACACATTTGTGTAGTTGTGTAGTTAGATATCATTAACCTGGTGTTATAGATTTTAATAAATTTCTTCAAGCACAAGCAAAAAGTGTGAGAGATGTTAGAGTTTTTACACAGAGCAGAGAAAACACCAGATGCTTTTCAATAAATGCTCTCATTTTTCCATTATTTTTTGTGTATGTACTGGTATTGGAGTTTTAATTTAGGGTCTTGAGTTTTACTTAGGTTTTCCCTTAAGGCTGGTGCCGTATTACTTAAGCCATACCACCATTTCCAATATTTTTGCTATTTATTGGCAATATGAATATCACAGACATTGCTGCTTGAGATCCATTTGAATCTGGATCCTCAGATCTCAGCTTCCTATGTAGCTGGGATTACAGGTGTGAGGAACCAGTACTCTGAGAGATGCATTTATTTAGTCATGATACGTGGCAAATTACCACAAATTTATTTGTTTGACCATTAAATACCAGCAATAGTAGGACATAAGTTTGGTAGTTTGGGTGTAGTTTGTCTCTAGCAGCTGCTCAGTTTCTACCAGGGGGCCACCAGGCTATAGTCTCTCATGGAATGTGGGGATCTCTTCCAAGCTTAAGGGATGCCTGGTATGCTTTAGGTTCTGTGGTTGTGAGACTGTGATTTCTGGTTTCTTGTCTCCTATCATACAACCACTTTTGTCAGCTCCTAGACCCCTCCATACTTTCTTGACAAACATATTCTCTTTACTGTTTGATTCATCCTGTTGGCGGCACTGACTTCTAGAAAGGCCTTATTTTGCACTCTCTACTTGGAAGTAATCCATACCCAAATCTTGTGGGAACTAATTACATTTGTAGAATCTCTTTAATTTTGTTGTCTTGCAGGGCATATTGTGGGGTTAGATCCTTCCCAGACTGGAAGACAAAAGATATCCCAAGGTTCTGAGTTGTTGTGTATCACCTGATACACATAAAAAGCTATTTATTAGCTGGGCAGCAGTGGCTCATTCCTGTAATCCTAGCTACTCTGAAGGATGAGATCTGAGGCTGCCGGTTCAAAGCCAGCCCAGGCAGGAAAGGCTGAGAGACTATTATCTCCCATAACGCACTAAGAAAACTGGAAATGGCACTGTGGCTCAAGTGGTGAAGCATTCGCCTTGAGCTGAGGAGCTGATGGACAGCGCCCAGGCCCAGAGTTGCAGCACCACGGCTGAAAAAATAAGTAGAAAAAGCTATTTACTATTCTAAGTGTCCTCAATTTCAGACACTGGTAATTGAGTTATTCCTTCATTTTTAGCAAATGAAGTGTCAAATTTAAGAAAAGGAAAGATAGTTTCTTTGGTGGAGTGGAAAACAATTCAGCAGTTAAAGGGAATGAAAGGGAGTTAGGAGTAAAACTGAGGATAGATTCAAGAACAGTGGCAGTGGCTTCAGAAATGGGACAGAAGTAAACATGACAGATATATTTTCAAAAGAGATCATGTGGCTTGGAATGTGGTCTAGTGGTAGAGTGTTTGCTCAGCATGCATGAAGCTCTCGGTTTAATTACTCAGTAACACATAAAAAGAAAAAGCCATAAGTGACACTGGCTCAAGTCATAGGGTGCTAGCCTTGTGCAAAAAAGGAGCTCAGTGCAGTGCCTAGGCCCTGAGTTCCTGCCCCAGGATTGCCAAAAATAAAAAGAGAGAACATATTAATAATGGATGAGGGAAGGATGCAGAGAACAAATTCATCACTGAATTTTTCCTCTATTTCAAAATCAACACATCATTCAAGAGACAAAAATGGGTCATAAAGATGGTCCAGAAAGAACATATCTTATGAAGAAATACAAGATTTTTTTTTTACTGCAACTATCCTGTACAGATAATCCATTAGACAAAATTGTGACTTTAAAAAGCACAAGAGCTCATTGTAATAGCTCAAGTGCTATCTGGAGATTTTGTAAGGGTGCTGGTCCTTAACCTTGATAAGAGCCTAGGTGCTATTTCTATTTTTTCCTCGAGAATATTACTCTATTACTTAAGCCACAGCTCCTCTTCTGACATTTTTGGTGATTAAATGGACATAAGCGTGTCATGGACTTTTCGTGGCTCACCTTGCTTAACAGTGTTATCCCCAAATCTCAGCATTCTGAAGAACTAGGATTACAGTTGTGAGCCACTAGCACGCAGAGAAGCATTTCTTTTTTAGTGAAAAGAATTAGAATGCAGAATCATCAGGAAGATTCACCCTCAATACAAAATAAATCACCAAGACCAGTACCCGAATACACACATACACACACACACACACACACACACACACACACACACACACACACAAGCACACACACAAATACACATAAGCTTCTTCTCAGGGGTCTGTATCTCTCTTCCCAAAAGAATAGTATATTCGAAGGGATAAACTGGTGTCACAGGCTCTAATCCCAGATATTGAGAGTTAGAGGTATAGGAGGATGGGGTAATGAGGGAGGCTTGAGTGAAGTGTAGCACAAGACTATATGAAAAGCCAAATGAAAAAGAAAAAAAATGGTTGGAGGAATGCAGGCTCAAATGGTAACGTATCCGCCTAGTAAGTGTAAGGCTTTCAGTTTATTCCTCAGTTCCATGAAAAAGACAAAAAGCATAGCATCTCAGTCCATTTTGTCATGGTTTAACAAAATCCTTGAAGCTGTATACTTCATACGGAAAAAAGGTCGATTTCAATCAAAATTAATAGTAGATGCAATGTCTAAATAGCATGCTAGCACATGGGCTAAGGCCCACTATGTGCATCATATCACAGAGGATCTTGGCATCATGGCATGTGCTAGAATGACGATGATGTTAGTCCCTTCAGAGTTGATGAGATGGCATTAATCTATTTATGACTGAAACCTCTCTTACAGGTTCCACCTCCTGACACTGCTACATTGAGAAGTTAAGCTTCAGTGTGAGCTTTGATGGTGACAGACCATCAACAGGCTTCTGACAGAGGCAGGTACAACCATTGGAAGCCGAAGTCATTCATACAACTAGGAACCTTGGATAACTGCTTCGATCTCTTTGATTTGCTGTATTTGGGGCCATCTCACAGATAGGATCCATCGAGTTCATGTCTGTTCCATGTGCCAGCTTCAGTTATGCTCAGTGTGATATAAGCTGCTAAACAATAGGGAGGACAAGGACAGAGTTGGGCACAAAAATGGAGGTTTGGCATTCTTCATGGCACTTAATTAACATTAATAGATTTTATAGCTAAGTCATTAGAAAGTTCTATGTCATTATACAATACTTATATAGAGCCATGTAATACGTACTGTATGACATGGAAAGATACCTTGTAGAGCAGCCTGTTTACACATAATACAGACAATTCTATGAACACAAAGGATGGGGTAAAAAACAAGTTCTGGCCTACAAAATTGTCAACCTCAGAGTCAAAGCACACACCCTGAAAACGATATTGGAAGGCATAGGAGAACCCTTGTTCTCCTAGGCACAGGCTGAAATTTTCTTAATAGAGACCCACAAACAGAACAAATCAAAGAAAGGTTGCACAAATGGGGATTGCATGAAAGTGCAGAGCTTGTGCATGACATAGGACACAGCTAGCAAAATCAATAGAATCCCGTGGATTAGGAGAAAATCTTCACTAGCCATACAACAAACAAGGGTCCCATATCTAAAATATGCTTTGAACTCAAAAAATTAAATCCCCCAACAACAAATCCTCAAATAAACACTGCCTGATAAGTAAGTGGGCTAAAGACTTACAAAGAAAATTCTATGAAGAGGAAATAACAATGGCCAATAGCCACATGAAGAAATGTTCAACTTCTCTAGCCATAAAAGAAATGCAGATCAAAACAGCATTGAGATTCCACCTTTCCCCTGTTAGAATAGCTATGAATAAGAAATCTAATAATAGATATTGGAAGGGATGTGGCCAAAATGGAACTCTACTGCATTGTTGGTGGGAGTATAAATTTGTTCAACCACTTTCAAAAACAATATGGAGGTTCCTCAAAAGATTCCACATAGAGCTCCCCTATGACCCAGCCATCCCACTTTCGGTCATTTACCCAAATGATCACAAACTAGGCCATACTAAGGCTACCAGACCAACTATGTTTATTGCAACATTATTTACCATAGCTAAGATATGGAACCAACCCAGATGCCTTTCAGTAGAGGAATGGATCAAGAAAATGTGATATATATATATATGAATTCTATGCCTCCATTAAAAAAATGACATCGCCCAATTTGTTAGGAAATGGAAAGTCTTGGGAAAAAATATATTAAGTGAAGGAAGGCATGCCCAATGAAACATAGGTCCCATGGTTTCCCTTATTTGCAATAACTAGTACATATCTAGGACAAGCAGAAAAGGTGAAAAGCTATGTACATATGACCAGATAAGATGAAGTTAAGCGAAATAAACCTCAAGATAGGGACGCAAGTAGTTTTTCCTTTCTTGCTAATGTTTCTAACCTATTTATAAGGTACCATGTGATTTTTGGTTGCTTTATATATTCCTTCCCCATGGTATAACCCCTGTTTTCACTATATTTTATTCTGGTAACCTGCATCTTGTATATATAATTCTCTAATTCAGGGAGTGTAAGAGAAAACACAAAACACTTAATTAAGGATACAGATTGACCCATTGTAAAAATTTTATGTACAAGACATACAAGACACTACCTTGAAAACGAACTTTACAACCTCAGGGTGGGTAGTTGTTTAGGTGGGAGGGAAGGAATGGTAGGGGAAAAACAAAGGAGGAGGCAACAATGCTTGACAGGACATGTACTCATTACCTTGCTCATGTAACTGTAGCAGCTCTGTACAGATTTTTATAATAAAACAGGTAGAAAATTAATTTTATATGTGGTTATGGGTCAGTACTAGGACTTGAATTTATGGGCCTTCCACTTACTTTCACACTTCAAACTGGGATCTGTATCTGTGTTTAATTTTTTATTCATCTTTTTGTAAAAGATAAATCTAGTAACACTGTCCCCTAATGTTTGTATGAAATAAGTTTTGGAAATTTTACAATAACTTAAGTGTTTTATTTTTCATTCATCATTCTACTATCTTTCAGTTTCTAATGTTTCTTGGAAGTTAAACACAGGCTCTCTGTTGCATTTATTAGGAAATGTTTTGCTTGGCCCCAGTCTATAATCCTAGCACCTAAGGAGGCTCAGATGAGGAGAATGTTGGCTTGAAGCAAAAGCAGAGAATTCCATGAAACTCCATCTCCATAATTATGTATATTTATGCATATATTTATATATAACATATTTAATATGTAATATATTTGTGAAATATATACATATATACATGCTATATATCTGCAGAAGATTGGCACACTGAAACAATTGAAGGCACTGATTTAATTTCACTGCTGTCATTCTACTTTAATTATTTCATTGAATGTCCTGTCCAATATAGATTTGTGCTTATCAGGCAGGCTATACCCCATGTCACATATGAGTACAAGAATAATAGGTTTTAGCTCATTACATAGTAGCTCATCAGGACAGAGGAAATATTCCTCAACTTGGTTGAGCCAATCTTTATTGTTTGTTCCATACTGTGATGCTCCCTTGAGTCTGCAGTTTATAGTTTCAAGATGATATTTTGTTCTTTTGAAGACAAGTGAATAGAGAAATGTATGTGAACTTCAAGACAATTACCTCTATCTGGCTAAACTTCATATATTCAAATGGGAAATGTGCCATCCCCATAGAATACAAACGAGGACACCCAAGCACCAGATGTCTACATTGCAGGCATTGTAATTTCCATGCAGGAATATTTTATAGGGACAAAATTAAGGTACCAATATGAACTTCAGCAACTACCCTTGGGAAGTCCTTATGCTCATGCTAAAGTCATTGACCTTCACATTGCCTTTGTCATCCAACACGATGTTATTGGGTTTAATGTCTCATTGTTCATTTATATATTCATTAAAGTAATGCACAGTACTCACAATCTGAACAATCTCCTGACTTCATTCTTGAATAGGTGGTATAATTTTCACATATATGTTAGGAGGTCTCTGGATGACCAGTTCCACTGCCAGGTATTGGTGCTCATCCTTTTCCCTCACCTGGTATGACCTCACCATAGGTCAGTGATGGAAAAACTTAATAATATCCATCTCATTTTTTAACTTTTTGTGGGTCCTAGGGCTTGTAGTCTGGGCGTAAGCACTGTGGCTTATCTCCTCAGCTTAAGGCTAGTGCTCTACCACTTGAGTGACAGCACCACTTCCAGCTTTTTCTGTTCTTGTGGTGATAAGGAATTGAACCCAGGGCCTCCTGGTTGCGAGGCAAACATCTACCACTGAGCCACAGTCCCGACCTGTCCATCTCATTTTTGATCTGACAATTGTTGAACTCTCCCTTTAGGATTATTTTCACTACCACCTTAGTGTCTATAAGGTGGTACTAGGCCAACTTTACATATCCATACTACCATAGTCAATGATCTCCTCCTTCACACTGTATTGTTCAGGGAAAATCTCCTGTCGTAGCCAATGATTTCCTTCATACTGTCTTGTTCAGTGAAAATATCCCTTTCCTAAGAGCTTGAGCCTAATTCACTGTGTTCTCCCATCTTTTGCTAGGATGGCAAGAAATAAATCTACCTAAACTTAGCTAAGCAAATAACAACCCCAGAGCAATAACCAAAAGGAAATACCCAAACCCAAACAAAACATAGCCCCCCCCCGCTCCAAATAAAAAAAAAAACTACCACACACTCAAAATTGTCAACGTAGAACTGAGTCCAGCAGGTCACCAAGAACTCCCAGCACTTTAATGGACTGCAGAGACCACTCACAATGGTTGCAATGGACCAATCACAGGTTGGCATGAACCCACTGGCTCTTTTAGTCTTGAGCCTGTAGGACTGTTGCCAAGGTTTCTACAGGTATGCGAGGGGCACAGAATGATGCCATGCTACAGCCATGGCAGTGTTGCAGGAACTACAAGGGTATCAGCCAATGCCTTCTGTCCTCAGTGGCTGCCAGGTCCCAGTGTTTGCTCCCAAAGATTTTGTCCTTCAGTACTATCCATGTCCTCATGTATGCTCCTGTTAGAACGCTGGCCATGTGCAAGAGCCAAACATACACCAGTGGCTTCCATTCAACATATGTGCAGGTCTTGGAACTTGCTCCAACAATTTAAAAACAAAGTGAATTTCTATGTATTTCTAGGTGCAGAGGGTTCATGACAAAGGGTCCAATTGGAAACTTTCACTAAAGTGGATCCAGATTTTTTTAAACTTGACAATAAAGAGAAAATTCAAAGAAGTAGTTAAGGCATATGAAGTGTCTGTATTTGTTGAATTATAACCTCCAAACACAACTGCTTAAAATAATACTAAAGTCTTTATTTGGTATGGACTTGATTTATTGTTGGAAACATACAATACATCATTTTTTGGTCTTAAAAAATTGTAATATCAGAGCAGGGCACTGGTGGCTCACGCCTGTAATCTTAGCTACTCCGGAGGCTGACACCTGAGGATCACGGTTCAAAGCCAAAACATACAGGAAAGTCTGTGAGACTCTTTTCTCCAATAAACCACCAAAAACCCAGAAGTGGCACTGTGGATCAAGCCCTAGAGTGTTCGCCTTGAGCTGAAGAGTTGAGGGATAGCACCAAAGCATGGAGTTCAAGCCCCATGACCAACAAAAAAATAAATAAATAAAAAGTTATAATATCAGTATGCACTTTGGTGTTTTCTTAATGGAATCCAAGATTAACCGCATAGCTCTTGAGAAGAATTAAAACAATAACACACTCAAAAATAGCATGTGTTTGAAAGAATGCAGGTAGTATCAGCCTACTGCAAAGTCACTATTAGCAGGATGAATCACCTATAGAAATACTTTTTTTTTCCTTTTCAGTATTTACTAATAAAATACATCCTTGCATTAATGGCAATATATTACTACTTTAATATAAATTAAGCACGTTCTCTATTCAACTCAGTAAATTTTGACAACTATTTAACTATGTAATGCTGAGTCCCTTATGAAGTCACTAAGTTGGCACTTTTGTCATTTACCTTAAAATGCAACATAACTAAGACCAAAAAAATTTTATAGTTAGGTGGGTCATGAAAGCAGGTGTTTTCTCACTTAAAAATTAAATCCAGTACGATACTTCATGGCACCCATAATCTGAAAAGCTGCTCTATCTTTTGGATTTTAAAGACCTCATCAATTTTCTGAGGATATTTAAGGTCTTTTTCTTTAAATCTAGAATGACTGATGTTAAAAGAATAGTGGAATTACTTCAGAATCATCTGATAGTGGCTGAGAAGTTGGCTCAGTTGTAGAGTGCTTGCCTTGCATGCCTGAGGCCCTGAGTTCGATTCCTCAGCACCACATAAGCCAAACAAAAAAGCCAGAAGTGGTGCTGTGGCTCAAGTGCCAGAGTGCTAGCCTTGAGCTGAAGAGCTGAGGGACAGCGCCCAGGCCCAGAGTTCAGGACCCATGACCGGAACCCCCTCAAAAAATAAAAGAATCATCTAATATTGTAGCAAAATGCCCTATGCCATACAGCTCCATGAAACGGGTTATTAACACCTATAAGAGTGAGAGAAAAGAGAGTATCATCCTTTTCAAAGATAGTTTCTTAACAGATAGTTTACATCAGCATTCTTGAAATCCGTAAGGCAGTGTGTTGATATGCTCAAAGTGAAGAACAAGGGTTGGAGTAAGGGACTTATGTAATAGAACCCCTGCCTAGAATATTGGAGGTCATCAGTTTGAACTCTCCTACTGCCAAATCTATCAGTATTCCTTTAGAGAAAGAGTTATAGCTGTGTATTTCAATTTTCATTGTGATGCTATAACAAAATTCATTAAGACCATAAGAAAGCCCCCATTTGACCACAGGTGTGCATTGTAGGAAAAAAGATAGATCAATAAAAACAAATTCAAATAGTCTGAGACACTTACACAAGTTCTGGACATCATTTTCTCTTGGGCTGCTGCTGTGCAGGCCCAATATTTGATCTGAAGTGAATCTTGGAATAACAAAAGTTAAAACCCAACGTCTAGTAACCTTTAAATGGTCTGTGTAACTCCTTAGTTCTCATACCTGACACTGTGACTTAGTGGGAAAGGCAGAGGGCTGATTCCCAGCTATTGCAGACTTCTTCTATAGTGAACAATGAGCTACCACCTTCAGTCATGTGGTTCCATCACAGACTTGGTTCAGGTCTTTGAACCTGAATGTAGAAGTTTGAATCTCCATAGTGTGAATTGGAAATTTGGCCTCTTAGTAAGATAGGTTTGGAGGACCTTGGGTGACTCTCTTTTTAATAGCTTCCCCTTTGTGCACATTTGGTTTAGATGCAGGGATACATAACTAACTAGTAGGAGTGGTCACCCTATGGTAGAGCAAGAGAGCCACAGGAGAGGGACAGAGATTAAACTCATGACATCTGCCATTTTATGCTGCTTGAATTGACATGTTCTGCATGAATTTTAGTAATTCAAGAATAAAAACTATGGGTTGGGAAGGTGGCTCAGTGGTAGAGCGCTTACCTTGCATGCATGAGGCCCTGGGTTCGCTTCATCAGCACCACATAAGCAGAAAAATTCCCGAAAGTGGCGCTGTGGCTCAAGTTGTAGAGCTCTAGCCTTGAGGTGAAGAGCTGAGAGACAGTGCCCAGGCCCGGAGTTGAGGCCCACGACTGCGCCCCCAAAAAAAGAATAAAAATTAACATTACATATAGATTTTTAATTGCCTCTTTGCTTCTGAAAAAAAGTAAAAGTAAAAATGAATTTAAATGGAAAGGAAGAGCAGGGAAAAGGAATGAAGCAATGATCATGGACAGCTCCTGAAGTCCAATCTGGAGGCTTTATTTACCAACAATGGAGAATAAAATGAAACTATGTAACAAGAAAGGACCATATATTTATGAGATCACAATGGTTTTCTGATATCAACCCACATGCCACATTTGAAATAGAATGAAATAAGAGAATAGGTATTTACAATGTGTCTATGACATCACAATGACAATAATGTCATAATGATATGAGGTCATTGTAAATTGGTGATGTTGCAAGGAGGTTATGGTGTCATAATGAATATGTGTTGTCACACTGGTGATGGGTTCACAAAGGGTTTGTGATGTTACAATGGCATATATGAATACAATTGTCATATGTTCACAATGAGGATATGGGTACACATAGGGATTGTGATGTCACAAATGCCATATGTGTTTTGAAAGATACTTAGGGGTCATGATAGCTTTATGATACACAATTGTGATGAGGTTACAATGCGTTTTTGATGTCATGATGCTTTTGTAATATCTTAAACCCATGTCCAAATTCAATTGCTACTATTTCACAATGAGCACACAAGTTCACAGAAGGAGTTTGAAATACTAATGGACATGAATTTTTTTTAATGTTTGAGGTCATATTAGGTTTGTGAACACACAATGGGACAGTGATATCACCATGGCAATGTCAACTCACTACATCATGTCAAAATATTGTTTTGGTGTCACAATTAGTTTATGATGCCACATTGGTGATGATGTCACAAAATATTGGTGATGTCACAATATGTTGGGCATTTCACAATGACATAATGGTTCTCAATTGTCTTTAACTTACAATGAGTATATAAGTTCAAAAGGGTCTGTGATTTCTCCAAAAATATGTGTTGCACAAATACATTGAAATCTTACAAGGTTTGTGATGTCAGAATTTGGCACAATGGTTATGACATCTGGCAGTGTGATATCACCATGGTCATGATGTCACTGGGAATTTGTTATATCACATGTCATATGTGAAATCTAATGTGGTCGACAACAGATTATGAGGACAAAAAGGCCTAACGTATCAGAATTGCAGCATGTCACAAAAGTTATGATGACAGGATAGATTTGTGATGTCACAGTGGGTTAGTAATATCACAATAGCAATGTGATGTACAAAGGGATTGTGATGTCACAATGGCTATGAATTCAAGATTTGTTTATGATATCAACGTACTGGCCACATCTGAAAGAGAATGATGAGATCACAGAAAAGGCATTCATAATGTGTCTATGATGTCATAATAACAATGTGAAGTTATAATTCTATCATATCATTTTAGTTTTGTGATTTCACAATGAGCACACAGTGTCAAAATGACAATGTGATGTCACAATTATGATAATCTCACAAACTGTTTTTGATGTTAAAATGTCATGTCTGATTCTCAATTAATAGTTCACAGTGGGGATTTGGGTACACAAAGGGACTGTGATGTCACAAAGCTATGTATTTTTTTCAAAGGATATAAGAGGTCATAATAGATTTGGGAGGTCACAATGTGATCCTGGTGTCAAAAGAGCAATGTGATGTCACAATGGGTTTGTGATGTCACAGTGGTGATGAGGTCACAATGGGTTAGTTACTTCACAAGTTTGTAATATCACAATTATTTGTTCAATTTCAATTGCTCCTAGTGCACCATGAAGACACTGTAATAACCATCAGTGCCCCTATAATCCACGGGAACAGATAGTCATCATGGCCTCCTGGTCTGGACCATCAGAGAGGGGAGTGCATGCCGTTGGAGGGGGCAGGACATGCTGCTGAAGGAGATAGGATGTCAAGCCTCACATGGTGGGCTGCCAAGAAGTGATTGTGCATGGACATTTGGGAAGTGATGATTGAAAACTGTTATGCAAGAAACATATTGCAGTGGGGGAAAGGTACAGCCTATACTTAGGCTGCATGTTCAGAGCAACAGAAGGGGAGAGAAAAAGGGGAAAGGCCTGGAAGAAAAGAAGTGATGAGACTGCAGGAGGGTAAAGACCTGGGAGGAGAGGAAATTGAGGGAGAGCAGGAGGTGAAGGATGGCAGCTGACCATCTGGATAAGGCAGGGCAGGCCTATCAAGAGTAGAGCAGCCTGAAGAAAAGAAAGGAATGGTCGCAGGAAAAAATGAAAAGACCTGAAATATAGGACAGGTCTGAAAAGGAGGATGAAGAGAAAGTAAAAAGCCTTGTCTTTTGAAGTGTGTAACTTTAGAGATCATTATTTTGTGGGTTGGTTGTTTGAAGACTAGTTAACAAATGGCTGGGCTGCTCTTTGGATGTCTGAGGGTTCATGGTTGAGGCTGCAATTAGCTCTGGGCATGCAGCCCAGGTCAAGGTAGTCGCTTGTTACAAAATTTCTGAGGACAAGACAGATTTGTGATGTTACATTGCATTAATGATATCACATTATCAATATGAGGTCACAAAGGGATTGTAATGTCACAAGGGTGATGTGGGCACAATGGGTTTCTGAAATCAACCGATATGCCACTTTTGAGATAGAATGAAATCACAGAATAGGCAATCACATTGTCTCTATGACTTCACAATGAAAATGTGATGTCATGATGCTATGATGTCATTGTCATTTTGGGATGTCACAATGGGCCGATGGTATCATTACAACAATGTGACCTCATTCTGGAGATGATGTCACAAAGCATTTGTAATGATGCAATGGCGTGTCTGATGTCAGTTGTCTTTTGTTCACAATGAGGATATGGTTACCCAAAGGACTGTGATGTCACAAACACCATGTGCTTTTTCAAAGGTGCTAAGAAGTCACAACCGGTTTGGGATGTCACAAGGTGATCTTAATATCACTGTGGCAATCTGATTTCACAATGGGTTTGTGATGTCCCAGTGGTGATAAGATTACACTTGGCACAACTGTATTGAGTCTTAACAGGTTTGTGATGTCACAATGTGACTCAGTGGTCATGACATCTGGCAGTGTGATGTCACAGTGGTCATGATGTCACAGTGCATTTCTGGTATCACATGTCATACCTGAAGTATTATGAGTTAAAAAATTTATGAGGTCAGAGAGGCCAGAGATCACACTGGCAGCATGTCAAAACATTTATGAGGATAGGACAGTTTTGTGATATCACAGTGTGTTAGTGATATCATAATGGCAATATGGTGTCATCAAGGTATTGTGATATCATAATGGTTATGTTGTAACAATGTCTTTCTGATATCAACCCACCTGCCACATTTGAAATAGAATGAAATCACAGAATAGACATTCCAATGTATCTGTGATATCACAATGACCATTTGATGTCATAATGCTATGATGTCATTGCTGTTTTATAATGTCATGATGGGCTGATGTTATAATGACAATGTGAAGTTACAATGGTGATGATGTCACAGAGGTTTTGCGATGTTAAAATGGCATGTCTGATCTCAATCGTCATTAGCTCAATATGAGGGTATGGGTACACAAAGGGCCAGTGATGTCACAAAAGCCATGCTTTCTTTCAAAACTTCTGAGGTCATAATAGGATTGGGATGTCACAATGTGATCATAGTGGCACAATTGCAATGTAATATCACAATGAGTTTGTGATATCACCGCAGTGATGAGGTCACAATGGGTTATTGATGTCTCATCAAGTTTGTAATATAACAATGACATATACAATTTCAATTGCTTCTAATTCACTATGAGGATAATGTAATAACCAGTAGAGCCAGAATTATCTGTGGGAGCCGATAACCATAGTAAATTCTTGGCCTGGCCCACCAGAGAGTGTGGGGAATGCCACCAAATGTGGATGTGTCAAGCTTCACATAGTGAGCTGTCAAGAAGTGATTGAGCATTGGGCTTGGGAAGTGATGGTTAGACAGAAGACCTGTTGGAGTGAGGAGGGATAAAACCTATATATAGGTTGCATTTTCAGAGCACTGGAAGGGGAGATAAAAATGGGAGCTACCAGGTTGGAAGTAAGTGGTGAGATAGCAGGAAGGGAAAAACCCGAGAAGAGAGGAAGTTGAGGGAGAGCAGAAAGTTGGAAAGTGGTCACTGGGGCAGAGTAGGGCAGTCCTGTGGAGAGTGGAAAGGCCTGAAGAGAAGAAGGGAGTGGTGGAAGGGAAAAAGGGAAAGACTAGGAAGGAAGGACAGGTCTGTAGCGAAGGAGGGAAGAATGGAAAAGTAAAAAGCCTTGCCCATTGAGGTTTGGCACTTTGGAGATGATAGTTTTTTGGCTGTTGGTTTGCAGACCAATTAAGAAAGGGTCTGGCTGCCCATTGGAGGTCTGAGGTTTGGTGGTCAAGGCTGCTCTTGGACCTGGGTATCCAGTCCAGGATAAGGTAATCCCAGTCCCCTTTCTAGTGTAAACTAGTTCATTTTATTAAATGTGACTCGATCATTTTTCTCCTTGCCTTAGAGGTCATAAGTACATGAGTTCACAGAAAGAGCTTGAAGTCTCAAAGGCCATGAATTTTCTAAGATGTGATGTGGCCATAATAGGTTTGTAAAAACACAATGGGATAGTGATATCACAACGGCAATACACAATATCATGTCAAAATAATGCCACAATTAGTTGTTGATGCCATTCGCATGATGAGGTCATGAAAGACTGGACAATACTGATCAGGTTAATATTATAGTTACTAACTGCTTGTTTTGCTTCTGTAATTTGCTTTTTGTTAAATAAGTAATTTCGTGTTGCTTGAACCTCGACTCACTGCAGATAAAAAGGGCTTGATGGAGCAATTCTCTGAACCACAGATGGTTCTGGTCTGTTACACAAACACAGGATATCAGCACAGATGGTGCCTAACAGCACAGATGCCTTATCAGAACAGTTGGTGCCTTAAAACCACAGGTGGTGCCTTATCAGCACAGTTGGTGTCTTATCATCACAGCTGGTGCCTTATCAGCACAGAGGGTGCTTTATCAGCATATCTGAAATGCCAGAAAGCCCCTTCTGGGCTCTGGAGATCACTATCTTAGTCAAGAGCACCTGCAGGTTATCAAGTAGCACTGGAGTTTACCTAGTATATCCCACCAATCAGTTTAAAGCACATCGGCTCTTAAACCACCCAATCCCCTGTCCCTTATACTTTCCTGCTCTGTAATACGCCAATCATATGCTAAAGTAATGTTATGATTTTTCCGCCATGTGTGATGATTTGTTACAAAATGTTATTATGTGTGATAAGTCTCTGCCCTACCTCAAGAAGTATATAAAAATTTTGTAACCCAAGCCTCGGGGCCTCTTAGCATCACCGGTTACCGAGTGCACGGAGAACCAAGCCTGGGCTTGCCAATAAATGACTCTTTGCTGATTGCATTGGTCGCAGTCTCTGGTGGTCTCTTCGGGGGATCCCGAGTCGCGGGGATCACTTCAGTCACAATAAGTTTGCGATGTCACAATGGGTTCATGATGTCAGAGTGGCATGGCAGATCTCAATTTTCATTAATTGGCAATGAATATATGAGTTCAAAAAGGGACTGTACTGCCTCCAAAGGCATGTGTTATTACAAACATGATGCCATTCTAACAGATTTGTGATGTCACAATGTGACACAATGGTCATGACATCGGGCAGTATGATATCACAGGGGATTTCTGACATCACATGTCATACAAGGAATATGATATTGAAAACAGATTATGAGCTCAAAAAGGGCCTAATATGTGACAATGGCAGTATGTTAC
Source organism: Dipodomys spectabilis (assembly GCF_019054845.1). Lineage (NCBI taxonomy): Eukaryota > Metazoa > Chordata > Mammalia > Rodentia > Heteromyidae > Dipodomys > Dipodomys spectabilis. The sequence continues at coordinate 1,250,712 of NW_024871045.1, forward strand.
AAAACTTATAAGGACAGGATTGGTTTGTGATGGCACAGCAGGTTAATGATATCACAATGGTAATGTAATGTCACAAAAGATTGTGATATCACAATTATTATATGGTCAAAATGGATTTCTGAAATAGAATGAATTCACAGATAGGCCTTCATGCTGTTATGTCTATGAAGTAACAATGACACTGTGATTTATAATGCTGTGATGCCATTGTTGTTTGGTGATGTCACAATGAGCTGATGGTGTCATAATGACAATTTGATGTCACTGCTGATTTATGATGTTACAATGGTTATGAGGTCACATTATGTTTCTTTTATAACACACATGTCAAATTTGAATTAGTATGAAAAAGCTGGGCACTGGTGGCTCACACCTGTAATCCTAGCTACTCAGGAGGCTGAGATCTGAGGATCACAGTTCAAACCCACCTCAGACAGGAAAGTCCATAAGACTCTTATCTCCAATAAAAAGTCGTAGAAAACCAGAAGTGGTGCTGTGGTTCAAGCGATAGAGTGCTCGCCTAGAGCTGAAAAGCAGGGACAGCACCCAAACCCAGAGTTCAAGCCCCACAACAAAAAAAAAAATTAGAAACAGGCATTCACAATCTGTCTATAACATCACAATGACAATGTGATCTCATAATGCTATCTTGTTGTAGTTTTGTGATGTCAAAAGTAGTTGATGTTGTCCTAATGAGAATGATGTCACACTGGTGATGTCATAAAGGTTTCTTGATGTTACAATGGCATGTCTGATATCAATTGTCAATTCATAATGAAGGTATAGTTACACAAAAGGACTGTGATGTCACAAAGGCCATATGTTTTTTCAAAGGTGCTAAGAGATCCTAATAGGTTTGGGATGTCACAATGTGATAGTGATGTCAAATGGCTATGAAAGCTCACAATAGGTTTGTGATGTCACATTGGTGGTGAAATCAAATAGTTTTGTGAAGTCACATTTCATAATCACATGTCCAATTTCAGTTGCTACTATTTCACAATGAGGAGATGAGTTCACAGAAGAAGTCTGAAGTATAAAAGGCCAGGAATTTTCTAAAACTCTATGAAGACATAGCAGGTTTTTGAAAACACAATGGCACAGTGATATCATGATGGCAATGTGATGTTTCAATATGATGACTTGATAATGTTTTGATATCACAATTGGTGATGCCACACTGGAGATGAGTTTACAAGAGGTGTGTGATGTCACAATGGGTTGGTGATATCAAAATGACACATGTGATCTCAATTGTCAACTCACAATGAGTATATTAGCTGACAAAGGGACTGTGATGTCTCTAAAGTCATGTGTTGTCTCAAAAGTGATGCACTCTTAACAGGTGTGTGTTGTCAGAAAGTGACAAAATGCTCATAACATCTATCAGTGTGATGTCACCATGATCTAGATGTCACACTGGATTCGGGTATCACATTTCATACCTGGATTGAGTATGAAAGGATTGGAATTTCACAGTAGGTTAATGATATCACTATGGAAATGTGGGGTCGCAAAGGGATTGTGTTACCACAATGGCTATTAGATCACAATGTGTTTCTACTACAATAGGTTTGTGCTGTCACAATTGGTTGGAAATGTCACAATGATATGCCAGTCCTCAAATGTCATTAATTCACAATGAAGATATGAGTTCGCAAAGGGACTGTGTTGTCTCCAAAGTCATGTGTTGGCACAAATGTGATGAAGTCCTAACAGATTTATGAGTTCACAATGTGACACCATGGTCAATGTGATGTCTATCAATGTGATGTCACAATGTTCATAATGTCAGAGTCAATTTCTGATATGATATGTCATACCTGAATTATTATGAGTTTGAAAACAGAATATAAGCTTGCTAAAGGCCTAAAATATCCTACTGTCAGCATATCACACAAGTTATGACTAAAATCATATTGTTTGGAGCTTAAGATACTTTCTTTGAAATTGTATCCTCATTGTGAATTAGTAGAAATTGAAATTGGACCTGTCATTGTAATATTGAAAACTCATGTGACATCACAAACTCATTGTGACCTCATCACCACTGTGACATCACAAATCCATTGTGACATCCCGTTGTTGTTGTGCCTTCACAATCACATTGTGACATCATAAAGCAATTGTGAACTCTTAGCACCTTTACAAAACACACGACCTCTGTGGCATTACAGACCCTTTGTGTACCCATATCCTCATAGTGAACTAATGAAAATTGTGATCACACATAGCATTGTATCATCACAAATACTTTGTGCAATAATTATGACTGTGAAATCACATCATCATGACACTTTCATCTCAGTGTGACAACACCAAACCCCAATGACACCATACCAATTTTTTCTTCTGTGCATTTTTTATTGTAAGTATAGTGTACAGAGGGATTACAGTAATGAGTACATATCCTATCAAACATTGCTGCCTTGACAACACATTGTCACTTTGATGTCATAGACCCATTGTGAATGCCTGTTCTTTGATTTATTTCTATTACAAATGTGCCATGTGGGTTGATATCAGGAAACCATTGTGAACTCATAACCTTTGTCACATCAAAATCTCTTTGTCACATCACATTGCCTTTGTTATATCACTGACCTACTGTGACATCAAATACCTCTCCTGTCCTCATAACTTTTGTGATATGCCATTGTGATATTTTAGGCCCTTTGTGAGTTGAAAATCTCTGTTTGATCTCATATCTCAGATATGATATCAGATATCTAAAATCCAGAGTAACATCATGATATCACACCACTGGACATCATAACCATGGTGTCACTTTGTGACATCTCAGACCTGTTAGTTCTTTAACTCTTTGACTATATATACTTTGGTGACATCAGAATCCCTTCCCAAAATCATATACTTATGGTGAGTTAATGACAATTGAGATCAACCCACATGCCACATTTCAAATACTATGAAATCACAGATTAGGCATTCATAATATGACTATGATGAACAGTGACATAAGGGAAAATGCTATAATGTCATTGTCATTTTGTGATGTCACCATTAGCTAAAGATATCATAACAACAGTGTGATTTCACACTGGTTAAGACATCACACAGGATTCATAATGTTACAATGGTTATGATCACAATGTGTTTCTGATATCAACTGATATGCTACATTTGAAATAGAATGAAATCACAGGATATACATTCACAATGTGTCTATGACAGCAAAATGGCAATGCGATGTCATAACGCTATGATGTCACTATAGCTTGTCATAACTACAATCTGATGTCACACTGGTGATGATGTCACAAAGGGTTTGTGATGTCACAATGGCATGTCAGATCTTAATTGCCATTAGTTTACAGTGAGGTTTCTGTTGTCAAAAGTGTTAATGATATAAAAATGGGTAAGTGATGTAAAACTAGTTTGTAATATCACATCTTATTTCAAATTTCAATTGCTACAAGTTCACAATGATACAAGTTCAAAGAAGGAACTTGATGTCCCAAAGGCCATGAATGTTCTAAGATGTGATGAGGTCATAATAGGTTTGTAAAAACAATTGCAATATGATGTCAAATTATGATGTAAGAATGTTGTTATGTCACAATTAGTTGGTGATGCCATAAAAGTGATGATTTCAAAATAGTTTTGTGATGTCGCAGTAGTTTGTGATGTGACAATATCATTCCAGACCTCAATTGTCCCTAACTCACAGTGAGTATATAAGTTTAGAATGGGATTGTGAGGATTCCAGAGGCATTTCTTGGCACAAAAGTGATGAAGTCAGAACACATTTGTGATGTGACAATGTGACACAATGGTCATTACATATAGCAGTGTGATGTCACAATACTCATGATGTCACAGTATATTTCTAATATTTCATGTCATATCTGAAACAATATGATGTCAAAAATAGTGAGCTCTCATGGGCCTAACATAACACAGTGGCAACATGTCACAAAACTTATGAGGATAGGACATGTTTGATTTGTCACAGTTGTTTAGAGATATCACAATGGAAATGTTATGTCACAAAGGGATTGTGATGTCACAATGGTTATGAAGTCAAAATGTGGTTTTGATATGAACCCACATGCCACATTTGAAATATAATGAGATCACATAATAGGCACTGATAATGTATATATGATGTCACAATGAAAATGTGATGTCATAGTGGTATGATGTCATTACAGAATTGTGATGTCACAATGAGATGATGTTGTTATAATGACAATGTGATGTCACACCGATGATAATATTGTAAATGCTTTGTGATATTGTAATGGCATATCTAATCTCAATTGACATTTCACAATGAGGATATGGATACACAAAGGAACTTTGGTGTCACAAAGGCCATGTGGTTTTTCAAAGGTGCTAAAGATGTCATAATGGGCTTGGGGGATCTCAAGGAGATTGTAATGTCAAAACAGCAATGTGATATCACAATGGCTTTGTGATGTCACATTGGTGATGAGGTCACAATGGACAGGAGAGGTTTGTGATGTCACAACAGGTTAATGTTATCACAATGGCACTGTGATATCAGAAAGGGATTTTTCTTACAATGGTTTTGAGGTCACAATGGATTTCTGATACCCACCAATATTGCTTGCTTGAAATAGAATGAAATCACAGAATAGGCATTCACAATAAGTGTACAATGTCACTATGACATATGATGTCATAATAGTATGATATTTAAGTTTATTCATGTCAAAATGGCGTGTCTAATTTTACTGGTCATTAGATTACCATGAGGATCCCAGTGGTTGCTATGTGCTGAGTCTTTCAAAAGGTGCATCATGCTGAGTCCATTACATAGGGTTCTTTGAGCTATTTTTTTTAAAGTGTGCTGTGTGCTGACATCCCAAAGGGTGCTATGATCTGAGTCCTTGAGAGGGAGTTATCCCTGACAATCAGACACACACACACACACACACACACACACACAAACACAAACACAGAGGGTCACCATGCACTTGCTTGGTGTGTGGGGTGGATGGAGAAGAGTCTCTCCCAGCGGTTGGGCTGAGGGGAAATTTGATCCCCCCAGGCAGCTGCTCGGGTTGGGGGTAAGCCCTGAGCTGAGATGAGGCTGCTTTTTCCATGGCCTGGTAGCCTTAGGGCAGAGACAGGGCAGCACAAGGCCAGGGATAGAGGGCTTGGCGGAGGGGGTAGGGGGCGTGACCGAGGGGAGGATAGGGCATGGCAGAGGGGCCACATATCTGCTGTAGCCAGGGGCAGGCTGGAACACTTGTGCAGTGGGGGCGGGGCAACACGGCAGAGAATTGGGGGCAGAGAGAGAGAAGGGCAGACACATGCACCAGGCCAGGCGGCGTCAATGGCTGGCCTCTGCTGCTGTAGGAACATGGGTCTGGGCAAAGAGCACAGAGCACACAAAGCCAGCACAGCAGGCACATCCCTTGCACAGCCCCAGGGAGTCTCAGAAGCCACATAGACCCTGAGCCTGAGGTCCCTGTGTTGGGAGCTCAGCTGGGGCCGGGGGGCACTCAGCCCCACAACCTGCCTGCTACTGCCCCAGTCCCCTCTCCTGCCCTCCCTACAGCATCGCATTTCAAATATGTCACTGCTGGCTCAGACCCATGGTGCCTCTTGGAGTCATCTACAGTGGTGTGCCCCAGGCTGGCTTGCAACCCTGACCAAGTCCCGGGCCCCATTCCTTTGCTCTGGGCCCGAGCATCCACCATGATGCTGCCATTGTTGTCCGCTGCACCCAGTACCACAGCCTACAGCTTCTCCCAGCAGCACATGTGGGTGGCCGCCCCACGAACTCAAACCTTGTGTCCTACCCGAACACCCCCCTCCTCACTGTGGAACCAGACCCACTACTCCAGCCTCCCCACTCGCATCCCCACCATGCCTCCTCAGTGCCAGGAAGGCCAGCCCTGGCTCTGCCAAAAATGTGCCCCAAGGGTGGGGGTTGGTGGACCCAGGGATTCCACCCCCATTCCTAGTGGTCAGAGTGCCAGGAAATGAGGAGATGCAGGTTTGGGTGAGAAAGGGGCACCACCGAGCCCCTGGCCTTGAGCAGTGAGAGACCCACAGCCCCACATCTCCACCCTTCCTCTCCCTGGTAGGAGCCTGGTGGTTTTAGTCAGAGGTGGGTTGCAGCAGCTCCATACCTGCCTTCTTGGGTCTTTTCCTTTTTTCTGGGGTGGGGGTGTTGGATGCAGAAGATAGGACCCCCTTGCTGTGTGAGTCCTTTACCTCTGTTCTCAGTCTCCCTTTCACGTGAGGAGGGACCCAGAAAAGCCCACTAGGGAGGTGAGGTCACTGGGGGTCAGATAGAAGGTGAATATCTGGGAGGAACACACTCCTCCATCACACATATACCCAGCATGACCCCTCCACCCCAGCTGTCAACAGTAATCATAGGGTTATCACATTTCCCAGCTCTGCCAGCATCTGTTGGTGCTCCCAGTCCATCTGGTCTGCTTGTCCTCCCCAATAATCCACACAGTCGCCCAGAAGTACCTAAGCTGGAAGTAGGGAGTACTTCCATGTATGTAGCCTTTAAGACCCCATCCATTTCCTCAACACCGCCCCACTCCAGGTCAGACACCCCCTGGGGACCCCATGACCCCCTGCTTGTTTTCAATCCTGCCTCTGAGGACCACTTCTCTGAGGATTCAAAACCCTAGGCACATCCTGGCCTAGGGTTTTGGTGAAAGAGGAGTTAAGGCCGGTTGTTCCCAAGGGGAAGGGTCTGGCCCTGGAGAAGGTGAGAGGTGAGGTGGTGCTGTGTCATTAGAGTGGTGCTTCCCTTGGGTGGGAGCCCTTGGTTCTGACAAGGGAATGGGGAATCAGAACCTGCATTCTCCAGTTTGTACATTGTCCCCCATGAGGAAACAACAAACTTAGGAGAGGCACTACTCTGAGTCTGTGTGAGTGTGTGTGTGTGTAAGAGAGAGAGAGAAAGAGAGAGAGAGACCGAGAGAGAGAGACCATGAAAGAGAGAGAGAGAGACTGAAAGAGAGAGAGAGACCATGAAAGAGAGAGAGAGAGACAGAGAGAGACAGAGAGAGAGAGATCATCTTTCTCCTTGTACAGCCTGACTGATCATTTGGCAAATTGCAGGTGCTGTATGGAAGAGTCTTCTGTCACTGTTCTGGATGTGTGTGTGTGTGTGTGTGTGTGTGTGTGTGTGTGTGTGTGTGTATGTGTGTGTGTGTTAAGAGAGCAGGGAGATGAGATCAATGAAAATATATTTACATCATCATGTCTAAAAACAGCAAAAGCATTTTATTTCTCTCTCTGTGTGTATTTGTTTTTGTTCTTTCTTTCATCAATACCAAGTATGAGCCCAGCCACAATCTTTGTTTTCTCCTTCACAGTTTTATGGCTCCTTTATGGAAAATTTCAGTAGATATTCCTTTCCTCCCCTTTCCACCTCTCTCTTCCCCCTTTCCTATAGCCCACAGTAGATGCTGGGCCTGCATGTGCCTCCCCTAGGAGACCTGTGTGAACCCTGGACTTGAGTGGACACCTGTCTTTCTATCCCCAGCCAGAAGTTTGGTGAGGCGATTGTGACCACAGCCACAATCTTCCAGCCAGACACTCTGCTCTCGTGTGTATAGTTGGAGCTAACTCAAGGGTTGAGAATGTGTCTGCCAAACATAATTAGGTAATGAGATGGGAGAGAAGGCAGGGCAGGGTCTTTGAAGCTATGAGGTTTTGGCGGCTTGCATACAGTGTGACATGGCAGATGGTTCACCATGACGGAGGATGAGAGGGGAACCTTACCTAAGGCATTCATGATCTCTGTGGGCATCTGGGCACAGGGCTCCATGCCCCTATTGGTGGCGTGTATTCCCTCCCACGGCAGTGCACCAGTAGTCAATCCTCCCTGGAGTCCTGCAGACTCCAATCTGTGTCCTGCTTGAGCCATTTCCAGCTGGATAGTGGTAGGCAAGTCCATTCCCCCTGCTGGAGCCCACTCAGTATCAGGACATGTCAGTTAGCTAGGGCTCACTGAATGCCAGTTTCTGTAACCTGCTGTAGGCTGTCTGGAAGGGAAAGGGGACCATTGACTTTGGAAACTTTTAAGTTTGATTGGGATAAATTAAATGCCACATTTTCCAGGGTTTTTGTTGTTGTTCTTGTTTAAGCTGGCAATTTCCACTAACGCCTGGGATTATGGGTCAAATTAGATGGACCATTTCAGCCACCAAACAATGACATTCAAAGCTGCACAGGCAGAGTTCACAAGCCATATTGTGTCCTGCTTTGAACGTTGTGCCTTGACTGCCTTTCTCCATCAGCTGCTGAATCTCTTCCTGCTCTCTTTAGGGTGACCACCACAGTGGAGGGCATTGTGGGGAGCAGAGATTGTGACCTCACCATCCCCAGCCTGCCAGCTGTGAATAGAGACAATACCCAGCACCTACACTGGACGCTGGGAGATTCAGAGGCCCCAGGCTGCCTCAAGGATCTTTTATCTGCAGCATGAAACTTGGGGGCCGGATGTGGTAGACCATCCTGGCTGGTCCCAGGGGGAGGAGAGGAGGCCCCTTGAGCTAGACGTTCAGCTCATGACAACCTCGTTCACACGTGAGGGGGAATTGAGTACCACAGAACTGATCAGCTGCTAGGCAGAGATCTTTGAGAAGATAGGCATCCCAGAAGGCCCAGAATCCAGCGAGTATATTGTGGCTCATATCCTCAGAGTCAAAACAGTTAAGTGCGAGGTCACCAGGAGGGCATGAAGAGGGAGGAGGGAGAACTGTGGGAGAGCTATATGAGGCTTCATCTCCCCTCCCCCACAGAGGATACTTACCTGAATCAGATGGGACTTTTCTGTAGTATTGTCATAGACAGATGCTCATTTATTTATCTAACAAACTATTATAGTGTGTGCCAGGGTCTGGGGGGTCATAGACAATGAAGGTTCCAGGACTGGTTCCAGAGCACTGGGCTCTGAGCAGGGTTGCTTCTTTAATAATACTCACAACACAGGAACATTCCTGGGATAGATCAGCCCTTTTTATCTTCCCAAGAGAGAGGGACCTAGAGCCTCCCCCACCCCCTAGTCTCCGTCCCTTGACCAAGAAACCCTTTGGTTCCCATATCATGTGGTTGGATAACTAGACCTCACCTCACTGCCCAGTGGTTAGGCAGGACTGTGAGAGATCCTGAGTCTTTGATAATGTCAGAGGATCCTCAGTATGAGACTGTACTTGAACGTCCTAACTTGGTGCATTGTCAGTCCCATCTAATACTGCCATGATGTAGGACATAGAATCTAGTGAATCAGATCAGGATGGGGTCTGTTCTTGGAGGCTTGAGTATTATGTGTGAGCTTTGAGCTTCCGTGTGCCAACCTGCTTCCTTTTCTTGGGTGGGTCTATGCTAGACAAAGCTTGAAACTAGGGTGTGGTCTTGTATTTTATGCTATAAGATATCACTCTACCATTTGAGCCACAGCTCCACTTCCAGATTTTTTTTGGATGTTTAATTGGAAATAAAGAGTTCGCATGGACTTTGCTGCCAAGGGCAGCATCCATCTGTGCAGTCCTCAGATCTTGGTTTTCTGAGGGGATAGGATTCAAAACCTTGGAAAAATATCTTTGGATACTCATGGCTGTTATTCCTAGGTACTCAAGAGCTGAGATCTGAAGATTACAGTTCAAAGCCAGCCTGGACAGGAAAGACCCTGAGACTCTTATCTCCAACAAACCAACAGAAAACCGGAGGTGGTGCTGTGGCTCAAGTAGTAGTGTGCTCGCATTGAGATGAAGAGCACAGGGACAGCACCCAGGCCCAGAGTTAAAGCCTCACAACCGAAAGAAAAGAAACAAAGTAAAACATCTTTGCCTATAAAGATGTGGAGGTGTGTGTAGGGGTGCTGTGTTCGAGAGACTAGGTGCTGGCCTCATTGTACAGACATTTCTAAGAACTCCCCAAGTTTGTCCTAGTTTGAAACCACATTAGAATGGGCGGTGCCTTATGAAGAACTCAAGAAGAGGAGACCCGTGGCAGGCAGAGTGGGCTAATGGTTCAGGAGTGGGATTGATGTGTCTGTATTCTCTCCATTGAAGGATAGATTTGGATGCTGGATGTCAAAGACTGAAGTCAAGTGTTGCAAGAAGTATGTGGCCTGATGAATTGAGTTTCCTCTGGGTATATGAAGGTGGTTGAAGCCTGGTGCTGCTGGTGGCTGACAACTGTCGTCCTAGATACTCATAAAGTTGAATTGTAAAGACCACGGTTCAAAGCCAGCTTGGGCAGGAAAGTCTGTGATAATTGATAGCCAATGAACCATCAGAAAACAGGAAGTGGTGCTGTGGCTCAAGTGGTAGAGTGCACATCTTCAGCTGAAGAGCTGAGTGAGAGCACCCTGGCCCAGAGTTCAAACCCCATGATCAACAATAAACAAAGAGGTAGCTGAGTTTTCCACATACCAATGTATACGGTAGGAAATTACATGCTGGGTTATGAGACATTACAGGTATGTGAGAGGCTCAATGTTGTGTCTACAGTTGGTGTGTGTATGATAGTGCCATCTTCTCATGGGTCGCATGTGATCCTAATGGACAGAGTTCATGGTTCTGTTCTCAGGAACTGCTGAGGCCTTGGAATGTCCATATGGGTGTGTGTGTGTGTGTGTGTGTGTGTGTGTGTGTGTGTGTGTGAGTAATTTTCCTTTGTCTTTCTCTGTCCCCTTCCTGGGTGCCTGTCTGCCTCTTCCTGACCTGAGATGGTGCCCCTCCACCACGTCGACCTTGACTTTAGCCCCCTATCCGGGTCTACAATGAGTGCGAAATGGCCAGAGGCCTGTGTTTCAGCTTTTCTCTGGGGCACAAGTCTGGCTGTCCAAATATTTGGCCGGCCCCAGGGAATTCTGGGACAACAGTGCTAGCTGGTTTCCTCTGCCTCAGAAGGAGGGCTTCAGTCACACGATGTCCTGTCCTTTTCCTCAGCTGGTCCACTGCACATCCCTCTAAACAGGCTGGCAGTGGAGTAGGGAATGGGGGGTTGCTGGTGGTTCTGGCCAACTCGAGCGTGACAGCTGACTGAAGACCACCCAAGCAAGGGGATCCAGGACTACATGGAAGGTGAGGCCAAGATGGCTTGGAAGTATTGGTCAGTGTCTAGGAAATGTAAACAAACTTTATCACAGGAAAGTCTGTCTTCTAGCCCTGGCTGGGACTCTCTGGTCCTTCTAGACAATTCCAGATGCCCAGAATACAGAGGCACAGATTTTAGATTCCAGGGCCTGGGAACTGGGGGATGAGAGACTGGTATGGCCAATACCTCAAAGTTCTGGGGCATTAGCTTGACCTGGCTCTGTCCCCCTTGTGTATGTTCACCCAGTGTTGGCCACACACCGGCCACTTGTAGCAGTGCTGTGGAAATGGCAGGAGTGGAAGTGAGATTTTAGTATGACCAAAATCTGGATTTATCGGCTGTGGGGCTGGCAAAGGGTGTCTAAAAAAAATATTAGAGCTGGAGCTCAGGGCCTAGGCACTGTCCCTGAGCTTCCTTTGCTCCAAGCTAACATTCTACCACTTGAACCACAGCTCAACTTTCATCTTTTTTAGTAGTGTAGTGGAAATAAGTGTTTCATGGACTTTCCTGCCTGGGCTGGCTTCAAGCTGTCATCGTAAGATCTCAGCCTAGAGTAGCTAGGATTGCTGGTATGAGCCACTGGCACATACTAAGGATGTTAGAGTATGTGAGTGTGTGTATGTGTTTATGTTTTTACCGGGACTTGAACTCAAAGCCTAGATGCTATCCTTTAGCTTGTTTGCTCAAGTTTGGTGTTCTACCACATGAACTACAGAAGCACTGCTTCCCAGCTTTTTGGTGATTCATTGGAGATATGAGTCTGCCCAGGCCAGCTTTGAATCCTGATTGATTTTCAGGTCTCAGCCTTGAGTAGTTAGGCTGCCAGGTATGAACCACTGGCGCCCAGCTGATAATGGTCTTTCTCCACATTGGACTGGGTACTCCTGAAAGGTTTTCCTTATTTTTTCTGTGCCAGTACCAGGGCTTGAACTCAGGGTCTGGTCTCTGATCTCTTAACTTTTTCCCTCAAGACTGGCACTCTAACACTTGACCCACAGCTCCATTTCTGGTTTTTGGTAGTTCATTGGCATGAAGAGTCTCACTAACTTTCCTCCCCTGAGCTGAGTTTGACCCATGACCTCTCATCTCAGTCTCATTCATGGAGTAAGAAGCCACTTTTGAAACATTTTTTTTTCCTGAAAAAAAGCCCTGGGTCTCAGTATGATGTATAGTCCATATGCAAATATATCCTGTGTGATAGGATGTAATAAATGAAATATTGTATGTGTAATAATACTAAATAAATAAGGATAATAAACGCTATACTCACTTTTCCAGTGCTGGCACTTCAATTCAGGCCCTGAGAACTGGTCTGAATTTCTTGTCTTCAAGGACAGTGAGCTTCCTCTTCACCCACAGTGTCACAGAGTTACCCAGACCCTGATTTCAAATACAGGCCTGCCAGAAATATGTTGCAAATTCCAAGCCAGGGCTTTTAATTTATTTTTAATTTATTTTTTTGGCCAAGCATGGGGCTTGAACTCAGGTCTTGGCATCTCTACCACAGCTGGCCCTGTATTATTAAGACCCAAGTTCAAATCTCGGGGTTGGCAAAAATAAAAATAAAAAGGAGAAGGTTAAAATGGAGAACTTCAGGAAGGTGGTTTTACATTTTTTCCCCTTGCATTGTGACCATCCTGGGTCTAAATAACAAGGCCGAAAAGTGCACATGACCTTTCATGCTGATGTTTGGCTGGCTATTAGGGAAGCAATAGCTGAAACTTCAAATTAGGCCTGGAGGTTGAGTCCCAGGACTGCCACTAAGGATTGGTGGGAGATTCTAAGAAATGCATTGCAATATGCATCCATACAAATGTTACAAAAGTAACAATTAAATTAGTACTTAGTGTATGAGTATAATATAAAATTATACACAACAATTACACTACATTGACTAATGTTCAATTAATACTTTATTATGTATTCAACCATGATATTTAAAAATGGAAGGAATAATTTGATTGTCAATAATTGGTAGTAATATATGTAATTTCATAATATACAGACATGTTTCTCTTGTTATATATATATATATGCCAATCTACACCTTTATGTGTTTATACACTTGTCACTAATGGGGCTCAATGGTATAGAGATGGCTAGTACATCCAAACCCTGGATTCGATTCCTCACTACCAGATGCACATAAAAATCAGGAAGTCGTGCTGTCGCTCAAGAAGTCGGGCACTAGCTTTGAGCATAAAACCTTAGGGACTGTGTCTAGACCCTTACTCAAGACCCAGGATAGGTACCAAAAAATATTGAATGTTGTGACAGCAACTCTCTATGGATAAGACTTCAAATACCTCATCACAGAGCAAGCCGGGAGTCTGGTGCTGACAGCTGCCATCTAACCTGACTTAGCCAGAGGTATATCACTGCAACCCAGCTCCACGGAACCAGATGCTGCTGGCTTGCTCACCCCTGTCATCCAAGATACTCAGGGGCTGAGATCTGACACTGATGGTTTTAAAATCCAGTCCTAGCAGAATATATGTGAAAGTCTGAGATGTGGGTCAAAGTGGTAGAGCTCTAGCCTCGAGCAAAAGATCTTAGGACAGTACCCCCAACATTTTAGTGCAATCCCTGTGGCTGACTACTCCCCTCCAAAAACATTCCTCTGAATCATTAGATGTTAACTTTGTGCAGTTTGTGATGTGTTTCTGAAAGAATGGTGATACTGATGAAAGCACCTACTAATGACAGCTTGTGGGATATAACTATGTGATGAGTCCTTCCTAAGGTGCTGAGTACTTCACGGGGTGCTGTGTGCTGAGTCCTGTACAGAATGCTATGTGCTGAGTCCTTCACAGGGTGCAGTGTGCTGAGTCCTGCATTGGGTGCTGGGTGCTAAGACTTTCACAGGATGCCTTGTACTGAGTCCTGTAAAGAGTGATATTTGTTTTGTCCTTCAAAGGCTGCATTCTTTCATCTTATTCTTGTAAGAGCTCCACAACTGAGATGATTATGCAGACAAGAATATTGAGGTTCAGATATGTCCACATGGCAGGGACAAAATTATGTATTACTGAAGACTCATGAGTTGCCTACTGAAGACAATTGTTTGGTTTTTTTTCTCTGTCATGAACCTTGAACTCAGAGCCTAGCACTGACCCTTACTTCTTGGGCTCATGGCTAGCACTCCACCATGTGGAGCCAAGGACCCCCTTACAGCAGTGTGCCAGGGCCTAGGGTTCTATAGCCGAGGTCTGCCATCCTGCCTTCTCAGGAAGCTGAGATCTGAGGATCTGGGTTCCAAAATATCCCAGACAAAATGTCCCATGAGACTATTATCTCCAATTCACCACTAAGAAACTTAAAGTGGAAGCTGGGTGCTTGTGGCTCATGCCGGTCATCCTAGCTACTCAGGAAGATGAGATCTGAAGACCATGGTTCAAAACTAGCCTGGGCAGGAAAGTCCTTGAAACACTTAGCTCCAATGAACCATCAGGAAACCAGAAGTGGTGGTGTGGCTCAAGTGGTAGACCATAAGATTTGAGCTGAATTGCTCAGGGACATCACAACCGACAACAACAAAAAAGAAAGAAACTAACAAACCTGAAGTAGAGAGCTGAGAATATGCCTTAGTGGTAGAGTGCTTTCCATATACAAAACCCTGGGCTTGATTTCTCAGTACCACATCACTAGGAAAAAGCCCGAAGCGCCTTTGTGGTTCAAGTAGTAGAGGGCAATCCTTGTACAAGAGAAACTAGGTACAGTACTCATGTCCTCAGTTCAAGCTCCAGTACTCGTGTCTGCGCGCGTGCGCGCACACACACACACACACACATACACACACACACATAGAGAAAGCAGAAGTGAAGCTGTGACACAAAATGGGAAAGCATTAGACTTCTGCTCTGAGCTCATGGTCATCACGCAGGCCCTGTGTTCAACCACAAAACCTAGCCACCCAGGGCCCAAATAGGAGAGGTCAAAGGTTTCAAAACCTGATGAGCTTCACCAGCCCTAGATGAAAGGAAACTGTGATATCCAACATGTGCTTGGATTTCCCAAGCTTCTGGAAACCTATGAGAGCTTTCATAGGCCCATTATCGCTGTGATTGAAACATTTGATTAGGTTCAGTGCCCTAGTTGTCTCCCAGAAGGACTCCCGAATAATATTGAGCATTTAACACCGGAATATAGTCTCGTAAAGGCAGGATAAGAGCACAGAACATGGCTTGCCATGGTAGGTGGCACAAATGAAGGCTTCCTGTCAAAACATTGCACTGGGAAGAGAGAGAGCTTGGGGTAAGAGAGGCCTTTTTCTCTTGACCTTCAGAGCTCGCCCACACTCCTCCTCACTAATTGGCCCAGATGGAGTTATCTGTTACAGAGCTGTACAGGAGTGAGGCCTTTTGCCTGCCTATCCAGACAATGAGAGAGACTTCTTCCAGCAGGCCTGGCATGCAGAGAAACCCTCTCGCTACCCTGGGATCAGTGAGGGGAGTCCTGGAACATGCAATGTCATAAAAGCAGTCTCTGTGTTATAAACTCATTGTATTGAATACGTATTTCCTAGCTTGGTACAATTCCCAGTCATGAGGCCTTTTGCAGTTTGCCAGGCTACCACCATTTCCCTCACATAACCACAGAGCAGGAAGACTATCACTTTCCCACTTCTCAGGCAGCCAGAGACCCCAGATTCAAGAGGGCAGAGACAGGTTCTAACTCAGCTGCTGGGAGACAGAAGAAAAAGTGCCCTGACTCTTCTTGGACTGGGGATTTGCATTAATGTTTTGGAGAATGAAGGAAGGAGAATGGACTGGCAGAGGTAAAAGAAGGGCCTTCAAATCTGACAGATGGAAACTCAAAAACCCATTCCCTAAGACAAGAGAGCAGGGTTTTTCTACTCTGTTCTTCCCCTCTCTCTCTCACTAAACTGGCTCTCTATTGGTAACTTAAAGATAGCCTGAGGCTCCCTTCACCTGAGGGAAGAAGGTTATTCGTCATTGTTTGAAGAGGCCGAGAAAAGCCTGACCCTGGTGTAACTCTAACAAATTTCTCAGGTTTCCCCCCATCGCTGACTGTGCCTGGAATGAATGAAGTGGTTTTGCAGCTCACTTCCCTGTTGAGTGTGTATATTGTGCCTCCTAATCCTGCAGGCCTTTGTGTCTTCACCCAACCTGGCTTTTGCAACTGTTTTCTGCCTTCAAATACAGTGTTATACTGGATTCCTTCCTGCCAACAGTGCTAGGGCTTGGATCCTGAGAACCTCATCTGAACCCAGGGTGGGTCAATGATCTTTCTTTCCTTCTTCTATAGCTAGAGAACTCTAAGAACATTTAGAGTGCAAGTAACTTCTCATCACCAAGGGAAACACAGGAAGCTCTTGATCATCTGATCTTTTAGAAGTAGAAGCCAGTGTGTCGTAGACTTTCCTGCTCTGGTTGCCTTCACACTGTGATCCTGAGACCTCAGCCTCCTGAGCTAGGGTGATGGGTGTGAGCTACTGGTGCTATGCTAGGTTCAGAACTGTAATGACATTGACAATACAAGTCATCTGCTTATCACAAAGGGCTTGGGGAGCATATTAAGCCTTTGAACATTGGACCTTTCAGATCCCTTTAGCACACAGGTTGTAATGGTAGAGTCTGAGAGGCTGGGCATATGGATGTGCTACACTTGATCCTTAAGCTCTGACTCCAATTCTGGTGTACATCAGGGTTCATTTTCTAAAGAATGTTCTCATAATTATAAAATAGGAAAAGTACTTTGATTAACCCTTCCTTTTTTCCAGTTGTGTGACATGTATCAAGGCTGGGCATTGTCCCTGTGTAATTCAACTCAAGGCTAACACTCTACCACTTGAGCCACAGCGCCACATTTTTTTGTTGGTTCATTCGAGATAAGAGTAACAGGCTTTCCTTGCCTAGGCTGTCTTTGAATCTCAGCCTCCTAAGAAGCTAAGATTTCAGTTGTGAGCCACAAGCATCTGGCAGTCTCTTTCTTGTACACTCATTTTTCTTGGTAGCATTGTTTGTTTATAAATAAAATCGTTTATTTCCACATTTTGATGGACAAAGTTGTAGTTTTCAACTTAGTGTGATTAGTTAAAAAACTTTCTCATATAGATGCTTTTCAATAACCAATGTTTTCCAATGATATATTGAGTATGTTCTTCAATACAGCTGTAAGCACATTACACAATTTACATAATACTACTTACATATCTGCAGTTACCTTAAAAGGACATAGGCCTTAGAGCCAAGAGGTAAAATTTATTTTTATTTCTGCATGAAACTATTTGTGACTTTATACCAACAAAGTAATGGCATCCTTTTCAAAATCTATTGACCATAAAACTAAAAATTTATTTTTGATAAATCTGTTACATTCTTCTATGTGTCTGTTTTTATAGCAGAGCTATGTTGCCTTCACTACTAAACATGGTAATAAGATTCAAATCTAGTATGAGGGCTCAAGCTATACGATTTTAAAATTTTTTTCTGGCTGACCTGTATTCCTTGAATTTACATATGAGTTTATTGAGTAGGTGGAACAATTTTCTACAGAGATATCTAGATGTTTGATAGTCACTCATATTTTGCACCTTGTGAAAACAAAAGACCCCAGATATATATATATAGAAAAAAACTGTCTTTAGATAATGCTTGAAACAACTAAATTTAATTTAGGAATGAGTTAAAATTTAGGAACACTATAGCATAATAAAGCTGAGTGATAATGACTTGAGCTGTACAACAGAGGAGAATGAGAAGGGATAGAATAGAATGATGGACCACATAGTATCTGTATGTCATTGGTATTGTGTTTCAAAAATCAGAGAGACTTCAGAGAAGAGAAGGAGGAAAATAATCAAAGTTTCCTGAAGCATTTCTTTTTAATCCACCTAATACTGTGCACTGAGAGACAGAGAAGATGGGAAAAAATAAAATAGAAAATAAAGCATTTTATAGACTGTTACAATGTAAAGAGATTGTAATAGTAATATGATAATTAATTTCCAAAGAAATAAGAGAAAGAATAGGTAAACACTCAAGGCAAAAAGAATGAACAGAGAAAAGAAGCAAAGTAAAATCTTCATCAATAGCAAACACAAACTGAATTTTACTCTTTCCTTATTTGTAAGGTAAGGTGAAAAATGTAAGGACTCTTCACTTTTCTTTTTTCTTGCTCTAGAAGTCAACAAATATATTCTCCATTATTTCTGGTAGATTACATCCATTTATAAATGAGAAATGTAAGACTAACAATCAATGTAGTGAGTAAATAATACTAGAATATATGTCTGAGCTCTTCACTCTGTGTGCTTAGAAAGAGAGTAATTTGGTTATGGAGAGGACCAATATGAAAATAATACAGGGAAAAAGCATACTTTGGAAATGGTTGTTTTAGGACTAGGTGACAGTGATGAGTAAATGAAACAGGCTGGTGTCAGGGGCATAAAAAGGAGTACATCGAAATCATATTAGTGACAGAAACTCAGAAAATCTTGATCATTCATCATATCTAATGGGAGGGAGTAGAAGGGTAAGAAGAAATCTAAAGTGCTTCCATAGGTCTGGCTGGCAACTGTGTTAGTGATATTCTTAGAGATAAGGACCACAGGTGAAAATGATGGATTTGGAAGTGGAGAGGCAGTGGAAATATTCTAAATAACAATAAAATAATAAAAATTGCTATAGTGGATAGAATATGGATCACATTTTGTCATATATAATTTTCAAAAAACATACCAAGAATGAAAATTTAAAAGTAATAAAACACTATTTACATTAAAACTAGACAGGATAGTTCAGTGCTAAAACATTGGCCTAGCATATGTGAAACAATGGTGTGATCTCCCAAACACTACAAAGTACACACAAAGCACACACACACCAAAACCAAATAAACACACACACACACACATACTACATACACACATTTGGAATATTGATATTATCATATTAAACAGAGGAAATTATCACAAATAATAAAAGTAAGTTAATATATGAAATCATAATATTGCTCTTACTATGTAAAAGTTTAGTAGAAATAAAATAGTCACAATATACTTGGATTCTTAGAGATTAAATTGAAAATTAAGAAATAGTAGACATGAGAACCTTTGCAAACAAGTTTTAAATAATAAACATTTTGAAACATATTTCCTTATTTTGACAAAAGATTGATGTTACTGGTGTTGTAACTCAAGATTTAGAATATAATAACCAGGTGCTCTATATCTCGCTATGGATGGCTATATGTCTAATCATTTCACTCTAGATATTTTTATAATAAGCTCTCAGTTTCTCAGGCTCTCCTGAATTACAAACCCTATTTGCAGTTCCTACCATAGCTAGAAAATGGAAGCCATAAATCACCATGCCCAGCTCAAACTTTTTTTAAATTCAAGTACAAATATTTACAAAAAAGTGACCAGGTAATGAAGCCCTTCTTAATAAAGTATGTGCTTCTTGAAAATACAGTAAGTATTTATTACCTGAAAAATATGTTTAGAAGTATAAGAAAATAAATTTATTTAAATTCACCAACCATAAAAAAATTAGAAAATAATTTTTAAATATTCACATGATAAATATTTTAAAAGCAAAATATATGTGTCTGAATAATTTACATGTATAAAAATCATGCAAAATTAAATTAACTAATCCAACACTCTGAAAAAAGAATTACCCTAGGGAATCAAAAGAAAATATATAAGTTCAAAATTTGAAACTTAGAAAATAAAATGAACTGTACACTTTAGTTGACTTAAGTAACTGTAAACCCTCTGTATATCAATTTTATAATAAAAAATGCATGAACAAAGAAAGCAAAAGTACCCATTGATCCATAGCAACAGCAAAAGCATCAGTAGTTGTTTGAGTGTACAAACAAAATCGATGGAGGGAGCATCTAGATTTCTAGGTATGTTCTCCATCATGCCTGACACCCAGGACTCTCCCATGAAAGGAAAACTGGTGGCACACTTGACTTCTTACTCCAAGATTAAATTTTTGGCAGTACTAGGATCTGAACTCAGGGCCTAGTAGGCCCAATTCATGAATGATAGTTCTAAAGTTTATATTATATTAATATAATAATATAGATATCATCAATATTTTCACAATATACTTGCCATTATTTTGAAAAACACATTATTTTAGTAATGTCTCATAGTAAAACAGAATACAGTTCAATTCTATGGAAACTCCTAACTTAAAACTGAATAATTGTTAAGAGGACAGAATATATGTGTTCTTCAAAATTACTTTGACTACTAAATACTCATGTTCAAATTCTGAACATGCCATCCCAGATTCATTTAAAACAGTATCTGTTTGCATTTTATTTAATTCTGCAATAAATGCGGTTTCCAATGTGATGTTACATATTTAAAAGTCAACAGGAAAAAGACTCACATTCTGGTAAGGATAAACCTATGAACAATCTATAATAATTAATTCCAGAAGAGTAAGCATTTGTTCATCAGAGTAAGCTATTGTTTCTATGACAATCATTCCCAAGGTTTTATGCCGTAAATTTATCCTAACCCAAAAGTTTCCAACATTTATGATGCACCATAAAATTCTCTAAATTCACCTCATGACTAGCTTAACATTATTGTGAAAAAATAGTACACTTCTGCTGTGATGCCCTCCCAATTGTGCAAAGAACACTACACTAAACTTTGCTGCATCATTTTCCCATAGTAATATTATTAAGATAAGAACACTTGCAAAGATTATTTATTTTTATTTTTATTTTATATTTATTTTAGCATATATGATTATTATTTTATCTATCATTGATATTCAGGAAATTTGAATATCTGAATATTAAGATCTGAAGATTAGGTTCAAAGCCCACCCTGGCAGGAAGGTTCCTTAGATTCTTATCTCCAATAAACTGCTAAGGAAAAGCCAGACACAAGTGGCACTGAAGTTCAAGTAGTAGAGCAGTAGCTTTCAGCATAAACAAGCTCAGGGACAGTGCCCAGACCCAGAAGTCAAGCCCCAGGACAAACTAAATAGCAAAACAAAATAAAAACAAACCTCAAACCTAGCTTTTTTTCTCATTGTATGCAGAGTTACATAATTAAGGAAATTTCTTCCAGTGTTATGTGTTGGTAGAAGAAAAAAGATGTCACACAGTTACTCCCTTCATACCATGTTACACCAAAGTCTCAAAAAATTACTCTTTTTTTAAATTTATAAATTAATAGCATCCATTTGTTGGAAATTCTGTCTAGATTATTTACATTATTATGTCATACATGAACTGTTGGAATTAGCTATTAACTAAGTTCTAATTATACCTCATTTGAAAGAATATTCTAGGCAAATAGAATGCCAGAATTGTCTGTGAATTTCTAAATTACATCTTCAACTTGAAAACAATTTTGTAGTATCTGTTAGAATATGAAATTATAAACAAAATATTTATTTTAAATCTAATTTCTGATTTAGCCAGGTATACAAAGTCCTACATTAGATGAACTTTGCCATTTCTCCAGGCTTAAGCTTTTGTAATCTTTCATCATTTCTTTGGAATCCAAGAGAATGATGCTTACTTTTTCAAATTTTTGATTGGGAATCATGAGCTGTTTTGCATCTAGGAATGTTCTCTAATGAAGAGATCATTTAAAACACAACTGAGGATTATATATGCGTTGCATTTCAATAGGAAACTTGACTTCTCAAAACATAATGACAAAATTAGCCCAAAGTTCCAACTGTGTAGCCCTTTCTTGTTTGGTATGTTTCATTGAGACAAAACTACACTATCTGGTCCAGGGTAGGTATCGCTATGTAATTCCACTCTCTAACCTCCTGTCTTAGTCTGAGTGCTAGAATTCCAGGCTTGTATCACATTGCCCTGCCATAATTTGTTTGTTTATTTACTCGAGTAACAGACTAGCAATTCTGAACTTCTCCGATGATCTTATCCACTAGACTGACTGCTCAGACTGTTTATGTACAATTTTCAAAGACGTTCTAACATTTGACACAGGATATGAACATTTTCAGATGCACCTGCAGGGGTCTCAGATTCATTCCTCCATGGATCCAATCCTTTTAATAATGATTACTTGACTTTCTTACTATCTCTGATCCTTACTTATGCAATATTCTCAAGCTTTTTTGGGAACTTTCTAATATTAAAAATTATCACTTTTTCTAGTATTACTCAGGATATATTTTCTATTATTTTCTAACTTTTGTACACATTCTGAGAATTGTTTCATATGTGTGTTTGCACCTATAAGTTCCTCTGTGTGTATGTGCATACTTGTATGTATGTATGAAAAAAAATCTCAAGCTCTTATTCAGCAATCTTGGTCATAACTGGTATTCCATCACTTGAGCCATTCTTCCAATGCAGCTTTTGGCTGGTTAAGTATAGCTAGTGTCCCAAAGACTGTTCTGCTGAGGCTAGATGCAAAATGAAATTCCCAGACTCCTTTACATTCTTAGGTTTTATCTTTCCAGGAGTATCAACTTTTAAACTAGAAGCATTTTTGTGAGTGTATAGTCTAAGCTGTAGGAAAGTTTCTGAGGCACTTATGTCCAATTTACCACCAGAAAACTGGGAGTGGCACTGTGGCTCAAGTGGTAGACTGCTAACTTTGAGCTGAGTAGTAGAGGGACAGTGCCAGGTCCAGAGTTCAAGCCCACAAACATAAAAATAAAGAAAAGAAAGAAGAAATGTGATCTTAGCCACCAGTTCATTGCTACTATAATTCCTGCTCTCTCAACATGGCATTTTTTCCAGTTAAGTCCATGCTATTAAATCTGACTTGCTTTGGAAATAGAATTATTCTTCCATTCTACTTTTTACAAATTTGCATGACTAGCTGCCATGATTTAGAGCTAGTAGAAGAAACAGTGGCCTCATCCTTCATGTTCCACTTAGTAGTAATGTTTTCTCTATATCACTCCATCAATCTACATTCTGGCCTTGGCTTTATTGTTTCAAAGTTGTCTTATTTGCAGTCTTCTATACTCTATTGAACCATTATACTTAAGCACAGAACTTCTTTTTCTCCTATTATTTGTATTGTTTCTTCAACTGTTAACTTACATACACTTGGGAAATAATACACAACACAAACAAAAAAAATATTTCTGAGAACCTTCTTCCCATTTATACTTGGTCTTAATTTACAGGGCACGTAGGAAATTTGAACTTAATGTAATCCAGGATAAAAGTTTTACATTTTTTTTTATTTCTTTTTTATATAGTTTTTTTTATTATGAAAATACTGTACAGAGGGGTTACAATTACATGGGCAAGATAATGAGTACATTTCTTATCAATCATTGTAGCCTCCTGTTTCCCCTTCCCATCCCTTCCCATCCTCCCCTCGTCCCCCCCCAATGCTTTCCCCCCAACCAAAGTTGTAAAGTTCGTTTTCGACATAACATCTTGTACATCTCATTGATTCAATGGGTCCACTTGTATCCCTATTTAAATGAATTGTTTTCCCCTTTCCCCTCCACAAATTATACTGACATGTAATACAGTAAAAGCAACTCCTCCTCCTGTTTTTTATTGTAAAACTTCTGTATAGAGGGGTTAGTTACATAAGTAAGTTAATGAGCACATAATCTATTAAGCATTGTGACCTCCTCTTTTGGTTTTCCCTGTCATCCCTTTCCTCCTCGCTGCCCCAAATTCCTTCTCCCCTTCCCACGTTGTAAAATTCGTTTTCTACATATTGTCTTGTACAACTCATTGTTACAATGGGTCATGCTGTATCCTTGTTTCAACATTTTGTTATTTCCCTTCCCCTCCCCACATTAGAAAAAAGTATAGGCAAGTCATTAACATCATATACAGTAAAAACAGAATTTATACAATGGAGGAAGAAAATAGAAGAGAAACAAAAAAAAATCACATAGTACATGTTAGATACATTAAAAACAATAGCAAGGAAAAAAAACAACTTGTGTCCTATCTTGGGGTCCATTTCAGTTAACATCTTATAGGGCTACATGTACATGGATAATGTTTTATAAGGCATGCAAATTCCATATTTTCTCATTACTAAGTTGTCTCTGAAACACGTGGTACCTCATGAACAAAGATGTACTTATGCTATTTCAATGAAGCCACAAAATGTTCACTTTACCTGGAGCAGCACCATAGATTGTTACTTGAAGCAAGTGGAAGGAACTGTTACTGCAAGTGGAAACTGATTCCAAGACAAGAATTGAACAGAGAAATGACAAAGTTCAAGTTAATTTGTGCTGTCGTTTTTACTGTACAAGAACAGAATCCAAGGCTTTAAGGAAACTCTGTCCCTGAATTTTTTCAAGTGTGTTATTTACTCATATAAAAATTGTCTGTAAACTTCTAGTTTAGAGTATTACAAAAGGAAACAATACGCCATTTGAAAGCCAGTATAGAAAAAAAGGAAATAACATTGTTTTAAAAGTGTTCTACTACAAAGAAACAAAGAAATGGAGATTTTAAAGTGCCTTATACATGGATATTTCACTCTTGACATGATTCTCTTGTTGAAGGAGTCAGTTATCCATAACTTTAATCTGGTCCTGAGTTCCCCATAGCAATAAGGATTCCAAAGAGCAGTATCCAGTGAGTCTGATCAGCAGAAGGAGCCTCTTTTCAAACCAGTGCTTTAAGGATGGCCCCAAAGAAATATGTGGTTTTTGTTTGTTTGTTTGCTTGTTTGTTTAGTTTGTGCTGGTTTGGGGGCTTGAACTCAGAGGCTGGACTCTGAGTTTTGTTTAAATGGACTCTGAGTCTTGTTTAAATGGAACTTTCTTAAGATGGCATTACATTTCATTCCATTAATATGTATTATAATTTAGGCCAGGTGGTAGAAAAGGAAGTGTAAAACAATACTAAGTCCAGTAAGGCTGACATTAATATCACATCACTAAAGAGGTAGTATTAAGACCTGCAGGACTCATAGGGCTGTTGCATGTGACATTATTATGTAAAACACTATTGGCCATTATCTCCGACATCCATAACATTCTGTTTCCATTTTCCAGGTCAAAAGCCAAATATCTAAGCCTTTTTATAGATTTGGTGTGTTTCCCAGGAAGGAAGAAAGAAGGAGGTTGTGGAAAGTGATGGTGGAAAAATATGTATATTGGCTCCCTGTCCACATATTTTGCATTTTTAAAAAGTGCTATTGAGGAACTCCCACTTCCATCTAATTGACTATATTGTCGGCACAAGATGCAGATAAATGAAGACATTTATTCTGGTGGATAGTCACATATATTAATAAAAACCATTTCTGGAAAAAAAAGATTCTAGGTAAGAAAGTATAAATTATTGTATATAAAATGGTTTCTTTTCTTTGCAGAACAAAAGGTAGTATTGAATGATTACTCCAGCTTTCTTTGAGATTTTATGCTGTCTCAGTATCAAAATGTTCTCTAATTCCAGTAATATCCGAGCATAAAAGACATGATTTGAAGATCTCAGTAGTTTTAGAAACAAAGGTACATAATAGTTTCCTTCCTGCAGAGACATGTGATGATTGCAAGTATGATTGATTTTATTATAGTTCTCTTCTTTTCCCTCTTTATCCCAAGTTTTGCATATCTTGACATATTACTCTTTCCTGCATCAGCTTCCAATAGGTGAGATTTACCTTTACTCTGCAATGTCAAGATGGGTCATGTGACTTACTTCAGCGTACAAAAATGAACCACAAATGTTCAAAGGCTATTACTAGGGGAAGATTTTTATCCCATTGTCTGTGTCTAAGAGTAAACTTCTTTTCCCTTAGCTATAAAAATAGAATATATAGAGAGGGAATCTTCTTTCAACTTATATACTGGGAGAATATAGCTTGTGAAATTGTGGCAAAACTCAAAAATAGTAAGAATTAAGCTAATTTTAGAATATGATAATAAAATACTAGTTTCTTACCATTCTTGTGTACCTTTATGATAGTTGACTATAGCATACCAGAATTTAACAAATACTAAACATGTACTAAACAAATAGAGAACACTTTCTGTTTGATGTTATTACATTTTTTAATAAATAAGCATTCTTTACTTGATCACTTGTGGGGCTAACTTTTTCTATAAATGTGTTTAATCACTCTAGAGCACTGTATCTAATATCCACAATCATTATCCAGACCTTGTGATTGAGATAAGGAAGAACAAAATCTCTAGATTTCTCCTTCTCTTTTCCTCTTCTACTTTTTCTACTGTGAATTCTCATCCTTTCACCAAATTCTCCTATTTATAAAGGAAGAATGACACATTGTGGATATCAAGCAAAAAGCTTCAAAGCCAGAATTTCATTCTTTCAGAAATATATGAAGTATATCAGAGTGGCAAGAGGAAGAATAAAAACATGATTTTATTTTCCCTTTCTGGCTTCCATCATAGAATCTGAACATGACTCTAAAATATCTAATAAACAATTTGACTTGACTAATTTTTTAACATATAGTTTTTTAAATAAATGATACTTTTTTTAATTTTTAAAAATAATTTTTAAATAAATAATAATTTGTTGTTTGCTTTTGGGAGGCATTAAATAAGACTACATTAACACTGTGTGAGTTGAGAGGCTAAATTTTATCAGAATCTAAACATAATGAAAAATAGATGATTTTAAGATAAATAACTTTTAGATACATTTTAATGTGACATATCCACAGAGACATCTTTATTCTTCTTTTCCTCTCCACTCCAATTCAATTTCAATAAGCCGTTCATGTAATTCAAATGGCTGTGTTTCTTTCAGAAATAGATTAGACCGAAAAAAGTTAGAAAAAGAGAACCAGTATTGGGTGGTGCATTCTTTAAAAATAGCAGTCAAATAAATATTTACCATAATTCCAAAATAATAATAATCAAATGGTCTTGAAAAGTGAAGATTGTAAGCAGAATGTATAAAAAGTGATAGTGCCAGACTGCTTCAGGAGCTGCTCTCTGGCATTTAGTATTTCTAGTACTTGACAATATTTTAATCAGGATTAATTGCTTTCAAGGACTAAATTTTTTCTAGTTATATTTCATTGAAAAAACATGTTGTTCAAAATTAATGAAAGGAAAACAGCTTATAGTAGAAAGAATACTACACTCATTCTAAAACCAAAACCTTCCCAATATATCTGTTTTCCCCACATACCTAATCCATCAAATGTAGATTTTCTTTATACATACATACATATATATATATATATATATATATATATATATATATGTAAAATAATCACCTTTCATTACCCAAGGAACACAAATTTGAATAATTATCAGATGGGGAAAGTAACACAAATGGGTACTTAAAAGTCCCAGCTGTAGTTGAAAAGGGAAATGATTAGGTAAGTACCATCAGAAAGATGTAAAGATAGAAGATAAAGGAAAAGACGACAACCCAGATTCTGAATTTCTGAAAAGCAGAACAGGAAGTAAATGCCCTTTCCACCAAATCATTTGAAAAATATTTTAACTCTGTAGTTGGCTCAAATTTAATCTAGTGAGACTTCTTTTGGATTTCTGTCCTTTAGAACTGTAAAATGATAAATACGGATTATTCAAGCCAATTAACTTGTAGAAATTTTTTACAGCAGATTTGGTTTAGTAAACTAATTCAACTACAACCTTTTCCTGATGCAACTACAGGGACACCACATTACTACATTTCCTAGTTTCTGAGAATAAGAAAATTTTGCCACTGGCTTTGTGCACATGTGTGATATGTACATACCACTAAGGGCCTTACATAAAGGAAGACTCGAAATTCTAAATAATATTTAAATAAGAAGCTCCCTATCTTTATTTTCACATTTAGGGAACACTAAGTTCCAAAGCTATGTACAAGGCTAGGGTAAGATTATGGAAATCAAATCTGTCTCCTTATATTATAAAGATAATTTATATCATTTTGAGTTACATTTTCTAAAGCAATAAAAATTAAGGTAAAATAGAAACAGAAACTCAATTTTCTATCCTTCCTAACTTTCCAACAGAAATTAGAGAATCCAGTAAAGATATAGTCATCCCAGGATGGTGTATGATATTATAGGAGCACTAGATGTTGAAAAAGAAGATAACAAAAATGGGTCCCCTGGAACAATTTAAAACAAAATCTACACCTACAAATTGTGGTATAGCTAGAAAATAGTTTCCACTCTGCTAAGTTTTTGATATTTTGTTTGTTTACCCAACAACAATCATTTCGTAGGAAATGACCCTTTATTAGTACTCAAGGGTTTGCAGTTTATAACCCAGAAAAAATAGTGCTTCAAAATGTAAACAAGCATGATACTAAGAATAACCCAGGTTACTTCCATCACTATAGCTGATAAATAAGAATGATATTGGGGAATAGTCAATCTTGAAGTTTTTCATACTTTTTCTCTTCTCCAACCTGAGAAGTCCTAGTCAAGATAAGTAAAACATTAATACAAGATTTTCATATTTTTTATTTTTCATACCAAAGCAAATACACTTTCCTCTTTGCAAGCCTGACTTTGAAAGTATAAGACGCTCACAATTGTTTTACAGCCAAAAGTTTACTGCTTTGGCTTAGGTGTTTTCCTGCCTTTGGGTGTTGCTAGCTATTATTTTGGCAACTACATAGAAAAACAAGATAAATCCATTATACTTATATTGAATTCTTCAAAGTCAAGGTGTTTCAAATAAAGTTTTCTGTTCCCTTCTTCACTGCTAACTAAGTTTTAATTATTGCTGTTTTAATTTTTTTAATTATTGCTATTTAAATGCAACAAAAACATGATACATTAAGGTATATTCTTGTTCGAACCGGTGAAAACAGGAGTGACTGTGATTGCTTTTTTAATTGTTTTGAAGTATTTTCCTTAGGTATTTTCATTATTGCCTTTGTTCCAGTCTTTTAATCAGGAAACACAGGGTTACCCAAAAAGATTTTCCTAAGATATAAGATGTTAGGAAGAAAAAAATAGATGTATCATTAAAGATTATCATCTATTAAGAGACTGATAAGCTCAGAAGACATTTGCTATTAATATGACTTCAATGTTTTGGTTCTTAAATTAAGTGAAATGTATGTAAAATGTTACAGTTGTTCCAATGATTATGGCTTATACTTTTCTGCTCCAATGAGATGCAACCTCTGACAAGGTTGGAGGGCATATCAATTTTAGGGTAGAAGGGTTAACGTTAGAAAGCCAAGGAAGATTCCTAAAACAGAGTGGCAGGAAGATTGCAGAGGACAAGCTCTCGCATAGAAAGCAGTTTTAGTGTTCCAGTGGACAGTCCTAGGCTAGAGAAATAAATCAAGTGTGGCATCTCAGTACAGAGAGTTTGGCCAGAGAGGGAAAATCCAGGCAAGGAGACAGATCTGAGCACTTGCCTGCAGCCATGGCTGAAGCGGTGGCGGCGGCAGAGGCGGCCATAGCTGCCATACCTGCAACACAGAGACTCCGGGACAAAGGCGCCAGAGATAGCAGGCCGACGCATTCTACTCAACACCAGCAAGAACTGACAAGGAGCAGATATCTTCATCCTGCAGATCGCAGACCAGAGATGACCCAGGAACCAACATTCCGGCAGCATGAGTGGAAGCCTGACATCCTCACTCCTTGTCAGGGAAGAGAGGAGGGAAGGCCACCCATTCACTCCCATCTACCAGAGATCTCCATTTTTTGATATTGACAAATGCCCGGCTGAGCTGCTATCTCCAACTCAGGCTTTGGAAGATAACAAAAGGGTCATTTAGTATGTCACAGGAATCTGCCCAGACCTGTCAGGCTCAACTCAACAGGGCTCAACAGGGAAAACTCACCCAGCAAAGGCAGAGCAAAATACGCCCCCAGGAGTGGTTTTCTTCACTGGGTAAACTGAGCCAGAGACTGCCAGTCCCTACAGCAGCCTAGACAATCAACTGAAATTCAGTAAACATAAACCCTGAGAATGGCTCCAGGTTGGCCTTTGTGAGTGTCTCAGAAGCTAGGCCCTCAGGGAAAAGCTACTGTTTGCTGAAAGGCCTCAACTCAACCCAGAACCTAGCCTCATCACAGCATCTCCAAACTAGAGGAAACAGCCAACTCCCTCTTTTGTGAACCTCAAAACAGATCTCCCTCCCACTGAAGTAGGCTGGCAGGAGGATCAAAAAATCCTAGGTAAAGCAGAACATTATTCTGCTTGCACAAACAAACTGACTTAAGTAACCAATCAAGCCACAGGAAAACCAAGCACCACAAGAAGATCAGACTCTCCACCACGAGACTGTTTATGGACACAAGGGAGATACAGAATCTTCCCATTCCCACCCCAAAAATAAAAATCAAAGAACTTTCTTTTTTTTGTACCTTATTTTTAATTTTTTTATATTTAACTTTTAACTCTTTTTTTAAATTTTTGTTTTCTATTATTTTTTCTTTTCTTCCTCATATAATTTTTACTTTAGGTATATATCTATGTGTGCTTTTTTTATTATCTCTACTAACCATTTGATCCTTTTTTTTCTTTCTTTCTTTTCTCATTCTTTTCACTTCTTCTCTTTTGTCCTTTTCTGCATGACTTAATTGCTGTTCTGCTCATCCTCAGATATACCCGTCGTCGATTATTAGATCTTATCCCCCAACGTGTACACACTTAAACCAGAAATTTATTATTCAATTCAAAACCTCTTAGACTTCAATTCCTTAATAACAGTATTACCTACTTATACCCACATAATATTTTAAACATTTTTATTTTTCTAGTGTTTCATGTCTCCTTTCTATCCCTCCCCTCCTCTCATCCAATCTCCATTCTTCTCTGGATATTACATCTTCAAACTTGCAGTTTTTAAGGGTTTCAGTATTTAATTTTTAATTTTTGTTTTTCCTTTTTTTCTTGTCTTTTTTATTTTTCTTCTTTCTTCTTCTTATTCTTTTTTACTTTTTCTTTTTTCTATTTTCTCTCTCTGCTATCATTCTGTCCAATATATTTCCCTCTTTGAGATTAGTACTTGGTTAATTCCACTCTCCCTCACCTTCCCACATTCCTCTAAGCCTATTTTACCCCACATTCTTCCTAAACATAATAATTTCTGTTTGCCAAATTCTCCTTTCCTGTTCTTAGGCCATTAAGACATGGTTGTGTGATGTTGAATAGATTGTATCTCTTGAACTAGATTGTATCTGCAGATTTTTGATTGTGCAATTATGGGCTTTGGTTGATGCTAACCTTAAAATAGTGTTCTACCACAAAACTGGTGTTATTCTCATCCCAAATGGGCAGAACAAGCCAGAAAAACACAAGAAAAATGGCAAGTCTGGGGATCTCAACTCCCACTAATGACAATCAGGGGACAGAAATCTTAATGAATAATGCAGAAGAGAGTTCCCCAAAAGCTCTACAAACGCTATAGATAGATAGTGTAAATGAAAAAAGTGAAAAGCTGCACAGGTCTCAGTGTGAGCATGATAGGGAGAGAGAGGAGGCAAACCAAAGATCAATACAGGAGTCTCATGAACGTGAAGAATCTATTCAGATTGTTACGGGAATATCATGAGCAGATTGAGAACACTCAAAGAGAAAGAAAGGAATTGCATGAGCAGGTTGAGATCAGTCAAAAAGATAGGAATTGCATGAACTGGCTGAGAAAAGACAAAGAGAACATAGTCAGGAATGGTGTGAGCAGGCAGAGAACACTCAAAGAGAAATAGATAAATTGCATGAACGTGAGGAAGCAAATCAAAGTGAAATAATTGAACTGAGAATAGACAAAGATCAATGGAGGCATTCATGGAATCCATAACCAGATGGTGGAAAGAAATCAGGGAGACTACAAAGGGAATGCTGAATGGAGCACAACAGAAGGAATGGCAGTACAAGGAAACCATAACCAATCAACTAAGTGATTTGAGAATAAACACAGAACACCAAATTAAGGAAATAAGGAAGTTCTTACAAGATCTAGAACAAAGTACCAACAAAGAATTTGAAGCCATCAAAGCCGACCAATTAGAATGAAAATAAGTTTAAAAAAAAAGTAGAAAGTCTTGACAGTAGGTTGGACCATGCAGAAGATCGATACTCGGGGACTGAAGACAGCCTAGATATAATAGAGAACAAACATACAACCATCCAAGACAAATCCAAGAAATGTGAAAAATCTATTCAACACTTGAAAGACACCATCGGATGGCCTAATCTGAGGATAATGGGTGTAGAGGAGAACCTAGAGACAGAAGTTAATGATCTAGGCAATTTGTTTAACAGGATCCTAGCAGAGAACTTCCCAAACATACAAAAAGATAGGCCTATTCAGATACAAGAAGCTCTTAGAACCCCAAATAGACCAGACCACAACAGGACATCACAATGTCACATTATAATCTGCATAGGATCAATTCAGACCAAGGAATAGATCCTGAAAGCTGTCAAGGAGAAAAGATCAATCACCTATAAAGGGAAACCAATTAGAATCACCTAAGATTTCTCAGCAGAGACAATTAAAGCAAGAAACGTCTGGAATGATGTATGCCATGCCCTAAAGACAAACAAGTATCAACCAAGAATACTGTACCTAGCTTAACCCTCCTTCAAAACCAAAGGTCAAATAAAAACTTCCATAGCAAAGACAAATTGAAACAATATATCTCTACCAAAACAACCCTAAAAAGATACTTAAAGATGTCCTACACATAGAAAACCAACAAGACCACAACAAAGGCCAAGAAAGTGCACACAAACTGAGAATCCAAGAACGATAAGAAGAACTCAGTTGCCGAGCCCCCAAAAAGGTGGATAAAATGGCAGGAATACCCAAATATCTCTCCGTCCTATCTCTTAACTTTAAAGGGCTTAAATATCCAATTAAAATACATAGACTCTCAATTTGGATTAAAAACCAAGATCATTCATTCTGCTGCCTTCAGGAGTCACAACTTTCCCATAAAAACAAACACATTTTGAAAGTAAAAGGCTGGAACAAAATCTACCAAGAAAATGGCCCCCATAAACAGGCAAGATTTGCAATAATAATATCATATGAAATGGACTTCAAATTAAAATTAGTTAGAAAAGATAAAGAAGGTCGCTACATACTTATTAAGGGATCTCTCCTTCAGGAGGATATTGCAATTCTAAATCTCTATTCGCCAAGCAACGGAGCACACACATTTTTCCAGGGAACAATATTTTCTCTCAAATCTCATATAAATCCACAGATATTAATTGTTGGGGATTTTTTTTTTGTCGGTCGTGGGGCTTGAACTCTGGGCCTGGGCGCTGTCCCTCAGCTCTTCAGCTCAAGGCGAGTGCTGTACCACTTGAGATACAGTGCCACTTCCGGTTTTCTGGTGGTTTAGTGGAGATAGGAGTCTCACGGTCTCTCCTGCCCGGGCTGGCTTTGAACCGCGATCCTCAGATCTCAGCCTCCTGAGTAGCTAGGATTACAGGCGTGAGCCACCAGAACCAGGCAATTGTTGGGGATTTTAACACACCACTATCCACTTGGCAAAAACTCAATAGAGAAACCACAGACTTAAACAACTGTATAGATCAACTAGATTTAACAGACATTTACCAAATATTTTACCCAGCAACATCATAATACACGTATTTCTCAGCAGCACATGGAACATATTCCAAAATAGACTACATTTTAGGTCACAAAGCAAACTTGTCCAAATTCAGAAACATTGAAGTTGTACCTTGCATTCTCTCAGACCACAATGGAATTATATTAGAACTCAACATCAAAAGCCACCAAAGAAAGTCCAGTAACACATGGAGGCTGAACAGCACACTGTTAAACCACCAGTTGGTCATGGAAGAGATTAGAAACGAAATTCAAGTGTTCATGATATTCAACCAAGATGATCACACAAACTACCAGCTCCTCTGGGACACAGCAAAGGCAGTACTCTGAGGCAAGTTTATAGCTCTGAGTTCCTCTATCAACAAATTAGAGAGATCTAACAATTTAATGAGACAGCTAAGCCTCCTTGAAAAAGAGCAGCAAGATAAACCACAATCCAGTAGACAGAAAGAAATAATTAAAATTGAATGAATTAGAATAGAAAAACCATAAAAAGGATGAACAAAACAAAGAGTTTGTTCTTCGAAAAAATTAACAAAATTCACAGAACCTTAGCAATTCTTATCAGAAAAAGAAGAGTGCACACCCAAATAAATAAACTCAGAGAAGAGAATGCAAACATCACCACAGAAACAACCAAGATTCAGAACATTATAAGGGAATACTTCTCAAAACTTTATGCTAATAAGTTTGAGAACCTGGAAGAAATGGACCTCTTCCTAGCAAATATCAACATGCAGAAACTAAATCTAGATGAGTTAAACCATCTTAACAGGCCCATATCAAGCAATGAAATAGAAACAGCAATAAGTAACCTCTCATCTAAGAAAAGCTCAGGACCAGATTGTTTTAGAGCAGAATTGTACAAGGCTTTCAAAGCAGAACTTACACCAATACTCCTTTAACTCTTCAATGAAATTGAAAGAGAAAATTCACTACCAAATTCATTCTATGAAGCTATAATTACCTTCATCCCAAAACCAGGCAGGGACTCATCAAATAAAGGGAACTATAGACCAATACCTTTGATGAATATTGATGCAAAATTTCTCAACAGAATTTTGCCCTATCGACTTCACCAATTCAATCAAAAAATCGTACACCACCATCAAACAGGATTCATTTCAGGGATGCAAAGCTGGTTCAATATATGCAAATCAATTAACATAATTCATCACTTCAACAAGAGCAAGGATAAGAACCACATGGTTATCTCAATCGATGCAGAAAAAGCATTTGACAAGATCCAACACGACTTTATGATGAATGTTCTGGAAAAATTAGGAATCCATGGAACCGTCCTCAATACAATAAAGGTTGTATATGTCAAACCTACAGCCAATATTATATTCAATGGTGAAAAACTAAAGCAATTTCCTCTATACTCAGGAAGGAGATAAGGATATCCAATCTCCCCACTGCTCTTAAATGTAGTATTAGAATGCTTAGCTACAGCAGTAAGACAAGATGTAAACATAAAGGCGATGAAAATAGGGAAAGGAGAAGTAAAACTCTCCCTCTTTGCAGATGACTTGATCTTGAATTTAAAGAATCCCACAGACTTCACTCCCAAATTACTCAAGGTGATTCAAAACTTTGGCAAAGTAGCAGGGGATAAAATTAACCATCAAAAATAAATAGCTTTTCTGTATGCCAACAATGAGAAAAGTGTAGCTGAAATCAGGAAAGCAACTCCATTCAGAATAGTCTCACAAAAAAATGAAATACCTAGGAATTAACCAAAAAGTGAAGGACCTCTAAGATGAAAACTTTAAAAACATGAAAAAGGAAACCAAAACAGAACTAAGAAAGTGGCAATAACTCCCATGCTACTGGATTTGAAAGATCAAAATCCTGAAAATGGCAATACTTCCCAAGGCTATCTACAAATTCAATGTGATATACCTATCAATAGTCCAACCTCATCCTTCAAGGAAATAGGAATGGTAGTACAAAAATTCATATGGAATAATAAAAGACCCTGAATAGCAAAAATGATCCTTAACTGAAAGAACAGTGCTGGAGAAATATCAATAACAAATTTCAAACTCTACTACAAAGCCATAGCAATCAAAACAGCTTGGTACTGGCACAAGAAGAGATCCCAGGACCAATGGAAAAGAATTGAAAACCCAGAAATGAATCTAAAGACTTATAGCCATCTAATCTTCGGTAAGGCAGCTAAAAAATAGAATGGAAGAAGACAGCCTCTTCAGTAAATGCTGCTGGCAAAATTAGTTAACTACTTGTAGAAAACTAAAGCTAGATCCTTATATATCATCCTGCACCAGAATCAACTCCAAATGGATCAAAGACCTCGGATTCAAAGCAGACTCTCTGAAAACATTACAGGATGGAATAGAAGAAATCCTAGGTCTCCTTGGCACAGGCAGAAATTTCCTTAATGGAGACCCAGAAACACAACAAATCAAAGAAGGTTGTACAAATGGGATTGCATGTAATTGCAGAGCTTCTGCATGGCAAAGGACATAGCTAACAAGATCGATAGAAAGGCCACGGATTGGGAGATCTTCAGTAGCCATGCAAAAGACAAAGGTCTCATATCTAAAATATATCTGGAACTCAAAAAAATTAAATTTCCCCAAAAAATATCTTCCATGAAACAACTGCCCAATAAATAAGTAAGCTAAAGACATAAAGAAAAACTTCTCTGAAGAAGAAAGAAGGATGACCAATAGACACATATAGAAATGCTCAACCTCCCTAGCCATAAAAGAAATGCAAATCAAAACAATATTGAGATACCACCTCACCCCTGTTAGAATGGCTATAATCAAGAACTCTCATAACAATAGATGCTGGAGGGGTTGTGGACAGAAGTGAACCTTACTTCATTGTTGGTGGGAGTGTAAATTTGTTTGACCACTTTTGAAAGCTTTATGACGTGGAGTGTTCCTCCAAACACTCCACATAGAGCTCCCCTACGACCCAGCAATCCCACTTTTGGGCATTTACCCAAATTATCCCAAACAAGACCGCATTTAAGTTACGAGCATCACTATGTTTATTGCAGTATTATTTACCATAGCTAAGATATGGAACCAACCCAGATGCCCCTCAGTAGATGAATGGATCAAGAAAATGTGGTATATATACACAGTGGAATTCTATGCCTCCATCAGAAAGAATGACATTGCTCCATTTGTTAGGAAATGGAAAGACTTGAAAAAAGTTATACTAAGTGAAGTAAACAAGGCCCAAAGAAACATAGGTCCCATGGTTTCCCTCATTGCAATAACTAGTATATGTCTGAGTCAAGCAGAAAAGGTCAGATAAGTTGATGTTAGGGAAATAAACCCTAAGATATGTATTCCAATGTTTTTTTTCATGCAATTGTTTCTAACACATTTATAAGATTTTATTTTGTTGCTTTGTTGCTCACGGTATAACCCCTGCTTTCACTGTATCTGATGTCGATATAATTTGTGGAGGGGAAGGAAAAAAACAAATCGTTTAAATAGGGTTACAGGTGGACCCATTGCAACAAGGAGATGTACAAGTCGTTATGTCTAAAAGAACTTTACAACTTTTGTGTGGGGGGGATGTGGGGAGGAGGATTGGGTGGGAAGAACAGGTGGAGGATGGGAAGGGATGGGTAGGGGAAACAAAGGAGGAGACTACAATGCTTGCTAAGAAATATTCTCATTTTCTTGCCCATGTTATTGAAACTGTTCTGTGCAGTATTTTCACAATAAAAATAAATTAATAAATAAAAATAAAATAAAAGAAATTTAAAAAGATTCCTAAAACAGCATTGCCTATCATGTAACAGTTAATTATATTAGTATAGAAATATACAAATATGAATTGAGTGAGAAATATGTGATTTACAAATTGATTAAATCACAACTAAATCCAGAAAATACTTCTCTATATTTATATAAACTAGTATACCTAGTGAGGATTTAAAATTTTTTGGAATATATACTTTAACATTTAAGTCAAAATATTTATTTTTAATTTTTGTCTGTCGTAGGGCTTGAAATCTAGGCCTGGACACTCTCCCTCAGCTCTTCATCTCAAGACTAGTGCTCTACCACTTGAGCCACTGCCAGTTTTCTGGTGGCTCAGTGGAGATAAGGGTCTCTCGGACTTTCCTGCTTAGGCTGGTTTTGAACATAATTCTCAGTCCTCAGCCTCCTTAGTAGCTAGGGCTACAAGCATGAGTCACTGGCTCCTACCTACATAATTATTTATAAATTATTGAGTAGCAATCCCATTCATATATATGTTGTGTAATGATAAAATACATCATATCCATTTTTTTCTGCATGTAACATTCCTTTTAGTGAGAATGCTCAAAAACGTATCTTCTGGCTGTAATGATATATCTGTCCTTAACTGTAATCACTTTCCTTCTTGTGGTATACAATTAATATATTTACTTTTAGTCATGGAAGTCTGCTAATTAAAGTTATATAAAACATGAATTGTAAAGTGAAAGTAATTCATGGTTCCATTAATTGCTTTAAGAAAACAGTTATGCCTTTTGTTTTCAATTAAATTTCTGTGGGAATATGTAATATTCATTGATTTAACTGTTAAAAGTGATAAGTTATATTATATCAAGTTGATTCAAACTTTTATTTAAAAATTGCACCCTTAACACAAATATACTTCTACTTTCCTTTATCACATAATTAAAATAATAGTAAAGCAAAGATTGGTGTTAGCCATTCATGTGTACAATCCTAGAACTCAGGAGGCTGAGACCTGATAATTTTAGTTCAATGTCAGTCCAAACAGACAAAAATGTGAAAAATTATCTCCAATTATCAAGCAAGAAGCAGAAGGTGAGGATGCGGCTCAAGGATAGAGTGTCATCCACCATGAGTAAAAATTACAAGAGAGACCATTAAACATTGAGTTCAAGCCCTAAAAATGGCATATACACACAAGGCAACAACAAAAAGTACTATGAACATCAATAATGAAGACAAAATGGTAGAAAAGATCATGAGAAATATGTAAACATCTGGAAGACAGAAATCATTTGATAGTTTTGATTCGTGAGAGGGAAAAGTCGCAATCACATTTGTACAATCACATTGTAGTCATTTGTATAAAACCTGGCTATTGGGTAACATGTGAAAGAGTAGATTGGATTACCTGACATAGGAGACATTGCCTGTGACTATGCAACATCCCACTCTGCAAAAATCTAAAATCGTGCTGGTTAACTGAGATGAAAAACCTCATGTTAGAGACTGTTTGTTCCACACAGACTAGGGTCCTTATTTTGAGGCTTCAGACCAGTGATTTTGTTTATAACCACTCCTGTTTTACCCACCTTCCCTGGTGCAGCTATACCTTACTTAGCTGGCACCAAACCAAAGCTTTGAACTAGACCCCCAGCTTTAATCCCTCCCTTTCTCCAGCTACAACACATTTCACATACTATCTCTGTCTTAGCATTAGTTGTTTTCTTACTAATCCCTACCAGAAAACCCTTATGGTCATGTAAACACACTATAAATAACCTAGCTAGAAAAGGGAGGAAGGGTTTAGCATTGGCTGAGGCTCTCGTCTGTAAGTTTGCTACCTAAGAAATCTGTGTTACACTATCTCTTTTTTTCATGGCTTTTGAGTCTGACAAATGTTTTCCAGACTTACTTTGGAAGTTTTAACCTGTGCCAGGGTGCCCTCATGTTTCCCCTAACTGTAAGATTCCTAAGGCATCTGGACTTACATTGAGGTCTTTGATCCATTTGGAATCAATTCTGGTGCGGGGGGATATATAAGGATCTAATTTCAGTTTTCTGTGTACAGCCAATTCTACCAGCACAATTTTTTGAAGGCTGTTTTTCTTCCATCCTGTGTTTCTGGCTCCATTATCAAATATTATGTGCCTATAGGAGTGGATTCATTTCTGGGTCTTCAATTCTGTTATATTGATGTAATTCTTGCTTCCACTGGAAAGAATGGCATTACTCCATGCCTGAAGAAATGGAAAGACTGGGGAAAATGGTATTAAGTGAAATAAGCTAGATCCAATTAAATATATGCTGCATAGTTTTCCTAATTTCTAATAAGAAGATATGTCCATAAATCTACAAATTAATCCAATAGATTGTAAAAGACAAATAATTACACTTGGATATGATTAACAGCACTCTAAGCATTCACATGGCAAGAACAAGGAAAGCTATTCTTAGGATAGGATCACAATGGCTCAATAGCTATATGTATCTGACCAGATAAATGCTGCTTATTGCAATGAACTCTAAGAATCAATCATATGTATGAAATACATATATCTGTATATAATTTTTAAAGATGTCATAAAAATAACCACCTTATCTATAAACTCAAAAGCAAAATTCTAAGTTTAGAAGATAAAATTGAGGAAAGTTTTCAACACATAAACTAAAATACATAGGGGAAAATGTGGGAGAGAAAAGATAAGATGGAAAGTAGAATAGCAAACTATTGAAGAATTCATAGACAATTTACAAAACTGTACAAGAGAGCTGGGGTACAGCTCAGTTGTGGAACTAGACTAATATATAAAAAGCCATGGATTCAATCTCCAAGAAGGTCTAATAATAAGTTAATAAATAGTGGTAATACAATAATTACTTGAAATAAATGCTATTATATTAGAGAGGCCTGA
The DNA here is from genome assembly GCF_019054845.1 of Dipodomys spectabilis. NCBI lineage: Eukaryota > Metazoa > Chordata > Mammalia > Rodentia > Heteromyidae > Dipodomys > Dipodomys spectabilis. The sequence goes on from NW_024871045.1 coordinate 1,290,898, forward strand.
ATACTAAAACAGTAAAAAAAATACTTTCAATTCTTGTATCCAATGACATAAAACTTTTTTGTTTTCTTCTTTTTTTCTTTGGCAATATGGTGCTTGAAGTTACTAAGGCTCTAACCATTTTAGATTATTTTTCAGGCCAAGCCTCCCTTGAGCAATGATCTCTTACCTATGGCTTCCACAAACAAAATATCAGGAAAATTACACTATATCTACCTTTCTTTGTTTTTGTAGTTACTCACGAATTTTTTTTGTCAAAATTTCCCCTGATATCAGTCTTCCAAATCTTCTAATTAGCAAGGTATACTTCATCTCAAGCTTGAACTCAAACTAGTTTTCAATGCAAACATTCAATATTACCTTCTGTTTTCTAGATATGATTAAATTCTATTGAGGTTAGTATGGATCTTTAAGATGTAAGAACACAGATAAACCACTTGAAAACTTTTTCCAACTTATTTAAATATTACTACTATTCATCAGAAGTAGGACAATATTTAACAAGTACCTTATGCAAACTTTAGTTACTTTAATTACTTTGTGCACTTATTAATTCCAATATAATTTTATCAACTCTATATGAATATACAATATTTACAGGTATATTACTTTACCAAAAATAAGTCTGTATCATGTTTCCCTTTTATACTTAAACCCACTACTTCTCTTTTTCCCATCCCAAACCTGTTTCATCCTGCCAACCAACACATTTTTTCTCTAACTTCTACATCATGCAATAATTAAGTTTTTAAGATTGCCTTCAAATCTATGGTAGATTATTCCCAGTTATTGTATGTCTTAATATGGTATTATGTTCACTCTAATTGCCTTTTGGTTCTGTTATTAGAGAATGTAGCACAATTCGTTTCCCATTCACCTGAAGAAAGCCTGAATTGATTTCCATTTCTTAGACTAGAGGAAATAATGCTTCTATAATCCTCTGTGTTTTGGCCTTTGGGTGAATGTTACATTTTATTTCTATGAGACAAAGCCTAAAGAGCTCAATTCCTGTACTATTCTGTGGGTGGTTGCATATTTCTATTCTAGGGACCTGTCAAAATATTTTCAGAAGTGGCTTTCCCATTTGACATTCCTGTGAACATCCAGTTTCTGTGTTTCTTGATACCATTTATAATGGTCATTATTGTATTATGTGAAGTATTTCTCGTACATGTTTTATGATGTCATTTTAGTTTCAATATGCATTTACTTGAGGACTGATGATGATTTTCTTGTGCATATGTTTCACAAGATGTATTTTGCTTGTTTATAATTTATGTTCTTTTTAACATTAGGTTTTTAAGAGTTATATGTAGAGTCTAAATTTGAGGCATTCTTCAGGTATAGGAGTTGCAAATATTTTATCCTTGACTATGGGTACCCTTCATCATCATCATCATCATCATCATCATCATCATCATCATCATCATCATCATCATCATCATCATCATCATCATAGTATTACTATTATTACTTTTGTACATGTATGTATCGTCTTGGGGCTTGAACTCAGCGTCCCTGAGATTTGTTACAATTTGTTAATAATTTACCATTTCAGTCATGCCTCACTTCTGACATTTTTTGCTGATCAATCAGAGACAAGATTCTCAGGAACTTTATTTTGTGGGCTGGCTTCAAACTGCAATACTCAAATCACAGCCTCCCAAGTAGCTAGGATGAGATACATCAACCACCTGCTCCCAACTTCTATTCACTATTTGTATATGAGCTTTCACAGACTAAATTGTTTTATACTTTTATTGAGTTGAACTATATCATTTTCCTTTCTTACAATTTTAATGCCAAATTTTAGAATATTTCATCTCCAAAATTGCCAAGAAATCTTCCTTTGCTTTACATTTAAAAAACTCTTTTTGTTTTATATACCACGTTTTAATCCTGTTTGAAGTTAATAAATAAATAAATCCTGCTTGAATAAATTGATATGTTTAACTAAATGTTCACTTTTTAATTCTCCCAAATACTGTCTAATCTATCCCCCTTATTAAAGAGAATGTCATTCCACAAATGTTTGGTTTTACCCCTTATTAAATATTCCTTAATAATATTTATGTGGATCTAATCTGGTGCCCTACAGACCTATTAAGCTGTGTATTATTTCCTCTACAAATATAACAAATTTACACTAACAGCTTTAATATTACAAAGAGCAATATATTCCAGTTTATTATTCTTTTTCAATGACTCAGAGTGCTGGTCAGGTGTTTTTAGAAATTGTCATAAACTTAAATAAAACTGTGAAGCTGAGCGCTGTTGGCTCATACTTGTAATTCTAGCTGTCTAGGAGGCTGAGATCTGAGGATTTCAGTTCAGAGCCAGCTGGAATGTGAATGTCCATAAGACTCTCATGTATAAATAATCACCAGAAAACCAGAAGTGGCACAGTTGCTCAATGAGTAGATTATTCACTTTGAACTGAAGAACAGAGGGACAGTGCCCAGGACTAGATTTCAAACCTCATGAATGAACAAAAAAAAGGGGAGGAGACAATTTATATCTTTGCTGAATTGTATCCTCCGACCCACAAAAAAGATAAGTCTCAATTTATTTAAATTTTTGCTTTTATATTCAGCATTTTATAATTTTCAATTTAATACATTTTGACGATGTGTGAAGATAGCACAAAGAAATTCACAAAAAACAGTTGAAAAATAAAGGGCAATGAGAATGGAGAAAGACAGAAACGGGTTAATCAACGCCTTCATTAATATGTGAGAGTGTAAAATATTTCAATAAGATTTTTTGCACAATTAATATACACCAATTAATAAATATCTTCCAAAGACTTTGGTATTCAAGTATGACATAAAGGAAAAATTCAGATTCTGTGGTGAAATGAAAGAAAGAGAGTTGAGAAAATACATACTTATAGTGATTGTCTAAATAAACTAAGAAATTCGGTCAACAGTTTGAAGGCTCATGGCTCATTGAACTAGAAGGCTGCTGTTATCTAAGATAATACTAAAATGTTAGACTTGAGCCCATCTTTAAGACTGCTTAATACTATTGCTTTTTGAGTCAGTATACTTTTTATTGTTGTTGTTGGTGGTAGTCGTGGGCCTAAAGTCTCCCTCAGCTCTTCAGCTCAAGGCAAAATCTCTACCACTTAAGCCATAGTGCCACTTCTCAATTTCTGGTGGTTTATTGGAGATAAGAGTCTCATGGACATTTACTGCACAGGCTGGCTTTGAACCACCATCCTTAGTTCTCAGCCTCCTGAGTAGTTAGGATTACAGGCATGAGCCACCGGTGCCCGTCTTCTCTGTGCAACATTGTAACAATAAAATAAAATCAATAAAGGACATGTTTGATAAATAAAGTAAAATGATAACTTACAGACAAATGAAAATAATAATATACAAATATGTTTATATACATGTATGTACACATCTTTATATTCTTAAATATGTATACATATATATAGGTATTTGTATATATACAGACATAGTGTTTACATATACATTTATTTAAAGAGACGAATCAGAAATATATTAAGAGCATATTAATGCCAATGAAAAACTTTAACCATCCTGAATAATTTATCAAAAATCCAAATACATATCTCTATAGTAATATAACAACAACCAAGGAATATATCGAAGTATCATAACATACCACGACATTGCATACATATAGAGATTAGTGGAAATAGAAACAATAAGATACCCTTGCACAACCATTATGTAGAAATTGGAATCCTTATACATTGGTTCTTGGCATTTAAAATGATATTTTCAGTTTGTTAAACGTACTGGCAAACTTTAAGATATTACACGTAGAGTTGTCTCTATGATATAGCATTTTCAATCATAATTTTATATACAAAATATATTTCAACATATGTCCAATGAGACACATGTACAAGAATATACATAGCAAAACCTTTTACAATAACATATAATAAAATATTTAAATGCCCATTGAGGATATAATACCATTATATACATGCATACAAAACAATATGCTCTATCTATGAGAAAAATTTAGATGGACTTACTTTTGAAATAGTAACATTACATGGGAGAAATAGATAAAATAGACTGCATTTTCTAATTATATGAGCTTTTTAAAATTGGCACATCTGTAGAGGTTGAATATGAAATAATATCTGCTAAAGGGAGGGTAGGTTGAAATAATGACAGGAAGTGTTTACTAATAAATATTGGAGTATTTTGAGAGGATAGTGATGATAAAATGTTCTAGAACTGAAAGTGATGTTCTTACTCCAAATCTTTAACATTCTAAGAATCATTGTACTTTATCGAAGGATCACAGATTGCATTTGCATTATCCTTAGGAAAAATTTTAGAATAGTAGTCGGTGAATCTGTGTAAAAATTTACAATTTAAAATCACAGAATTATATAATGCATAACTTTAGTGCGTTGATGAATATGATTATCAATAAAATATGATCTGTGATATATTCTCTTAGTGACCATACATGACATTGCAAGTCAGTGAATATTCTACAAAATTATGTAAATTGAGGGATTAGATAGGATTGAGAAGGATGAGTGATAATGATGATCAATATGCATTGTATTGACCATGGAATTTGTCTTAATGATAAACTGCTTGCCTTGAATGTGTGAAGCCCGGTGTTTGATTCCTCAGTACTACATAAACAAAATAAGCTGGAATTGGCACTATGACACAAATCAGAGTACTAGCGTGAGGAAAAGAAGCTTAAGAACATTGACAAGGCCCTGAGTTCAAGCCCCGAGACTAGCCAAAAAAAAGTTCCTTTGTATTAAGCCGGGCACTAGTGGCTCACGCCTATAATTCTAGGTAATCAGGAGGCTGAGGATTGAGGTTTGATTACAGCCCAGGCAGGAAAGACTGTGAGATTATTATCACCAATTAAATCTCAGAAACATCTGAAAGTGCTGCTGTGTCTCAAGTGATAGAGTTCTAGTATTCATCCAAAGGAGTTCAGGGACAGCTCCCAGCCCAGCGTTCAAACCTCCGAAGACAAAAAAGTAAACAAACAAACAAACAAAAACCTCACTAAACACTATTCATAAACTGCTTTGTCAAACAGCAATAACTCCCATAAGACTACTTAAAGTTAATTAAAAATGTGATAAAATACAAGTCATTTTGGGAACTAGAAATAGTATACAGGTGACAAAGTAAATTTTATATCATGCAGTTTGAGTTGAAATTTTTTCTATAGTCTTCTAACATCATTTATGAAATTGACAATACTGCCAATTATAGGTCAATTTCCTTGAGGAACAGATTGAATTCTGCTGTTTTTTCATAGCAAACCGTAGATGTGATTTTTTTTGCCACTTATTGAAGTATACCTGATATTTTAAAGTAGATTTTTCCTAATATAATATTAATTTAATCAATCATTTCATTAGGGAGATGTTGGTCAAATTTTTTTTCTAGTAAATCTTATCACTTATAATAAATGAGAGCATGCTGTGATAGTCTCCTATTAACATGACAAAATACTTTATAAAATTCACTTAAAAGGGGGAAAGATTAATCTTGGCTTCTGATTTTATACATTTCAGTTTATGTTTCTTAATTGTTTTGGGTTGGTGGTGGCACAGCACCCCATGTCAGGAACACGTGATGGAGTATGAGTATTCATGGAATCCAGGAAGTAAAGAAGAAGTGACAAAGAAGTGGGAGAGGGAGAAACTAAAGGATGGAAAGAGGGAGAGGGAGAAGGAAAAGGAGAAGGAAAAGGAGACAGAGAAGAAAAAGAACGAAGAGGAGGAAAGGACTTGACCTTAACATACTTTTTGACTACAAGTTCTCGGTGACCAAATCTCTACAACTATGGTGACTTGAAAGGGTTCACCTCTTTATGGCAACATAGTGAAAGCTAATTATTAATCTCAATCCTTTAAGATTTCAGATTTAATTTCTAGAGTGGTGGGTAGATATTCCTATACATTGTGATAACTTCTGTTCCTAAATATTTACTTGAATTAATCAGAGAAGCTATTTGGCATGGAGGTGTTTTGGTTATAAAATTGCTGGAGCGATATTTTGAGTGCAAATACATTTAACAGATAAGGAAGCTTCAAGATATTTCATTTTATGACCTACAAAAGTGACTACTTCATCTAACTCATAATGACTTGAATTTTTCATAATTTTATGACATTTTCATTCAAGATTTTGTCATCTAATGAAGTTCTTTCTAGTTGAAGGAAAAATAAATACTATTACAATCATTAAATTCTTAATTATTTTATAGAGTAGGTATAATATGAATTTCCTAACATTCAAAAATAAGTTATATTCAAGTCTATAGGATAAACGGATAAGTCATGGAATATCTTGCTTTATCTCATATTGAGATTGATTCAATGTCTAAAAATCACTGTTAACATAAAATACACGAAATTCAGTGTTTCGCTGAAATGTCTTGGTAATCAAATCTCAGAAACACATGAACAGTAACTAAGATTTTTATATATTCAAAAAAGTATGGATCTATATTTTATTTCAAAAAGATTAAGTTTAAAAGAAGAGAAAATCATGTGACCACAGTAGATAATCCTTAATGAAAAATTGCTTAATTCACCCTGACAGAGCCTATTGCTTTTAGTTTACATGAGAAATTTGTTTAACGATCCCTTTGTTGCTTTTGAATTTAGAGTACTTCAATTTGTGCAAAGATTCTGTCATTTAAATCTTCAAGTATATATTTTTTCATAAAAATGAAAACTATTTTTCACACTGCAGGTTCAGGTTTAATAACTAAATAAATATCTAAATTTTAATTTCTTAAATTGAGCCTCTAGAATTCAAAGAATAAGAAATTTATTTTATTGTTAAATATATTATATGTGTGCTGAATATGAGTATCTCAAGCTTGTAATCCTCACTACTCAGGAAGCTGGGGTTCAAAGTCAGACTTGGCAACAAAGAAAATATCTTATAAATATGTTAGAAACAATCACAAGAAAGAAAAAAAAAACATTTGAATACTTATCTTGAGGTTCATTTCACCTAACATCAACATATCTGACCTTTTCTGCTTGTTTCAGACATGTCCCACCCCCACAGTATATCCCCTGCTTTCACTGTATTTGATGATGAGGAGGGGAAGAGCAAAAATAAACCGTTTAAATAGGGATACAGGTCGACCCATTGCAACAATGAGATGTAAAAGTCGTTATGTCAAAAAACAAACTTTACAAACTTTAGCCCCGGGGGATGGGGGGCGGTGTGAAACGGGATGGGTTGGAAGAGGAAACAAAGGAGAAGGCAACAATGCTTGATAAGGAACGTACTCATTACCTTGCCCATGTAATTGTAACCTCTCTGTACGGTATTTTCACAATAAAAATAATTATTTAATTAAAAATAATTTTTTAAAAGCCAGCCTTGGGAAGAAAGTTTGTGAGACGCATCTCAATTAATCATAAACACTCATCACAACACACACACAAAGCCAGAAGTGGAGTTGTGACTCAAATATTAGAGCAATATCCTTGAGGGGGGAAAAAAACAACTAAGGGATAGGTCTTGGTTTTTTTTGTCGGTTGTGGGGCCTGAAATCTGGTCCTGGGTGCTGTCCCTCAGCTTTTCATCTCAAGGCTAGCACTCTACCACGTGAGCCACTTCCGAATTTTTCTCCTTATGTGGTGCTGAGGAATCGTACCCAGGGCCTCATGTGTGGAAGGCATGCATTCTAGCACTGAGCCACCTTCCCAGCCCAGGGATAGGTCTTGAGTTCAAATCACAAGAACAACACACACACACTCACACACAAAATATTAATGTTTAAATTCTTATTTTAGTTTCAAGAAATAAACAATATCATGAACAGTAGTATTTTTTACATATCCTGCAACTTTGGTGAGTTGCTTTTAGTAAAATTTTTCTTAGATTAAACATAGGTTATTAAAATTAAAATTAATCAAGTATATTTATAATTACTCATAACATCTTGCTGTACAAGAGTTGGTATTTTTTCTGTAGCCATAAGAAATATTCTGAGGGGCGGCTGGGAAGGTGGCTCAGTGGTAGAGTGCTTGCCTTGCATGCCTGAGGCCCTGGGTTCAATTCCTCAGCACCACATAAGAAAAAAAAAAGCCGGAAGTGGCGCTGTGGCTCAAGTGGTAGAGCGTTAGCCTTGAGCTGAAGAGCTGAGGGACAGTGCCCAGGCCCAGAGTTCAAGCCCCACGACCGGACCTCCCCCCCAAAAAAAGAAATATTCTGAGTAAAAAAAGAAAGGAAGAATAGAAGAAAATGAAAGAAAGACAAAGAGAAAGAAACAAGAGAAAGAAAGAAAAGAGAGAAAGAGAGATAGGTACAGATGGAGGGAATGAGGAAGGAAAGAAGAAAGAAGGAAGGAAGGAAAAAAGGAAGGAATGAAGGAACAAAGGAAGGAAGGGAGGAAGGAAGGGACAAAAACAATTTAATCTATAAAATCTGCTATTTAGCCCAAAATAAACTTCATGTAATTAACCCTAGTAAATGCAAGTTTGCAATTTTCCTTTCTCTGCCTGTTCCGCATGCATGAATGAAACCAACAAAAGAAGGATCAGAAATAACCAGGTGAATCTGTTTGCATCTATAGTAAATATGTATACAAATCTTTTTCTCATTTTTAACATCATCAAGTAACTATTTGCAAACAATTTACATTTAGTTATAAATATTCAAAAATTTGAGGTAACCAAAGGATGTCAATATATTATAGAATATGAGTACTAGTAATAAGAGTGCTATTAATATTTATTAATTTATTATTATTGATATTCATTTAATATTACAGTCTTCATGTTATATTAATTATAAAATTTTTATTTTGTATTTTATCAGAGAAATTAGCATCCTCTGATTTTTTCGTCTGTGAGAGTCTGCTAGCAGACTGTAATTAAAATCAAAGGAGATCTGTATTTGTTGGCTCAAACGAATATTTCTGAAAGCAATGAACTCATCAGAGATTGTTCAAATACTTCATAAGGGCCTTCAAAAGGCTGTACCATGTTTACATGGTTACCTGTGATGTGATTCAAGAGCCACTAAACAATCTTACTTCACTTTGCCATCAGTATAATTATTCATTCACATAATTCACATGTTATAAGCTTGTCCTTAAGTTATTATCTTCTATGAAATAATATCCAAATGATATATCACACTGAATTAAAGAAAAAGTTTCAAAGAGTATTGGATGATGTAACTCCTTCCAGATACACATGTTGAAATTCTATTCCCCTGTCTGGTGGCACACACTTAAATTCCTAGTGGTATTGGAGTATTGAACCCAAAACACTATACTTGTGAAATAGCATCTCCATTACTGCCATACCTGCAGATTGTAGATGGATTGCTTATTTTGAGGTAGTATCACTATGCCTGGGCCTGATTGGACTGCAGTCCTACTAAAACAAGCATAAAACATTGCACCCAGCAAATGGTTAGTTTCTGAAACTTCTTTTTTTGTCTAGGCTTCCCTGGAACTGGAATTCTCTAATTGTTGATGCCCAAGTAGATAACATTACAGGTTTGAGCCACTTTATCCACTAAGCTATACAATTTCAAAATGTCTTGATATTGCCTATATTTGTGCTTAACATATATAGTTAACCTTAATTTTCTCCCTCTTAAGTTTAGTACTCTTGAGCTGAAAACATTGGCTTTCTTGATATACATGGCTTTGTTTTGGATGGAATCACATCACAATAAAAAAAATCTCCCAAAAGTTTATTTCAAAAATCATGGAAAAGAAGGCTTCAGGTTGGAAAAAAATTGATCCTTAAGTTCTAAATGCAATACATTTATAGTGTTAGTCAATGCTTTCCTAATTATGAGAAGGAAGGTAGAAATGTGAAAGATGTTAGATATAATTTGATAACCTTCTAGTTCTCCATAGAAATTCTGTAGTCTCCACTTCATGTTATCTTCCTTCCTTAAAGCTTGCTTTAAAACCCTCTGGGTGGATATTGGCTGGACTGATTGGTAATCTTCTCCAGGAAATGAAGCTGATTTTAGAAGGCTGATGGTGTAGTAAATAAAGGAATGATGAGAATGAGCACAGATATTGTCACAAAATGAGCTGACCTCTATTATATAATTTGCAAATATCTTTAGTATGTCTTAATTTTTATGTTGTAGTAGGAGCATCTATACAATGCTGAGAATTAGAATTCTACAAAATATACAATGAGAATTGGAATTCTACAAAATATGAAACATTGTTAGGTAAGGGTTGTTCAAGGATGTAATCTTAGCTAGGTAAGAGATTGAGATCTGAAGATTACAGTGTGAAGACAGCTTGGAGTAGGAACGATCATTCCATACTTAATTCCAATTAACCACCAAGGGAAATGGATTTCTAGGTCAAATGGTATGTAGAGCACTGGCCTTCAACATAAAAGCACCATCCAGGCCCTGAGTTTAAGCCCTGGGATCAACAGAAACAAAAACACAAAATACAACATAGAGTTAGATATTTTATAATGAAGCATACTCTAATGTACTCTTCAGTGTTAGAAAGACTAAACTTCTGTGTTAGCTTTATAACCTACCACAATAAGTGTTATTGTTCATTTATTAAGCAGGAAGGCTTACTCAGATTTAGAACTTTGAAGGTTTCAGTGTATGTTCAGTTGGTTTTATTGATTTTGGGGCCTGTGACAAGACAATGTCAAGGTGGGGAGTATGTCAAAGAGAAATGTTTTGACCTAGAATGATTAGAAGATAAAAGAAGAAAGTAGATGAGAATCTAGTTCTCATGTGTTTCACTCTAAAGAATTTAATCTCCAGAAGAACTATTCAGGTATTCTCCACAGTCTGGGAGGAAATAGAAAGTCATTTTTCTTTAACACGTAGGTCTTTCTGGGGCATTCTAAAAGCAATTGGCCATATCTTCACCATTGATAATGACTTGTCCAGGGGTGGAAGCAACTAGATATTTCTATAAATATTAATCAGATCTCAGTAGACTAAATATCTCAGTAGACTATGCAGTCTTCATACAACATATGTGTTTATCTGTGTGTTTGTATGTGTGTATGAATAAACGAATACAACAATGTAGAGGATAAAAGTATTAGTATGGCCTTTTGTTTTTCTTCTCAAACCATGAAAGCCTGCCACAATCCCAATCAAATCCCATCCAAGATTCAAACATCAATGCTGTCCCAAAAGTTTTTCATGCAAACCCTAGTACATCCACCTCATTTAAGATGGCCATGGTATATGAGCATTTAAAGTCTTATAATTATGTTGTCATCAAGGAAACAATGTACAATATTTCTTTTAAAAATACCTAGATTTTAGAACATTATCCAGAAAATTAAAGGAAATAATTATGGTATTAATTTAAATATTTAGTCACATAAATGGGTATTCTATATCCACAGAGGCCTATTAAACCACATGATTGAAAACCTCATCTATTACCAACTTCCATGAAGACAGTTCTTGCTGAAAATAAACGGGATGTGGTAAACAAATAAAAATGTATGCCACTAACAAATGCTGCTGTTCTAAAGCATGGAAGTGACAGAGCAATTAATGCCTATGAACAGCAGGTTCTAAGTAGTGGAATGTGATTACACCCTAAGTAGAAAAATCCACAGATATTTCAGGTTGTGCGTCGTTGTTGACATTTATGAGATATATTTTGGAAAGCACAATGAATGAAAGCACGTTGTTTGTAAAACTTTGCTGGCTGATAGAAACTTATTGAAATGTATCAAATGAGAAGACTGACAATATGGTGGATAAGATGTGATATGCCGCTTTAAATACAGACTGAAGCAAACCAAAGAATTGGAATTATTTTTTTCCTTAACAAATACTTTCTGGGTATATTGGGCTATACAGTATAATGATGAAATAATCATGTCTGTGGAAAAGTAAGGAAAAAACACTGTCACCTTTTGAATTTCTTTTTAAAGTGAATCTTAAATGAGAAAGATGAAGAAAATTTAAATGCGTTAATAAAATATTATCAAGTATTAGTTTAATTTTTGATTAAAAGTTAAAACAAACTGACAGACTATTAGTCCTGGCACATGTTTTCTTTTGTTCTTGTTTTTTTAGGGGGGGTATATATATTTTTTTCAGAAAGTCATCCTTGTCTTAACCATTTCCCATAAAATTTATGCTGTCATAGGATCAGAGTTTTTTTTTGGCTAAATTAAGATAATAGCAGGCTCATTTTATGCCAACACAATATATAAACACCAATGACATTTTTCACTGAACAACCACTCATAAAAAATCATAAAATAATAAAGTGAAAATCCATGTCAATATTTTTGTCGGTCATGGGGCTTGAATTCTGGGCCTGGGAATTGTCCATCAGTTCTTCAGCTCAATGCTACCACTGTACCACTTGGGCCACAGTGCCATTTCTTGTTTTTAGGTTGTTTATTGGAGATAAGAATCTCACAGACTTTTCTGCTCAGGCTGGCTTTGAACCACGATCCTCAGATCTCAGAATCCTGAGTAGCTAGGATTACAGTCACCAAAGCTCAAATCCAAGTCCATTTTTTAAAAAGCAAGCTTATTGAAACTTCTGGCTTTTTCCAATAAACAATCTTATTTTTTCAATATTAGTTTATAACTATGAGCTACTTTTAGATGTAACTGTGAATTTTTTAATAGAATCAAATATAATTCTTACCATTACTCTGTATTTCACAAAAATCCACTGTAATGGATTTTCACCAAAGTCAATTATTACATACTATCACACACACTATTGTTATTACATTCTATATTGCATATAGTGTGAAGTGAAAATATTTTGGACAATTTCATATAAATTTTAGGTGCTATTTTAACATTACAAATTCACATCTGTGGTTTTAACTAAGGAAAAAATTTAGATTTAAAAATAAAATATGAATGGGAAGGGATGGTAAGGGGAAACAAAGGAGGAGGCTACAATGCTTGATAAGAAATATACTCATAATCTTGCCCATGTAATTGCAACCCCTCTGTACAGTATTTTCACAATAAAAAAAAGAAATGCAAAAAAAAAACAAATATGAATGTTTAGTGTGTCCCAATTAAACCAAAAATTCTGAGTTCATCCACATAAAATTATTTTCTTTCCACTAAAGAATTTGAAGTATTACCATTGAAAATAGTTAGGCAAGAGGAGGCAAAATTCAAATCACATCAAACAACGTCTCTGTTATTTTGCTAATCCCTCCACTTAGAAGATCTCCCTATTCCCAGTTGTCACAAAAATTGAAGTATCTCTTAGAATTCTATTTGGAAAACTTCTATATCATTGATTCTTTTTGTATTTTCTATTATATGAAACAAAATATAGACACAAAACAATTGAAATAAAATACACACATATGTTGAAGTCATCACAGCTGGAAAACAACCAGCAAATTGGAACTTCACCAGGAACAAAAAGATATTGTGCCCACTTTATTTTATTTTTTTTTTGGGGGTCCAGTCATGGGGCCTGAACTCTGGGCCTGGGCGCTGTCCCTCAGCTCTTCAGCTCAAGGCTAGCGCTCTACCACTTGAGCCACAGCGCCACTTCCGGCTTTTTTCTTATGTGGTGCTGAGGAATCGAACCCAGGGCCTCTGGCTTGCAAGGCAAGCGCTCTACCACTGAGCCACCTTCCCAGCCAGCCCACTTTATTTTTTTAAGTACAAAACCTTCAAATACATGTTAATTTGAGTAGAACTATAAGGATAACTGTCTCAGAAATAAGGTTGTGCTAATTTGTAATTAAATTCATCTGGATGAACCTAATATAGCAAGTCCCTTGAATGAATCAAATTGTTTAAAACAAATGTAACTGTATGTGAAGCAAGATCTGTACATATTTAAAAGAAAAATTGCTACAGTATCAAATCACAAAAATCATGACATACTTAAAAATTTCAGAAATGCAATTACTAAGTCCAAAATATCCATAATGAGAACTAAATACTACTGACTTATCAAGAACAAAATATGCAAAGAATCTGAGCAGTGTACATGAAGTACATAATTTAAAACTACTCCAAATTACACTGCTTTTAGAAGACTGAATATGTGTTATCTAAAGGAAAAATCAGCACATTATATAAATGAAATTAAAAATCTCATGAAAAGAGAGAATTGAAAATAATATTTTAATAAATGGTGGTCAAAATCTAGTACTGACAAAATTTCATACATATTTAGTTAGATTCAAAAAAGACCCAAGTTACTCATGCTGATTTAAACCTTTGGCAAAATAGTAGAATACAACTGTAACATTATTATGGATGTTGACTCTGGCATGGAATTAATTTCCTCTTTAAGCTGACAAATTAATATATCAAAGAACATAACTTCTCCAACTAAATATCAGACCTAACTAAACATACAACCAGAAAAGTCATCATGCAAGCCATATTGGAGCTGGGGTAAAAGAAAAATCAGTCATACTGATTCTCTATTTATTTTAAACGTTGTTTTTTTTTTTTATAAATTATTTCCTTTATCTTGCATTTTTCAAACATTGTGTTAAATGCTGTATATCTTGGTAACTAAATTTGGATGCCTCCTTAAATTTTGAGTAAAATATCTCACTTTAGTTCCTAACCCATGAAATGAGGTTGTTTGAAAACAAATGCTAATAACCACTGTTTATAATACACAAGATCTCATAAGCATGATTTCAGGAAGCATAGGTTAACATTTTGATATTGTGGTCACGTGACTGATGAGGTCTATCTGCATGAGTATAGTTGTACATAGATTCCTCAGCCTAAATTTAGCCACTGTTAAAAAATGTTTATATCTCTATCTTTCACCCATCAGAGATGAAACCTGAGTATAAAGTCTAAGGAAAATGATAAGGTAAGAATTTAGCTTTTCTGGTTATAAAGTAAACAAAAATGCAGCATAAACTAACTCATTGTTTTAAAGTCAACCTATGTCTCTAAAACATGTTAACAAATTCCCTACAATGTGTAGCATTCTCAAGAAGGGAATCGGGAATGTGAGAAGAGGACTAAGCAAGTATTGTTTTCAAATATACATAATTTGGGTTTACCTCTTTTTTTCGTTAGAGGCATTTTTGATAAAACTGTTTGAATAATTGATTTCCTGTTCAGGTATAATATATCCTAGTTGCATATACGAAACTACATTCAGAAAATGGCATATAGTAATTAAGTAAAGACTACTTATTCAATAAATAGCAAAAAGTATATACCTATAGGGTAATATTTGAACAGTGCATTGGAATTATTCTAATACAATAATTAATTTAACAATTTCATATTGACATTAATTAACTAGAGTATATTTATGCTAATTGGACAAGATTGTCTTTCTAAATGAGCAAAACCTATTTCTCCTTTTACTTTATCAGGGAAATATGTGAACAAAAAATGGAAAATAACATATGACTGTACAACAACTCCAATGCATTTTTGACTTTTTATTAGCAAATGTTAATTTCACAAAGTATTTTATTGTGTTATACACATACATCCATATAATGTAGCTTGCTAAATTTTTTCCTTTTATAAATTTCATTATCCTATTTTTATACTTATGTTTTATTATGTCATTATACTAACCTAGGAAATATTTGAACATATTTACTCCACAATGTTTCTCTTCATCTCCTCTCTTACATTTTTTTCCAAATTTAATCAGTTTCCATCTTTTACATCTGGGTCATTCATTTTTCTTTCTTGGACTAGAGTCTGCATATGAGAAATCTAGTATTTGTTTTTCACAATAAGACTTATTGCGTTAATATGAAGGTTTCCAGTTCTATCTATTTTCTTGAAGATGATATGATTTCACTATTCTTTGTGGCTAAATAGTATATCATTGTGTATATATGTATATATGTATGTATATATATTACACTTTCTTTCTTCAATGAGTGATTAAGAAACATGTAGGTTAATTCTGTAGTTACTTATATTTTTTATGTGGGAGAAGGAAAGGTGGAAATAATGATGTTTGGAATGAGAAACATGCTCTTTAAGCAGACACTCTTGTATTTTAAACATCTTCTTAGCTGCTCTTTCATCAGTATTAGATAATGCATTGAATTAAAAAAATAAAATTTAATTACATTGGCAAAGGTGTTCTTTTTCAGTATCTATATTATTTTTTACTACAGTGTTACATTTAGTATGTCATGTGAGTATGGGGATGTATGTGAGCATGAAAATCTAGGCATGTTTGTATATGTAGTTGACTCGAAGGAAACTGAATTTTTGTGAGATACAGGATTCAAATAAAAATTTGAGACCTGTAAGTTGCTGAATTGATATATCTGTCAAGTTTGTGGAGTGTGATTTCAAGATCACATTTTGGTAGATTTCATACCAAGTAAGTAGATGTTTCTAATCAAAAATCATAAGGAATAAAACAACAACTCTGTTTCATAATCATTCAGTCTTAGTACTTCAGACATTGTATTAATTGGAAAAAAATAATTGAAAGTATGATGGGTCAGTAGTTAGCCTTTAGACACTACCTTTTCCCCAAAAACTTCAGATGTACTCTTTGGATATTAATTACAAATATATTTATCAACATACAGATATAATATGAGCTTATATATGTAAATATATGTATATATTATAAATATGTCAATTATTTAGTTATATTTTAAATGTGCATCATAAATATTGATTTATATATAAATGTAATTTATCTCATCATATATGCATATCTACATATGTACATTTTTCCTTTTTTTTGGTCAGTCCTGGGGCTTGAAATCTGGGCTTGGGTGCTGTCCCTGTACTCTTCAGCTCAATGTAAGAACTCTACTGCTGGAGACATAGCGCCACTTCCAGTTTTCTGGTGGTTTACTGGAGAGAAATATTTCATGGAAATTCCTGTCTGGGCAGGCATTAAACTATGATCCTCAGATCTCAGCCTCCTGAGTAGCTAAGATTATAGGCATGAGCCATGGGCGCACGGTTAAATTTATATATCTGAGATTTGTTAGTGGAACAAAGGGTACAGAAACTATTATTCTTATCAAGAAAGGACTTCACACTGACAGGTATCATTACAAGAAGAAATACGATAAATATTCACAGTGGCACAAAAATCCCTTAGATGCCTTGCAAGGCAGCATGTTTTTCCATTCACTGCATGTGGTTTGAGCGGATTGCAACCCAAGCAAATGTAGAAGATATTGGACCCTAACAAAACTGACAATTGCATAAACCCAGTCCTCTATGACAGATTTAACAAGGCCTATCTTGGAGATTCTTGTTAGGGACATGATAAAAAATTTATAGTTTATTTGTGATTACAGAACAGTTTTACACCTGTCACTAAGCCATTACCTTTATTTAACACAGTCCCTTTTTCTCTAACTTATATTTTCTTGGCTCAGGAAACTGCTTTTGCTTGTGAAAACCTGGCTGTTTACAATATAGAAATGGGTTTTTCATCCTTTTGAAATTACTGTCTGTATAGTGTTCTATGAGATGAGCTTCCTATGATATTCCATATCATAGGAATAAATTACTCTGATTCAAACTTGGACAACAGCTAGCTTGTTCTCTCTCCTAGGAAACCATCTGTATAGACTTTTTACATGTAAACAGACCCTCATTTACTTACAAAAGTCTGTCAGTGAGTCAAACCTAACTCACCCAAGTGAGGTGAATTCCTCTCTCATGCTTCTTTTACATTAAAAATGGTAAGAACTGTTCAACAATGCATATACTTTTTAATGTGAAGTGTGACTCCTATTTTCCATAATGTGAATCAAGGAGAGGAATCAGTTTAAGATGTGAAAGAGCCTTTCGAAGAGTTTTGGAACTTGAAAATTGTCCTGGGTATTCATTTTTGGAAAAATATCCCTTTTCAAAGACAAAGGACTCCTTTTTTTTATATTGTGCAGGTACTGGGATTTGAACTCCTGGTCTTGAGCTCTACCTGGGCTTTAATTCTCTATGTTTAATCTATAGACCTGAGCCACACTTTCACTTCTTCCTTTTACCAAGAGTGGAGAAAAGAATCTCCTAGGTTTATCTACTTGGAATAGCTTCGAATTGCAATTATCAAATTTGAAATGGTTCCAAGCATTCCGTCTAAGGCATATTCAACAACTAGTGAAACTTGTGTTGGCTATAATTATGTATCTTTCTCTATGTGTGCACGTTTACATGTGTATATGTATGTGTGTATTTGTGTGTATGCTAACGTGCAAGTGAACCTACATAAGGGCATATACATACATATATGCATATATAAATGAATATACAAATATAAATATATGTGCATATATATGTATATCAGATGTTCAGTGATTCAATCTATAGTTCCTAGCACATTGTCATTCTCACAAAATGTACATGATAAATTGCTCTGCAGATCTGTGATCTATTATGGATATCCTTTGTACTCACTTCCCCCATTAGTTTTTGACCATCCCTGTGAACAACTTCGGTCTACTTTCCATAGGATAGCTTTTTTTCATTACAGGTAGTTACTAACTGATAATAAAAGAAAAAAAGGTTGCTTGTAAAAGGAAAAAAATTCTTGATTATAGCCATTCTACCTGGGGTGAGGTGGTATCTCAATGTTGCTTTGATTTGCATTTCTTTTATGGCTAGAGAGGTTGAGCATTTATTCATGTGACTATTGGCCATCCTTCTTTCACCTTCAGAGAAGTTTCTCTGTAAGTTTTTAGCCCACTTATTTATTGGGTAGTTGTTTCTTTGAAGATTTGTTGTTGGAGGATTTAATTTGTTGATATCCAGGTAGACTTTAGATATGAGACCCTTGTCTGTTGTATGGCTAGTGAAGATTTTCTTCCAATCCGAGGACATTCTATTGATCTTGCTAGCTATATCCTTTGCCATGCAGAAGCTCTGCAATTTCATGCAATCCCATTTGCCCAAATTTTCTTTGATTTGTTGTGTTTCTGGGACTCTATTAAGGAAATTTTGGCTTGTGCCAATTAGACCTAGGGTTTCTCCTTTTCCATCCTGTAATGTTTTCAGAGTGTCTGATTTGACTCCAAGGTATTTGATCAATTTGGAGTTGATTCTGGTGCAGAGTGATATATAAGGATCTAGCTATTTTTCTGCAAGTAGTTAACCAATTTTTCCAGCACATCTACTGAAGAGGCTGTTAGATGTTGGAGGAGATGTGGACAGAAGGGAACCTTACTGCATTGTTAGTGGGAGAGTAAACTTGTTCAACCATGTTGAAAAGCAGTATGGAGGTTCCTCAAAAGACTCTACATAGATCTCCCCTATGACCCAGCAATCCCACTTTTGGGCGTTTCACCAAATGATCACAAATAAGACCACACTAAAGCTACCAGCACAACTATGTTTATTGCAGCATTATTTACCATAGCTAAGACATGAAACCAACCCACATGCCCCTCAGTAGATGAATGGATCAAGAGAATGTGGTATATACACACAATGGAATTCTATGCCTCCATCAGAAAAAATGACATTGCCCCATTTGTTAGGAAATGGAAAGGCTAGGAAAAAATTCTATTAAGTGAAGTAAGCCAAGCCCAAAGAAACATAGGTTTCATGGTTAAACTTATTTGCAACAACTAGCATATGTCTGAGTCAAGCAGAAAAGGTCAGATAGGTTGATGTTAGGGACATGAACCTTAAGATATATATTCAAATGTTTTTAATGCGATTTTTTCTAACATATTTAAAGAATATTTCTTTGTTGCTTTGGATGTCCCTCCCCCACGGTATAACCCCTGCTTTCACTGTATTTGATGTTGATATAATTTGTGGGGGGGGGTGGGAAAAAACAATTCGTTTAAATAAGGGTACGGGTGGACCCATTGCAACACTAATATGTACAAGTACTTATGTCGAAAAACGAACTTTACTACTTTGGTTGGGGGGAGTATTTGATATGGGGGACAAGGAGGATTGGAAGTTCTGGGAAGGAGAAACAAAGGAGGACGCTACAATGCTTGATAAGAAATGTACTCATTATCTTGTCCATGTAATTACAACCCCTCTGTACAGTATTTTCACAATAAAAAAGAAAAAATAATAAAAAGAACAAAATTTTTAAAAATATATAAAGTAATCTTGTAGAAGATTAAAAAAATAAAAGAAAAATAATTTTAGGTCACAGGTTAAAGTGTCTTATCCATTCCAATGATTCCTATGAGATAAAATTTATAGTAGAAGTAAAAGTGAAAAGGAACTCCTAGATATGTTATTTTACCATTTAGAATGGCAAAGAATAATATCATGTTACTGTCATAACTCTTAAAGAATGCAAGGTTAACCGATGGTTGCTTTCATGTTCCCTCAAAACTAGTAGATCCTGAAGCATAATAGTAGCCCAGCAGAAATTCTAAGTAGCAGACATGGGGCATGGAAGAGAAAGAGAGGAAATGAGACAGAGTGAAAGAGAGAGAGAAATATCATAATATTGAAAGTGAATAATAGATAAACCAGAGCTGTATGAGAATATTCATACTGCTATCTTTAGACTCTATGTGTACATTTGTAGGTATTTGATATTTGTAATCCATCAACATGAAATATAAAGTTATGTTGATAAAAATAAAAGTGACTCAGAAGAAATTATAAATGCAAAAACGATCTTCACAGCAGCAAACTCTCAGAGATATTTCATGACTTTGAAAAGGATAAAGTGGCTGAAGTTACTATAAATTTAGAAGTACAACAATTCACAAAAATAGAAAAAGATATTTATATATTTCCTTATATAACCCAAAGCAAAAGGAAAATGTTGTTTAGATGATTTTTTTAAAAACACAGTTTCTCAAGTGCTAGGAAGTTGGCTCAGTGGTAGAGTGCTTGCCTTTCATGCATGAGGCCCTGGGTTTGATTCCTTAGCACCACATAAGTAGAAAATGATGGAAATGGTGCTCTGCCTCAAGTGTTAGCGCTAGCCTTGCCTGAGGAACAGCACTCAGGCCCCAGAGTTCAAGCCCCATGACCAACAAAGTCAAAATAAAACAAAACAAAACAAAACACAGTCTCTCACATTTGTGGCCTCAAATCTGTAATACTGTTGCTTCAACCTAGGGCTAAGATTTTAGTTGTGGACATGTATCAACTCTCCTGATTCAGACTCTACTTGATCATTTTTTAATAAATATTTTGTTCTTAATTTTCCTAGTTGTAAATTCACATGCACCTATAAAAAAAATGGTTTGACCATCCCAGTAACCTTCTCAAAGTACCTCCTAATGATGACTAACAAAAAGTTGTATTATATAACAAGTAAAACAATGCTACAAAGAAAACCAATAATTAAATAATGATTAATAAAATAAAAAACAAAACAATTACCAGTGTTTTTAGTATTTGAAGTGCACTACATATTAGATTTTCTATTTTCTCATATTCCTGTACATTTTAAACCGCCTAAGATTATGATGTTCAACAAGATTTTTATAGGCTATGAATAGTCTTCAAAGTTACACACTAAGGTTATTATTTATGGCTCATCTCATTATTTGTTTATGGCTTATATCATCTCTTGTTCCTCGCTAAAATATAAAGTAAGGAATCCCTAAATTTTAACAAGAACTGTGTAGTCTTAACCCTTCATTCTGCTTCTTCACACAAAGACTTTGCAACTTCTCATTAACAAAGTTTCTATAAATTGTGAAATGTACATACTTAGTACTATATGTCTGCTAACATAAATCTTAAATACATTATAGAAAATTTTATACCTGCCAAACAGTCCTAATTTTGGCATATAATCCTAAAATTAAATAGATATAAAACACTAAAATTTTTAACAACCCTTAACACTTGCTGCTGTGTTCATTATGACATGTGCCTTGTATAGAACAATTGAATTATTTCCCCTACACATCTCTTGAACCCCAAATATCTGGAATTATTTTGTTTTTGACATGTCCATCTTGACCTTATTCTTAAATGTGTGCTTATGTAAGAAGTACATGGTTCTAAAATTTCACAATTCTTCTAAACTTACTTTTTGTTGAATTGCCTAGTTTAAGAAAATCAATTACACTTTATATATAAAAAATATTCTGTGCTCAATTCAGCATCACATAAACTAACATTGTAATGATACTGAGAAGATTAGCATGGCCCCTGCGCAAGGATGACAGGCAAATTCCTGAAGCATTCCATAGTTTTACAACAATAGATGCTGGAGGGGATGTGGACAGAAGGGAACCTTACTGCATTCTTGGTGGGAGTGTAAACTTTTTCAACCATTTTGGAAATTAGTATGGAGGTTCCTCAAATGACTCCACATAGATCTCCCCTATGATCCAGAAATCCCACTTTGGGGCATTTACCCAAATGATGACAAACAAGACCATACGAAAACTACCAGCACAACTACATTTATTGCAGCATTATTTAAGATAACTAAGATATGGAACCAACCCCGATGCTCCTCAGCAGAAGAATGGATCAAGAGGATGTGTTTTATATAAACAATGGAATTCTATGCCTCCATCAGAAAGAATGGCATCATCCAATTTGTTAGAAATTGGAAAGATATGGAAAAAATATTAAGTGAAGTAAGCCAAATCCAAAAGAACACAGGTCCCATGGTTTCCTTAATTTTCAATAACTAATATATGTATAGTATAAGCAGAAAAGGTCAAAAGGTATGTCCATATGACCAGATAACATAATGTTCCGGGAAATGAAACCCAAGATAGGGATACAAGAATTTTTCTCTTTTTTGCTATTGTTTCTAATGTACTTATAATGTGCAATGTGATTTTTTGTGTCTTTTTATAGGTTCCTCCCCATGCTATAACAACTGTTTTCACTGTATTTGAAGTTGATGCGCCTATATCTTGTATATATGCTCTTCTAATTTGGGGAGAGGAAGGAAAAAAACAAAATGCCTAAATAGGGATACAGGTTGACTCATTGTAACAATGAGATGCACAAGACACTATGCTGAAAAATGAACGTTACAATTTAGGCAGGGGAAGTGGGGAGGGGAGTGCACTTGTGGAGGTGCGAGGGAAGGAATGGTAGGGGAAAAATAAAGGAGGAGGTAACAATGCTTGTTAGGAATTGTTCTCATTACCTAGCTCATGTAAATATGACACCTGTGTACAGTATTTTTACAATAACAAGTATAAAACTTTTCTAAGAGGGAGGAGTTTATTTCCTTTATTTTGCTTATATAATATCGTTAACAAAGAAATTAATGCAAAACACTGATATGAAGATATTTAGAATGGATGTATGTGTGTATGTGTGTGTGTGCACGCGTGCGCACAAGTAGCATGCATGTACAGGAAATTGCATTTCTGTTGGCATGCTCAGAATTTGAAATCGCGGCTTCAAGGTCTTGCTAGGCCTTTCCTCTCTAGATTGGTGAGCTACTATATAAGCTACATCTTCATTCTTGGCCCTATGCTAGTTCAATAAATTTTTGAAAAATTATCTCATGAATTTATTTTGCCCTGATTGGGTTCCAACTGTTATCCACAGATCTCGGGCTCCTGAGTAGATGTCCGGAGGAGTTAGGATTACAGGTGCGACCATCCAGCCCAAGGTTTTCAGAATAATTTCAAAAGTAGAAGAAAATTTACTTCACAGGGTCCTGTTTTATCATCTCCTACTTTGAAAGCATTTTGGGTGATTGTATATGAATTTTTTAGGTTTTTGATTCTTAAAAGTCAGTTAATGATAATATTTAAAAGTTTTAGTACTTTTTAAAAAGGAAACTGGAAGTTTCCTCAATTTATAAGCTCAACTCTCTACATGATACCCCAATCTCACCAACACAGTCTGTGTTGAAGACAAAATGTAACAGAAAACAATCACCATGGACATTAATTGCTATGCTATTATTTCTTGGACAATATGAATATTGAATTGAGAATGTAAGAGACTGGAGAGATTTTACCTACCTTTTGTGTACTGCTAAAAGGCTTTTGGAAACTTTGCCTCATTTCCTTTCTCATTGTATGTCTTTGGGTCATCTACTTAAGGCATTTAATTACAATTTTCCCAACACTAAAATGGTAATAACATTAGCATTATAACAAATATTATCTTAAGAATTAAGGGAAATAAAACTTGTGAAGTACTTAACCTAAACTTCTGTGAAGGAGCTTTGAGTTTAGCCAGCAGTTTTTTTTAAATACTAAATAGAATGCAATAAGCATTACAAAAACCATTACATTTTGTGAGAAACCAGAAGTAATGTTATCTATTGACCATGTTCTGCTTCCAAGGAAACCAGGGTGGTAACTTCTTATTCTGTAAATAAAACTGGTTATCTTATATCTTACGTCTTGGTAGTGTAAAAGTATCAGGGAAAGAATAATGAATGAATGTTGTAGACTGAGGTGAAGTCCATATGAAAATGTGAAAAACTGGTAAAACATAAAAGTACCTTCACGATATGTTGGGGTTTACATTTTAAGGAAGACCTAGAAGAATGAATTCTCTTTTTGATATCCTAGCATAGGTCCTTAGAAGTAGGAACTCTTTCTTCCTTCTTGTAGAGGCATCATCAGATGAGAGGAACTGTATTTTTTTTGTTTGCTTCCTCCCATTTATTCTTCAGTTTGAAATCTGAACTACTTGAGACTGAAAGAGAGCAAGGGAAATTAGACACATAGACTTTGGAAAGAACAATTAACGTAAAATAAATAAAATGCACATAGCCTTGTTAAAGGTCTAACTAAATTGAATTATATGGTCTCAAGCATTAACAGAAAATGATTTAAGCAATATCATTGTATTGAAAATTGAAAAATATTAGGAGTGGCTTAATATTTTTCTATCTACTACCTTGAATTAATTACTGATTTTGTATGGAGAGATTAAAGATGAGATTAACAAGAAACTTGATTAAAATTGGACAAAAGTTCTGAATAGACATCTTTTCATAAAGCCCTGAAAATCGCCAGTGGGCTAACAAAGTTGTGTTTAATACAACTTCTATGCTGGCTTAATGGTTTGTGAACTGAAATCATTAGAGAAATGTAATTCAAAATTACTATGATAAGGAGTTCCGGAAAGATGGCGGAGGAGAAGCTGGAGGCTAAACAAGCTCTCGCAGAGAAAGGAGTTTTATATAATTTTTTTCAAATTTAATTTTTTTTGTGAACATACTGTACAGAGGGGTTACAATTACATGGGCAGGATAATGCGTACATTTCTTATCAAACATTGCAGCCTCCTCCTTTGATTACCCTTCACATCCCTTCCCAATCTCCCCCCTACCCTCCCACCTAATCCTCCCCCCTCCCCCCCACACCAACGTTGTAAAGCTCGTTTTCTACATGACAACTTGTACTTCTCATTGTTGCAACAGGTCCACCTGTATCCTTAAACGACTTGTTTTTCCCCATCTCCTCCACAAGTTATACTGATATAAAATATAGTGAAAGCAGGGGTTATACTGTGGGGGAGGGACATACAAAGCAACAAAGAAATAATATTATAAATGCATTAGAAACAAATGCATGAAATAAAAAACCATTAAAATACCTATCTAAGGGTTCATTTTCCTAACATCACATTATCTGACCTTTTCCGCTTGACTCATACATATACTAGATATTGCAAATAAGGGAAACCATGGGACCTATGTTTCATTGGGCTTGCTTCACTTAATATAATTTTTTCCAAGTTTTTCCATTTCCTAACAAATGGGGCAATGTCGTTCTATCTGATGGAGGCATAGAATTCCATTGTGTATATATACCACATTTTCTTGATCCATTCATCTACTGAGGGGCATCTGGGTTGGTTCCATATCTTAGCTATGGTAAATAATGCTGCAATAAACATAGTTGTGCTGGTCGCTTTAGTGTGGTCTTGTTTGTAAACATTTGGGTAAATGCCCAAAAGTGGGATTGCTGGGTCATAGGGGAGGTCTATGTGAAGTCTTTTCACGAACCTTCATACTGCTTTCCAAAGTAGTTAAACAAGTTTACACTCCCACCAACAATGCAGTAAGGTTCCCTTCTGTCCACATCCCCTCCTACATCTGTTGTTGTTAGAGTTCTTGATTACCGCCATTCTAACTGGGATGAGGTGGTATCTCAATGTTGTTTTGATTTGCATTTCTTTTATGGCTAGGGAGATTGAGCATTTTTCTTCCTGTGTCAATTGGCCATCCTTCTTTCTTCTTCAGAGAAGTTTCTCTTCAAGTCTTTAGCCCACTTATTTATTGGGCAGTTGTTTCTTTGAGGATTTGTTGTTGGGGGATTTAATTTTTTGAGTTCCAAGTATATTTTAGATATGAGACCCTTGTCTGTTGTATGGCTAGTGAAGATCTTCTCCCAATCTGTATGCTTTCTGTTGATCTTGCTAGCTATGTCCTTTGCCATGCAGAAGTTCTGCAACTTCATACAATCCCATTTGTCCAACCTTTCTTTCTGGGAAGATGGCGGAGGAGAAGCTGGAATCTAAACAAGCTCTCGCATAGAAAGCAGTTTTAGAGTTCCAGTGAACATTCCTAAGCCAGAGAATCACACCAAGTGTGCCATCACAGGACAGAGAGTCAGGCCAGAGAGAGAAAGGAGTTTTAGAGTTCCAGCGAACAGACTTAAGCCAGAGAAACACACCAAGTGTACCATCACAGTTCAGAGAGTTAGGCCAGAGAGGGGAAATCCAGGCAAGGAGGCAGATCTGAGCACTTGCTAGCAGCCGCCACTGCGGGCTACAGTGGTGGTGGAGGTGGCAATAGCCGCCATACCTGCAACACAGAGAGTCCAGGACAAAGGAGCCAGACATGGCGCGCGAGTGTATTCTACTGAACACCAACAAGAACCGACAAGGAGCAGACATCTTCATCCTGCAGTTCACAGACCAGAGATGACCCAGGAACCAAAATGCGGTGTGAGTAGAAGCCTAACGTCCTCACTCCTTCTCAGGGAGCAGAGGAGGGAAGGCCACCCCTCCCCGCCATTACAGGAGATCTCCATGTTTGATACTGACAAAGCTTGGCTGACCTGCTAGCTCAAACACAGGCCTTGGAAGAAAACTAGAGTCATTTAGCAGGTCACAAGATCCTAAAGTGACATGGCAAACTCAGCTCCATCCAGGGAAAAGTCATCCAGCTCGGGCCGCCAGCCCCAGGAGTGGGTTTCTTCACTGGGTAATCAGAGCCAGAGGCTGCCCCTCTCTTTAGCAGCATGGACAATCCATTGAAATTCAGTAAACATAAACCCTGAGAGTGGCTCGAGGCTGGGCTCTGTGAGTCTCTCACAAAGTCTCCTCAGGGAAAAGCTACTGTTTGCTGAAAGGCCTCAACTCTACCCAGAACCTAGCCTCATCAGAGCATCTACAAACATGAGGAAAAAGCCATCTCCCTCTTTTGTGATACTCAAAGCAGATCTCCCTCCCATTGAACTAGCCAGGGGAGAGGATCACAAAATATTTTGTACACATAGCATTTTTCTGCCTGTTCAAACAAACTGCTTAAGAAACCAACTAAGCCACAGGAAAATCAAATACCACAAGCAGACCAGAGACTCCAACAAGAGGCTGGTTATGGACACAAGGGATATAAAAGATCTTCCCACCACTCCCAAAAAAATCAAAGAACTTGTTTTTTTCTCTGTTTCTTCTTCTTCTTTTTTTTTTTTTGGTTCCTTTTATAAAAATATTTTTCTTCTAAAACTTTTTTTTTTAATTTTTAATTTTTACCATTTTGAAAAAAAATTCTATACTAGTAACTTTTTTCTCTTCCTCTTATAATTTTTATTTTAGGGGTATATGTGTGTGTGCGTTTTTCTTTCTTTTTTGTTCTTTCTTTTCAAAAAATATTTTTGTTTTTTGTTTAGCTCTACTGAATGTCTGATTTTTTTTCTTTTTTGCTCATTTTTTTCACCTTTTCTGCTCTTTTGCTCTTCTTTGTGTGACTTAATTGTTGTTCTGCACATCCTCAGATATACCCATAGTCGATTATTAGACTTTATCCCCCATTGTGTACACATTTAATCCACAAATTTATTACTCAATTCAAAGCCTCTTAGACTTAAATTCCTAGCAGTATTACCTCTTTATACCTATATAATATTTTAAGTATTTTTATTTTTAAGGTTTTCATGTCTCCTTTATATCCCTCCCGTTCTCTCATTATACCCATGTTCTTCTCTGAATATTTCATTTTCAATCTGCATATTTTTAATCATTACACTTTTTATTTTTTTATTTTTGATTTTCTATTTTTTCTTGTCTCTTTTTTCTCTTTCTCTTTCTTCTTTTTTTCTCTCTCTACTTTTATCCTATCCAACCTCTTTCCCACTTTGCTATTAGGACTTAGTTAAGTAAACTCTCCCTGTTCCTTCCCATATTTCTCTTTTCCTATTTTTACCCACATGTCTCCCTAAAACTAATAATTTCTGGTTTTCCAAATTCTACTTTGCGGTTTGTAGCCCATTATTATATAGTTGTTTGATGTTGAATAGGTATATCTGTTGAACTCATGACAATCATGGGACAGGACAGATAATGAATAATCCAGAGAAGAGTTCTCAAATAGCTCTACAAACACTACTGGCAAACATGGTAAATGAAAAGATGGAAAACATACAAAAGGAGTTTGTATGAGCGTGATAGAGAGAGAGAGGAGGCAAACGAAAGGTCAATACTGGAAAAGATTGAAAACATACAAAGGAATCTATATGAGCATGATAAGGAGAGAGAGGAGGAAAACCAAAGGTTAATACCGGAATATCATGAGCGTGAGGAAGCTACTCTAAAACTGATATAGGAATTGCATGAGCAGCATGAGAACACTCAAAGAGAACTTCACAAATGGCATGAAAGTGAGGAAGCTAAGCAAAGAGAAATAAAGGAATTGAGAGAGCAGGATGAGAATACACAAAGATCACTAAAGGCAATCATGGAATCCATTAAGGAAGAGCTGAAGGATGTCAGGGAGACCAAGGAAACCATAAACAATCACCTAAGTGATTTGAGAATAAACACTGAACACCAAATTAAGGAAGTAAAGAAGTCCATACAAGATCTAAAACAAAGCTTCAACGAAGAATTTGAAGCCATCAAAGCTGACCAATTAGAAGGAAAAGAAATGAAAAACCAAGCAGAAAGCCTTGAGAGCAGGTTAGACCATGCAGAAGATCGAATCTCGGGGATTGAAGACAGCCTAGAAATTATAGAGAAAGAACATACAACCATCCAAGACAAGTCCAAGAAATATGATAGATCTATCCAACACTTGGAAGACACCATCAGAAGGCCTAATCTAAGGATAATGGGTGTAGAGGAGCACCTAGAAACAGAAGTTAATGGTCTAGGAAATTTGTTTAACAGGATCCTAGCAGAGAACATCACAAACATACAAAAAGATAGGCCTATTCAGATACAAGAAGCTTTTAGAACCCCAAATAGACCAGACCAGAATCTGACATCCCACCATCACATTATAATCCACATAGGATCAATTCAGACCAAGGAAAAGATCCTTAAAGCTGTCAGGGAGAAAAGGTTAATCACCTATAAAGGGAAACCAATTAGAATTACCTCAGATTTCTCAGCAGAGATAATCAAAGCAAAAAGAGCCTGGAATGATGTATGCCATGCCCTAAAAACAAACAACTATCAACCAAGAATACTGTACCCAGCTAAACTCT
Source organism: Dipodomys spectabilis (assembly GCF_019054845.1). Classification (NCBI taxonomy): domain Eukaryota; kingdom Metazoa; phylum Chordata; class Mammalia; order Rodentia; family Heteromyidae; genus Dipodomys; species Dipodomys spectabilis. The sequence goes on from NW_024871045.1 coordinate 1,320,446, forward strand.
CCTTCATAACTGAAGGCAAATAAAAAAATTCCATAGCAAAGAAAAATTGAAACAATACATCTCCACCAAACCAGCCCTACAAAAGATTCTTAAAGATGTCCTACACATAGAAAACCAACAAGACCACAATAAAGGCCAAGAAACTGCACCCAAAATGAGAAACAAAGAACCATAGGAAGAACCCAGTTTCGCTGCCCCCAAGAAGGTGGATAACATGGCAGGAACTCCCAAATAACTCTCAGTCCTTTCTCTTAACGTTAAAGGACTGAACTCTCCAATTAAGCGACATAGACTGTCTAGTTGGATAAAAAAAACAAGACTCTTCTATCTGCTGTCTTCAGGAGTCACATCTTGCCCGTAAAAACAAACACATTTTCAATGTTAAAGGTTGGAACAAAATCTACCAAGCAAACGGCCCCCATAAACAGGCGGGAGTTTGAAACCTAATATCAGATAAAATAGACTTCAAATTAAAATTCGTGAGAAGAGATAAAGAAGGTCGCTACATACTAATTAAGGGATCTCTCTTTCAGGAGGATATTACAATTCTGAATATCTACTCGACAAACAATGGAGCACACAAATTTATCAAAGAAACACTACTTTCCCTCAAATCCCATATAGATCCAAAGACATTAATTTTTGAGTATTTTAACACACCACTCACCCCACTAGATAGATCAACTCGGCAAAAACTCAACAGAGAAACCGCAGATCTAAACAGCTGCATAGATCAACTAGACTTAACAGACATCTACCGAACATTTCACCCAGCAGCATCAGAATACACGTTTTTCTCAGCAGCACATGGAACGTTTTCTAAAATAGACCACATTTTAGGCCACAAAGCAAACTTGTCTAAATTCAGAAACATTGAAGTTATACCTTACATTCTCTCTGACCACAAGGGAATAAAATTAGAACTCAACACCAAAAGCCACCAAAGAAATTCCAGTATCACATGGAGGCTGAACAACACACTGCTGAATCATGAGTGGGTCATGGAAGAGATTAGAAAGAAAATTCAAATGTTCATGCTATTCAAAAAAAATGAACACACAAACTACCAGCTCCTCTGGGACACAGCAAAGGCAGTACTCAGAGGCAATTTTATAGCTCTGAGCTCCTACATCAACAAATTGGAGAGATCTGAAACAAACAATTTAATGACACATCTAAACCTCCTTGAAAAAGAGCAGCAAGATAAACCCCAATCCAGTAGGCAGAAAGAAATAATTAAAATTAAATCAGAATTAAATGAATTAGAATCCAAAAAAACTATAGAAAGAATCAACAAAACAAAGAGTTGGTTCTTCGAAAAACTTAACAAAATTGACAGACCCTTAGCAAATCTTATCAGAATAAGAAGAGAACACACCCAAATTAATAAACTCAGAGATGAGAATGGAAACATCACCACAGAAAAACCAAGATTCAGAACATTATAAGGGAATACTTCTCAAAACTTTATGCTAATAAGTTTGAGAACTTGACAGAAATGGACCTTTTCCTAGCAAATATTGACATGCCAAAACTAAACCAAGATGAGTTAAACCATCTTAACAGGCCCATATCAAGCATTGAAATAGAAACAGCAATAAGAGACCTCCCAGCTAAGAAAAGTCCAGGACCAGATGGTTTTACAGCGGAATTTTACAAGGCCTTCAAAGCAGAGCTCACACCAATACTCCTCCAACTCGTCAATGAAATTGAAAGAGAAAGCTCACTACGGAACACATTCTATGAAGCCATCATAACCCTCATCCCAAAACCAGGCAGGGACTCATCAAAGAAAGAGAACTATAGACCCATTTCATTGATGAACATTGATGCACATGGTTATCTCAATAGATGCAGAAAAAGCATTCGACAAGATCCAACACCCCTTCATGATGAAAGTTTTGGAAAAATTAGGCATCCATGGATCATTCCTCAATACAATAAAGGCTATATATGACAAACCTACAGCCAGCATTATACTCAATGGTGAAAAAATAAAACCATTTCCTCTTAACTCAGGAACAAGACAAGGATGTCCATTCTCTCCACTTCTCCTCAATCTAGTATTAGAATGCCTAGCTACAGCAATAAGACAAGATGCAGACATAAAGGGGTCCAAATAGGGAAAGAAGAAATACAACTCTCCCTCTTTGCAGATGACATGATCTTGTATTTAAAGAATCCCATAGACTCCACTCCCAAATTACTCAAGCTGATTCAAAACTTTGGCAAAGTATCAGGTTATAAAATTAACCCCCAAAAATCAATGGCTTTTCTGTATGCCAACAATGAGAAAAGTGTGGCTGAAATTAGTAAAGCAACTCCATTTGTAATAGCCCAACAACAAATAAAATACCTAGGAATTAACCAAAGAAGTGAAGGACCTCTATGATGAAAACTTTAAAATCTTGAAAAAGGAAATCAACAAAGAATTTAAAAATGGCAAAACCTCCCATGCTCCTGGATTGGAAAGATTAACATCGTGAAAATGGCAATACTTCCCAAGGCTATCTACAAATTCAACGCAATACCTATCAAAATTCTAACCTCATTCTTCAAGGAAATAGGAGAGGCAATCCAAAAATTCATATGGAACAACAAAAGACCCCGAATAGCAAAAACGCTCCTCAACGGAAAGAACACTGCTGGAGGAATATCAATACCAAATTTCAAACTCTACTACAAAGCCATAGTAATCAAAACAGCTTGGTATTGGCATACGAACAGACCTCAGGACCAATGGAATAGAATTGAAAACCCAGAAATGAACCCACAGATCTATGGCCATCTAATTTTTGATAAGGGAGCTAAAACAATAGAATGGAAGAAAGACAGCCTCTTCAGTAAATGGTGTTGGCAAAATTGGTTAACTAGATGTAGAAAACTAAAGCTAGATCCTTATATATCACCCTGCACCAGAATCAACTCCAAATGGATCAAAGACCTCGAAGTCAAAGCAGACACTCTGAAAACATTACAGGATGGAATAGGAGAAACCCTAGGTCTCCTTGGCTCAGGCCGAAATTTTCTGAATAGAGACCCGGAAACACAACAAATCAAAGAAAGATTGGACAAATGGGATTGCATAAAGTTGCAGATCTTCTGCATGGCAGAGGACATAGCTAGCAAGATCAATAGAAAGCCCACGGATTGGGAGAAGATCTTTACTAGCCATACAACGGACAAGGGTCTCATATCTAAAATATACTAGGAACTCAAAAAATTAAATCCCCCAACAACAAATCCTCAAAGAAACAACTGCCCAATAAATAAGTGGGCTAAAGACTTAAAGAGAAACTTCTCTGAAGAAGAAAGAAGGATGGCCAATAGACACATGAAGAAATGCTCAATCTCCCTAGCCATAAAAGAAATGCAAATCAAAGCAACTTTGAGATACTACCTCACTCCAGTTGGAATGGCAAAAATCAAGAACTCTAACAACAGATGCTGGAGGGGAAGTGGACAAAAGGGAACCTTACTTCATTGTTGGTGGGAATGTAAACTTGTTCAACCACTTTGGAAAGCAGTATGGAGGTTCCTCAAAAGACTTCACATAGAGCTCCCCTATGACCCAGCAATCCCACTTTTGGGCATTTACCCAAATGTTTACAAACAAGACCACACTAAAGCGACCAGCACAACTATGTTTATTGCAGCATTATTTACCATAGCTAAGATGTGGAACCAACCCAGATGCCCTTCAGTAGATGAATGGATCAAGAAAATGTGATATATATACACAATGGAATTCTATGCCTCCATCAGAAAGAATGACATTGCTCCATTTGTTAGGAAATGGAAAAATTTGGAAAAAATTATATTAAGTGAAGTTAGCCAGGTCCAAAGAAGAATAGGTCCCATGGTTTCCCTTATTTGCAATACCTAGTATATGTATGAGTCAAGCGGAAAAAGTCAGATAATGTGATGTTAGGAAAATGAACCCTTAGATAGGTATTTTAATGGTTTTTTTTCTTTCATGCATGTGTTTCTAACGCATTTATAATATTATTTCTTTGTTGCTTTGTATGTCTCTCCCCCACAGTATATTCCCCGTTTTCAATATATTTGATGTCAGTATAACTTGTGGAGGAGATGGGGAAAAACAAGCCGTTTAAGGATTCAGGTGGACCTGTTGCAACAATGAGAAGTACAAATTGTCATGTCAAAAACGAGCTTTACAATGTCGGTGGGGGTGGAGGGGGGAGGCTGGGAAGGGAGGTGAAGGGTAAACAAAGGAGGAGGCTGCAATGTTTTGTAAGAAATGTGTGCATTATCCTGCCCATTCAATTGTAACCCCTCTGTAGTATTTTCACAAATAAAATAAAATAAAATAAATAAAAAATAAAAAAATAAAGAAGAAACAAGAAATCTCTTTTTAAAAATTATTAAAAAAAAGAAAATTAAAAGGGAATACTTCTCAAAATTTTATGCTAATAAGTTTGAGAACTTGGCAGAAATGGGGACCTTTTCCTAGCAAATATTGACATGCCAAAATTTAACCAAGATGAGTGAAACCATCCTTAAAGGTCCAGACCAGCATTGAAATAGAAACAGCTATAAGAGACCTCCCATCTAAGAAAAGTCCAGGACCAGATGGTTTTACAGCAGAATTCTACCAGGCCTTCAAAGCAGAGCTCACACCAATACTCCTCCAATTCTCCAATGAAATTGAAAGAGAAAGTTCACTACCAAACACATTCTATGAAGCTATCATATCCCTCATCCCAAATCCAGGCAGGGACTCATCAAGAAAGAGGACTACAGACACATTTCTTTGATGAACATTGATGTAAAACTTCTCAACAAAATTTTGGCCAATCCACTTCAACAGTTCATCCAAAAAATCATACACCATGATCAAACAGGATTCATTTCAGGGATGCAAAGCTGCTTCAAAATACGCAAATCAATTAACATAATTCATCACATCAATAGGAGCAAGGTTAAGAACCACATGGTTATCTCAATCGATGCAGAAAAAGCATTTGAGAAGATCCAGCACCCCTTTATGATGAAGATTTTGGAAAAATTAGGAATCCATGAACATTCCTTAATACAATAATAATTCCTTAATACAGCATTACACTTAATATTGAAAAACTAAAGCCATTTCCTCTTAACTGAGATACAAGACAAGGACGTCCACTCTCTCCACTTCTCTTCAACCTAGTATTAGAATGCCTAGCTACAGCAACAAGATAAGATGCAAACATAAAAGGGATCCAAACAGCCTAAGAAGAAGTAAATACTCCCTCTTTGCAAATGACATGATCTTGTATTTCAAGAATCCCATAGACTCCACTCCCAAATTACTCAGGCTGATTCAAAATTTGGCAAAATAGCAGGGTATAAAATTAACCCTCAAAAATCAATGGCTTTTCTGAATGCCAAAAATGAGGAAAGTGTGGCTGAATGTAGGAAAGCAACTCCATTCGTAATAGCCCCACAAAACATAAAATACATAGGAATTAACTTAAGCAAAGAAGTGAAGGACCTCTATGATGAAAACTTTAAAAACTTGAAAAAGGATATCAAAACAGAACTTAGAAAGTGGCAAAAACTCCCATGCTCCTGGACTGGAATGATCAGCATCGTGAAAATGGCAATACTTCCCAAGGCTATCTACAAATTCAATGAGATACCCATCAAAATTCAAAACTCATTCCTCAAGGAAATAGAAGAGGCAATCCAAAAATTCATATGGAACAATAAAAGATCAAAAATAGCAAAAATGATCCTCAACAGAGAGAACACTGCTGGAGGAATATCAATACCAAAATTCAAACTCTACTATAAAGCCATAGTAATCAAAACAGCTAGGTACTGGCACAAGAACAGACTTCAGGACCAATGGAATAAATTGAAAACCCAGAAATGAACCTACAGACCTATAGCCATCTAATTTTTGATAAGGGAGCTAAAAAAGTAGAATGGAAGAAAGACAACCTCTTCAGTAAATGGTGCTGGCAAAATTGGTTAACAATTTGGAGAAAACTAAACCAAGATCCTTATACATCACCCAACACCAGAATCAACTCCAAATGGATCAAAGACCTCAGAGTCAAAGCAGACACTCTGAAAACTTTAAAGGATGAAATAGGAGAAACCGTAGGGTCTCCTTGGCGCAGGCCGAAATTTTCTTTTAATAGTGACCCAGAAACACAACAAATCAAATAAAGGTTGGACAAATGGGATTTCATGAAGTTGCAGAGTTTCTGCATGGCAAATGACATAGCTAGCAAGATCAATAGAAAGCCCACAAATTAGGAGAAGATCTTCACTAGCAATACAACAGACAAGGGTCTCATATCTAAAATATACTTGGAATTAAAAAAATTAAATCCTCCAACAACAAATCCTCAAAGAAACAATTGCCCGATATATAAGTGGGCTAGATATTTAAAGAGAAACTTCTCTGAAGAGGAAAGAAGAATGGCAAATAGACACATGAAGAAAAGCTCAACCTCCCTAGCAATAAAAGAAATGCAAATCAAAACAACATTGATATAACACCTCACACCAGTCAGAATTGCTAAAATAAAGAACTCTATTAACAACAGATGCTGGAGGGGATGTGGACAGAAGGGAATTTACTTCATTTTTGGTGGGAGTGTAAACTTGTTCAACCACTTTGGAAAGTAGTATGGAGGTTCCTCAAAAGACTCCACATAGATCTCCTCTATGGCCCATTAATCCCACTTTGGAGCATTTACCCAAATGTTTACAAACAAGACCACACTAAAGCTACCAGCACAACTATGTTTATTGCAGCATTATTTACTACAGCTAAGATAGGGAACCAATCCAGATTCCCCTCAGTAGATGAATGGATCAAGAAAATGTGGTATATATACACAATGTAATTCTATGCCTCCATCAGAAAGAATGACATTGCCCCATATGTTAGGAAATGGAAAGGCTTGGAAAAAATTATATTTAGTGAAGCAAGACAGGCCCAAAGAAACGTAGGTCTCTTGGTTTCCTTTATTTGCAATATCTAGTATATGTCTGAGTCAAGCAGAAAAGGTCAGATAAGGTGATGTTAGGGAAATGAACCCTAAGATATGTATTGAACTGTTTTTTTTTCTTTCATGATATTGTTCCTAACACATTTATAAGATTATTTCTTTGTTGCTTTGTATGCTCCTCTCCCACAGTATAACCCCTGCTTTCACTGTATTTGATGTCAGTATAATTTGTGGAGGGGAAGGGGAAAAACCAGTCGTTTAAATAGGGATACAGGTGGACCCAAAGCCACAATGAGAAGTACAAGTCGTTATGTCGAAAAAGAACTTTACAACTTTGGTGGGTGTGTATGTGGAAGATTGGGTGGGGGGTGAGGGGGGAGGATGTAATGGGATGGGAAGGGGAAACAAAGGAGGAGGGTACAATGCTTGAAAATAAATGTACTCATTATCTTGCCCATATAATTGTAACCCCTCTGTACAGTACTTTCACAATAAAAAATAAAAATTAAAAAATTACTATGATACTACTTCATAACTATTATAACTCATCGAAAAAAAATCAAAGGAACCAGGTGTGGTGGTAAAGACTTGTAATTCCAAATCTTTAGGAGGTTGGATTTAAGTCTAAAGCAACACTGGGGGGTATTGCAGAGAGTGAAAATCTGCCCTTTATTACCTTTTGAACAAAAGCTAAGAATGTTGATGAGAGTGTGGAGAAAAGGAAATTTTCTACACTCTTGGTCAAAATAGAGGTTAGTAGAAAATAGTCGAAAATAGTATGCAGTTTTCCAAAGAGGCTGTGGTCTGATGATTGTGGTTCAAAGCCAGCCCCGGCAGGAAAGTCTGTGAAAATCTTACCTCCAATAAACACTCAGAAAACCAGAAGTGATGCTGTGGCTCAAGTGGTAGAGCACTAGCCTTGAGCTGAGAAACTGAGGGACATCGCCCAGTCCCAGAGTTTAAGCTCCACGACCGACAAAAAAAAAAAAAGAAAGAAAAAGAAAATAAAGAAAAATAAATGCAAAGTTGAAATATCATCTGACCCACCAATCATGTGATTATTTCTCTCTGGGTGACTCGTAAATATTCTGTAGTTCATTGTCATTCACATTATTCACAACAGCCAAGATATAAATCGAAGTTCAGTGTTCAACTATACACTAATAAAGCAACTGTGGTACATGCACAATCATGTTTTTCTGTTTCATCCTTAAAATTGCAAAAGACTTCTCGCATTAGCCACAACTTACAATAACCTGAAAGATGTATTCTAATTGAAGAATAATGTTGTCCTCTGCTCTTTGTAAACACACACACACACAAACACACACACACACATACACACACTCTCTCTCTCTCTCTCTCTTAAAAACCTCAAATATTAAGAGAGAAATCTTTTTAAAAAGTAAAGCAGAGTGGAATTGCTGGGCATTTAGGTCACAATGTAGAAGATAGTAGATATACAGGATGACCAGGTATAGAGTTGTGATGTACCATATGAGGACACAGGGGACAACACTGGCTTTACATAGGAATGAAGCTAAGTAAGTAGGAGTTGTTCTTCCTAGTAGGGATTGCTTTTTTAGTTGTTTTTCCTTCAGTAATGGTTTGGATGAATGTAATTCTTTAAATACCTGCTTGTTTGCAGAAATTATAACAAACAATATAGCAATAATGATGCATGCTCAACATAGAACAAAATGTCAAATTAAAATGCATGAGATTATCCTTGATGTAAACTAATTATTACAAATAAAGGAAACCATAGGACCTATGTTTCTTTAAGTCTGGCTTACTTCACTTAATATGATTTTTTCCAAGATCTTCCATTTCCTTACAAATGAAGTGATATCTTTCTTTCTAAAATAAACATAGTATTCCATGTGTGTGTATCTGTGTGTGTGTCCCATTTTCTTGATCCATTCATCTACTGAGGGCCATCTGGGTTGATTCCTTATCTTATCTCTGGTGAATACTACTGTGATAAAGATAATTGTTCTCGTAGCTTTAGTGTGGCCTTGTTTTGGGTCTCCTAGTTAAATGCCCAGAAGTGGGATTACTGGGTAATAGGGGAGCATTATTGTGTACATCAAGTATAATCTTTGTAGATGAGCAGAATAGCTCAATAAGTAAGTACATATCAGCATATAAGGTGATTCCATGTGAAATGAACTACAAGACATGTTCTTTGTTGGTGTTCTTAATGTTCTAGGTGAATTCTTTTTATCCTTTGTGTTTTCCCACCTATGCATTATCCCCTGTAGTCACTGTATTTTGATTTTGATACCCTGGGTATTGTAAATATGTTGATATGAACTATGGAATGGTACGGGAAAAAACAAAATGGTGAGACAAAGGACAGAGGGGGAACCTATGCAACAGTGGTATTCACAAGACAATATGTTAGAAATAATCTTGGGGGTGTTGGGAGTGAAGAGGGAGAAAAATTGGAGAAGGGATAACAAGTTTGAAAAGAAATGAGTTCATTAACTTACTTTTAGAGCTAAAGCCCCACTGTACATTACCTTGACAATAAAATATAAATATAAATAAAATAAAATATATGAAAGCAGCAACACAGGAGATGGGAGAGGGGAAATACTGTATGTAGTAGAGTAGAGTAGAACAGTTCGGAGAGCAGTAATTTTATATTAACATAGCAAGTAATAAACTAGCATACAGATTTTCAGCCTCATGTCAGTCACTAAAAAGGAAAACAGAATGCAAAATCAGCAAACCCATAGAGATAAAATAGAATACTAAGCAAGGTGAAGAGATGACTTGGACCAAGAATAACAAATGACACAATTAGGAAACAAAAAACAAACTGGTAAGTTTAAAAAATATTACCCATAATTCTATTAAATGTTGTTTACATCACAATTAGTTAGAACTATAATTCAAATCACAGTTTAATAGTATATCATATTAATAGTAAGTTACTTACTATTGATTTCTTAATATTGAATGTTTAATATAAAATTTTAACAAAAGAATAATGTGAAACTAACTTTAATAATATATTTCATGAATTGTAAATTTGAGAAGCTTTAGAATTTAAACAAATAATATATCATTATTGTTTCATTTCTGGGAATTAATGTAATAATTCACAGTGTATTCTACACCTAGCACTCATTTAACATCAAATAATAAATTATTTCTCATAATAATTTATTGCACATAATAACTCTTGGTATTAGGTAGAAGGGTTCAGCATTGTGGAAAAATTCACACCACACAATACACGAGGGTATGACTCCTCTCAACTAGCTTAAATTGTGGAAATTTTATTTTTACATACATGTTAAATTCCTGTCTAGATGGTATCTATATAAGTATATATAATTATATACATGAGGAATATTTCAGATGATACTTAAAAGTCATATTCATTAAATAAATTTTTATTATTTTGTACAAAATAAATATTTATAGACAGACTGAATTTATGAGTAGATGATGGTGTATGAGTGCCAGATTATATGTATTGAGGCTTATTTTATATTCCTGACATTGTTTCTATAATTGGATTTAATTTTCCATAATGGGTTAAATGTATTATATTGGATATATGAAAGTAAACTGTATATTTATTCCATTAATACTTTGCCACTTGTCTAATTCCAATATAATTTATCCATGTGTTTGAAGTAATGAGAATAACAACAAATATAAGCAAGATAAATCAGTCTGAAGTAGACAAGTATTTTCACCTTTGTTTTGATAGTTGGTACTCTTTTACACTACAGAATATGCTTGTGAAAATATGCTCCAGGCTGGCCACAACTGCAGAATATTATGGTTTGATCTATCATAAGAGAAAGAAGGAAGGGCAAACTTCCTTCCAAAAGTCTGCTCTCAGGGATGTGATCTGCTTTATGGTAGTGACTTGGAAATGAACATTTTTTTACAGTAAGCCTTGAAAAACCATCTGATAGACCATTTCTGTAAGTGGATTATTACAGAGGATTTTTGATGTCTTTGCAAGGATGCCAGATTGCTTCATTTTGAGAGAATTAAAATAGGAATTTAGTTAGTTAGGCCAAGGGATGACTGGGGCCCAGAGAAGCTACTACGTTGAATAGTAATCCTAGATCTTTAAAACAACACACACACACACACACACACACACACACACACAAATCAACCAAACAAAAAAACCTCCAGTTATCACAGCCAGTGAGGGCTGCTATAACAGCCTACATGAAGGCAGGCAAAAAACAGAAGGTGAGAGCCATTTAGCTGATAACTAACATATTTTTGATGAGGCAGACTGAAATGAGACTCCAGAGAGAGAGAGAGTCAGAAAGACTGATCAGAGAGAACTAAAATTGGTCACACAAAAATTGGAAAGTAGAATTCCTTGTAGAACAAATAAATCATAGAAAACTTATGCATGTAAAAACAAGACAGAAATCAACTCCAAATGGATCAAAGACCTCAGAGTCAAAGAAGACACTCTGAAAACATTACAGGATGGAATAGGAGAAACCCTAGGTCTCCTAGGCACAGGCCAAAATTTTCTTAATAGAGACCCGGAAACAAAACAAATCAAAGAAAGGTTGGACAAATGGGATTACATGAAGTTGCAGAGATTCTGCATGGCAAAGGACATAGCTAGCAAGTTCAATAGAAAGCCCACGGATTGGGAGAAGATCTTCACTAGCCATACAACGGACAAGGGTCTCATATCTAAAATATACTTGGAACTAAAAATATTAATTCCCCAAACAACAAATCTTCAAAGAAACAACTGCCCAATAAATAAGTGGGCTAAAGACTTAAAGAGAAACTTCTCTGAAGAAGAAAGAAGGATGGCAAATAGACACACTAAGAAATGCTCAGCCTCTCTAGCCCAAAAAGAAATGCAAATCAAAACAACATTAAGATACCACCTCACCCCCGTTAGAATGGCAAAAATCAAGAATTCTAATAACAACAGATCCTGGAGGGGATGTGTACAGAAGGGAACATTACTTCATTGTGGGTGGGAGTGTAAACTTGTTCAACCACTTTGAAAAGTAGTATGGAGGTTCCTCAAAAGACTCCACATAGAGCTCCCCTATGGCCCATTAATCCCACTTTGGGGCATTTACCCAAATGTTTACAAACAAGACCACACTAAAGCGACCAACACAACTATGTTTATTGCAGCATTATTTACCATAGCTAAGATCTGGAACCAACCTAGATTCCCCTCAGTAGATGAATGGATCAAGAAAATGTGGTATATATACACAATGTAATTCTGTGCCTCTATCAGAAAGAATGACATTGCCCCATTTGTTAGGAAATGGAAAGGCTTGGAAAAATTATATTAAGGGAATTAAGCCAAGCCCAAAGAAACATAGGTCCCATGGTTTCCCTTATTTGCAGTATCTAGTATATGTCTGAGTCAAGCAGAAAAGGTCAGATAAGGTTATGTTAGGAAAATGAACCCTAAGATATGTATTCAAGTTTTTTTTTCTGTCATGCCTTTGGTTCTAACACATTTATAAGATTATTTCTTTGTTGCTTTGTATGTCTCTCCCCCACAGTATAACCCCTGCTTTCACTGTATTGGATGTCGGTATAATTTGTGGAAGGGAAGGGGAAAAACAAGTCGTTTCAATAAGGATACAGGTGGATCCGTTGCAACAATGAGATGTACAAATTGTCATGTCAAAAACGAACTTTACAACTTTGGGGGGGGGTATTGGGGGGGGTGAGGCTGGGAAGGGATTGGAAGGGGAAACAAAGGAGGAGGCTACAATGCTTGATAAGAAATATACTCATTATCTTTCCCATGTAATTGTAACTCCTCTGTACAGTATTTTCACAATAAAAAATATAAATTTAAAAAACAAAAACAAGACAGAAGACCAAATTCCAGAAATGCATATTTTCTTAGAGGTCATCTTAATCAATTATCAATAGAAATCTTTGAATTCTTAAATATTTGACCACATGTGGGAGATGGTTGAAGAGAAAGAAAATGTCACCACTCTGTTAGGAGTTCCAATATCACAATATGAATTAATCAAGCACAAATTTGTAAGAAAAAGGGAAAACAATTATTCCAACTGAGGGATTCATTTGTTTTGCTGTAACAGTTCTTGATTTAGGTGCTAGCAATTACCATTCAATTGATCCAGTCCCACAGCTGAGTTGATATTGACTGCAGTATTCCCACATGAAGGAAAAGAAGAAATTTACAAAAGTCTGATGAATTGAATTGAAAGTGTTGTAATAGGGATATCTGAGATTTAGACACAGATGAAGAGGTGGATTTTCTTTTCTAAAAATCTCCCATTTTTAGTCTGCTGCCAGTGGCTCACACCTGTAATCCTAGCTGCTGAGGAAGTTGAGATCTGAGGATGGTGGTTCAAAGCCAGCCTGGGCAGGAACATCCCTGAGACTCTTATCTCTTTTAACCACCAGAAAACCAGAAGTGGCACTGTTGCTCGAGAGGTAGAGCACTCAACTTGAGTTGAATAGCTGAGGGACAGTGCCCAAGCCCAGGTTTCAAGCCACTCGACCACAACTACAAAAATCCCCCCTTTCTTGGACTGCCTACATTTTATCCTAACATTCAACAAATTAGCCATTTTATCACCCACTACCTTTAAGTCCTAACCTAGATACTGAAAATAAAATGATTTGGTATCTTTTGTCAAAAGATTCATATTTGAGGAAACAAATACCATTAGTAGTAACTTTTTTTCCAGTCCTTGAACTCTGGGCCTGGGCCCTGAACATGGGTATGCTGGTAGCTTTCATGCGAGCTTGTTGTTATTTTTTGGATTACTGCCATTGAGGGAATTACTGGATCTTAAGGGAGATCTACATTTAGTCTTTTCGGGAAATTCCATACTGCATTCCAGAGTGGTTGAACAAGTTTAATTTCCACCAACAGTGTAATAGAGTTCCCAATTGGCTACATCCATGCCAGCATTTGCTATTGTTTGTTTTCTTGATAATGGCCATTCTAACTGGGATGAGGTAGAATCTGTCTTGTTTACTTGTAGAATTGTGGGCACCTTCTAGCTATCATAAATGAATGAATCCATGAAACCTATATTGTTCTGAGCCTGCATTCCTTTCTCTTTTCTTTTAGTATAATTTTTTCAAGCCTTTCAGTTTCTTTAATACTGGTGAAAAGTCATCCTTTCTCATGGGGGAGTGGAATTCCAGTGTGTGTGTGTGTGTGTGTGTGTGTGTGTGTGTGTGTGTGTGTGTGTGTGTATGATGACTATAGGCCCATGAGTTTATTTGTAAGCCTTCTGTTTTATGTGTAATTTTGTAATTCCATATTAAATTTTGGTTACTTTCTCTAATGCATTGAAATATATTGTTGGGATTTTCATGTGTATTGCATTGGCAATTATTTGGGGACAATATTGCATTTTTCTCCATGTTAACTCTTCCAACCTGGAGCATTGAAAGACTTTCCATTTCCTTGAATCTCCTTCAATTTCCCTTTTTATATTTTTAAAATTTTCACAGTAGAGGCCCTTCACATTTTTAGGTAAATTAATTAATTCCTTGTTTTGTTGTTATTGTTGTTGTTTTGTTTAGATTTGATTTTATTTTGAGACTAATACATATGAGGTTGTTTTTTTGGATTTCAGCCTGGATCTTCCCATTGTTGGTAACACAGAAATAATACTGATTCTTGTGGTTTTTATACCCTGCTACATTACTGAAAGTTAGCATCACCTTTACTAACTTGAGGGAGGAAGCTATAGGGTCCATTAAATACAGGATCATTACATATGAGAAAAGGGATAGTTTTACTTCCCCTATTTGGATCTCCTTTATGTTTTTCTCTTGCCTATTGTTCTTGCTAGAAAGTCCACAACCATTTTAAAGAGTAGTAGAGAGAGTGGACATCCTTGTCTCATTCCTGATTTTAATGTCTTCATGCTTCCACCATTTGGTAAATGCTAATTATCTCTGTCACATACATACTGAGGAATGTTCCATGTATTCCTAGTTTCTCAGACCTTTTAATCATAAAGGGCTATTGGAGGTTCTTAAAAGCTATTTCTACATCCATATAGACGATTATGTATTTCTTGTCCTTGCTTCTGCTGATGGTTTGTATTATGTTTATTGACAAGTATATTGAATCCAAATTTATCCTAGGATGAATCCTATTTGATCGTACCATATGATTTTTTTTTGTTAATTGCTGAAATTGTCAGGTGAGAATTTTATTAAAAAGCATCAATGCTTACCAAAGAGTTGGGTTAATAGTTCTTTTTCTTTGGTGAGTCCCTATGTGATTTGGGGAAGAGTCTAATTCTAGCTTTAAAGAATGTGTTTGATAATTCCATTTTCAGTTCTATTCCATTGAAGAGATAGGTTTGAGTATTGTAAGTTCTTTTCAGGCCTTAATTTCATGGTAAATTAATTCAGTCCTAGATTTTTCTGGAATGGATAGTGGTTTATTGCATTTCATTTTCATTACTTCTTAGGTGTAACTACTTGGTTCAGATTGTGTATAGGAAAGCATCAATTTCTCCAGGATTCTCCAGGCTATTGGCATAAGGTTTTCAAAGTACTCTCTTATAACATTCTCAATTTTGCTTATATCTGTTGTGTTGTCTTATTTTTACCTCTAATTTTCTCTCTTTGGGTGAGTTCTCTTATTGTTTTTGGTGGGATTTTATATTATGAAGGTGATATATAGAGAGATGGGTTACATTTACATAAGTAATGAGTATATTTTTAACAGTGCTATCCCTCCCTCAGTTTTTCCTGCTTCCCCCAACACTGACATCCCCCTCCCCCAAAGTAGTGAAGTTCATTTCTAACATAGTGTCTACTGTATATCACTGGTGCTTTGGTTGATCTTTGTCCCACCATTTCTGTGATTTCCCTTCCCTTCCCCAAATCAGATTAACATGTATAAGACAAAGGGTTGAGAAAACAAAAACAGTTACTACAGAGAGTAAACCAAAGGGTGAAAACTAAATAGAAATAAGTAAAAAGAGTTAACTATGCAATCATCTTTTATCCATTTTTTGGAGCTCCTTTCAATAAGCATCATTTTTATATGGTGATATTCATATTGCTATTGAGCTATTGTAAATAGCCTAGACATATTCTAGTTTTTCCAAATGAGTGAAAACCTGTAGCCTATGATTCTTTGGGTCTGGCTTGTTTGACTTATTATGTTTTCCAAGTAGTTCCATTTCCTTACAAATGGGGCAATGTCATTCATTCTGATGAATAGTGTTTTGTTGTGAATATATACGACATTTTCTTGATCCATCATTGCTGGGTCATGGGGAGCTCTATTGAGGAACCTCTATATTTCTTTACAGAATATTTGAACAAATTTACATTTCCATCAGTAGTGTAATAATGTTCCTTTTTGGCCACATCCCCACAAGCCCAGTATGTTATTATTAGTTTTCTTCATAATGGTCATTCTAACTGGGGTGAAGTAAATTCTCAATGTTGCTTTGATTTGCATTTCTTTTATGGCTAGATGTTGCATATTTCTTCATGTGTCTATTGGCCATGCATATTTCTTCTTCAGAGAAGTCTGTCTTTAAATCTTTAGCCCACTTATTAAGAGGGTTGTTGGTTCTTTGAGAATTTGTTTTTTTGGGGGCTTAACTTTTGGGGCTCTAAATATATTTGAGATATGAGGCCATTGTGTGTTGTAGAGAAAGTAAAGATCTCACAATCTGCTGGCTTTTTATCTATATACCTATATAAGTTCTCTTCTTAGTCAGATTTGGTAAGGGTCTCTCAAGTCTGTTAATTTATTTAAAAAACCAACCCTGAGTTTTTGATTCTTTCCATGTTTTATTTTGTCTTTATTTAGTTATTTCTGATTTTTTATTTGTTTCTGTGTACTGCTTTGTGTCTGAGTTTGTTCCTGTTTTCAAGGAGCTTGAGGTGCATAATTAAAATATTCAATTGAGATTTCCCCAGTTGCTTGATGGACATCCTCAGAGCTATGTATTTTCCTTGAAATACTGCAAATACCAGAGGAGCTGGTAATTTGTGTGTTCATTTTTGTTAAATTCCAGAAACTTTCAGATTTCTTTTTTTTTGGGGGGGAGTCCGGTTGTGGGGCCTGAACTCTGAGCCTGGGTGCTGTCCCTCAGCTCTTCAGCTCAAGGCTAGCACTCTACCACTTGAGCCACAGTGCCACTCCGGGCTTTTTTTCTTTGTGCTTATGTGGTGCTGAGGAATCGAACTCTGGGCCTCATGCATGCAAGGCAAGCACTCTAACACTAAGCCACCTTCTCAGCCCCTCAGATTTCTTTTCTAATACCTTCAGTGTCCCATTGTTCATTCAGCAACATGTTGTTCAGTCTTCATGGGTTTGACAATTTTTATTTGCTTTAGCCATTTAATTCTAAGTTTGTTCTCTTATGATCTGACAAGATATGGGAATTCAATTAATTTTTCTTTGGACAGAATATCCGTGTGACATAGGATATGTTCTATTTTGGAAAATCTTCCATGAGCTGCTGTGAAGAATGTATATTCTGATGCTGAATGTATATTCTATACATGTCTGTTAGGACTAGGTGGTCAATGTAGTTATTGAGGTCTGCAGTTTCTTGGTTGAGTTTTTCCTTGGATGACAATGATTTGTTGAGATGTGTTTTTAGGTTAAGTAATATTTGGTTGATGAAGTGGTATGCTCCAGGATTCAGGGTTTTGATATTTAGACTCTACATATCCTACTAATGTAGAGCTGCCATTATCAGTATGTAATGTCTCTTCTAACTAATTTTAATTTGAATTCTATTTTATCTTATGTTAGTAATTCTACCTCACCCTGTTTAGGGTATCCTCTGCTAGAATTCTGTAATATGTTTCCTATCCATTTTGTTTCCTGCTCTTCTCCTTGATACCTATCTCCCCCATGTTTTATCTTCTAACTGAATCTTGAAGTTCCTGCAAGATCGTTTCTTATTTCTTTGATTGGTTCTAAATGATTATCTCTTCTTTCCTGTTAGACCTATTCAGTCTTTGATGCTTGAGATTATCTTCTATGTAATCTATTCTCTGTGGAGAGATTCTTCATAGATTTTTATTTATCTGTCTTCAAAACGGTCACTTTATATGGCTTTTATCTTTATTAAGGTTTTGTTTTTGGGCTTGTGTGGACTTTCTTTACATCTTTTCTTTGAATAGGGGGGTTGGGAGTTGGTCTTTTAACTGTGTCTTCTCTCATAAGTTTTAACTAGACATCTATTTTTTCCTAGGACTCCCTTGCCTTCTCAGAATTTACTTATCTTTCTCTTTGTAGTCTCCCTGAATTATTTTGCTAATATTTGGTTGGTCTCATCTTGTTCACAAATTTCCTTGTAGAGGTTTTGTATCTTTTCGGTAATCACATTTTTCAGCACTATTTGTAATGTATTTTGAAAACTACCTTCTATGTCCTTGATTGCCTGTTGTAATGCCTGCTTATTTACTGTGTGAATTACACTACCTTGACATCACTTTTTTTGTATTTTCTGATTGGTTCTGTACATTTGAAGGATGTCATGGCTTTCATTTAGAGCATCTATGATCTTAATATTTGACTCTCTATGTTCTTGGTTGATTTGCCAGGTGTTGGTATAGACTTCTCTTATGATTTTCTGGAATTAAGTTTTTGTCTAGCCCATTAAGTGTAGGAGGAGAGATCAGTTGTGGTGAGATGTTGTCATGTTAATACTTGTGGTTCCAATGACAGTTTGAGCTGTCCAGTGGTAAGGTGAAGTGTGTCTGTGTTTGGATGTGGCTGTCTCTGTCCCTGATTTTTTTCTCATGTGGCCCTTTTATTTCCACCTGCAGCTCTGCTTTTGAACATGTTCCCCCACCACAGTCACAGCAGTCACCTGACTAGCTGGGTAACTTTTCATAGATTTGTGTTTTTTTGTGATGATAATATAAAATCTTTTTATGTATTGTGGATCAATATATAATTATAGCTGACTTGCTTTGACCTTCTAGAAGTGGAGTACCTGCTAGGACTCTAAATCTCTGTTTCATTAGATAGAGCTAGGGTAATTTTCTTTTGTTTCTCTGCCATTATTTTTCCACTTCCTCAGGTTCATTTTTTATTGTGGAGTTTTTCACCTAATTTTGGGTATGCGATGGTTGTACCAGGTTATTTTCTTTTTTTCTGTTTGTGTTACTTTGAAATAGTGATTTCAGCCTTGTATGAAGAGACAGTAATAATATGAATTGTAAGTTATTACATCGAATGAAAGGGAGCAGACATTTTAACCTATTTGCTATAAATGCATTAATATTAAGCAAAGCTAATAAAAATGATTACTTCTTTACTCTTCAGAGGATGAGTATAGTACTCTTGGATATCTTGTAGGAAAAGAAATTGGACTCATTACAACTGATGCCTTACATTGAAATTACAGGCTAAACTTTCTTTCTTTTCATTTCTTTCATAATAGTATTACAATATCATAATACCTGAATGTTGATTTGTTTTCGTCCGCTATTTTCAATTCCATTCTTCATCCATTAGGAATCCAGGTCTTTGAATGACCAGTTCTTTAAAATACCTATATTGCTTATATTATTTTTTGAATCTCAGTAAAATAAATATGAATTTATGTCTGAGTCTCATCTTTACCTACATTCGTGTGAAATGTATGCAGTCTCAAGCAAGGAAACTGACTATTTTACTCTTTTCTGTTATTTAATCTAATCAATAAATCTTTTCTCTTCAGCAATATGTTCTCACCTTTTAGTGTTGATTTTTTCTTTTTTCTTTTTTCTGTTTGTTCTCACCTTTTATATTGCTCCAGTGAACATGATGTATTTCCAGTACTTTTATAGAAATACATTTAAAGTTTTGAACATGGAGACAAGCCCCCTCCATTATTTCTTTAAAGTAAAGCCTTTGAGACTCTTTTAGATATAAAAATTAAAAAGTTCAATGCTCAGGTTTATACATGAATACTCTAATGGTTCAGTCAATTAGACACAACAACTACAATACCACAATAAGTCTTAAAGGCACCAAAATATTATAGTTCATGAATTAGAAAATGACTAGTCAAAACAAAGTTTATATTACATTTGAAAGCTAAAAAATGAAAATTACACTCAGATTTACTGTCAATATCCTATTTCCAAGAATACATTTTTCAGCAATCCGGGAAACAAAAAAATAAGGGTTTGTCACAGAATGAAAGATGTAAAAACAGACTGTATTTGCTTAAGATGATAAGTATATGCAAATCATTTTATTTTTTTCAAAGATACTATAAAATTTCATAAGAGGATTTGTGATCAGAAGTGATAGGTAAGCAAAGTAACTGGAAATCTTTATATGGAAATTTTGCTTTCAATAGAGGATGACAAGTTTCACTAAATGAACCTATAGAAGATGATTTTGTATCTGCAACACACATCCAGTATTCTACACTGTAGACATATTCTGATTCTCTTCCCTCAGTTCCTGTTCAATATTCTTCTACTTTCATGTTGGAGATTCATTGTTCCAAGTTCTCTTTGTCAAAAATATTTTTATATATCCTATAAATGTAAAGGAGTGTTTGGCTTGGGACCCTATTTACGCTTGGTATTTCTTTACCTTTAATGTTTGCCATTTATCACCCCAGGCTCTCCTTTTGACCATATCAGCTAAGAAATCTGTAATTATTCTGACTATGTATCTTTTTTATATAATCAGTCTTTTCTGATGAGAGCTTTAAGAATCCTTTCCTTGATCTCTAATGATCCTCTAATGGATTATAATGTGGTGGTGGGTTGTTCTGTTCTGGTATTCTCCGTTTGGTGTTCTAAAGGCTTCTCTTCTCTGAATGAGCTTATCTCTTTGGATGTTTGACATTTTCTCTGCTAGAATTCTGTAATATGTTTCCCATCCACTTTGTTTCCTGGTCTTCTCCTTCTTGATACTTGTTTCCCCAAGTTTGATCTAACTGTCTTGAACTTCCAGCAAGATCGTTTCTTATTTCTTGGTTTGGTTCTAAATGATTATCTCCTCTTTCCTATTAGACCTATTCTGTCTTTGAGACCTGAGATTATCTTCTGTGTCATCTATTCGCTGTGGAGACTTTCTACTTTCTTTTTGATTTCCCTGTTTTCTCATTGCTCATATTTTAGGGCTTCTCTCTTTATTAAAACTTTGTTTTATGTTTTGTGTGGACTTTCTTTACATCTTTTCTTTGGGTAAGAGTGTTAGGGGATTTTTTTTAGCTATGTCTTCTTTCATATCTTTTAACTAGGCATCGTTTTTTTCCCTTATACTCCTTTGACTTCTCAGAAATTATTTATCTTTCTGTTTGTAGACTCCATGAATTATTTTGCTAATCTTTGGTTGGTCTCATCTTGTTCACAAATTTCCTTGTAGATGTTTTGTATCTTTTCGTTAATCACATTTTTTAGCAGTATTTGAAATATAATTTGGAAAGTATCTTCTAGGTCCTTGATTGCCTGTTGTAAGGCCTGCTTATTTAGTGTGTGAATTATATTATCTTGACATCCATTTTTCAAATTTCTGATTGGTTCTGTCCACTTGAAGGATGTCTTGGCTTTCATTTGGGAGATCTATGATCTTAAAAGTTTACTATCTATGTTCTTGTTGATTTGCCAGGTTTTGATTTGGTCTTCTATTTTCCTTTGTTTTTCTGGAATTAGGTTTTTGTAGACAGCAGTTGTGGTGAGATGTTGTCATGTTAATAAATACTTGTGGTTCTTGCTGGGAAGGTGGTTCAGTGGTAGAGCGCTTGCCTTGCATGCCTGAGGCCCTGGGTTTGATTCCTCAGCACCACATAAACAAAAAGAAAAAAGCTGGAAGTGGTAGAGCGCTAGCCTGGAGCTGAAGAGCTGAGGGACAGCACCCAGGCCCAGAGTTCATGCCCTTCGACGGGACCCAAAAAAAAAATAAATGTGGTTCCAATGACAGTTTGAACTGTCCAGTGGTAAGGTGAATTATGTCTGTGTTTGGGTGTGGCTGTCACTGTTCCTGCTTTTTGCCCATGTGGCCCTTTTATTTCCACACTGCATCTCTGCTTTTGAACATGTTGCCTAACACAGTCACAGTAGTCACATGAATGGCTGGGTAATTTTCATAAATAGCTGTTTTCTTGTGAAGACAGTATAAAAAACTTCTTTTGAATTGCATATCTATATATAATTATAGCTGGCTTGGTTTGATCCACTAGAAGTAGACTTTGTATAGGACTCTAAATCTCTGTTTCATTAGATAGAGCTAGGGTAATTTTCTGTTGTTATTCTGCCATTGTTTTTCCACTTCCTCAGGTTCAGTTTTTATTGTGGAGTTTTTCACCTAATTTAGGGTATGTGATGGTTGTACCAGGTTATTTTCTTTTTTCTGCTTGTGTTACTATAAAATAGTGATTTCAGGCTTGTATGAAGAGACAGTAATAATATGAAATGTATGTTATTACATCAAATGAAACGGAGCAGACATTTTAACCTATTTGCTACAATTAAATTAATATTAAGCAAAGTTAATGAAAATAATTACTTCTTTACTCTTCAGAGGCTGAATATAGTACTCTTGGATATCTTGTAGGAAAAGACTTTAAACTCATTTCAGTTGATGCCTTACATTGTAATTACAGGCTAAACTTTCTCCTTCAGCAGGCAAAAGCTTCATTTCTTTCATTTCTTTATTATAATATCATAATACCTGCATGTTGATTTGTTTTCCTCTGCTATTTTCAATTCTATTCTTCATCCATTAGGTATGTAGGGCTTTGAATCACCAATTTCTTAAAATACCTATGTAGCTTATATTGTGATTTAACTCTAAGTAATATAAATATGAGTCTCATCTTGAGCTATATTAATATGAAATTTATGCAGTCTCAAGCAAGAAATGTGACTATTTTACTCTTTTCTATTTTTTAATAAATAAATCTTTTCTCTTTTGGAATATGTTCGCATCTTTTATATTTCTCCAGTGAACATCATTACTTTTATAAAAATAAATATAAAGTTTAGACATGAAGACAACCCCCCCTCCATTATCAGTTTAAAGTAAATCTTTGGGGACTCTTTTATATATAAAATTTTAAAAGTTCAATGCTCAGGTTTATACATGAATAATGCTTCAGTCAATTAGGCAAAAGAACTACCATACTACATTAACTCTCAATTTACTTAAAGCCACCAAAATAGTGTGCATGAACATCACTCATTTTTCGAAAGTGACTGGTCAAAACATAATTTATATTATATTGGAAAGATAAAAAATCAAAATTACACCCAGATTTTCTGTCAGTAAAAAAAAAGAAATGTATTAAATGTTAATTAAAGATGAACTTATTTCAGGTTCTAGGAAAAAAGGAAAAGCTGGGATAATAGAAGTACAATGTATTTCATAATATCAGAATAACTGTAGTAATCCACTTACAGAAATGGTCTATCAAGATGGCTTTTCAAGGTTGACTGTGAAAAATGTTCATTTCCAAGTCACCACCATAAAGCAGATCACATCCCTGGGGGCAAACTTTTGAAAGGAAGGTTCCCCTTCCTTCCTTCTCTTTTGATAAATCAAACCATAATATTTCTACAGTTGTGACCAGCCTGGAACACATTTTCCCAAGAATATTCTGTAGTGTAAAGAGGACCAACTATCAAAACAAAGGTGAAAATTCTTTTCTACTACAGAATGACTTATCTGGCTTATATTTTTTGTTATTTTCATTACTTCAAACACATGGATTATTTATATTGGGATTAGACAAGTGTCAAAGTATTAATGGAATAAACATTCAGTTTACTTTCATATATCCAATATAATACAATTAACCCCTTATGGAAAATTAACTCCAACTGTAGAAACAATGTCAGGAATATAAAATAAGCCTCAATACATATAATCTGGCACATATAAACCAGCATCTACTCAGAAATTCAGTCGCTCTATAAATATTTATTTGGTACAAAATAATAAATATTTAATTAATGAATATGACTTTTGTCATCTGAAATACTCCTCGTGACAATAATTGTGTATAATTGTATAGATGTCACCTATACAGGAATTTAACATGCATTTAGAAATCAATTTTCCACAATTTAAGCTAGATGAGAGGAGTAATATCCTCGTGTATTGTGTGGTGTGAATTTTACCACAGTGCTGAACCCTTCCACCTAATACCAAGAGTCATGTGCAATAATTTATTTCATGTTGAGTGCTAAGTGAAGAATACAATTTGAATTATTACATTAATTCACAGAAATGAAACAATAATGATATGTTATTTGTTTAGATTCTAATGCTATTCAATTTTACAATTCATGAAATATATTATTAAAATTAGTTTCACTTTCTTCTTTTCTATAGCTGGCTATTTAAACATTACATATTAAACATTCAATATTAAGAAATAAAAAATGAGTAACTTATTATTAAAATGATATATTATTAAATTGTGATTTAAATTATAGTGCTAACAAATTGTGTTGAAAACAACATTTAATAGAATTATGGGTAATATTTTTTAAACTCAGCGGCTTGTTATTTGTTTCCTAATTGTGTCATTTGTTATTACTGGCCGAAGTCATCTCTTCACCTCGGTTAGTTTTCTATTTCATCTCTATTGGTTTGCTGATTGTGCATTTTGTTTTCCCTTTTTAATGGCTGACATGAGGCTGAAAATCTGTATGCTAGGTTATTACTTCTTATGTAAAAGTAAAATTACTGATCTCCACAGCTGTTGCCCCCACTCATATCTTCTGTATTGCTGCTCACATATATTTTATTTTATTTTTTATTTAAATTGTATTGTCAAGATAAAGTACAGGGGGGGGGGTTAGTTACGTAAGTAAGGTAATGAGTTCATTTCTTTTATAACTTGTTACCCCTTCTCCAATTTTTCTCCCTCCATCCCAATGCCCCCCCCCAAGATTATTTCCAACATTTTGTTTTCTGAGTATCACAGTTGTTTAGGTTACCCATTTGTCCTTTGTCTCACCATTTTGCTTTTTCTATTTCCTTTCCCAAGTTCACATCAACATAATTACAATACCCAGGGCATCAAAATCCAATACAGTGACTTCAGGCGATAAACCATAGGTGGGGAAAACACAAATAAAACAAAAATAAAAACAAATCCCATAGTACATTAAGAACAACAACAAAGAACATGTATTGGAGTTTATTTCACTTGGAATCACCTTATAGTGTCATATGTACATAGCTTTGAGCTAATCTGCTCATCTACTATGGTTATCCTTGATGTACACAATAATGCTCCCCTATTACCCAGTAATCTCACTTCTGGGCATTTAACAACGTGACCACAAACAAGGCTACACTAAAGCTACCAGCACAATTATGTTTATTACAGTAGTATTTACCCTAGCTAAGATATGGAATCAACTCAGATGCCCCTCAGTAGCTGAATGGATCAAGAAAATGACACACACACACACACACACACACACAACAGAGAGATATACATACATGCACTACTATGCTTCCAGGGCTGGGGAAGTGGCTCAGTGGTAGAGCACTTGCCTTGCATTCCTGTGTCCCTGGATTCGATTCCTCTGCACCACATAAGCAAAAAGAAAAAAAGCCGGAAGTGGCGCTGTGGCTCAAGTGGTAGAGTGCTAACCTTGAGCTGAAGAGCTGAGGGAAAGCTCCCAGGCCCAGAGTTCAGGCTCCACGACTGGACACACACACACACACACACACACACACACACACACACACATACACACACAAAATCCTATGTTTCCATCAGAAAGAAAGCTACCATCTCATTTTTGAGGAAATGGAAGATCTTGAAAATAAATCATATTAAGTGAAGTAAGCCAGACTTAAAGAAACATAGGTCCCATGGTTTCTTTTATTTGTAATAATTAGTTTACATCAAGGATAATCTCATGTAGTTTAATTTGACATTTTGTTCTATGTTGAGCATGCAACATTATTGCTATATTGTTTGTTATTATTTCTACAAATAGGCAGGAATATTTAAAGAATTACGTTCATCTTATCCATTACTGAAGGAAGAACAAATAAAAGAGCAACCCCTACTCGGAAAAACAACTCGTACTAATTTAGCTTCATTCCTATGTAAGGCCAGTGTTGTCCCCTGTATCCTCATGTTGTACATTACGACTCTATACCGGTTCAACCAGTATATCTACTATCTTCTACATTGTGACCTAAATGCCACAGTAATTCCAATTTATTTTACTTTTTAAAAAATTTCTCTCTTAATGTTTGAGGTTGGTTTGTGTGTGTGTGTGTGTGTGTGTGTGTGTGTGTGTGTGTGTTTACAAAGATCAGAGTACATTATTTTTCTTCATTTAGAATACATCTTTCAGGTCATTGTAAGTTGTGGCTAATGGCATAAGTATCTTGCTATTTTAAGAATGAAACAGAGAAAGATATTTGTGCATGTATCACGGTTGCTTTATTAGTCTGTAGTTGAACACTGTACTTCGATTTATATATTGGCTGTTGTTGTGAATGATGTGAATAACAATGAACTACAGATATATTTGAGTTACCCAGAGAGAAATAATCACATGATTGGTGGGGCAGATGATATTTTAACTTTGGAGTTCTATAGAAAACTGCATATTACTTTCTGCAAGGAGAACACTAATCTGTATTTTGAAGAAGAGTGTAGAAAATCTCCTTTTCTCCACACTCTCACCAACATTATTACCTTTGTTAAAGGTAATAAAGTGCCGGTTTTTGCTATGTGCAGTACCCCAGACTGGCCTTAGACTTATCCAACCTCCTAAATGCTTGAAATTAAAATCTTTTGCCACCACACCTGATTCCTTTGATCTTTTTGATAAAAGTTATAGTAGTTATGAAGTAGTATCATAGTAATTTTGAATTACATTTCTCTAATGACTTCTGCTCACAAAACATTAAGCCAGCATAGGAGTTGTATTAAACAACTTTGTAAACTTACTGGCGATTTTTCAGGGCTTTAAGAAGAATATGTCTATTCAGAACTTTTGTCCATTTTTAATCTAGTTTCTTGTTAATCTCATCTTTAATCTCTCTATACAAAATCAATAATTAATTCAAAGTAGTAGAAAGTAAAAATATTAAGCAACTCCTATCATTTTCAATTATCAATTGCATGATATTTCTTAATCATTTTCTGTTGACGCTTGAGACTATATAACTCAATTTAGTCAGACTTTTTACAAGGCTGTATGTGTTTTATTTATTTTAAATTGATTGTTCTTTCCAAAGCCTGTGTGTCTAATTTCCCTTGGTTTCTTTCAGTCTCAATTAGTTGAGGTGTCAAATGAAGAATAAATGGAAGGAAGCAAACAAAAAAATAATACAGTTCATCTCATCTGATGAAACCTCTACAAGAATGAGGAAAGAGTTGATCCAAGGACCTATGATAGGACATCAAAAAGAGAATTCATTTTTCTAGGTCTTTCTTATCTTTGTGATGTAATTTAAATAATGTAAAACACAATTTACTACTAAGATACTTTTATGTTTTATCAGTTTTTCACATTTTCATATGGACTTCACCTCAGTCTACAACATTCCTTCATCATTCTGTCCCTGATATTTTTACACACACAAGACATAAGATAACCAGTTTGATTTACAGCGTGAGAAGTTATCCACCTGGCTTCCTTGGAAGCAGAGCATGGTCAATAGATAACATTACTTCTGATTGCTCACTACATGTAATGGTTTCTGTAATACTTATCGCATTCTTTTTAGTATTTTAAAAACTTCTGGCTAAACTCAAACTCATTCATAGACGTTTGTGTTAAGTATTTCACAAGTTTTATTTCCCTTAATTCTTAAGATAACATTTTCTATAAAGCTAATGTTATTACCATTTTAGTGTTTGGAAAAATTGTAATTAAAGGCAGTAAGTGCATGGCTCAAACACACACTTTGAGCAAAGAAATGAGTCAAAGTTTCCAAAAGTCTTTCAGCAATACACAAAAGGTAGGTAAAATCTCTCCATCCTCTTACACTCTCAATTCAATATTCATATTTCCAAGAAATAATAGCATAGCAATTATTGCCCATGGTGATAGTTTTCTGTTACATTTGGTCTTCAACACAGATTGTGTTGGTGACATTGGGTTATCATGCACAGAGCTGAGCTTATAAGAGAAAAATTTCTTCAGTCCCATCGTTCCTGTTTCCTTTTTAAAAAGTACTAAAACTTTTAAATATTTTCACTTATTGTGTTAAGAATCCAAAAAAACGAAAAAAAATTGCATATAATCACTCCAAAATGCTTTAAAAATAAATGATAAAACAGGACCCCGTGAAGTAAACTTTCTTCTACTTTTAAAATTATTCTAAAAGACTTGCGCTGGTTGGTCACATCTGTAAACCTAACTATTCGCCATATCAACACTGAAGCTAGAGATCTGTGGATAACAGTTGGAAACCAATGAGGGAAAAATAAATTCATAGGATTATTTTTCAAAAATTTCAATGAATTAGCAACAGGCCAGGAATGGAGATGTAGCTCATATAGTAGCTCACCAATCTAGAGAGGAAAGGCCTAGCAAGACTTTGAAGCCCTGATTTCAAACTCTGAGCACACCAACATACATGCAATTGGATGAGAACACACGCTCTTGCACACACACACACACATTCAAAATACCTTCATATTAGTGTTTTGCATTAATTTCTTTGTTAGCAGTATTATATGAGTAAAATAAAGGAAATAAACTCTTCCATCTCAGAACATGTTATATGTTTTCTATTGTAAAATTCTGTACACAGGGGTCACATTTACATGAGCAAGGTAATGAGTACATTTCCTAACATGCATTGTTACCTCCTCCTTTATGTTCCCCTACCATCCCTTCCCTCCCACCTCTACAAGCACACTCCCCTCCCTAAGTACACTTCCCCTGCCTAAATTGTAAAGTTCATTTTTCATCATAGTGTCTTGTGCATCTCATTGTTATAATGGGTCAACCTGTATCCCTATTTAAGCATCTTGTTTTTTTTCCTTTCCCTCCCCAAATTAGAGGAACGTATATACAAGATGTGGGCGCACCAACTTCAAATACAGTGTAAACGGGTTATAGCATGGGGGAGGAACATATAAAGAAACAAAAAAAAAACACATCACCTGTTATAAGTACGTTAGAATCAATAACAAGCAAGAGAAAAACACACGTGTGTTCCTATCTTGGGTTTGATTTGCCTAATCTGGTCATATGTGCAAAGCTTTTAACCTTTTCTGCTTATCTCAGACATAAAATAGTTATTAAAAATTAAGGAAAACATAGGGCCTATGTTTCTTTGGATCTGGCTTACATCACTTAATATTTTTTTCCAAGTCTTTCCATTTTCTAACAAATTGGGTGATGCCATTCTTTCTGATGGAGGCATAGAATTCCATTGGTATAAATACCACATTTTCTTGATCCATTCATCTACTGAGGGGAATCTGGGTTGGTTTCAGATCTTAGCGATGGTAAATAATGCTGCAGTAAACATAGTTGTGCTGGTAGCTTTAGTGTGGTCTTGTTTGTGATCATCTGGGTAAATGCACAAAAGTGGGATTCCTGGGTCATAGGGGAGCTCTATGTGGAGTCTTTTGAGGAACCTCCATAGTACTTTCCAAAGGGTTGAATAAGTTTACACTCCCACCAAGAATGCAGTACAGTTCTCTTGTGGCTACATCCCCTCCAGCATCTGTTGTAAAAGTATGGAATGGTTCAGGAATTTGCCTGTCATCCTTTCTCAGGGGCCATTCTAATCTTCTCTGTATTGTTCCAATGTTAGAGTACTTGATGCTGAATTGAGCATAGAACATTTTTTATATATAAAGTGTAATTTATTTTCTTAAACTAGACAATTCAACAAAAAGTAAGCTCAAAAGAATTGCCATGAAATTTTAGAACCATGTACTTCTTACATAAGCACACATTTAAGAATAAAGACTGACATGTCAAAAACAAAATAATTCCAGATATTTGTTGTTCAAGAGATGTGTAAGAGGAGGAATTCAATTATTTTATACAAGGCACCTGTCATAATGAACACTGAAGCAAGTGTTAAGGTTTTTTTTAAAGTTTTAATGTTTTAAACATATTTAATTTTGGGAATTTGCTTATATATGCCAAAACTAGGACTGTTTGGCAGGACATAAATTTTTTTTGGGTGGGAGTCTGTGAGTGGGGCCTGAACTCTGGGACTGGGCGCTGTCCCTCAGCTCTTCAGCTCAAAGCTACTGCTCTACCACTTGAACCAACGTGCCAGTTCCAACTTTTTTCTTTTTGCTTATGTGGTGCTGAGGAATCGAACCCAGGGCTTCATGCATGCAAGGCAAGCACTCTACCACTGAGCCACCTACCCAGCCCCAGGTCATAAAACTTTTTGATAAAGTATTTAAGATTTATGGTAGCAGACATATGCTACTAAGTATGTACATTTCAGAGTTTATAGAAATTTTACTAATGAGAAGTTGCAAAGTCTTTGTGTAAAGGAGCAGAATAAAGAGTTAAGACTTTTAACTACATAGTTTCTATTAAAAATATAGGGCTTCCTTATTTTAGATGTTAGTGAGGAACAAATGATGATATAAGCCATATACAAATGATGAGATGAGCCATAAATAGTAATCTTAATGGGTAACTTTAAAGACTGCTCATAGCCTATAAAACTCTTGTTGAACATCATAATCTTAGGCAGTTTTAAATGTACAGGAATATGAGAAAATAGTAAAATCTAATACGTAGTACCCTTCAAATACTGAAAACACTGGTAATTGTTTTGTTTTTCATTTTATTAATCATTAATATTTAATTATTGGTTTTTCTTATTTGTAGCATTGTTTTCCTTGTTGTAATATAATACAACTTTTTGTAAGTCATCATTAAGAAGTACTTGGAGAAGGTTACTGGGATGGCCAAACCATTTTTTATAGGTGCATGTGAATTTACGAAGAGGAAAATTAAGAACAAAATATTTATTTAAAAAGTTATCAAGTAGAGTCTGAATCAGGAATGTTGATAAATGTCCACACCTAAAATCTTACCCAGAGGCTGAAGCAGTGATTTTAAAGAGTTAAGGCCACAAAAGTGAGAGACTGTGTTTAGTTTTGTTTTATATTTTGATTTTGCTGGTAATGGGGCTTGAACTCTGGGTCCTACATGCTGTCCCTCAGCTCAAGGCTAGTGCTACCACTTGAGCCACAACACCACTTCCATCTTTTTCTGCTTATGTGGTGCTGAGAAATCAAATCTAGAACCTCATGCATGCAAGGCAAGCACTCTAACACTGAGCCACCTTCCAAGCACCTGACAGAATGTTTTTTAAAAAATCAATTATCCAACATTTGCTTTCTGCTTTGGGTTATGTTATTAAATATATGAATACCTTTTTATATCATTGTGAATTGTCATACTTCTGAATTTATACTAACTTCAACCACTTTATCCTTTTCAAAGTCATGAAATAGCTCAGAGTTTGCTTCCATGAAGATTGTTTTTACATTTAAAATTTCTCCTGAGACATTTTTATTTTTAACAAAATAACTTTATATTTCATTTTGATGGGTTATCATACATCAAATACCTTCAAATGTATATGTAGAGTCTAAAGACAGCAGTATGAATATTCTCACACTGCTCTTGTTTATCTGTTATACACTTTCAGTATTGTGATATTTCTCTTTCTCTTTCACTCTCCCATTTCCTCTCTTTCTCTTTCAAGCTCCATGTCTGCTGCTCTTCTATGGTGAAAACTTTAAAAACTTGAAAAAGGAAATCAAAACAGAACTTAGAAAATGGGAAAAACTTCCATGCTCCTGGATTGGAAAGATTAACATCGTGAAAATGGCAATATTTCCCAAGGCTATCTACAAATTTAATGCGATACCTATCAAAATTCCAACCTCATTCTTCAAGGAAATAGAAGAGGCAATCCAAAAATTCATATGGAATAATAAAAGACCCCGAATAACAAAAACGCTCCTCAATGGAAAGAACACTGCTGGAGGAATATCAATACCAAATTTCAAACTCTACTATAAAGTCATAGTAATCAAAATAGCTTGGTACTGGAACAAGAACAGACTTCAGGACCAATGGCATAGAATTGAAAACCCAGAAATGAACCTAAAGACCTATAGTCATCTAATCTTTGATAAGGGAGCTAAAAAAATAGAATGGAAGAAAGACAGCCTCTTCAGTAAATGGTGCTGTCAAAATTGCTTAACTACTTGTAGAAAACTAAAGCTAGATCCTTATATATCACCCTGCACCAGAATCAACTCCAAATGGATCAAAGACCTCGGAGTCAAAGCAGACACTCTGAAAACATTACAGGATGGAATAGGAGAAACCCTAGGTCTCCTTGGCTCTGGCCGAAATTTTCTGAATAGAGACCCGGAAACACAACAAATCAATGAAAGGTTGGACAAATGGGATTGCATGAAGTTGCATAGCTTCTGCATGGCAAAGGACATAGCTAGCAAATCAATAGAAAGCCCACAGATTGGGAGAAGATCTTCACTAGCCATAAAACGGACAAGGGTCTCATATCTAAAATATACTTGGAACTCAAAAAATTAAATCCCCCAACAATAAATCCTCAAAGAAACAACTGCCCAATAAATAAGTAGGCTAATGACTTAAAGAGAAACTTCTCTGAAGAAGAAAGGATGGCCAATAGACACATGAAAAAATGCTCAACCTCCCTAGCCATAAAAAAATGCAAATCAAAACAACATTGTCATACCACCTCACCCTAATATGTCCCTCCCCTACAGTATAACCCCTGATTTCACTATATTTGATGTCGGTATAATTTGTGGAGGGGAAGTGGAAAAACAAGTCGTTTAAATAAGGATACAGGTGGACCTGTTGCAACAATGAGAAGTACAAGTTGTCATGTCAAAATCGAACTTTACAACTTGGGGGGGGGGGAGGAGGGGTGGGAGGAAAGATGGGAAGAGATAGGAAGGGTAAACAAAGGAGGAGGCTACAATGCTTGATAAGAAATGTACTCACCGTCTTGCCCATGTAATTATAAACCCTCTGTACAGTATTTTCACAATAAGAAAAAAAAGAATTTCTGCTGGTCTACTATTATCCATCAGAATCCACTGGTTTTGTGGGAACATGATAATGACCATCAGTTACCCTTGCATTCTTTAAGAGTTATAACAGTGACGTGATGTTATTCATTTCTATTCTAAATGGCAAAACAACAGATCTAGGAATTCCTTTTCACTTTTACTACTGTTATAAATTTTATCTCATAGGAATCATTGAAACGGATAGGATACTTTTAACCTCTGACCTAAAAGTTCGTTTTCTTTTTTCTTTTACAAACGAACTTTTTCTTTTATTATAAGTAAATACATGTAATGAAAACAATGCTTTCCTGTGGAAAGTAGACCGAATATATTCAGGGATGAAAAACTAGGTAATGGGGGAAGTGATTACAAAGGATGCCCATCACAGAGCACGGAACCTCAGAGCAGTTTATCATGTACATTTTGTGAGAATGACAATGTGCTGGGAACTATAGATTAAATCATTGAACAACTGATATAAATATATACACATATATTTATATATGTATATTTATTTTTAAATGCATATATGTGTGTATATGTCCTTATATATGTATACATGCATGTTACTATACACAAAAATACATACATACACACATGTACACATGCACACATGGAGAAAGACACATAGTTACAGACAACACAAGTTTCACTACTTGTTGAATATGCCTTAGACATAATGTTTGGAATCAAATATGTTGAAGATGTATTTGTCTCTAAAAATTCTTTTACCACTCCTATCTCTTTTTTTAAAGTAATTTATTAATTTATATGATAGTCCTATTCTTACGGCACACTGGAGACAGGTAACTTGCCAAATACATGAAGCAGTTTGTTATATACTCAATACAAGCTCCACCCCAGTGTAGACCTTGAACTCTGGGCTTAGGCGCTGTCCCTCAGCTCTTCATCTCAAGGCTAGTGCTCTACCACTGGAGCCACAGCACCACTTCCAGCTTTTTCTGTTTATGTGGTGCTGAAGAATTGAACCCAGGCCTCATGCATGCAAAGCAAGAACTCTACCACTGAGCCATCTTCCCAGCATCTCCTCTTATCTCTTCAAATGGGTAGGTTTTGACACATTCGACTTTCAAAATGCAGTACAAGTGATAGCAAGTCAATGGGAAATCTCAGTAAGTAAACGTCATATGGCGTCTCCTTGTTCCCCAGGGAATGCTAGTTCTTGTAGACACTCTCAAAACCAAAGTAGCAGGAAAATACCCTGGTACAGAATAAAGTTATAAGGCTTTAAATGGCATTCTTCCTTGAGTTCTTTTCCAACAGCCAGCATCAATTCTTAAGCAGATGAGTGAGTCCTCAGAAGATTGGAGCTCAGGTCAACATTTAACAAACTCATGTGAAAATTCCTATGTGAGAAATGCTGACTGAGGTCTTGCTGATTTCATGGTCAAGAAAATAAGACAAAAAGAAAGTATTTTAATGTATTAAAATTTGAGAATAATTTGTAACCTGTCAATAAATGTGTAGAACACAATTATACCAAAATGACAAAAAATGATGTGCATGTGAATTATGTGCTCTTGGACTTGGCGAGTGATCTTAGGTGTGTCTACAGAAGTAGAATCAGCACAAATCAATCAGCATTTCTTCAT
Source organism: Dipodomys spectabilis (assembly GCF_019054845.1). NCBI lineage: Eukaryota > Metazoa > Chordata > Mammalia > Rodentia > Heteromyidae > Dipodomys > Dipodomys spectabilis. The sequence continues at coordinate 1,355,063 of NW_024871045.1, forward strand.
TTAAGATACAAGGAAAGGATACAGGTTGACCCATTGCAACAATGAGATGTACAAGACACTCTATCGGGGGAGGGGTTTGGAGGGAAGAGTTGGTAGGCGTGAAGGGAAGGGATGGTAGGGGAAAAACCAAGGAGGGGGTAAAAATGCTCAATAAGAAATGTACTCATTACCTTACATATGTAACTGTAAACACTCTGCACAGGACATTTACAATAAAAATATGTATTAAAAACATACAAGGAAAACTTCTGTACTTATCGGAAGTTGTATTTGTCACTCAATATCAGTAAGGTATCAGTTTTATGATCACAGGCATATTAAAATTCTGGATGCTCAAATTCTCTACATAAGCACAGTCTATTATTTACATTAGAATCAGCCCACATACTAGTGCAGTGTAATTGCAATGAAAATTTTTACTACATTCTATGTTTGTAATAAAAATAAAATCATATGCACTATCAACTGATGCAAATTTTTTCAGATAATTTTTTAGTGTGAAAATACTGTAAACAGAGGATTCAATTACATGGGCAAGGAAATGAGTATATTTCTTACCAAGCATTTTTGCCACCTCCTTTGTTTCTCCTTCCCATCCCTTCCCTTCTCACCACCCCCGTCCCTCTCCTCTTTAATCCCCGCCCCCCAGCCAAAGTTGTAATGGTCGTTTTTCCATATAAAGTCTTGTACATCTCATTGTTGCAACACGTCCACCTGTATCCATATATAAACAATTTGTTATTCCCTTTCACCTCCACAAATTATATTAACATAAACTACAGTGAAAGCAGGGGTTATACCTTGGGGAAGGGACATAAAATGCAAGAAACAAATCATCTTATAAATATGTTAGAAACAATAAGAAAAAAAAAAACCATTTGAATCCTTACCTTAGGGTTCATTTCATCAAACATCTACTTATCTGAACGTTTCTGCTGTCTCAGACATATACTAGGGATTGCAAGTAAGGGAAACCATGAGAACTATGTTTCTTTGGGGCTGTCTTGCTTTACTTAATATATTTTTTCCAATTCTTCCCATTTCCTAACAAATGGAGCAATGTCATTCTTTCTGATGGAGGCATAGAATTCCATTGTGTATACATACCACATTTTCTTGATCCATTCATCTACTGAGGGGCATCTGTGTTGGTTCCATATCTTAGCCATGGTAAATAATGCTGCAGTAAACATGGTTGTACTGGTAGCTTTAGTAAGGTCTTATTTGTGATCATTTGGGTAAAAGCCCAAAAGTGGGATTGCTGGGTCATTGGACAGCTCTATGTGGCGTCTTTGAGGAACCTCCATACTAATTTCGAAAGTGGTTGAACAAGTTTACACTCCTACCAACAATGCAGTAAGGTTCCCTTCTGTCCACATCCCCTCCAGCATCTTTTGCAATTATATTTCTTGATTTAGCCATTGGAACTGGGGTGAGGTGATATCACAATGTTGTTTTGATTTGTATTTCTCTTATGGCTAGGGAGGTTGAGCATTTCCTCATGTATCTATTGCCCTTCCTTCTTTCCTCTTCAGTGGGCCTTTAGCCCACTTATTTATTGCCCAGTTGTTTCATTGAAAATTTGTTGTTGGGGAATTTAATTTTTTGAGTTCCAGGTATATTTTAGATATGAGACCCTTGATCTTGCTAGCTATGTGTTAGCCATGCAGAAGTTCTGCAATTCCATGCAATCCCATTTTTCCAACCTTTCTTTGATTTGTTGTGTTTCCAGGTCTCTATTAAGAAAATATTGACCTGTGAAAAGGAGACCTAGGGTTTCTCTAATTCCATCCTTTAAAGATTTCAGAGTGTCTGCCTTGACTCTGAGGTATCTGATCAATGTGGAGATGATTCTGGTGCAGGGTGATATATAAGGATCCATCTTTAGTTTTCTACAAATGATTAACCAATTTTTCCAGCACTATTTACTGAAGAGGGTGTCTTTCTTCCATTCTAGTTTTTAGCTCCCTTATTGAAGATTACAGTGCTATAGGTCTGTGGGTTCATTTTTGGGTTTTCAATTCTATTCTAGGTATATTTTAGATATGAGACCCTTGTCCATTGTATGGCTAGTGAAGATCTCCCAATGCGTGGTCTTTCTGTTGATCTTGTTAGCTATACCCTTTGCCATGAAGAAGCTCAGCAATTTCATGCAATCCCATTTGTCCAACCTCTCTTTGATTTGTTGTGTTTCTAGGTTTCTATTAAGAAATTTTAGGAGACCTATGATTTCTGCTATTCCATCCTGTAATGTTTTCAGAATGTCTGCTTTGACTCTGAGGTCTTTGATCCATTTGGAGTTGATTCTGGTACAGGGTGTTATATAAGGATCGAGCTTTAGTTTTCTACAAGTAGTTAACCAGTTTTGCCAGCACCATTTACTGAAGAGGCTGTCTTTCCTCTATCCTAATTTTTTAACTCCCTTATCAAAGATTAGATGGCTTATATGTCTGTAGGTTCCTTTCTGGGTTTTCAGCTCTATTCCATTGGTGCTGAGGTCTGTTCTTGTGCACGTACCAAGCTGTTTTGATTACTATGGATTTATAGTAGAGTTTGAAATTTGGTATTGATATTCCTCCAGCACTGTTATTTCTGTTAAGGATTGTTTTTGCTATTTGGGGCCTTTAATAGTTCCATGTAAATTTTTGGATTGCCTCTTCTTTTTCCTTGAAGAATGCCGTGGGAACATTGAAAGACATCACATTGAATTAGTAGATAGCCTTGGGGATTATTGCCATTATCACGATGTAAATCCTTCCAATCCAGGAACATGAGAGGTTTTTCCACTTTCTAATTTCTGTTTGATTTCCCTTTTCACGTTTTTAAATTTTTCTTTTTTCCACGTTTTAAAATTTTTTCATTATAGAGGTCCTTCACTTCTTTGGTTAAGTTAATTCCTAGGTATTATTGATTGTGGAACTATTACAAATGGAGTTGCTTTCCTGATTTCAGACACACTTTTCTCATTGCTGCCATACAGAAAAGCCATTGATTTTTGAGGGTTAATTTTATACCCCATTACTTTGCCAAAATTTAGAATCAGCTTGAGTTATTTGGGTGTGGAGTCCGTGGGATTCATTAAACACAAGCTAATGTCATCTGAAAAGAGGGAGAGTTTTATTTAATCTTTCCCTGTTTGGATCCCTTTATTGCCTCTTTTCTTATAGCTGTAGCTAGTCATTCTATTACTAAATTGAAGTGGAGAGAGTGGACATCCTTGTCTCGTTCCTGAGTTAAGATGAAATGGCTTTACTTTTTCACCATTAAGTAAAATTCTGGCTGTTTGTCATATACAGCCTTTATTGTATTGAGGAATGTTCCCTGGATTCCTAATTTTTCCAGAACCCTCATCACAAAGGATTGTTGGATCTTGTCAAATGCTTTTTTCTGCATCTATTGAGATAATCATGTGGTTCTTATCCTTGCTCCTGTTGATGTGATGAATTATGTTAATTGATTTGTGTATATTGAACCAGCTTTGCAGCCCTGAAATGAATCTTGTTTGATGGTGGTGTATGAGTTTTTGGATGAATTGTTGAAATTGATTGGCCAGAATTTTGTTGAGAAGTTTTGCATTAATGTTCATCAAAGAAATGGGTCTATAGTTCTCTTTCTTTGATGAGTCCCTGCCTGGTATTGGGATGAGGGTTATGATGGCTTCATAGAATGAGTTCGGTAGTGAACTTTCTATTTCAATTCCATTGAAGAGTTGGAAAATTATTGGTGTGAGCTCTGCCATGAAGGCCTTATAGAATTCCGCTGTAAAGCTGCTTTTCTGAGATGGGAGGTCTCTTATTACTGTTTCTATTTCAGTGTTTGATATGAGCCAGTTAAGATGGTTTAACTCACCTTGGTTTGTTTCATCATTTCGATATTGGCTTGGAAAACGTCTATTTCTGCCAGGCACTCTAACTTATTAGCATAATATTTTGAGAAGTATTCTCTTATAATGTTCTGAATCTTGGTTGTTACTGTGGTGATGTTTCCATTCTCATACCTGAGTTTATTTATTTGAGTGTGTTCTCTTCTTTTTCTCATAAGATTTGCTAAGGATCTGTCAATTTTTTTAATTTTTCAAAGTATCAACTCTTTGGTTTTTGGTTCTTACAATTTTTATTTTTGGATTCTAATTCGTTTAATTCTGGTGTAATTTTAATGATTTCTTTCCATTTACTGTATTGTAGCTAGGCGCCAGTGGCTCATGATTGTAACTCTAGCTACTAAAGTGGCTGAGAGCTGAGAATCATGGTTCAAAGCTAGCCTAGGCAGGAAAGTCCATGAGACTCTTATATCAAATGAGACAAAAGAAAACTGTTAGTTGCTCAAGTGGTAGAGCACTAATCTTGAGCTGAAGAGCTGAGGGGCAGTGTCCAGGTCCAGATTTCAAGTCCCACGACTGACAACAATTAAAAATAAACATTTACAAATAAACAATATTTTGACATAAATGTTAAATATATATTCTAAAAATTTTTAAATCCTCACTGGATATATTAGTTTATATAAATATATAGAAGTGTTTTCTGGTTTTAGTTGTTTTTGAGTCAATTGTGTAAATCAAACATTTCTCATTCAATTCATATGTGTAGTTTTATAAACTTATAGGCCATAGTATAAAATTAGCAGATATGTGATAGACAGTGCTGTTTTAGGTATCTACCTTGGCATTCTAAAATTAAGACTTCTCCCCCAAAATCGATATGCCCTCTAAACTTGTCAGAGGTTTCATCTTATTGGAGCAGAAAAGTATCATCGTTTGGAACAACTGTAACATTTTACATGTATTCCACTTAGTTTAACAACCAAAACATTCAAGTCATCTGAACCATGCAAGTAATAACAAAATGTCTTCTTACCTTTTTATTCTCGTAAGAGATGAAAATCTTTAATTATACATTTATTTTTTTCTGCCTAAGATCCTATATCTTAGGAAGATCTTTTTGTGTAACCCTGTGTTCCTGATAAGAAAACCAGAACAAAGGCAATAATGAAAATAGCCAATGAAAATACTTGAAAGCAGTATTGCCATTTTCACTATATTAAGTCTGCCTATCCAAGAGCATGGGAGGTCTTTCCATTTCCTAGTATCTTGTGTAATTTCTTTCTTTAACTTTTTATAGTTTTATTTATTTTTTTTATTGTGAAAATACTGTAAAGAGGGTTTATAATTACATGGGCAACATAATGAGTACATTTCTTATCAATCATTGTAGACTCCTCCTTTGTTTCCCCTTCCCATCTCTTCCCATGCTCCTCCCGCCCCCCCAACCCAATCCTTCTTCCCCCCACCAAAGTTGTAAAGTTTGTATTCGACATAATGACTTGTATATCTCATTGTTACAATAGATCCACCTGTTTCCCTATTTAAATAATTTGTTTTTTTCTCTTCCCCTCCACAAATTATATCAACATCAAATACAGTGAAAGCAGGGGTTACACCATGGGGCAGGAACATACAAAGCAACAAAGAACTAATCTTATAAATGTGTTAGAAACAATCACCTGAAAGAAAAAATACATTTGAATGTTTATCTTAGGGTTCATTTCTCTAACATCAACTTATCTGACCTTTCTGCTTGACTCAGAATATACTAGTTTTAGCAAATAAGGGAAATCATGGGACCTAAGTTTCTTTGGGCCTGGGTTACTTCACTTAATATAATTTTTCCAAGTCTTTCCATTTCCTAACAAATGGGGCAATTTCATTCTTTCTGATGGAGGCACAGAATTCCATTGTGTATATATACCACATTTTTATAGTTTTCATTAAATAGTTCTTTTACATCTTTGGTTAGGTTAATTCTTTAATATTTTATTTTGGGGGAGGTTATTGTGAATGGGGTTGCTCCCTTTCTGCTTGTACATTGTCAGTGTACAGGAAGGCAACTGATTTTATGGGTTGATTTTGTATCCTGCTACTTTGCTGAAGTGATTTATGATTTCTAAGAGTTTGGGAATGGAGTTTTTGTGATCGTGAAGGTATAGTATTTTGTCATCTGTAAAAAGGGATAGTTTAACTTCTTCTTTTCCTATGCGGATCCCTTTAATGTCTTTTTCTTACCTTATTTACCTGGGTAAGGGTTCCAGGACTATTTTGAAGAGGAGTGGAGACAGTGGGCATCCTTGCCTTGTTCCTGATTTTAAGAGAATTGGTTTTAGCATTTCCCCATTAAGTATAATATTGGCTATTGGTCTATCATAAATGGCTTTTATTGTTTTAAGAAATGTTCCTTCTATTCTTATTTTCTCCAGAGCTTTTACCATGAATGAATGTTGAATTTTATCAAAGGCCTTTCCAGTATCTGTGGAGATAATCATGTGGTTCTTGACCTTGGCTCTGTTGATGTGTAGGATTACATTTATTGACTTATGTACGTTAAACCATCCCTGCATCTCTGGGATGAAGCCTATCTGATCATAGTGTATGATTTTTTTTTATGTTTCTGGATTCTGTTAGCTAGAATCCTGTTAAGGATCTTTGCATCTGTGTTCATCAAGGAAATTGGCCTGTAATTCTCTTTTTTCGTTGGGTCTTTGCCTGGTTTGAGGATGAGTGTGATATTGGCTTCGTAGAATGAGTTTGGGATAGCTCCCTCCTTCTCTGTTTCTCTGAAGAGCTTGAGGATTATGGTCATTAGTTCTTCTTTAAAGGTCTTATAGAATTCTGCTGTGAATCCATCTGGTCTTGGGCTTTTTTTTGTTGGAAGACTTCTGATTGTTTCTGTATCTCGTTGTAGGATATTGGCTTATTTAATGATTTACTTCTTCTTTGCTCAGTTTGGGCAACTTGTATTTCTCTAAAAATGCATCCATTTCTGCCAGGTTTTCTTACTTTAGAGAGTATAACTTTTGAAATTAGTCCGTTAAGATTGTTTTAGATATTTTGTGTATGTATTGTGAATTTTCCTATGGCATCCCTAATCCTGTTAATATGGGTTTCCTCTCTTCTTTTTAATTAATCTTGCCAACGGTCCATCAATTTTATTTATTTTTTCAAAGAACCGGTTTTTTCTTTGGGTAATTCTGGCTATGGTTCTACAATTTTCTAATTCATTAATCTCCAGTCTTAGTTTGGTTATCTGGCTCCTTCTAGTAAGTTTAGGTTGCATTTTTTTTCATGTTTTTCTAGCTATTTTAATTGCAACATGAGATAATTTACTTGGTCTGTCTCTATTTTCTTGATGTGGGCACTGAGGGCAATAAATTTTCCCCTCAGGACTGCTTTTGATGTGTCCTACAAGTTTCTTTGTGCGGTGTTTTCATTTTCATTGAGTTGTAGGAAATTATTTCTTCTTTGTTCTCTTCTGTTACCTAGCCATTGCTTAGAAGTGTGCTGTTCAATTTCCATGTATTAGAATAATTTCTGCTGTATGCTTTGTTATTGAGAACTAGCTTGATTCCACTGTGGTCAGATAGGATAGAGGGGAGTAAATCGATCCCCTTGTATTTGCTTAAGTTCCTTGCATGAACTATGATATGGTCTATTTTGGAGAAAGTTCCATGAGCTACTAAGAAGAATGTGTACTCTGTTGTTTTAGGGTGAAATACTCGGTAGATGTCAGTTAATTCCGTTGAAGTATGGCCTCACTTAATTCAGTAGCTTCTTTTCCAATCCTCTGTTTGGTAGACCTGTCCTTTGGCGAGAGTGGGGCGTTAAAGTCTACTAGTATTATCATATTGGGATCTATTTTATTCTGTAAGTTTGAGAGTATTTGCTTACCATATCTGGGTGCACCAATGTTTGGGGAATATAAGTTGGTAATATAAGAGGGAACTGTCCTCCTCTTGGGTTGTTCCCTGTATTAATATGTAGTGTCCAGCCTTGTCTTTTTGTATTGATTATAATGAAAAGTTTATCTTCTGAGATATCAGGCTTGCTACACTTGCTTTCTTACTGGGGGCATTTGATTGGTAGATCCTTTTCCAACTCTTTACTCTGAGTTTGTTTGTATGTTTGGCTGAGAGGTGTATCTCCTGAAGGCAACAGATGGATGGGTCATGTTTTCTAATCCAATCCGCAGTTCTTTTTCTTTTGATTGGCAAATTAAGCCCGTTAATATTAAGAGACAGTATAGAGAGATGCATTTTGATCCCTGTCATTCCCAATTTCCCTCAGTTTTTCTTCTTTCCTTTCCTCCTGTGCTTGCTCAGTTAGATTTCTATTAATGATTGTCTGGGTACATGTCCCTGTTCCTGGTTGCTTTCTTCAGGTTGTGTTCCCACTCTTAGTATTCTTTGTAATGCTGGCTTAATGTTTATGTATTCATTTAGTTTTTATTTGCTATTAAAAATTTTCAGCTCTCCATCGAATGTGAATGCTAGCTTTTCTGAGTATATCAGTCTGGGTTGACAGTTATTGGCTCTCAGGGCTCGTATGGTACTTTCCCAGGCCTTTCTTGCATTCAGTATTTGTGTGGAGAGATCTGCAGTGATTCTAATTTTTTCCCGTTTATTATAGCTCCTTCTTCATTTTTTTTTTTAAATTTTATTTTATTTTATTTGAGAACATACTGTACAGAGGGGTTACAATTACATGGGCAGGATAATGCATACATTTCTTACCAAGCATTGCAGCCTCCTCCTTTGTTTACCCTTCACCTCCCTTCCCAGCCTCCCCCCTCCCTCCCACCCAATCATACCCCCCCACCCCCCCCCACCGACATTGTAAAGCTGGTTTTGACATGACATTTTGTACTTCTCATTGTTGCAACAGGTCCACCTGAATCCTTAAACGACTTGTTTGTCCCCATCTCCTCCACATGTTATACTGACATCAAATATAGTGAAAGCGGGGGTTACACTGTGGAGGAAGGACATACAAAGCAACAAAGAGATAATCTTATAAATGCGTTAGAAACACTTGCATGAAAGAAACAAAAACATTAAAATACATATTTGAGGTTTCGTTTTCCTAACATCACATTATCTGACTTTTTCCGCTTGACTCATACCTATACTAGATATTGCAAATAAGGGAAACCATGGGACCTATGTTTCTTTGGGCCTGGCTTACTTCACTTAATATAATTTTTTCCAAGCCTTTCCATTTCCTAACAAATGGGGAAATGTCATTCTTTCTGATGGAGGCATAGAATTCCATTGTGTATATATACCACATCTTCTTGATCCATTCATCTACTGAGGGGCATCTGGGTTGGTTCCATGTCTTAGCTATGGTAAATAATGCTGCAATAAACATAGTTGTGCTGGTAGCTTTAGTGTGGCCTTGTTTGTGATCATTTGGGTAAATACCCAAAAGTGGGATTGCTGGGTCATTGGGGAGCTCTATTTGGAGTCTTTTGAGGAACCTCCATACTGCTTTCCAAAGTGGTTGAACAAGTTTACATTCCCACCAACAATGAAGTAAGGTTCCTTTCTGTCCACATCCCCTCCAGCATCTGTTGTTGTTAGAGTTCTTGATTTTTGCCGTTCTAACTGGAGTGAGGTGATATCTCAATGTTGTTTTGATTTGCATTTCTTTTATGGCTAGGGATGTTGAACATTTCTTCATGTGTCTATTGGCCATCCTTCTTTCTTCTTCAGAGAAGCTTCTCTTTAAGTCTTTCGCCCACTTACTTATTGGGCAGTTGTTTCTTTGAGGATTTGTTGTTGGGTGGTTTAATTTTTTGAGTTCCAAGTATATTTTAGATATGAGACCCTTGTCCGTTGTATGGCTAGTAAAGATCTTCTCCCAGTCCGTGGGCTTTCTATTGATCTTGCTAGCTATGTCATTTGCCCTGCAGAAGCTCTGCAACCTTATACAATCCCATTTGTCCAGCCTTTCTTTGATTTGTTGTGTTTCCGGGTCTCTATTCAGAAAATTTCGGCCTGAGCCAAGGAGACCCAGGGTTTCTCCTATTCCATCCTGTAATGTTTTCAGAGTGTCTGCTTTGAGTTCAAGGTCTTTGATCCATTTGGAGTTGATTCTGGTGCAGGGTGATATATAAGGATCTAGCTTTAGTTTTCTACATGTAGTTAACCAGTTTTGCCAGCACCATTTACTGAAGAGGCTGTCTGTCTTCCATTCTATTGTTTTAGCTCCCTTATCGAAGATTAGCTGGCTATAGGTCTGTAGGTTCATTTCTGGGTTTTCAATTCTATTCCATTGGTCCTGAGGTCTGTTCTTATGCCAATACCAAGCTGTTTTGATTACTATGGCTTTATAGTAGAGCTTGAAATTTGGTATTGATATTCCTCCAGCAGTGTTCTTTCCGTTGAGGAGCGTTTTTGCTATTCGGGGTCTTTTATTGTTCCATATGAATTTTTGGATTGCCTCTTCTATTTCCTTGAAGAATGAGGGTGGAATTTTGATAGGTATTGCGTTGAATTTGTAGATAGCCTTGGGAAGTATTGCCATTTTCACGATGTTAATCTTTCCAATCCAGGAGCATGGGAGGTTTTGCCATTTTTTAAGTTCTGTGTTGATTTCCTTTTTCAAGATTTTAAAGTTTTCATCATAGAGGTCCTTCACTTCTTTAGTTAAGTTAATTCCTAGGTATTTTATTTTTTGTGGGGCTATTACAAATGGAGTTGCTTTCCTAATTTCAGCCACACTTTTCTCATTGTTGGCATACAGAAAGGCCCTTGATTTTTGGGGGTTAATTTTATAACCTGCTACTTTGCCAAAGTTTTGAATCAGCTTGAGTAATTTGGGAGTGGAGTCTATGGGATTCTTTAAATACAAGATCATGTCATCTGCAAAGAGGGAGAGTTTTATTTCTTCTTTCCGTATTTGGATCCCCTTTATGTCTGCATCTTGTCTTATTGCTGTAGCTAGGCATTCTAATACTAGATTGAAGAGAAGTGGAGAGAGTGGGCATCCTTGTCTTGTTCCTGAGTTAAGAGGAAATGGCTTTAGTTTTTCACCATTGAGTATAATGCTGGCTGTAGGTTTGTCATATACAGCCTTTATTGTATTGAGGAATGTTCCATGGATTCCTAATTTTTCCAAAACCTTCATCATAAAGGGGTGTTGGATCTTGTCGAATGCTTTTTCTGCGTCTATTGAGATAACCATGTGGTTCTTATTCTTGCTCCTGTTGATGTGATGAATAATATTAATTGATTTGCGTATATTGAACCAGCTTTGCATCCCTGAAATGAATCCTGTTTGATCGTGGTGTATGATTTTTTGGATGAATTGTTGAAGTGGGTTGGCCAAAATTTTGTTGAGAAGTTTTGCATCAATGTTCATCAAAGAAATGGGTCTATAGTTCTCTTTCTTTGATGAGTCCCTGCCTGGTTTTGGGATGAGGGTTATGATGGCTTCATAGAATGTGTTCCGTAGTGAGCTTTCTCTTTCAATTTCATTGAAGAGTTGGAGGAGAATTGGTGTGAGCTCTGCTTTGAAGGCCTTGTAAAATTCCGCTGTGAAACCATCTGGTCCTGGACTTTTCTTAGCTGGGAGGTCTCTTATTGCTGTTTCTATTTCAATGCTTGATATGGGCCTGTTAAGATAGTTTGCCTCATCTTGGTTTAGTTTTGGCATGTCAATATTTGCTAGGAAGAGGTCCATTTCTGTCAAGTTCTCAAACTTATTAGCATAAAGTTTTGAGAAGTATTCCCTTATAATGTTCTGAATCTTGCTTGTTTCCGTGGTGATGTTTCCATTCTCATCTCTGAGTTTATTAATTTGGGTGTGTTCTCTCCTTTTTCTGATAAGATTTGCTAAGGGTCTGTCAATTTTGTTAAGTTTTTCGAAGAACCAACTCTTTGTTTTGTTGATTCTTTCTATAGTTTTTTTGGATTCTAATTCATTTAATTCTGATTTAATTTTGATTATTTCTTTCAGTCTGCTGGATTGGGGTTTATCTTGCTGCTCTTTTTCAAGGAGGTTTAGATGTGTCATTAAATTGCTAGTTTCAGATTTCTCCAATTTGTTGATGTAGGAGCTCAGAGCTAGAAACTTGCCTCTGAGTACTGCCTTTGCTGTGTCCCAGAGGAGCTGGTAATTTGTGTGTTCATTTTTGTTGAATAGCATGAACATTTGAATTTCCTTTCTAATCTCTTCCATGACCCACTCTTGATTCAGCAGTGTGTTGTTCAGCCTCCATGTGATACTGGACTTTCTTTGGTGGCTTTTGGTGTTGAGTTCTAATTTTATTCCCTTGTGGTCTGAGAGAATGCAAGGTATAACTTCAATGTTTCTGAATTTAGACAAGTTTGCTTTGTGGCCTAAAATGTGGTCTATTTTAGAAAACGTTCCATGTGCTGCTGAGAAAAATGTGTATTCTGATGCTGCTGGGTGAAATGTTCGGTAGATGTCTGTTAAGTCTAGTTGATCTATGCAGCTGTTTAGATCTGTGGTTTCTCTGTTGAGTTTTTGCCGAGTTGATCTATCTAGTGGGGAGAGTGGTGTGTTAAAATCCCCAACAATTAATGTCTTTGGATCTATATGGGATTTGAGGGAAAGTAGTGTTTCTTTGATAAATTTGGGTGCTCCATTGTTTGGCGAATAGATATTTAGAATTGTAATATCCTCCTGAAGGAGAGATCCTTTAATTAGTATGTAGCGACCTTCTTTATCTCTTTTCACGAATTTTAATTTGAAGTCTATTTTATCTGATATTAGGATTGCAACTCCCGCCTGTTTATGCGGTCCGTTTGCTTGGTAGATTTTGTTCCAGCCTTTAACATTGAAAATGTGTTTGTTTTTACGGGCAAGATGTGACTCCTGCAGGCATCAGATAGAAGGGTCTTGTTTTTTAATCCAACTAGACAGTCTATGTCGCTTAATTGGAGAGTTCAGTCCGTTAACATTAAGAGATAGGACTGAGAGGTATTTGGGAGTTCCTGCCATGTTATCTACCTTCTTGGGGGCTGAGAAAACTGGGTTCTTCCTATGGTTCTTGGATTCTCAGTTTGGGTGCAGTTTCTTGGCCTTTATTGCGGTCTTGTTGGTTTTCTATGTGTAGGACATCTTTAAGAATCTTTTGTAGGGCTGGTTTGGTGGAGATGTATTGTTTCAATTTTTCTTTGCTATGGAAGGTTTTTATTTGGCCTTCAGTTATGAAGGAGAGTTTAGCTGGGTACTGTATTCTTGGTTGATAGTTGTTTGTTTTTAGGGCATGGCATACATCATTCCAGGCTCTTCTTGCTTTGATTGTCTCTGCTGAGAAATCTGAGGTGATTCTAATTGGTTTCCCTTTATAAGTGATTACCCTTTTCTCTCTGACAGCTTTAAGGATCTTTTCCTTGTTCTGAGTTGATCCTGTGTGGATTATAATGTGACAGTGGGATGTCCTATTCTGGTCTGGTCTATTTGGGGTTCTAAAGGCTTCTTGTATCTGGACAGGCCTATCTTTTTGCATGTTTGGGAAGTTCTCTGCTAGGATCCTGTTAAACAGATTTCCTAGACCATTAACTTCTGTTTCTAGGTGCTCCTCTACACCCATTATCCTTAGATTAGGCCTTCTGATGGTGTCTTCCAGGTTTTGGATAGATCTATCATATTTCTTGGACTTGTCTTGGATGGTTGTATGTTCTTTCTCTATAATATCTAGGCTGTCTTCAATCCCTGAGATTCGATCTTCTGCATGGTCTAACCTGCTGTCAAGACTCTCTACTTTGTTTTTTATCTCTTTTCCTTCTAGTTGGTCAGCTTTGATGGCTTCAATTTCTTTGTTGAAGCTCTGTTTTAGGTCTTGTATGAATTTCTTTACTTCCTTAATTTGGTGTTCAGTGTTTGTCCTCAAATCACTTAGTTGATTGGTTATGGTTTCTTTGGGCTCCCATTCCTTCTGTTGGGTTCCATTCAGCATTCCCTTTGTGGTCTCCCTGACTTCCTTCAGCTCTTTGTTAATGGATTCCATGAATGCCTTTAGTGATCTTTGTGTGTTCTCTACCTGGTCTCTCAATTCCTGTATTACTCTTTGATTAGCTTCCTCCCGTTCGTGGGATTCCTGCAGATCTCTTTGAGTGTTCTCAGCCTGCTCACGCCATTCCTCTCTTTCTCGTTGAGTATTCTCAAGTTGTTCACGCAAATCCTGTATCAGTTTTTGAGTAGCTTCCTCACACTTATGATATTCCTGTATAAACTTCTGGGATGCCTCCTCTCTCTCCCTATCACGCTCATACAGAGTCCTTTGTACGTTGTCAAACTTTTCATTTATCATGTTTGCCAGCAGTGTTTGTAGAGCTGTTTGGGAACTCTCCTCTGGATTATTCATTATCTGTTCTAACCCCTGATTATCAGGATTGGGAATTGAGATACCCGAATTTGCCATTTTTCTTGTGTTTTTCCGGCTTACTCTGCCCATTTGAGATGAAGATAGCACCAGTTTTGTGCTAGAACACTATCTTAAGGCAACCATCAACCAAAGTTTGCATTTGTACAGTCAATAGTCTACAGATACAGTCTAGTTCAACAGATACATCTATTCGACATCAAACAACTATATGTTAAAGGGCTTCGAACCGCAGAGAAGAATTTGGAAAACCAGAAATTATTAGGGTTAGGGAGAGATGTGGGTAAAAAATAGGAATAGATTGGTGTGGGGAGGCACAGGGAGAGTTAACTATGTCCTAATCACAATGCAGGAAATAGGTTGGGTAGGATGTAAGTAGAGAGAGAGAGAAAAAGAAGAAAGGGAAAGGGGAATGAAAAGAGACCAGAAAATAAAATAGAAACGTAAAAATTAATGTTATTTTAGAGATTAAAAGACCATCTATTTATAGAGGAATATGAATATGTTGAGAGAAAGGGAGGGACATAGAGGAGATGAGAACAACTTTAAAAAAATGCTTAAAATATTATATAGGTATAAAGAGGTAGTATTGCTATTAATGAATTTAAGTCTCAGAGGTTTTGAATTGAGTAATAAGTTTGTGGATTAAGTGTGTACACAATGGGGGATAGGGTCTACTGGTTAACTACGGGTTTATCTGAGGATGTGCAGGACAAGAGTTAAGTCACATAAAGATGAACAAAGAGGAAAAGATGGAAAGGATAGGAAAGTGAGAAGAAAAGATCAGAAGTTCAGTAGGGCTAGAAAAAAAAAAACAAAAAGATAATTAAGAATGAAAGAAAAAGAGAAAGAAGACAAGAAAAGAAAAGAAAACACACATTCACATATTCCTAAAATAAAAATTATAAGAGGAGAAAAAAAAAAAAAGTTAATGGAAAACATTTATTTTTTCAGAAGAGGCAAAAATTAAAGATTAATAAAAGTTTTAGAAAAGCAAAGAAAATTTTATATATATATAAGGTAACAAAAAATGAAAAAAAACAAAACAAGAAAAAGAAAAAAAAGAAAAGAAGAAGAAGAAAAAAAAAGTTCTTTGATTTTTTTTTTTTTTTTTTGGGAGGGGTGGGAAGAGTCCTGTATCTCCCTTTTGTCTGTAATCAGAGTCTGGTTGGAGTCTCTGGTCAGCTTGAGGTCCTGTGGCTTGATTGGTTTCTTAAGTCAGTTTGTTGGAACAGGCAGAAAAATGCTCTGCTTTACCCAAGATTTTGAGATCCCCCTCCCAGGTTAGTTTACTGGGAGGGTGATCTGCTTTGAGAATCACAAAAGAGGGGGATGCAGTGATGAGGCTAGGTTCTGGGTAGAGTTGAGGCCTTTCAACGAACAGTAGCTTTTCCCTGGGGCTATTTTGTGAAAAAAAACTCACAGCACCCAGCCTGGAGCCATTCTCAGGGTTTCTGTTTTTCAATTGATTGTGGTGGCTGCTAGAGGGCGGGGCAGCCTCTCGCTCTGGTTACCCGGTGAGGAGAGCCACTCCAATGGCTGGCGCCTGAGCTGTGTGACTTTTCCCTGGATGGAACTGAGTCTGTGAGGTCACTTCGCCGTTAAGTTCTTGTGACCTGCTAAATGACTAGTTTTATTCCAAGGCCTGAGCTGGAGCTAGCCGCTCCTCCGAGCTTTGTCGGTATCCAAGATGGAGATCACCGGTGCTGGGGGGGGAGGGGTGGCCTTCCCTCCTCTGCTCCCAGAGGAGGAGTGAGGAAGTGGGGCTTCTACTCACGCGGAGTCTTGGATCCCGGGTCGTCTCTGGTCTGCAAAGTGCAGGATGAAGTTGTCCGCTCCTTGTCGGTTCTTGCTGGTGTTGAGTAGAATCCGCTCGTCGGCTGCGTCTGGCTCCTTCGTCCCGGACTGAGTCTCAGGTATGCCTCCGCGGCGGTGGTCGCCGCTGCGACCCTGCCGCTGCAGGGGCAGCTGCTCAGATGTGTCTGCTTGGCTTCCCCTCTCTTGACTAACTCTCTGTCCTGTGATGGCACACTTGGTGTGATTCTCTGGCTTGGGACTGTTCACTGGAACTCTGAAACTGTTTTCTATGCAAGAGCTTGTTCAGATTCCAGCTTCTCCTCCGCCATCTTCCCGGAACTCCTCCTTCTTCATTTTTGCTGCATGCAAGATGGTTTCCTTATTATTCAGGTCTATCATTTTTACTATAATGTGTCTAGAAGTGTTTATCCTGGTGTCTTGCTTTTTAGTTGTTCTATATGCTTCTGTTATGTAGGTAAGATGTTCTTTTTTGAGATGGGGATAATTTCACTGATTATCTTGTTGAATAGGTGTTGCATTCCCTTGCTTTGATATTCCTCACCTTCGTCCACTCCAATTATACAAAGGTTAAATTTCTTGGCACTATCTGCTTGCTCTTGAATTTCCCTTGGGCATAATTTAAGTGATGTTTCCATATCTGTCATTGTTTGGTCCAGTTGTTGTATTCTGTCTTCTGTATCTGACACTCTACATTCCATTTCGTTCACTCTGTTAACTGTGGCTTCCATTGTGGTTTGCAAGGAAGAAATGGACTCATTTATGGATTTGGTGTTGGTTCTCAAAGTACTGATCTCACCTCTTAATAAGGTATCTATTGCCTATTTTGGCATTTTTCTCACTTCTGAGTGAGGTATGTATTTCCTCTACTTTTGTGTGTACCTCGTGTTTGAGATCCTGCATCTCTTTCGATAGTTTGTCCCCATGTTCTTTAATTTCTGGTCTATTTCTCGCTTTATTTTTTGAGTCATTGTCTCCAGCATCCCTTGGATGTAGCTTTTGTCTTTCATTCCTGCTTTGCTCCCACTGGGGCTCTCCCCTGTGTGGCTGCTGGCTATTGGGGATACCTTGCTATCCTGGCTATTAATAAATCTTGTAATTTTTCTCTGTGATTTTCCCATGTGGGTCCAGGATTATTGGAGACTAATCTGAAATTTTGTTTTGGTCAATATGTGTCTGATTTTGCTTGGTTGTTGTTTCTGTGTTGGTAGAGAGAGTTTGTACCTGATTTCGGTTCTGTTGGGGGCCGACCTCCAGCTGCTGGTCTGACCCACATAGGGTTCTCAGCTCTTTGCTGTAGATCACTGTCAGCTCTCGTCATTGGAAGGGTTGAGCGGCCTAGACTGCTCCTGTTTGCTCCTACGGGTGCTCTTGGCAAGATTGGATGTGCTGGATGAACTCTCTCAGATGCTGGAGTCTGCTATGGGCTCCTGATGGTTTTTTTTTTTTTTTGTGGAGGAAAGGCTGGTTTTGGGCTTGAACTCTGGGCTTGGGCACTGTCCCTCAGATCTTAAGCTCAAGGATGGCATCCTACCATTTGAACCACAGCACCACTTCTGACCCTTTGTGCTTATGTGGTGCTGAGGAATCAGATCCAAGACCTCATGCACCCAACACAAGCACTCTACTGCTGAGCCACCTTACCAGCCTGAGCTCCTGCCTATTATCAGGTCCTGGTGGCCTGTGTTGTCTAATAACCTAGAATATATGGATCGGGTTCTGGTGGGGTTTGGGCTTCTCTTGTCCTGAGCCCCCCTGGTCTTTTGCTCTCACAGGCGTGCTTCCCAGTGGGTGCAGTTCCTTGTTTTCTCCCCTCTGCTGAGGCTTATGCTCAGCTTCTGACTTCAGTTGGGAAAGGTTGGTTGTGTTGCTCAGGCACTGGATCCCCAGGCCTGGTCCAGGCCCAAGGCCTGGGGAACGCGGGTTGGAGATGTGCTGCTGTGTATCCCACCTAGGTTACACAGCCTGGGGTACACAGTTCAAATTTCTTCCACTGTTGGGTATCTTGACCCAGGGGTGCTGTTCCTGGCTTGGGCGTTTAAGCTCCCTTCCAGGGGCGCTCTTGCTGTGGCCTGGTCAGCTGAGTGTGCTACACGGTTTGGTGGAGCTCTCCAACGGTTCCCAGTTTTAGTGGGTCCTGTGGTACAGGTGTTGGGGTAGGAGGTCTGGCTCATGGTCTGGGGATTCCCACCAGCCCTGGTCTCTCTTGAGGGATACAGAGTCCCCTGCGGGGTACTCACCCTGGAGCTAGTTGTTTCTGTGTGATGTAGGTCATTGGTTGCCTTTCCAATCAGAGTTCAGTTGAGGTGTATGTGGGCTGGGCTGGGTGGTAGTAGCTCTGTGTGATTCTCTTCTGTCTCTGCCTAATTTGATGCTGTTTGGGTCTGCACCATATGAGCCTCTAACCTCTGCTCGAGGGGTGGGGGAGGGGCCTCTGTGCAGGTTCTGAGCACTGGGATTTGTCTGCATTTGCACTCTCCGGATCAGCACCAGTTCCTTGCATGTCTTCTGCTCTGGTGTTCGGTGGGAGTCCCATGTAGTTCTGGGGTTTCTGCCATGGGGTTGAGGGGCTTTGGTGGGATGGAGCCTCTCTGCTCAGATGGAGAGTGAGGGGTGGGATCTTTGTTCAAGCTCCCGGCTAGGAGGTTTCTCCGTTCATCACGATCAGTGGGTCTGACACTAGTACCTCAGGCTGCTTCTGCTCAGGTTATCTGCAGACAAACTCCTGTATCTCTGGGACTTGGACAGCCCCTGCTGGGTGGTCTGGCCATGGCTTGGTGTGCTGCTGCGCGGCCAGTAAAGGTTGAGGGAGGAGTCTTCCTGCTCCTCTGTTCTGAAATTCTTCTTTTTCTCTCTTTCTTTTTTGTTATTTTCCACCTTCTGTTTTTCTCTGGGTGTTCATCTTTTTGTTGTTGTCAGTCTCTTGGGGAGATTAAGCATCGGAACTTGAACTCTCTTTTGGGTTGGGGAGAGCTATGGCGTTTCCGTACTGCCCTGTCACCATCTTGGTACCCCTTCTCATATATTTTTTTATTGTGAAAATACTGTACAGAGGGATTACAATTACATGGGCAAGATAATGAGTACATTTCTTATCAAGCATTGTAGCTCCTCCTTTTTTTCTCCTTCCCATCCCTTCCCATCCTCCTCCAGGAAAGTATGAAATTCTTGATTTGAAGCCTTTTTCTTGATATCCACAACATGTCATTCTTCCTTTATTAATAGGAGAATTTGGAGAAAGGATTAGAATTCACACTACAAAAAGGAGAAGAGGAAAAGAGAAGGAGAAATCTAGATATTTTGTTCTTCCTCACCTCAATCACAAGGTCTGGATAATGATTATGGATATTAGATACAATGATCTAAAATTATTAAACCCATCTATAGAAAATAGATAACCCCATAAATGATCACATGGAGAATGTTTATTTATAAAAAAATTGTAATAATGTCCAACAGGAAATCTTATCTATTTGTTTAGTTCTTGTTTGGTATTTATTAAATTCTAGTATGCTATAGTCAACTAACATAAAGGTATAAAATATAAGAAACTAACATCTTAATATCATATTCTAACATTAGCTTAATTCTGCTTTTGTTATATGGTGAGGCTGTATTTGAGTTTTGCCTCAATTTCACATGATATATTCTTCCAGTATATAAGTTGAAAGAAGACTCATTTTGAAACTATGCTATTTTTATAGCTAAGGGAAAACAATTCAGCTATTAGACACAGACAATGAGACAGAAATCTTCCCCTAGAAATAGCCTTTCACTACTTCTGGTTCATTTTTGTAAGCTGATGTAAGTCACATGAACCAGCTTGACATTGCAAAGTACAGGTAAATCTCTCCAACAGGACGCTGATGCAGGACATAGAGTAATATGACCATATATACAACACTTGAGATAAAGAGGGGGGAAAAAGAGAACTATAATACAATCAATCATACTCGCTATCACAAATCTCTACAAGAAGGAAGCTATTATGTACCTTTATTTTTAAAACTACTGAGATCTTCAAATCATGTCTTTTATGCTTGGATGTTACAGGAATTAGAGAACATTTTGATACTGAGACAGCATAAAATTTCCAAGAAAGCTGGAGTAAGCATTTCAATACTACCGTTTATTCTCCAAGAAAAGAAACCATTTCATAGACAATACTTTATACTTTCTTACCTAGTATCTTTTTTTCCAGAAATGGATTTTGTTAATATATGTTACTATCCACCAGAATAAATGTTTCATTTCTCTGCATCTTGTGCAGACAGTATAGTCAATTACATGTAAGAGGGAGTTCATCAATAGCACTTTTTAAAAATGCAAAAAATGTGGACAGAGAGCTAATATACATATTTTTCCACCATCACCTTCCATATCCTCCTTCTTCTTTCCTAGGAAACACACTCTATCAATTAAAAAGGCTTAGATATTTGCCTCTTTATCTTGAAAGTGGAAGCAGAATGTTATGGATGTCGGAGATGATGACCAATAGTGTTTTACATAATAATGTCACATGCATCAGCCCTATGCGTCCTGCTGGCCTTAACACTGTACTTACTTAGTGATGTGATAGGAATGTCAGCCTTACTGGACTTAGTATTGTTTTCCACTTCTTTTTCTACCACCTGGCCTAAATTATAATACATAGTAACGAAATGAAAAAGTAATGCCATCTTAATCAAGTCTAATTGCGACAATGAGATGTATAAGAGGTTATGTTGAAAAACAAACTTTACAACATTGGCGGGGGTGGGAGGGGGAGAATCGATGGCAGGGATGGTAAGGGGAAGAGAGGGGCAACAATGATTGCTATGAAATGTACTCATTACCTTGCTCATAAAATTGTAACCCCTCTGTGCGGTATTTTCACAATAAAAAAACTTATTAATATAAAAACGAAAAGAATTTTTTTAGGGCTCTGGGAATGTGGCTTAATGGAACAGTTATTGCTTAGCATGCATCAAACCCTAGGTTTGATTCCTCAGTACCACATAAATAGAAAAAGAAACACTGAAAGTGGAGTTGTGCCTCAAGTGGTAAAGTGCTATCCTGGAGCCAAAACAAACAAACAAACAAAAAAACAGTTCCCTGTCCCTGAGTTCAAGTCCCAAGATTGGCAAAAAGTCATTTAGCTAGTAAATGCAAAATAAATAACCCATACTTGGAATATACAATTGATCATTCCAACTGATGCCTAACAATAGTCCGTAATTTATTTTACCTATATTAGATTACTATTATTTAACAAAAGGGCTGGGAAGGTGGCTCAGTGGTATAGATTGCCTTGCACTCATGAGGCCCTGTGTTCGATTCCTCAGCACCACATAAGCAAAAAGAAAAAAGCCAGAAGTGACGCTGTGGCTCAAGTGGTAGAGCGCTAGACTTGAGCTGAAGAGCTGATGGACAGCGCCCAAGCCCAGAGTTCAGGCTCTGCGTCCAGACACCCCCCCACCAAAAAACAAAAAAAAAAAAACAAAAAACAAAAAACAATGTTCTGTTAATAGGTCATGGCAATTTAATGCCAAGAATGTGCTTAGATATCAGGTGGAGATTAATCCTGGAAATTCAAAGATTCCAGGTTTTGAGCCGTCATTTCTAATCACAATGAGAAGGGTAGTCTATGTGAGATTTGGAAATCTTTTTGGTATGTTATAGCATCAAAAAGGAATAGACTAATTAATAGTTTTGAGAAAAGAGAAGGAATAACTTCACATGGAAGGAATAAATGATAATAACTAAGTTATACCACAATCTGTTCTAGGGAACCATTTTTGGTTATTGAAGAACTAGTTATCAACTAGGCTTATTCCTCATTGTCTTTAGCATTCTAATTCCTTAGGATAGTTCTTAATCTCTGTGTGATAAATGGTACATCCTTCTATGCTGTTCTTTCATTCCTGAACTCCTTTGCTTTCTAAAATCTTCAGTCATTTCTGATACTAAGTCCACATACGCAGACAACAGAGGATGCTAATGTAAGAGTCCCATAACATGAGTCATTAATGTGACAACATGGAAAAGGAGGATATTTTTATTGCTACCTCAATTTTTCTGAAAAGCTGCAATGTCATCATTGATTCAAATTTCCATTGTTTGTCTACATAGTGTCATTAAGTGCACATAAATGCAAATATAAGCCGGATGCTGGTCACTCATGCCTATAATCCTACCTACTGAAGAAGTTGAGACTAGAGGATTGTGGTTCAAAGCCAGACTGGCCAGGAAAATCCATGAGACTCTTATCTTTAATTAACCACCAGAAATCCAGAAGTGGTGCTGTACCTAAAGTGGCAGAGCACTCAACTTGAGCGGAAGAGCTGAGGGACAGGGCCCAGCATCAGAGTTAAAGCCCCATGACCACCAAAAACTGCAAATATGACTTCAAGTTTCCCCAAAAGGAGCAACGAAGTCAATTGTAATCTTCCCAAACAGAAAAAATAATTCCAAAATGATTCAGTGCACCTACTTTTGCTGAGTTATTTAAGTTATGGCTTCTTTGCTTGACATATTCTCTTCTTTTAAAAATTGTCAAATATTAACTTTATTATAAACTTCATCTAATAATTCTTGTTTCAAAAGAGAAGTCCATACAGTTGATGTCACTTGGCTTTCTTACTATCTCAGTTCAAAGTCAACCCAGGCAGGACAGCCTGTTAAACTCTTATCTGTAATTAAGCACTAAAACAGGCAGAATTTGAGTTTTAGCTCAAGCAGTAGAGTAATAGTTTAGGGTAGGTGGGCAGGAAAGACAACTGTATAGGGACAGGGTCCACCTTCTGGTTCAAGCCCCAGAACCAGCACAAAGTAAACAAACAAACAAGAAAATGAAAAACCCACATATTTCTTTAGGACCATCCTTAAAGCACTGGTTTGAGAAGAGGCTCCTTTTGCTGATTATACTCACTGGATCCTGCTTTTTGGAATCCTTATTGCTGTGGAGGACCCAGGACCAGAATAAAGAAATGGATAACTGACTTCTACAATAGGGGAATCATCTCAGGAGAGAAACATCCGTGCATAAGACACTTTAAAACCTCCATGTCTTTGTTTCTTTGCACTAGAACACTTTTAAAACAAAGTTATTTCCTTTTATTCTATGCTGGCCTTGAAATGGAATATTGTTTCCTTTTGTAATACTCCCAACTGGAAGCTTACAGACAAGTTTTATATGAGTAAAGGACACACTCGAAAAGGTAAGGGACAGAGTTTCCTTCAGGCCTTGGATTCTTTTCTTGTACCATAAAAAGGACAGCACAAATTAACTTGAACTTTTTCATTTCTCTATGTTCAATTCCTCTCTTGGGATCAGTTTCCACTTCCAGTAACAGTTCCTTCCACTTACCTCCAGTAACAATCTATGATGCTGCTCCAAGTAAAATTAATATTTTCTGGTTTCATTTAAATAGCACAAGTACATCTTTGGACACGAGGTAACTTGTGTTTCAGAAATAACTTTTTAAAGAGAAAATATGGAATTTAAATCGCTTATAAAACATTATCCATGTACACATGGCCATATAAGATGATGTTAAGTGAAATGTACCCCAAGATAGTGACACAACTTGATTTTTCTCTCTTGCTATTGTTTTTAACGTATTTAACATATAGTATGTATTTTTTTTGTTTCTCTTCTATGTTCTTCCTCCATGATATAACCCCTGTTTTCACTATATTTGTTGTCGGCAACCTGTATCTTGCATATACATTTTATTAATGTGGGGAAGGGAAGGGAAATAACAAAATGCTGAAACAAGGATACAGTATGACCCATTGTAACAATGAGTTGTACAAGGCACTAAGTCGAAAATGAACTTTACTACTTGAAGAGGGGAGAAGGGAGTTGGGGCGGTGGGGAGGAAAGGGATGGCAGGAGAAAAACAAAAGAGGAGGTAACAGTGCTTGATAGATTATGTACTCATTTACTTATTTATGTAACTCTAACCACTATTTACACCATTTTTACAACAAAAAAAAAACATGAAAAAAACTTCCTGGAGTAGTTTAAGTTTAAATTTCCTAATTGCACTGTAATTAAGATCAATTTTAAGTGGGAAGAAGGTTCTCAGAAACATTTCTTTGTGAGTGTGTGTGTTGTGCATTATTTCCCAAGTGTACATAAGTTAACAGTAGGAGAAACAATAGGAATAATACAAGAAAAAGAAGTTTTGTGCTTAAGTTTAATAGTTCAATGGACTACAGAAGACTCTACAAATAAGACAACATTGAAACAATAAATTCAAAGCCAGTAAGTAGATCTATGGGAGTGATATAGAGAAAGCATTACTACTAAGTGGAACATGAAGGATGAGGCCACTCTTGTTTTCTACTAGATCTAAATCATGGTAGCTAATCATGAAAATTTGTAATAACATAGTATGGAAGAATAATTCTGTTCACAAAGCAAGTCAGATATAAAAGCATGGACTTAACTGGAAAAAAAAGGCCATGTTGAGAGAGCAGGAATTATACTAGCAATGAACTGGTGGCTAAGATCACATTTCTTTTTCTTTCTTTCTTTTTTTGATGGTTGTGGGTCTTAAACCCAAGGCTAGAGTTCTACCACTTGAGCCACAGTGTCAATTCCAGTTTTCTGGTGGTTAATTTGAGATAAGTGACTCAGAAAACGTTCCTACTGGTGCTGGATTTGAACTGCAATACTCAGATCTCAACCTCCTGAGTAGCTAGGATTATAGGCATGAGCCACCAGTACCCGGCTCAAGATCACATTTCTAGCAGTGTACACTCAGGATATATAATGTGTATGTTCATCTACCTTTGTATGAATTCTTGAGTTAAAAATCTGGGCTACAGGTTAGACTTTACATTCATGAAAGTGTTTCTAGTTTAAAACATGATACTCCTGGAAAAAATAAAAACTAAGAATGTAAAAGAGTCTGGGAAGTTAATTTTGAATCCAGCCTGGGCAGAACAGTCTTTGCAACACTACCTG
This sequence comes from Dipodomys spectabilis, assembly GCF_019054845.1. Classification (NCBI taxonomy): domain Eukaryota; kingdom Metazoa; phylum Chordata; class Mammalia; order Rodentia; family Heteromyidae; genus Dipodomys; species Dipodomys spectabilis. The sequence goes on from NW_024871045.1 coordinate 1,380,020, forward strand.
TAATTAACCAGCCAAAAGTTACACTAGAAGAATGGCTCAAGTGATGTAATACTAGTCATGAGCAAGATTGCTGAATAAGAGCTTGAGGATTTTGCATACATACATACAAACATTCACATACACACAGAAGCACTTACATGTGCAAACACACATATGAAACAACTCTCAGAATGTGTAGAAAAGTTAGAAAATAATAGAAAATATGTCCTGAGTAAGACTATAATCAAGTCAGAATTTTCAATATTAGAAACTCCTCAAGTGAACTTTCCCCCAAAAAGCTTGAGAATATTCCATAGTTAGGGACCAGACACAGTAAGAGAGGCAAGTAATCATCATGGAGGATCCATGGAGGAATGAATCAGAGACCCCTGCAGGTGCATCTGAAAATATTCATACCCTGTGTCAAATATTAGAACATCTTTGAAAATTGTACAGAAACACTTTGAGCAGTCAGTCTAGTGGATAAGATCATCGGAGAAGTTCAGAATTACTAGTATGCTTCTAGGTTAAATAAACCAACAAACTATGGTAGGACAATGTGATACAAGCCTGAAATTCTAGCATTCAGATTAAGACAGGAGATTAGAGAGTGGATTACATAGTGATACCTTCCCGTAAATAGTTAGTATAATTTTGCTTAATAAAACAAACCAAAAAACAAGACAGGAATTCACAGTTGGAAGTTAGGGCTAATTTTGTCATTATGTTTTGAGAAGTCAAGTTTCCTATTGAAATGCAACCCATATATCATCCTCAGTCATGTTTTAAATGCTCTCTTCATTACAGAACATTCCTAGATGCAAAATAGCTCATGATTCCAAACCAAAAATTTAAAAAAGTAAGCATCATTCTGTTGGTTTCCACAGAAATGATGAAGGATTACAAAAGCTTAATCCTGGAGAAATAGCAAAATTTTCTAATGTAGGACTTTGTAAACCTGGCTAAATGAGAATTTAAATTTAAAATAAACATGTTTTTTTGTAATTTTATATTCTATAGGATACTACAAAATTCTTTTTAAGTAGAAGTTTTAATTTACAAATTTACAAATTATTCTGGCATTCTATTTGTCTAGAATATTCTTTCAAGCGAGTTAAAGGACTTAGTTAATAGATAATTCCAACAGTTCATGTATAACATGATAATGCTAGAAACAGTTGCCAACAAATGGATAATATTAATTTATAAATTTAGAAAAAGAGCAATGTTTTGAGGCTTTGGTGTAACATGGTATGAAGAGAGTTATTGTGCGACATCTTTTTTCTTCTACCTATACATAACACAGGAAGACATTTCCTTAATTACGTACCTCTGCATGCAATGAGAAAAATGCTAGGTTTGGGGTTTGTTTTCATTTTGTTTGTTTTTTTTTGTTTTGTTTGTCCTAGGGCTTAACCGCTGGGCCTGGACACTGTCCCTGAGCCTGTTTTTGGTCAAGGCTACTGATCTACCACTCGAAACTCAGTAACACTTGTGTCTGGCTTTTCCTGAGCAGTTTATTGGAGATAAGAATCTAAGGAACCTTCCTGCCTGGGTGGGTTTTGAACCATAATATTCAGATCTTAGCCTCCTGAATATCTATGATAGATAAAAAGCTGAGTAGAAATAATATTTGCAAGTTTTCTGATCTCAAGAATACCACTTGAGGTAAAACGATGCAGCAAAGTTTAATGTAGTGTTTTTTCAGCAATCGAAAGGGCATTTCATTATCAGAAGTGTAGAATTTTTTCACTATAATGATAAGCTAGTCATGCTGTGAATTTAGGGAATTTTAAGGTGCACCTTACAATTTGGAAAGTGTTGGGCTAGAATGACTTCACTGCATAAAATGTTGGGATTGATTGTCATAAAAATAATAGCTTACTCTGATGAACAAATGTTTACTCTAGAGGAATTAATTATTATAGATACTTCATAGTTTTATCTTCTACCAGAATGTGGCTAGTTTTTCTGTTGACTTTTAACTATGTAACGCCCCATTGGAAACTGCATTTTTTGCGGAATTAAATAAAATGCATACAGGCACTGTTTTAAATATCTCTGGTATGGCATGTTCAGAATTTGAAAATGAGTCGTTAGTAGTCATAGGAATTTTGAAGATCACATATACTCTGTCCTATCAACAAATATTTAGTTTTAAAAGTTAGGAGTTTCCAGAGAATTGAACTATTTTCTATGTAGTATGAGACAATACTAAAATAATGTTTTTTTCAAAATAATGACAAGTATATTCTGAAAATTTTGTATAGTTTGATAACATTCAAGTTGATGACCCTCTGATAAAGAGAGGGACAATTAATTCAAATTAGAAGCCAAATATTGTTCATTTTTTTAAAAAGGTAATACACATAGAATAATATTTACTATGCCAATACAGTGAAATTATATTTTATGTAGCTTGTTTTTAAATTTAATTTTATTGTCCATTTAATATATAAAAGGGGTTGCAGTAATTGAAAGGTAGAGAATACATAACATGTCGAACTTTTTATCCCCTCCCTCTCATTTTAATCACAATTTTCATTCACAATACCCCTCATAAGTAGTAATGTAAATTTCCAAAATGTTGTCTTCTGAGTATTGCTATTGCATTGGTTTGCCCTTTGTCTTTTGTGTCGCCATTTTGTTGTTCCTCTTCCTTTGCAACATTAAGATAAATATGTATACAATACAGAAGATACTGAAATTAAATACAGCAGGGGATAAACCATAGGGGAACACTAGGAGTTCATTTTGCTCATCATCCACTTATATGGTCACATATACATAGGTATTGAGCCATTCTGCTCATCTGCTAAGACTACCCTAGACACTTCCTACTCATTACACATGAGGGAAACCATGGAATCTTTTTCTTTATATCTTGCTTATTTTACTTAGTAGGATTTTTCCAAGTCTTTCCATTTCCTTATGAATTGGAAGCATAGAATTCCACCGTGTGTGTGTGTGTGTGTGTGTGTGTGTGTGTGTGTGTGTGTGTGCGTACCACATTTTAGTGATTCATTCTTCTGAGTGGTATATTGGTTTAAAACATGATTGCATGTAAGTATCACTTAGGGTCATTCAAAAATTACAGATGCCACCTCCACAGGTATACTAAAATAATGATTTCTAAGTAACATAGTCTTTTATGTTGGTACAAGTTTTGAGATATCTGGATGAGTCTAATGTATATTTTGCACTGAATTAGGCAGGAAGATATCATATAGGATAAAAATGGTAGTGACAAAATATTCCCTTGAGATAGATTAAGGAGGCTGCCAGAAGTATGAAGAAATTCAGATAATTTAGGAGAATTTAGAAATGCAAGCTCAAGTTTGTCTCTTTAAATAAAAATTATGTAAGTAGATGGGCAAAAGAAGGGGAAGAGAAGAAATAACAGACAGCAGATCATTGAACCAAGTTAGAGTATAAAAAGATATAATCTATAACTTCCAAGTTAAAAAAGAGAACAATATAATAAGTACCTCTTAATTTAGGAACATGCATAATATTTACTTGGCTTTTCTCTAATTTAATGCTCCAAAATAAATGTAGATTTTATAAGAAAATTTAGGTGATTTCCATTACTTCAACTTGAACACTAACTGTGATTAGCCCTCTTTTTCTCACTTTGCACTTGGAAAAATAGTCCCTAAATTGATGATGTTGTGGCTGATTAGAGTCAGAGTTAGGGGCTTCTATTGTACAATTATCCCAGAATAGTTTAAAGCAGTTTTTTCCCCAAGATATCCAACTAAATTCTCGAATCAATACTTTGAACACATCCTCACACCTGAGCACATAATTTGAAATTATACTTCAGCATTTCCTTGGCACATTCTACTTTGTGCCTTTCGCTTTTTTGCACATTCCTTTTGAGTTCATGGTTGCTCTATTTCCATTTCATCTTTGCAAATTGCTGAGAACATTGTTCACCTACTACTTCTTCTTTGCACATGACAGTCTATGTATGAAGGTACTGTGTCTATGTTAAGCAATAGGGTAGTACTCACTCTCTGAGGAGTAAAGTTCCACAGTATAACACTATGCCCACATTAGAGGGTGTAGAATTTAAATTTAAATCATTTTGAGACAAACAGTGATATTAAAAGTGTAAGGCTCCCTAGGGACATTTGCTTGGAGCTCATTAGTTTTCCTAGGAGAAATATAAATATCCAGAAAATTTGGAGCTAATTGGTAAGTAACCAATTAACACTAGTTCCTAGATGTTGTGTTAATACAAGTCAAAATTGTATTATTGTTACATCAGAATCTTCCCCTACTTGCCAATGTGTATGAAAAAAATGAAAGAAAGGCAGTAACACAAAATGTCTGATATTTTTAGGCTTTTAATCCTACTGGTGAGGGTAATGTCTGAACTCTTCCATTCAATAAAAGCTTGAAGTTTATAAGAGCACTTCCTATATATAAGAATTTGTGGCAGGTTGATTGACAGGGTTATTACAGCATGGAGATATCCCTAACAAAAATTAGATTTAAATAGAATATATGTCAGTTACGATTTGTCAATGGTTAATGAGGCATTTTCTATTCTAAAGAAGAATCAATTCGAGGAGTCTTCAGTCACATCAGTAAAGATGTATGTTCAACCTAATACTTGGTGTTACTTGTCCTACATTTATAATGATTAGGCTGATAAGATATCCAAACATATCTAAAGATATTTCAATAAAGTTCCAAACTGATGTGGATACATGTGTCACTCATTGGAACTGAAGGATAAATTAGGCTTGTCTATGCTGTAGTTCAATCTTTAATCACCTGGCTAAAATAATCTTCAAAAATATTCATAGAATACTTCTAAGTAAAGTTCATGAGAGTTATATCTGTATAACTCTTCTAAGTTCAGGATAAAAGCATTTGTTCCCAGCATTTAAAATCAACAGGATCTGTTGAATTCATGGATCCAGAATTTCATGGCTTCACATTCATATCTCAAAATTTTATCAATATGAATTTCAACCACTAAGCCAACTTCTCAGCCTTTTTTCTTATAAATAAAATTATTAATTTCCACATTTTGATGGACTAAGCTATAGTTTTCAACCAAGTGTGATTAGTTCAATAACATTCTCATATCGATAGTATTCAATAACCAAAGTTTCCAATGATATATTAAGAGTATTTCTTCAGTACAGCTGTAAACACATGACCCAATTTACATAATTCTACTTACATATCTATAGTTACCTTAAAAGGACACAGATCGTAGAGCCAGTAGTTAAAATTTATTTTTATTTTTATTTCTGCATGAAACTATTTGTACATTCATACCAACAAACTGAATTTGACTCCTTATTTATAAGCTAAGGTGGAAGATCCTATACAATTCTCTTTGAACATTTGAAAACTTGCTTGCTATAATGATTGCAGTATTATACAAATTGATTTGCTATGTGGAGTATATCAATTTCACCACAAATGCATTACTATATTTTGTGTAATCTATTTATATTATGGTCATACTAGTGAGTTTTCTTTTGATTTTTTCTTAGATACTAAAGAGGAACTTATTTCACATGCTTCTCCTATTGACTATTAATTTGCATATGTTCTTTAAAGAAATAACCTATTCAGGAAAAAAGTTATTTAGAATTAGAAAATATAAAAATACTTACACTCAAAATCATTGTAGCATTAACAGTGTAGCATTAACAAATACGTGCCCTCTATCTGTTGGATATTTTTTCACTTCTATTATATTGTCCTTTGAATTATGAAAAGTTTTCAGTTGATATTATCCAGTTTATTCTTGCTTTTCTTTACCCACTAATGCTCTCCTTATCATTTTTTACAAACCTTTACTGATCCAATGTCATGAATTTTTACACTTATGTTTTATAGGTTTTTACATCTCACATTTAGTTAGATAATCTTTTTTTAATCTTTGTATAAGGATTGAGGTAATAGTCTAAGATCTTATTTTAAATCTAGGGAGGCAATAGTGCCAGTACACCCATTTAAGATTCTGTTTTTGTTTCATAAAGTCATGGAATCCTTTTCAAAATCTATTGACCATACAACTGAGAATATTTTTATTGTGAAAATACCTACAGAGTGGTTACAATTACATAATAGTATTAACCAAAGCATGCTATTTGCAGAAGAGTATTCAAAAGGAGTAATTTCTTATAAAATTGAACTTTTAATCCAACAAAATGAATACCAGGAAACTATCACTTGGAAGATGTGAATGGAAGTAAAAGGGAAGGAATAAAGAGAGTTATGGAGGAAGAGAGTGAAGGCATAATATTCAATGCAGATAGTGTGTAAGTAGAAAAAATGAAAGTGAGGTGAGGTTTAGAAGGTTGTGGAAAGTTATGTAAAGATCCATTGTACTTATAAACTGATTTGTGGAATGGAAATTCTTTTGAGCAACTATTTAATAAAAATATAATTAAAAACAATGGAGACATCTAAACTTAAACTGCGTTCTCTTAAACCATGAGTCAATATAATAGTTTCCTCCTCAGAAATATTCTTTGCAGGTATTTTCCTCATAATAACAGAAAAGTGACCAGTGCAATGAATAGCAATACATCACATTGTATATTCTAAATAGACACAATATAAAAATCACAGTAAAAATGTTAGAATTCATCACATGATAAAATAACAGGTAGAAAGTATCAAATGCTGACTGATTGTTTTTCCAAGTACTTTACCTATGGTATCTAATTTAATCCTCACAATAATCCCATAAAGTGGAACTACTTCTATTTTTAATTCTCAGATGATGATATGGAAGTCTTCAAAGTTGGAATTATTAGTACCACATTGCACACATGGTAAGGGTTAGCCGGTGGCCCATCTCCCACTGTATCAAAATACCTCATTTTATTTTATGACTAATATACCAGCACTTAGTCTACTAATTCTAGGAAATTTTCCCAGAATTATTGTGTACATTCTAATAATATTTCACTCTATCTTTGTTAGAAAATAAGTAGCTTTAATATGAAAGCTCCAAGTTCATAATCAAATTATACCTCCCTGTTGAAAGGAACTGCAAAAGTATAACATTCTTGATTTCTAGCTCAAAATAGTAGAAATCATATTCTATTCCATGACTCAACACTGCACTGTTTGGGGACACCATCTCTGTTTAACACAGTCTTACTGAAAAAATGACCTGCCTAATTCCGGATGGAAACAGACTGCATGTCTTATGGACCAATCATTTCCACATTGTAGCTCACGTAAGTTGTTTACTATGAGAAGTATTTTGATTGCTTTTTATGACCAAAATTTTGAGAGAAATGTACTACTTTAAAATACTATTAAAGCAAGAATGATATAAAAATCACCTTTGACTCCAGATAAATATTTTACCTTTCATATACCAAAAATGCAGTGTGACCTACAATTAATATTAGGAACAAGAGGTTAAAAATCATAGACACCAAGACCTAAGTATGAATTAAAGACTCTCCAACTTGTGAATACAATTGGTATAAAAAGTCATCAATACTACTGCATTTAAAAAAAATTCTTATGATACTGAAGATTCAATTATAAATTATTTACACGTGAAAATAACTCATTTTCTTTGGAGTAGGTCACAAAACACAAGATTATTCCTAATCATTTTATTATTTTTTATTTTTTTCCTAATCATTTTAAAACCTTTATTTATACTACAAATTCACTCTTATAACTAAAGATTCTAAAAGTAACTGAAGTAAAGAGACACAATGGAAATAATTTATCTGCATCATCTTCATTCAAAAAACTGTGTTAATAGAAAACAAAGTTATATTAATAATTAATTAGCTTAACAAATTCACTTGCATTCTTTTATTCTATTTCATTTAGTTTTATAAAAACTTGATTTTCATAAAACAATGCATATAAAAGCCTATATACCCACTCACATTTTCAGACCTTAACAATATTTATTTCAGAAATGTCTTTAGCTCTATAGTCAATGAGCTGAAATAATACTAAAATATTCAAAGGCTTTTCAGAAATTGCAAGACTCACTCTGTGATGTTATTTACATTGGAAAAGATATTGAAAAAGCCTTATTTGTTAAGTTCCTGTAGTTACTCCCACAAAAGAACCATTAGTGAAGATCCCTTTGCATGTTCAAAACAACTTCTAATACATTCACACTCTGGAGACGAAATATGCTTTTTTTGTTTGTTTGTTTGTTTTTGAAAGTAATATCTAACAAGCATATCCAGAATACTTATTTGCAGTTATTAAAATGAGATATTCAAACGTAAAATTATTGGGTTGATTATCTCTTAGTGAGAATAGATATGATCTTACAAAGACAGTTATTTTCAACAGAAAGCAAGAAAGAGTTTATCCACCTTGTGTTTCATGGAATAACCAGAGAGTAATACCTGTTTGGTCAAGTCGGGCAAACTCACTCCATGAGCATATCTTAAAATTATAACCAATTTAAGAGATCAAATACATATTTTGTACTGACAGTCATCTTACAGCAATAACTTAGCACCTAATTATGTCTGTATCTCCTCACCTAACATATAAAAGAGCTGTAAGCAGTCTCTTTTATCTATCTTAATGTTGTAAATGCTTTGATTCTGATGATGTTATTATTTGGCAAATAAAATGTACAGAAAGGTTGTCCAACTGAAATGACATGACAGAACAGTGATAAATAAAAACATTGCAACACAGTTAGCTCTTTTCAACCTCACCCTGTCGATAAGGGCAAGCAACATTGCAACAGCACATGCACACCTATACACATACACACATGTGCACACATGTACACACACATATACATGCATGCTAAATTCAGGGTTTATTGTACAAAAACGTTCAAATTAAATATTAGTGATTAGTACAAATGATTATTTGCCTTACTACCAAATAATGCACAATCTATTCACCATGCCTATCAACATGTGACCACTTAATTTATTTTTAATTAATTAACTAACTAATTCATTCATTCATTTGTTTGGTGCTAATAATAGGGTTTGAACTCAGGGCCTGGCTCTGTCCCAGAATTTGTTATCTTTTTGTTTTAGTTTTCTGAAGGCTAGCATTTTACTGCTTGTACCACAGCTCCATTTCTAGCTTTTGTTGTTTTCTTTCAAATCAGAATCTAATGGACTATTTTTGTTGTTTGGTTTGGTTTCAAACCACAATCCTCAGACTTCATCTTACTGATTAGCTAGGATTAATGACATGAGCCACCAGTGTGGCTTCTACTTCTTCCTCTATACTTATCTAATGCACATAATTAAATAGTAATTTAAAACTGAGAGTATAGTAACAAGTTGTACAGTGATGAAATTGTCCTGTCAAAACTTCAAGTTAGTAATTTAAATTTCTTCTTAAGACCATACACAAAAAAATACCATGATATAGTATAAGAGAACTCACAATTGGACGTATGAGCTTCAAGAGTTTTTAATAGATTCATTATTTATTGTTACCCAACATTAGGAAAAAAATGTACAATGCAGTAGTAAAATAGAGTCCTTTGCATGACTACTTAAATTCCTGTTTTTTTAAAGACACTTGTTTTCATCTACAAAAGTAGGCGTGTCTATTGGCTTCATGTGGTTTCTATGATTGAAAGTGCTTAATGAGAAGTCAACATGTATTAGTAGTCCTTTGCTATCATTAAATCTCACTTTGATAATAAAATTTAAAAAATAATCTGCATAAAATATAATTTCACTGTATTGGTATAGTAAATATTATTCTCTTTGTTGTAACTTTTTAAAAATCAATAGTATTTGGCATCTAATTTGAATTAATTACCCCATCTTTATTAGAGGTTCATCAACTTGAATGTTACCCAACTAGACAATATTTTAACAATATATTGCCAATATTTTGAAAAAAGAATAAATTTATTAGTTTCTCATACTAAAACCGAAAATAGTTTAATTCTATGGAAACCCATAACTTTTAAAAGTAAATAAGTTTTTAAGAGGACAGAATATATGTGTTATTCAAAATTCCCATCACTAGTAACTACTCATTTTTAACTTCTCAACATTCTATACTTGAGAGATTCAAAACAGTACCTGTTTGCATGTTATGAAATTCTGCAATAGATGCAGTTTCCAATGGGGTGTTATAGATTGAGAAATCAGCAGAAAAATTGCCACATTCTGGTAGAGGATAAAACTATGAAGCATCTGGAGGGGATGTGGACAGAAAGGAACCTTACTTCATTGTTGGTGGGAATGTAAACTTGTTCAACCACTTTGGAAAGCAGTATGGAGGTTCCTCAAAAGACTTCACATAGAACTCCCCTATGACCCAGCAATCCCACTTTTGGGCATTTACCCAAATGTTTACAAACAAGACCACACTAAAGCGACCAGCACAACTATGTTTATTGCAGCATTATTTACCATAGCTAAGATATGGAACCAACCCAGATGCCCCTCAGTAGATGAATGGATCAAGAAAATGTGGTATATATACACAATGGAATTCTATGCCTCCATCAGAAAGAATGACATTTCCCCATTTGTTAGGAAATGGAAAGGCTTGGAAAAAATTATATTAAGTGAAGTAAGCCAGGCCCAAAGAAACATAGGTCCCATGGTTTCCCTTATTTGCAATACCTACTATATGTATGAGTCAAGCGGAAAAAGTCAGATAATGTGATGTTAGGAAAATGAAACCTTAAATATGTATTTTAATGTTTTTTTCTTTCATGCATGTGTTTCTAATGCATTTATAAGATTATTTCTTTGTTGCTTTGTATGTCCCTCCTCCACAGTGTAACCCCCGCTTTCACTATATTTGATGTCAGTTTAACTTGTGGAGGAGATGGGGAAAAACAAGTCGTTTAAGGATTCAGGTGGACCTGTTGCAACAATGAGAAGTACAAAATGTCATGTCAAAAACGAGCTTTACAATGTCGGTGTGGGGGGGAGGGGGGGAAGGATTGGGTGCGGGGGAGGGGGGAGGCTGGGAAGGGAGGTGAAGGGTAAACAAAGGAGGAGGCTGCAATGCTTGGTTAGAAATGTATGCATTATCCTGCCCATGTAATTGTAACCCCTCCGTACAGTATGTTCTCAAATAAAATAAAATAAAATTTAAAAAAAAGAAAAGAGAGGCAAGGGGTGACAGTGTCCAAAAAAAACAAAAACAAAAGCAAAAAAACTATGCAGCATCTGTGATAATTACTTCTTCAAGCGTAGCCAATTGTTCATCAGAGTAAACTATTATTTCTATGACCATCAATCCCAAGATTTATGCCATAAAATCACCCTAAACCCTAGAACAGTTTCCAACTTGTAAGGTGCACCTTAAAATTCCTTAATTCACATCACAAATAGCTTACTCTATATGATCAAATAGTACACCACTGCTAATGATGCGCTCCTTGTTCTGGAAAGAACACCACAAAAAACCGCATGAATTTTTCCCCAACTGCTATTCTTGAGATCAGAATACTTGCAAATATTATTTATATTTATACTTTAACTATCTTAGATATTCAGGATGCTAATATCAGAAGATTACAGTTCAAAGCCCACCCAGGAAGGTATCTTAGAATCTTATCTCCAATAAACTTTTCAGCAACAGCCAGACACAAATGCCACTGAGGTTGAAGTGTAGGGCTCGAGCCTTGAGCATAAACAGGCTCAGAGACAGTGTCCAGGCCTAGGGTTCAAACTCTAGGAAAAACCAATAAAAACAAAGAAAACAAACTCCAAACCTAGCTTTTCTCTCAATGTATACAGAGGCATGTAATTAAGGAAATCGCTTCCTGTGTTACATATAGATAGAAGAAAGAAGATGTCATACAATTACTCTCTTCATACCATTTTATACCAAACCCTCAAAAAATTGCTGTTTATCTAAATTTATAAATTTTTAGAAATTTATAAATTTGTTGGCAACTCCGTCTAGATTATTCACATTATCATGGTATACACCAACTGTTGGAATTATCTATTTAGTTCTAATTATAACTCTTTTAAAAGAATATTCAAGGGGAATAGAATGCCAAAATCATTTGTGAATTTGTCAATTAAACTCTCTACTTAAAAAGAATTTTGTAGTATCCTATAGAATATGGAATTACAAAGAAAACCAAAGTATTTATTTTAAATCTAAATTCTAATTTAGCAAGGTCTACAAAATTCTACATAAGACGAACTTTGCTATTTCTCCAGGCTTAAGCTTTTGTAATCCTTCATCATTTCTTTGGAATCCAACAGAATGATGCTCACTTACTTTTTCAAATTTTTCGATAAGAATCATGAGCCATTTTGCATCTATGAATGTTCTGTAATGAAGAGAACATTTAAAACACAACTGAGGATTATATATGAGTTGCATTTCAATAGGAAACTTGACTTCTCAAAACTAGTGACAAAATTAGCCCAAAATTCCATCTGTGTATTCCTTTCTTGTTGTTTGGTTTGTTTTATCAAAACAAAATTATACTATCAGGTCCGGGGAAGGTATCGCTATGTAATTCCACTCTCTAACCTGTCTTAGTCTGAGTGCTAGAATTCCAGGCTTGTATCACATTGTCCTGCCATAGTTTGTTGGTTTATTTAATCTAGAAACACAGTAGTAATTCAGAACTTCTCCGATGATCTTCTCCACTAAACTGACTGCTCAGATTGTTTATGTACTATTTTCAAAGATGTTCTAAAATTTGACACAGGATATGAACATTTTCAGATGCACGTGCAGGGGTCTCTTATTCATTCCTCCATGGATCCGATCCCATTAATAATGATTACTTGACTCTCTTACTATCTCTGGTCCCTACCTATGTAATATTCTCAACTTTTTTTAAGAAACTTCACTTGAGAGTTTTCTAATATTAAATATTATGACTTGATTCTAGTCTTACTCAAGACATATTTTCTATTGTTTTCTAACGTTTCTACATATTCTGAGAGTTGTTTCATTTGTGTATTTGTGTGCACATATAAGTGCCTCTATGTGTATGTATGTGTTTTTATGTGTGTATGCAAAGGCCTCAAGCTCTTATTCAGCAAACTTGCTCATGACAGGTATTCCAGCTTTTGGCTGGTTAATTATAGGTAGTGTCTCAAAGCCTGTTCTGCCCAAGCTGGATGCAAACTGAACTTCCCAGACTCCTTTACATTCTTAGGTTTTATTTTTCCAGGAGTATCAACTTTTAAACTACAAACATTTTTATGAGTGTAAAGTCTAACCTGTAGCCCAGATTTTTAACTCAAGCATTCGTATAAAAATGGATGAACATACACATTACATATCCTGAGTGAACACTGTTAGAAATGTGATCATAAGCCGAGTGGTTGTGAGATCTGAGAATTGAGGTTCAAAGCCAGCCCGGGTAGGAAAATCCTGGAGACTCTTTTCTCCAACAACTAACAGAATACTGGAATTAGCATTGTGGCTCAAGTGGTAGAGCACTAGCCTTGAGCTGAGTAGCAGAGGGACAGCATCCAGTCTGAGTTCAAGTGCCAAAACAACAAAAAAGAACATAAGAAAAGGAAAGAAAAAGAAATGTGGTCTTAGCCACCAGGTTCATTGATAGTATAATCCCTGTTCTCTCAAGATGGACTATTTTTTCCATTTAAGTCCATGCTCTATATCACTCCCATACATCTCCATATTGGACTTGGCTTTATTGTTTCAATGTTGTCTTATTTGTAAAGTCTTCTATATTGTATTGAAACCTTATACTTAAATACAGAACTTCTCTATCTCCTATTATGACAATTGTTTCTCTTCCTGTTAACTCATGTACACTTGGGAAGTAGTGCACAGCAGATTCACTCACAAAAAAATGATCTGAGAACCTTCTTCCCATTTAACATTCACCTTAATTTACAGAGCACTTAAGAAGTTTGAATTCAATGTACTCATGGATAATGTATTTATAAGCAATTTAAATTTCATATTTTCTCTTTCCTAAGTTGTCTCTGAAACACGTGTTACCTCATGTACAAAGGTGTCCTTATGCTATTTCAATGAAACCAGAAAACATTCATTTTATCTGGAGCAGCACCATAGATTGTTACTGGAAGTAAGTGGAAGTAACTATTACTGGATGTGGAAACTGAAACCAGGAGAGGAATTGAACATAGAGGAATGACAAAGTTCAAGTTAACTTTTGTTTTCCTTCTTACCGTACAAGAAAATAATCTAAGGCTTGAAGGAAACTCTGTCCCTGACGTTTTTGAGTGTATTCTTTACTCCTGTAAAACTTGTCTGTAAACTTCTAGTTGAGAGTATTACAAAAGAAAACAACGTGCCATTTCAAGGCCAGCATAGAACAAAAGGAAATAACTTTGTTTTAACAGTGTTCTACTGCAAAGAAACAAAGACATGGAGATTTTTATGTGTCTATTGCATCTCTCCTGAGATGATTTTCCTATTGCAGAAGTCTGTTATCCATTTCTTTGTTCTGGTCCTGAGTTTTCCATAGCAATAAGGATTCCAAAAACAGAGGAGTATGAGTATGATCAGCAAAAGCAGCCTCTTCTCAGACAAGTGATCCTTTTAGGAGGGTCCGAAGAAATTCCTGGAATTTGATTTGTTTGCTTGTTTGTTTAGTTTGTGCTGGTTCTGGGGCTTGAACTCAGAGGCTGGACCCTGTCCCTGTACAGTTGTCTTTCCTGCCCACCTGCTAAAATCTAAATACTCTACTGCTTGAGCCAAAAATCCACTTCTGGTTTTTTGGTGTTTAATTACACATAAGAGTTTGACAGACTCTCCTGCCTGAGTTTGCTTTGAACTAAGATAGTAATAAATCCCAATGCCATCAATTGTATGGAATTCTCTTTTGAACCAAGAAATATTAGATGAAATTTATCATAAAACTAATATTTGACAATTTTTAAAAGAAGAGAATATGTCCAGCAAAGAAGCCATAAATTAACACAGCAAAAGTAGGTGCACTGAATCAGTTTGGAATTATTTTCTCTGCTTTCGAAGATTACTAGTGACTTCATCATTCCTTTTTGGAAATGAAGTCATGTTTACACTTTTTTGTTGGTTGTGGGGCTTGAACTCTGATCCTGGGCACTGTCCCTCAGCTCTTCAGCTCAAGTTGAGTACTCTACCACTTTAGCTATGGCACCACTTCTGGGTTTCTGGTGGCTAATTGAAGATAAGGGTGTCATGGACTTTCCTGACCAGGCTGGCTTTGAACCACAATCCTCTGGTCTCCACCTCCTGAGTAGCTATGATTACAGGCATGAGCCACCAATACTTGGCTCATATTTGCATTTAGTGCAGTTTTTGACACGAAGTAGACATAAATGGAAATCTATATCAAATGATGTGACATTGAAGCTTTTCAGAATAATTGAGGTAGTAATATGTCCTCCTTTTCCATTTTGTTACATTAATGACTCATGAGCTATGGGACCCTTACATTATCATCCTTTTCTATCTGTGTAGGTGTATTTAGTATCAGGAAATGTTCATAGAGAAATAGAGAAAGACAGATTTTTAGAAAGCAACGAAGATCAGGTATGAAAGAACCGCATAGAAGGCGACACATTTCTCACACAGAGATTAAGAACTAGCTTAAGAGATTTAGAATACTAAAGGCAATGAGGAATAATCATAGTTGATAACTAGTTCTTCAATAACCAAAAATAGTTCCCTAGAATGGTTTCTGATATACCTAACAGGACAAAATAGTAAGCCCACCTTTTTAAAACATAAGATCTCTCTTTACCTACAGTTGTGTTATGCATCTTGCATTCAGTATAGTTATTCTTTTTATTTTGTATCTTATTCATGGATATATTGTGTATTTTATTGAATATGGTGATTGCTATAACTGTGCTGACATGAATGACAACTTATTCCCACGGCTATAGAGTTGCCTATGTAGAATTCTCCATCCTCGCTGATACCCAGGACTTTCACAAGACAGGAAAACAGGTGGATTGATTGGCTTCTCACATCAAGGTGAATCTTTTGGCAGTTCTTGGATTGGAACTCAAGGCCTAGCAGACCCAATTGGTAAATGAATCATGGGGAACACACCAGCCTGTAAGACACTAAGGAGCTAGGCCATTCCCAGGACATGAGACAGAGCCCTGGTTGGGGCCAATATAGTCATAAATTCATCATTTAAACAGATGATCTATGTTTATATACATGGGTGGGCAGCATCTTGTGTTCTGTGTAGTCATTCTCTTTATTTTGTGTCTTATTCATTGATGTGTTGTGTATTTTCTTGAGTATAGGATAACAGATATAACTATGGTGACCTAGATGACAACCTATTCCCATGAGCATACAGTTGCCTATGCATTCTCCATCCTAGCTGTGTATAGCACAGGAAAACAGGTGCAACAACTGGCTTCTCACATCTGGGTGAATTTTTGGCAGTGCTGGGATTCAAACTTTGGGCCTAGGCGGCCCAACTGCCCAATGAGTACATATGAGCACACCAGCCTGTTAGCCACTAACGAGCTGGGTCATTCCCATGAACAGAGATTGAGCCCCAGGGAGATCAAAATTGCCGCGGACCGGGTTCTGTCGGGACGACGGAGGACACCTAAGGGAGGAACCTGGAATAGGTGGGGAGATGGCAAACAGACAACTCACACACATTAGGAGTGGATGCTGAGTGCGATTTAATGCAGAGGATAACAAACTTTTATAGCAAAAGTCTCCATGAGGAAGGGCAAAAGGTTACACAATCTTGCTGCAGGGCTTCTTTCTTGGTCGGTCACCAGCTGGTCGCCTGAGAGGGCAAAAGGTTACACAACCTTGCTGCAGGGCTTCTTTCTTGGGTGGTCACCAGCTGGTCACCTGATAGGCACTTGTTTCCGGCTTATCTCTAAGAAATATAATGGGTTTCGATGTTTTGTCATCAACTAACCATTACCTTATTTCTATAGAGGCCTTAACTGTCCCATAAGATCTTTCCTGTTCTTTCCTCAATAGCAAGGTCACCGAGGCCTACATCTAGCAAGTCTTTTAGTAAATGAAAGAGAGTAACAAGAAGTTCTTTCTCCTAAGTAGTTATCTCAGCAATTGCCATACATTCCTTCTGTTCTAGCCGCGCCTACAGCTTCCTGTAAATCTCTTACAAACAATTCCTTCTGCTGAAATGACATCATGAAACCCCCAATATTTACTTATGACTTGTCTACTAGCCTCCATAAGAGGGGTTTTAGGTTAGCACTTAACTCTGGTGAGTTAGTCATATTTTTAAGACACTCATCAGATATTGGAGTCGCCAACACTCTTAAGAAAGAGCTTTGAATAAGGGAACGTTAACAATGAGCAAGTACAAAGAGCAGTAGAAGCAGTAAAAGATTAATAGGCACTCTTATGCAGCGAAGAAAGGCAGAAACACATCTTTTCCCAGGGGTTTTTCCAGCCTTTTCCCAGGAGTAGGCCTCTTAGAAGCCCTATTCTCCGAGGTAGACTTCGGTGAAGTCCCAAAACTTGGAGATAGGTTTCTGTAAAGCCCCATTCTCTGAGGTAGACTTCGGTGAAGTCCCAAGACTCAGAGATAGGTCTCGAAGCCCCTATCATGGTCTGATAGATGGTTTCCCATGCTAAGCAGACTCTACTGGGGTCGGCGTGGCACAAAATAGTCCTGAATGCATCATTTAAACATAGGATGTACATTCATCTGTGTGTGGACTGCATTGTGCATTTAGTGTAGTTATTCTGTTTTGTATGGTATTCATGAAAGTTTTATATATTTTCTTGAGTATATGATGACAGGTATAACTGGGCTGACATGGATAACAATCTATTCCCAAGGCCACAGGTTGGCCCATGCATTCTCCATCCTAGCTGACACCCAGGACTTGCACTGGAAAACAGATGCAACGATTGGCTTCTGACATCAGGATGAATTTTTTGGCAGGGCTGGGATCTGAACTCGGGACCTACCAGGCCCCATTGACGTATAGGTCCATGTGAGCACACCAGCCTGTGAGCCACTAAGGAGCAAGGCCTTTCCCAGTACCTGAGATGGAGCCCCCAAGTGTGGCGCCAGGGGTGGGCACACAGCAGTCATCCATTCATAAGTTGAAGGTAGTAAGCAAATAAGTACATATTTGTATAGATTAGGAGAGATGGTAACCTGTGATAAAATCCAATCTCCAATGTATTTACTGATTCTTGGATCTTTCCAGATGCCTCCGTTTCATGACTGTGATGATTATTGCCACACTTAATCAACACTTCTTTACAAATAAGCGATACCACATGAGTCTTGCCTATCATTTCCTACTTATATCATGCACGAACTACTCATTCAAGGATGAGATCAATGCCATTCTATGACTTTTCCTGGTCCAGAAACCAGTATCTCAGGATTTCCAGCCATTGCCTTCTCATAGAGGGGCTGAATTCAAGCCTCAGGCATGGAAAACATACTCCTTAAATACATTTTAAAGATAAGATTTATACTTCCATACAGATGTTCAGGACATATCGTGTTTGGTGTGGTAGGATTTGTACTTCCATACAGATGTTCAGTACATAGTATGCTTGGTGTGGTTGTTCATTTTATTTCATGTTTTATTTTTATTTACCAATTATTTTATTGATTCTGATGACACCTATACCATTTACTACATTGTTTACCTCCTGTCACATAGCATCTAGATTTGTAGATGTGTTCTCCATCATGCCTGATACCCAGGACTCTCCCAGAAAAGGAAAACATGTGTCACACTAGGCTTCTTAATCCAAGATTAAATTTTTTGGCAGTGATGGGATCTGAACTCAGGGTCTAGCAGGCCCAATTCATGAATGGGTGAGTAGGAGCACAACAGCCTCTAGCCAATGAAGCTGTCAGGTGGCTCCCAGGCGCTGAGATCAAGTCCCAAGTTTGGCCAAAACAGCAATACATGGATAGGCAAATGGTGGTATAGAAATAAATATATATATTGGTAAAGAATGCCAGTGCCGTCTATCTATGATTGAATGGCATCTGCTACGTTCCTTCCAACTCTTAGGTATTTATTATATCGACATTGAAATAACATTATTCTTTTCATGCTCAATAAACTATTAATTAAGATCAATCAGCATCCTAGGATTATTGCATCCAATTTTAGAGTAGACAAATGCATGAACTACTCTTTCAATCGGTATTCTTATGCATAGGAACAAGTCTTTTGTGATCTCCTGCAATTGGTAGGTGTAAGGATCAGGATTTGAACCCAGGGCCTATGTTGACATGTTGGTTTATGGCTTCCCTGACAGCCTGCCAGCCATCAGCAATGGCAGGTCAGGTCCACTTTGCAACCGTGTCATTCAGATCCAGATGGTCACCGCAAAAAGAAAAAAATTGTAAAAGCCTCCAGCCCTCTGCAGTTCACCACTTTTTGTGCTGTCCCACTTTTTTTCTTCCTGCAAGCCCTCTGGGCCTAGGGTCCCAGGATTCGCTATGGGTCCTGAGGCTGAACTCCAGCCTAGGGAGATCGAAGCTGAGGCAGAGTTGCCATGACCTGAGATCAAGCCCTGTGGTTGGCAAAATTAATTAATTAATTAACTAAATAAAAAAATAAAGCTCCTTGGATTGGAATTTCTACCAGTTTTCTTTCCTAGACTGGGATTTGAACTCAGTGTCTTGGTAAAACTATACCAATATGAGGGAAGGTGCAGAGTTGCCACTTCTTGATTTCAAACCCCATGCCAAGCCAGAAATAAATAAAGCCACTGACCTTGACAGGGAAAGGTTGTCGTGGATATGGGAAGGAAGGGGGGGAAAAAAGGAGGAGGCAACAATGCTCAGGAAATGTACTCATTACTGTGCTCATGTAACTGTGACCCCTCTGTACAATATTTTTACAATAAAAAATGTACAAGAAATAATATATTGCTCAGATAAGCACTGTGGGGGTAAGGGAAGGATGTCTGAATAGCTGTAAAAAATTCTACACTGATGTTTTTTATAATGGTCAGTATGGAACTGAATAAACATAACAATTTCCAAAACAAATATTAAATCACTGACTTGGAACTGGGGCCAGTATTTTTGCCATTGATGGAATTTGAGCACACTGTTCGGGCAACTCTTTTACCATTTGTGAACGTGAAGCTCACTGTCCTTAAGGAAAATAAATTCAAGTTAGAGTTCCCAGAGCCTGCAATGGAAAAATATGTATATACATGTGTAATATATGATATATATGTACGTCTGTACATTTATTTCATATTATTATTATTATTGATTTTGTATTCAGTTTATTTTTATTTTATTCATTTTATTGTTTATTGTATTTATTATTATACACATAATATTTATTATGTTTTGTACATCTATTATATAATTATACACAATAA
Source organism: Dipodomys spectabilis (assembly GCF_019054845.1). Taxonomy (NCBI): domain Eukaryota; kingdom Metazoa; phylum Chordata; class Mammalia; order Rodentia; family Heteromyidae; genus Dipodomys; species Dipodomys spectabilis. Next base: position 1,400,267 of record NW_024871045.1, read on the forward strand.
TTTAGGACATTGACTCATTTTTCATTAATACTTTATTAAGTGCTGAAACATGGTACTTAATTAAGTAGAGGCATTTGTAACAGACATCACATGTTTAGAGTCTGTCCACAGTATGTGCTCTGTCTTATTTACCTTTGGACAACTTCCTATAGGGATTTCTTTAGATGATTTATACACAGAAACCTTTTCTTGAGGATAAGCAAGTTGAGGAATAAAATTGTGAGGTTGGGGCTAGGAATGTAGCTTACTGGTAGAGATCATGCTCGGCATGCATGAATGCCAGGATTTGAAACCTCAGTGCCACATACTCAGAAAAAGCCAGAAGATGTGGAGAGGCTCAAGTGGTAGAGCACTAGGCTTGAGAAAAAGGAACTCAGAGACAGTACCAAGGCCCTAAGTTTAAGCCCCAGGTCTGTCAAAAACAATAGGCCAGATGCAGATGCCGGTGGGTCACACCAGGAAACCTAGCTTCTCAGGAGGCTGAGATCTGAAGACCACAGTTTGAAGACAGCCTAGGAGAGGAAAGCCTGTTAGACTCTTACCTCCAATGAACCACCAAAAGACCACATGTGGCATTGTGGCTCAAGTGGTAAATTGTTTGCCTTGAAGTGAAGGGCTCAGGGACAATGCCCAGGCTTCGGTTTGAGACACACAACTGTTAAAAGAGTGAAGGCTAATCAAAGTACTTTTCCTATATGCTAATTATGAGAACATTTTCTGGAAAATGAACGCTGGTGTACCCCAGAGTTGGAATCAGAGCTCAAAGTTCAAGTGTATCACATCCATATGCCCAGCCTCTCAGACTCTAACATTATAACTTTGTGTCCTACAGGGTTCTGAAAGGTCCACTGTTGAAAGGCTTAATATGCTCCCCAAGCCCTTTATGATAAGTAGTTGACTTGTATTGTCAATGTCATTACAGTTCTGAACCTAGTAGAGAACCAATAGCTCATGCCCATCACCCCTGCTCAGGAGGCTGAGGTGTCAGGATCACAGGGTGAAGCCAGCCAGGGAAGGAAAGTCTATCACACTCTGACTTCCACTTCTGAAAGGTCAGATGTTCAAGAGCTTCCTGTGCTTCTCTTGGTGATGAGATGTTACTTGCACTCTAAATGTTCATAGAGTTCTCAAGCTTTAGAAGAAGGAAAGAAATATTATTGACACATCCTGGGTTCAAATGAAGTTCTCAGGATCCAAGCCCTAGCCCTGTTAGCAGGAAGAACTCCAGTGTAACCCTGTATTTGAAGGAAAGAAAACAGTTTCAAAAGCCAGGCTAGGGGCAGAGACCTAGACCTGCAGGAGTAGGAGGCAGAACATACACTCTCATCAGGGAAGTGAGCTGCAAAACCACTTCATTCATTCCAGGCACAACCAGCAATGGAGGGAAACCTGAAACATTTATTAGAGTTACACCATGGTCAGGCTTTTCTCAGCCTCTTCAAACATTGACTAATTAACCTTCCTCCCTCAGGGGAAGGGAGCCTCAAGCTATCTTTAGGTTACCAATAGAGAGCCAGTTAAGTGGGGGAGAGAGGAGTAACAGAGTAGAAAAACCCTGCTCTGTGGTCTTAGGGAGTGGGGTTTTGACTCTCCATCTGTCAGGTTTGAAGGCCCTTCTTCTATCTCTACCAGTCCATTCTCCTTCCTTCATTCTCCACATCATTATTGCAAATCCCCAGTCCAAGGAGAAGCAGAGCCATTTCTGTTCTGTTTCCAAGCACCTGAGTTAGAACCTGGCTATGCCCTCTATACTCTGGAGCTCTTTGCTGCCTGAGAGTTGAGACAGACAGTCTTCCTGTTCTGTGGTTGTGTGAAGGCGATGCTGGTGTCCTTGCACAATGCAGAAGACCTCATGACTGGGAAGTATTCCCTTCTTTCCTTCTGATACCCAAGACCTGACTCGTCTATCATGTTTCTATCATCTATCTGTCTACCTACCTACCCCTACCTACCTACATACCTACTTACCTAGCTATATCTTTGCCAGTTGTTGGGTTGAACTCATACCCTGGGTACTGTTTCTAGCACTCTGCTACTTGAGCCACAGCACCAAATCTGGCTTTGTCTGTGTATGTGCTCCTCAGGAATCGAACCCAGGGCTTCCTGAATGCTAGGCAAGCACTCTGCCACTAATCCACATTCCCTGCCCCTTCATCTTACTCTTAAAGGTAGTTTTTGCATAAGTAATGCTACCATTTTATTTTCCCAAGTTTAAGTTTCTGAACACCGGTTACTTCTCCGAACCCTCATTTTCTCTTTCCTGCCTGATTTGTGACTGTTTCTGCTTTGGACTCATAATGAAATATAAATGAAGGCTGCTGAGAGCTTAAGTGTGCATCATTTAGGGACACAGGCCTGGAAACCCGGAAGAGAAAAGTGATGGGCCTGAAATGAAGAGAATGATGCAGTATGCCCAACTAGCAAATCTGAAAAATAAACCTGTAAATAAAAGCAGAAGCATTGCATACGTCTGTTTGCACTTGGGGAGATAATATACATAAACACATAACTAGGTGTTGGGTCTTCGTCCGTCTTTGGATGGACAGGGTCCGAGGAGAGGTAAGTACGAAGTGTGGCTGGTCGCCCGTTCCCCACCCTTCCTTAGCCCAGGAGATAATCAGATGCAGCAGGGAGTCAAACCAAGCAGGAACTCGTTTATCAACAGGGAGCATCCCCTTTTTAAAGCAAAAGACTGCATGGGAGGAGAGGAAATGGGATCAACCAATCACTGAAAGGCCACACCTTAACCTGCACCTAAGCTTCCATGAGTTGTTTACACACTGAACCTGAACAATTCCGGCTCTGCCCACTCAACTTCCTCTCAGGGCCATCTTTGCTATCCCCCACATATTCACCCTTTTTGTTTTAATGGCAGATACACCTCCCAGTTAGTTATCTTTTTCCCCTCCTCTGTAAAGGTTATTTTAACAGGATTACATTTGGCCATGCAGGGGGTTGGAGGCAAGGCTGGGGAGAAGGAGGGCCCTTATGCAAAAGAGCCTCTCCCAGTTACCTCTCATCCCCACCTAGCACAATAATAAACATTAGCCCCACCACAGCTAGAAATGTCCCAAGCAGTAAAATTTCAAACAAACTGTAGAAATAGCAAAGCAATCCTGGGCACCTGATGTCTTTCAAGTAAGCCAGTTCCTTGTACGTGCCTTCAAGCGAGCACAGGGGTCAAGATGACCTTTAAGCTTTACTGTCAGCTCCCAGCACCCCGTCGTCTTTGTCTAAAGAAGAGAACCCACCTGTCTTAGGTTGGGTAGATCGCCTTGTCAGTCTTACCCGTCATCGGGAACTTCTTCAGAGCAAAGCTGAAGGCCCTGTCTTAGGTTGGTAAGACTGGCACCCCCTCTTACCCGTCTCTGGCTGCGGTTCCTCTCGGGGAAATTTATTTACTTGGAGCTTGATCTTATGTAACTGGCTGGCTCATTGAGAGTTTTGCATTGCACGTATAGTGCAAGGAAGGCATAGAAAAAGCATCAGCAAAAGCATTCCCAGGTCAAGCAATGTCAGCCCTTTAACTTTAGGGATGGGATAGCAGTCTTTGCCACTTTAGAGTCCAGAGGTGGGGCTTGTTCTAGAGCAGGTTTTAGACATATTTACAGGACACATAACAAAAGGTAGTTGCACAAGCAATTAGTAAAAGAACAATTAGAGCAGGTAACATTAAAATAGATAGCTCCTAAAAAATATGTTTTAAACAGTCCATACGTAATGACATAGGGTGGTGATCAAAACGAAGGTCAGGCCACCAGGTCGAAAGGGCAGTTTCTCTTGTGGTGCTATTGATGATTTCCATATGGCCAGTGCTGATCACTGCCCAGGTCACCCGTTGAGGTTGATGTGGATTCCGTAGCCATTGCAGGGACTGGGAGGGTCAGGACAGCCATCAGCTTGATTATCACCATCTGCAATTGTTAAAGAACATAAGAGGTTCTCAAGGGCTGGTTGCCCTTGGGGATGGTTAGTTTATCCTTGGGCATCCTCCTGTATAGAGGAAATGGGTAAAAACTTAAGGTTCCTGGCAGGAATCCAAATGGGAGCTGTCTCCCCTATGGGAAAAAAGCATCCAAATCCCCTGCCCATAGTAACTAAGGGGTCAGGTCCTCTCCATTGTTGTGTCAGGGGGTCCTTCCACCTGACTTTCACTTGGGGCTTAGGGTTTAGTTGTCCCCAGTGCTTCTGAAATCTGGATTCAGTTGCCCCTTTTGACAAATTTAAAATGTTAATGGTAAATAAAGCTATCTGTAACTGTATATGGAGGCTAACTCCCTCTTTTTTTGTTTTAATAATTGCTCCTTAAGACATTGATGATTTCTTTCTATAATTTCTTGGCCTTGGGGATTATAGGGAATTCCTGTAGTATGATTAATATGCCATCTGCCAAAAAACTCTGACATTGCTTTACTAACAAAACAGGGTCCATTATCGGTTTTAACTTGTTCTGGTAGACCCAAGGTGGCAAAGCAATGAAGAAAATGTGCTTGTGAATGTTTAGTCCTTTCTCCTGTATGTGTTGTGGCCCAGCATGCTCCTGAGTAGCTATCTATAGAGACAAAGATGTATTTAAACTTACCAAAGGCTAGGAAATGAGTAATATCTGTTTTCCAGAGGACATTAGGTTTAAGGCCTCTGGGATTTACCCCTGGTGGTTGTAAAGGGGGTACTTTTAAGAAGGGCTGGCATGTTTTACAGGTATGTACCACCCTTTTGAGGTCCTTTACAGGAAACTGAGGAAATCTATGCTGAAGACCTCTCCAATAAATGTGGGTTAAGTCATGCAAACAGGTAGCCTCTTGTAACGTTAATGCTTGCGGGCCAGTAGATAACTGGTCCACACACTTATTGCCTAGGGAAAAAAATCTAGGAAGTTTTTAATGCCCTCTCAAATGTTGAATATGAAGGGCTCCCAGCCCTTCTAATAGGCCCTTAAGGGTAACCATAAGAGGGGAAATAGGGTTTTTATCCAGCTTGATATGTGCCTGGGGAATATGAGGGAGCACGTTAATCATATATAGGCTATCCGAATACAAATTAAAGGGTTTTTGAATGTCCTGAAAGACCATAATTACGGCCAGCATTTCTTTATATTGTGCTGACCCTTGACAAGGTTGAAATCTTTGTTGGCTTGGGGTCTTTTGTTGCTGCATACTTCCATCAGTGAAAACATGGAGGGCGTCAGGAATAGGTGTAGAAGAAAATAGAGATGGCATTTTGAAGGAAAGTCTCCATAACATGACAGTCCATTTGGATTGCCCATAATGGCATTCAATTTGGCCTAGAAACCCCTCCAAGGAGAGAGCAAGACGAGCGTTGGCTGAGAGAGCCACTTAACATCTGCCATCCGAAAAGGAAAAACAATGGAGTGAGGGTCAAGCCATAAAACCTTTGGGCTTGGGTCCTTCCCTTGACAATAACATCCGTGAGTTGGTCTGCTTGAGAGTACGCCCGAGGCATGCCACCCAGCGGAGTGTGAACCCACTCTAATGGCTCCCCATTTTGAGTTAAAACTGCAGAAATTATCTTGACACCTGCAAACAACCAAAGAGAAATGGGCTCACAATTAGAATACCTCTTTAGAGAAACTTCATCCATGGTTTTTGGAACTGCAATAGTATTGCCCTATGGCTGTCTGTAATTGTAATAACTTCTTGTGGTGTCCTGTCTTTTAGCAGGGCAAATAAGGGCACAAGACTATCTTTAGGGACAGAAACCCATGGCAACAGCCAATTGATTTCCCCTAAAAGACTCTGAAGTTGGGTTAAGGTTAGAGAGTCTGGAATATCCAGCAAAGGCTTAAGGGGGCTGGCCTGAGTCAAGGTAAGGTGGGTCCCGAGCACCTTAAAAGGGGCTACCTTTTGAATTTTATTAAGCGCTATGGTAAACCCCCCTTTTTTTTAATATGCCGAGAACCTGGGCCAGAAGGCCCTCCAGGCAGCTTGGGTCTTGGTGCCCCAGAATTATATCATCCATGTAGACATAGGCAAGGGTGGTATCTGAACCCAGCACAGGCCCTAAAAGTGTGGCCAGGTATTGTTGGCAAAAGGATGGGCTATTGGCCATTCCCTGTGGCAGCACCATCCATTCAAACCTCCGATCAGGCTGGGAAAAATTAAGAGAAGGTATACAGAAAGCAAACTTCTCGCAGTAATCTAGATGCAGGAGGATAAAAAAAAAAAAAACAGTCTTTAATATCAATCACAACCAAGGTATATTCTGAAGGTATAGCAGGAGTCCAGGGCATGCCTCTTAGGGGCATTCCTACTAGCTCCATCCTTTCATTTACCTTACATAGGGGCATACGCCAGGTCCCAGAAGTTTTTTGAATAACAAATACCGGTGTGTTCCAAGGACTTATAGAAGGGCGAATATGCCCAAGGTTTATCTGTTCCTCCACCAGAAGGTGGAGGGCTACAAGTTTAGGTTTGGTCAATGGCCACTGCTCTACCCAGATTGGGCTTCCCGGCTTCCACCTAATGGGAGGTACTTGGGGGGCAGTGGCCTTTAGGATTGGGGGTGCACCTGAGCGGGTCCCTTTTGTTCTTCTCTGTGATTATGAAAGTTAAAAAAATCCCTTTCCTTAACTCCCTCTGGATCCTGATTACACTTTTGTGCTTCTTCCCCATCCAGGATATCATCATAGCATGCTCGATGGTCTGTAGTGACCACAGCATCCATTTGTCTTAGCATGTCTTGCCCTAGTAAATTGGCAGTGAGGTTCTTTGCCACTAAAGGGCGTATCTTTCCCTGTTCTCCATCTGGGCTAGTCCATGTCATAAGGGTAGCCGTTTCTTTGGACGGGGAGTTACTCCCTACCCCCAATATCGGGGGCCCAGGTGCAAGCTTCCAGTCCAAGGGTACTTCCTCCTCCCTGAGTATGGTTTGGTCTGCCCTGGTGTCAATTAAGCAGTGAAACCTCTTTCCGCCTATGAGGATACTCATTTTAGGGTGGAGTCCTTCCACCAGGGAGACTGTCCAATGGACCTGGGCCGTCCTGCCACGAGGCTGCCTAGGCCTCACAGCAGAGGAGGTTCCTCCTTGAGTTAACGGGGCTGGAGGATGCCCCTCTCCTAGTTTAAAGGTTTCCCATCTAAATCAAACTTGGATCGGCAATCCTTTTTCCAATGATATCCCTTCCTGCACCTGGGGCAGGGTGTAGGGGGCAGTTTGGCCCCCCAGGGCCAGTTGGCGGGGGATTGTCATGTAGAGTCCCTCTTAAAGTGCCCCTCCTGCCCGCATTTAAAACAAGTCCCTCTCCCCATTGGTCTTGGAGTTCCTCAGCCCTGGGCTGCCAGCGGCTCAGTAATAGCCTCAGTCAATGTAGATGTCTGAGACTGTAAAGCTAAAGCTAGTGATTGGGACTGGAGCTGTTGTGTTCCCACATCCTGTGAGGCCACCACCCATCTGCTCAGGGAACTCTCTCTCAGTCCCGCGTAGGCCATTTGGTGGTCTGCATTCATCCCTTCCCAGAGCAGCAGCTTTACAACTGATCTCAGAGGTTCCCTGCCGGCATCTTGCGGTGAACACTCTGTTGGACTCGGTCTATGAAATCAGGTAGAGGCTCACCCAGTTTTTGTCTCACTCCTGCCATGGGGGACTCAGTAGGCCCATCATCTAGTTTGTACCACGCAGCAAGTCCTGCCTGCCTTACCTGGTCACAGTCCGGCCAGGTATTGCGGCCTGTTGGACGCCGGTAGAATAGGCTTCTCCTGTCCCTGCTAACATGGTATAAGTAATAGGTATTGCGGGTTGAGCCTGCCGGTTAGTCTCTGCTCACACTCTGCATTCCTCCTTAAAGAAGGCACACCATTTAATAAACTGAGCACTAGTAAGAACAGCTTTGGCCACATCCATCCAGTCCTTAGGGACACACGGATGATAGGCAATGTCCTGTAATAGGGTCTGGGCCCAGGGATAGTTTGGGCCATCCTCCACCACCGCCTGGCAGAGCTCTTTAAGATCCTTAGCTTCCCATGGATACCATTCCAAGGGCCTGTTAGCCCCTGGTGCCAAAGTGACCGGATACGCTTGGGGAAGCGGATCATGTGGCCTAGAGTCTGGGCTCTTGGGTGGCCCTTCCTTTCCAGAGGAGGTCTCCGAGTAGGTTACTTCCCCAGCCCTCAGCCCCTCCAGTTGGTAGGGGTCTGGGACTTGGAAGTCCCTCTCGCAGGTCTCATAGGACGCAGTACCTCCCTTCCAATCGGGGGAATGGGGAGGGGGCCTAGGACTGTCCGGGGCACCTGAGTAGCTGCCTTTGCCCCTGCATGCACAGATAGTGCGTTCCCGGTTGAGTTTGACCTTTTCCTTTTCCTTTTCACTTTCCAAGTCTTCCTGTACTCTTTCTAGGTCTAATGTTTCCTCCTCCTCCTATCTTCTTCTGTGATATAACATTACCCATATTTAGGGTTTCACTTACCCTGAAAGACTGCTTAGCCTCGGCCGGTATCTTTTCCTTTCGTGCCCCATGTTGGGCACCAGATGATGGGTCTTCGTCTGTCTTTGGACGGATGGGGTCCGAGGAGAGGTAATTGTGAAGTGCGGCCGCTTGCCCGTTCTCCAGCCTTCCTTAGCCCAGGAGATAATCAGACACAGCGGGGAGTCAAACCAAGCAGGAACTCGTTTATTAACAGGGAGCATCCCCTTTTTAAAGCAAAAGACTGCGTGGGAGGAGAGGAAATGGGATCAACCAATCACTGAAAGGCCACACCTTAATATGCACCTAAGCTTCCAAGAGTTGTTTACGCACTGAACCTGAACAAATCCAGCTCTGCCCACTCAACTTCCTCTCAGGGCCATCTTTGCTACCCCTCACAACTAGGTAGGACATTGATACATAACCTGGCATTCTCTTTTTGAATATTTTTGTGGCCATCCCAGGGCTTAACCTCAGAGCCCGATGTATTCCTGAGCTATTTTGCTCAAGGGTGAGGCTCTACCATCACTACAGCTCCACTTACAGCCATCTGGTCATTAATTGGACAAGAGCAACTCCCAGGCTTTCCTGCCTGGTGTGGCTTGGATCTCCTGCTCAGCTTTCTCTCTCAAAGCTGGAGCTCTACCCTCTGGATCACTGCTCCTCTTCTGGCTCTCTGGTGGTTTATTGGAGATAAGAGTCTCACAGACTTTCCTGCTCGGCTGGCTTTGAATGGGGATCTCCTGCGAAGGGTTCAAGTGGCATTCCTCAGGTATTCCCCAAGGAGCCGCTCCACACAAACCCTTAGTCTAAATCTCTACAGGTACTAGAGAAAAATGGAAACATGAAGATGCTACTAATGTGTTCTAGATACTTAATGTTGGAGACACAAAACACTCATAATTATTAGATCAGTTTACAAGCAAAAGGAGAAATGCAGACAGTATGAGGATCGTTCCAGATTTTGGTCCTCTCATCCTGAGACAGTAAATTAACTGCAGCTCAATGCTAAGTGACAGAACTGGCATGTCCTGTGGATATTTGCTCCCAAATCATCTGACACTCATTTCTCACTTTTGGCTTCAAACCTGTGACCAATCCCAGGGTAAGATGAGGAGAGAAAATCCTTCTCAAAAAAGCAGCTATAACAAACATTGGGTAGTTTACTTATAAATTCAAACCATTGGAATGACCCTGTTAAGAAGTCATATTGTCCAGATTAACAAATGAAGAAGAAGAAAAAAAAATGAAGAAGAAAAGAAAGAAGGTGTCAGTGGATGCTGACTGTAATCCCTGCTCCTCAGGAGGCTAAGATGTAGAGAATCTGAGTTTGAATCCAGTCAGTGTAGGAAAGTCCATGACACTGTTATTTCTAAGAGAAATGAGGCTGTGAATCAAGATTAATGTACTACCTTTTCGCAAAAGGAGCTCAGGGACAACGTCTAGGCTCATAGTTCAACCTCAGGACCTACCCACTCAAAAAGAGCCTGTATCTCCATGTCCTTGTGTATATATGGATGTATTCCTATAGGTGAAGCTCCCAAGTAGCTCTGATGAGTGGCAACAAGCTAGGAAATTTGTATTCAATACAATGATTTCATAACAGAGAGTGTTTTGATTGCAGTGCATGTTCTGGGGCTCCTCTCACTGTTCCCAGTGTAATCTAAGGGTTTCTCTGCATCCCAGGTCTGCTGGAAGAAGTCTCTCTCACTGTCTGGTCAGTCAGACAAAAGGCCTCAGTACAGTACAGCTGGGTAACAAACAACTCCATCCAGGCCAGTTAGTGAGGATGAGTGTGAATGAGCTCTGAAGGTCAGGAGAAAAAGGCTTGTTTATACACCAAGCTAACTCTCTCCCCATTGCTCTGTTTTAAGAGGAAGGCTTCATTTGTGCAACTCCCATGGCAGACCAAGTTCTGGGCACTTATCCTGCCTTTGTGAGACTATATTCCGGTGTTCAGATACAGTGCTCAATATTATTCAGGAGTCCTTCTGGCAGACAACTAGGGAACTCAACCTAATGAAATGTTTCATTGCCTGCAATGATGGGATTATGATGCCTCTCCTAGGTTTCTGCCAGCTTGGGAAATCCAAGCACATATCTGATATCACAAAACTTCCTGTCATCTAGGGCTGGTGAAGCTCATCAGGTTTTGGAAACTTTGACCTTTCCTATTTAGGCTCTGGATGGCTAGGTTTTGGGGTTGAACACAGGGTCTGGGTACTGACCAGGAGCTCAGTGCAGAAGCATAGTGCTTTATTATTTTGTGTAACAACTTCTGATGTGTGTGTGTGTGTGTGCGTGCACACACACACACACATGCATGTGCGCACACACATGCATGAGTCCTGGAGCTTGAACTCAGGACCTGAGCACTGTTCCTAGTTTCTCTTGTGGAAAGATAGCTCTCTCCTACTTGAGCCACAGAGCCACTTCAGGCTTTTTTCTAGTGATGTGGTCCTGAGAAATCAAGCCCAGGGTTTCATAGATGCACAGCACTCTACCCCTAAGGCACATTCCCAGCCCTCTACATCAGGTTTGTTAGCTCATTTCTGTCTTTTTTTATTGTTGTTGTCGGTTGTAGGAGTTGAAGTCTGGGCCTGGGTGCTGTCCCTGAGCTCTTCAGCTCAAGTCTTGTGCTCGCCACTTGAGCCACAGTGCCACTTCAGGTTTTCTGGTGGTCTATTAGAGCTAAGTGACTCAAGGACTTCCCTGCCCAGGGTACCTTTGAACCATGATTCTCAGATCTCATCCTCCTGAGTAGCCAGGATGACCAGCATGAGCCACAAGCACCAAACTTCTACCTCAGGTTCTTGGTGGTTTATTGGAGATAATACTCTCATGGGACCTTTTGTGTCTGGGATAGTTTGGAACCCAGATCCTCAGATCTCAGCATCCTGAAAAGGCAGGATGACAGACCTCAACTACCAACCCCTTGGTCATGGCCTCAGCTGCAAGGGCGTCCATGGCTCCACATGATTGAGTGCTAGCCATGAGCCTAAGAGGTAAGGTCAGAGCCTAGGCCTCGAGTTCAAGGTTGATGACTGAGAAAAAACAAAACAAAACAATTGTCTACAGGAGACAACTCACTAGTTTTCAGTAATACATAATTTCATCCCTGCTATGGGGACCTATCTGAGCTTCAATATTCTTTTTGTTGTTGTTGTTTAATTTTTATTTTTTGTGAACATACTTTACAGTGGGGTTACAATTACATAGGCAAGATAATGAGTACATTTCTTATCAAGCATTGCAGCCTCTTCCTTTGTTTACCCTTCACATCCCTTCCCAGCCTGCCCCCGCTTCCCCACCCAGTCCCCCCCCCGTCCCCCCCCCCCCCCCCCGCACCAAAGTTGTAAAGTTCCTTTTCGACATGACAACTTGTACTTCTCATAGTTACAACGGGTCCACCTGTATCCTTAAACGACTTGTTTTCCCCATCTCCTCCACAAATTATACCGACATCAAATATAGTGAAAGCAGGGGTTATACTGTGGGGGAGGGACATACAAAGCAACAAAGAGATAATCTTATAAGTGCATTAGAAAAAAATGCATGAAATAAAAAAGCATTAAAATACATATCTAAGGGTTCATTTTCCTAACATCACATTATCTGACCTTTTCTGCTTGATTCATACATATACTAGATATTGCAAATAAGGGAAACCATGGGAACTATGTTTCTTTGGGCTTGGCTTACTTCACTTAATATAATTTTTTCCAAGCCTTTCCATTTCCTAACAAATGGGGAAATGTCATTCTTTCTGATGGAAACATAGAATTCCATTGTGTATATATACCGCATTTTCTTGATCCTTTCATCTACTGAGGGGCATTTGAGTTGGTTCCATATCTTAGCTATGGTAAATACTGCTGCAATAAACATAGTTGTGCTGGTAGCTTTAGTGTGGTCTTGTTTGTAAACTTTTGTGTTAATGCCCAAAAGGCCTCAATATTCTTGTCTGCATAATCATCTCAGTTGTGGAGCTCTTACAAGGACAAGATATAAGAATGCAATCGGTAAGTACACAGCACATGGCACTCTTTACATGACTCAGCACAGAGCATCCTGTGAAAGACTACTCAGCACCCAGCACCCAGTACAGGACTCAGCACACTGCAACCTGTGAAGGACTCAGCACATAGCAACCTGTGCAGTAATCAGAATGGAGCACCCTATGGAGGACTCAGCACATAGCTCTATTCCACAAGCTGTCATTAGAATTAGGGTGCTTTAATCAGTATCATCATTCTTTGAAGTAAATTTTACAAACCATTAAAGTTTACATCTAATGGTTTAGTGGGGTTTGTTTTTGGGGAGGAGGGGTTGGCCATGGGGTTTGAACTCAAAGCATGGGGATGTTGTTCTAAAAAGAGTCTAACAAACTTCCTGCCAGGACTGGGTTTTAAAGCCCCTGAGAAGCTAGGATGCCGGGTGTAAGCCAGGATGACATGAATAACTCATGGAGCTGGGTTGCAGTAGTTTACATCTGGCTAAGTCTGGTTAGGTGTCAGCTATCAGCATCAGACTCCTAGCTTGCTCTGTAATGAGGTATTTGAAGTTCAGTACTTCTATAATTGTAGTTAGAACATCCTCCCTTTTTTTGGCGGCATTCATGGGGCTTGAGTAAGAGCTTAGACACTGTCCCTAAGTGTTTGTGTTCAAGGCTAACACTCAATTGATTGAAAGACAGCAGAATTTCCGGGTTTTCTGTTTATGTGGCACTAAGTTATCTAACCCAGGGTTTCATGCTTACTAGGCAAGCACTCAACCACCGATCCACAGGAATGAATGAGGTAAAAATAGAGAGAGATTGCTTTATATAAATATTATATACACAAAAAGAGATGTCTGCATATTATTAAAATATAGATAATATTACTACCAACTATAGTTATTAAATTATGTCTCCATTTATTGATGTGTCCCAGTTAACTATTAATAAAGCATTAATAATTACTCAATATCCTGTTATTGTTTATCATATATGTACATATATCCATACATATAATTATATATTTCATAGAATGAGACCAATGTGTATATATTATTAAATTATGCATCATGTGTTACTACCAATTATTAGGTATTTAATTATGTCTCCACGTACTTTTTATTCTCTTAATGCTTAATAAAATATTAATTAAACTTAATGAACATCCTATACTTATTGCATCTAATTTTACGCTAGAATGCTTCACTACTAATTCAATCTGTTTATCATTGATTGTAGTGACAATTCTTCCACCTATTACATTTCTTACCTTTATAAAATCCTATTACATAGCATATAGGTTTGCACTTGAATTATATATCCTACCTGACACTGAGCACTTTCACAGAAAAGGAAAACATGTGTCACGCTTGGCTTCTCACTCCACGATTACATTTTTGGCAGTGTTAGGATCTAAACTCAGGGCCTAGAAGGCTCAATTCATGAATGGGTGACAGCCAGCACAGCAGCCTCTAGCCAATTCAGCTGCCATGCAGTGCACAGGCCTTGAGGTTGAGCCCGCCCCGTATGTTGACTTCAAATTGCACTTAGTGTAGTTATTCATTTTATTTTTTGTTTTATCATTTACCACTTATTTTATTGACTGCTATTACACATGGAATATTTACTACATTTATTAGGTAGGATATAGATTTGCCTATGTATGAAACTTCATACCTGACACCCAGGACATTCACAGAAAAGGAAAACACCTGTCACCATGGACTTCTTACTGCACGATTCAATTTTTGTGAGTGCTGGCATCTGAACTCACATCTTACAAGGCCCAATTCATGAGTGGGTGAGTGTCAGCATGCCAGCCTGGGGCATATGGAGTTGACAAGCATTTCCCACACCTGAGAACGAGCCATAGGGGTTGACAAAACAAGAACAGATTGACATGCAGATGGTAGTACAAAAATAAATACAGATCTTTATAGAGTGCCAGAGATATCTATACATTATGCAGTTATATAGGCTACATTCCTACCAATTCTTGGGTATTTATTCTGGCTCCTCCATGTAATTAACATTATTGTTTTCATCCTTAATGAATTATTAATTAAATCAACCACTGTCCAAACTATTGTGTCCATGTAATTAATAATATTTCTTTAATGTGTCCAAAAATATTCATTAAAATCCATCGGCCTCCTAAAATCAATCTCTAATTTTATAGTAGAATCACTCAGGAACAACTAATTCAACCTTGATATTCATATACTTCTATCCTTATTCCTATGAATAGGAACGAGACTCTTAGCATCTCCCTCCATTGGTAGGGGTCAGGACTGGGCTTTGAACACAGGGCCTAGGTTGCCGTTTTGGCCTGTGGCTTCCCTGGAAGCCATCAGCCTTCACCATTGCCAGGTTACCAACAGTTTTCAGTCGTGTCATTCAGACCAAGGATGGTCACCTTGAAAAGAAAACAAATGTAAAACCGACATCCATCTGCAGGTAGCCAGATTTTTATCTGTGTCTTTTTATTTATTTTTATTCCGGTCAGTCTTTGGGGCCAAGGAACCCAGGTTCAGCTGTGGGCTCAGTGGCTGCACCACAGCCTAGCATGATCAAAAATGAAGCAGAGTTGCAATGACCTGAGCTCAAGCCCTGTTCTTGACAAAATAAAAATAAATTCATACATACATACATTCAAAATGTTTAAAAACCAATGAGGCTCCTTGGCTTGGAATTCACGCCATTTTTTCTACCAGGCCTGGGATTTGAACTCAGGGTACGGGTAAAACTGCAGCACTGTGGGGGAAGGGGAAGTTCACCGTGCTGGAAGACAAGAAAATCAGGCTTTTTCCCAGGGGCTGAATTCAAGCTCTAGCACTCGAAAAAATAATATTCGTATACATTTTAAATACATGATTTATATTTATATACACATGATTACTGCATATTGCAGTTACTGTAGTTATTCATTTTATTTTGTGTTTCATTTATTGATTATATACAGAGTATAACATTTTTTACATTCTATTTCATAGGATATAGATTTGCCTACGTATTATACATCAATTCTGAGACCCAGGACTTTCGCTGATAAGGAAAACAAGTGGGACAATTGGCTTCTTCCACCAGGATTAAGATTTTGGCAGTTCTGTGATTTGAACTCCAGGCCTAGAAGGCCCACTTCATGAATAGGTCAATGTTAGCAAACCAATCTGATGCAAATTAAGTTGTCGGGCAAATGTGGGGGACTTGTGTTTGAGGACTTGAAATCAAGCCATAGGTGTGGCCAATATATAAACATATGACTATGCATCTATGAATAAATTCATAGAGACTGATAGACGTTCATGTAGATTCTACTATATAACTCTATATAAAGAGTGATGTCTATATCTTATTTTTACATATTCTATTACTACCAATTATTTGGTCTAAAATTATGTGTCTATTAATTAATCACGGTACGAGACTTAATAAAGTATTCATCAATGACCTATATTTATTGCATACAATCTTATACTAGAATGACTAGCTAATTAGTAATTCAGTTGGTACGTGTCAAACATTCTATTAGTGTTCCTATAGATAGGAACGAGTTCTCTAGAATCTTCAGCCGTGTGTAGGTGGCAGTCGCAGCATCGAACTCAGGGCCTAGGTGTTTGGGTTGGGCTCAGGCTTCACTGATAGCCCGAGAGCCTTTGGCCATGAAAGGTCACGTACAATTTTTAAGCCTAGTCATTGAGACCCAGTATGGTCACAGTACAAAGCAAACAAATGTAAAACAGTTGTGTAAAACTTCCAGGTTTTTCCTCCACCATCTTGGTTGGTTTGTTTTTTTTTGCCAGAGCTGGGAGTTGAAATTGTGTACTAGGATAGCTGGATCATCTGTGGGTGTAAAAGCTGCACCCCAGCCTAGGGTAATCAAGGCTGAAACAAAGTTGTGATGACCTGAGTTCAAGCCCCGTGCCTGCCCCCCAAAAAAGTTAAGATACTGGCTAGGAATTTGGGCCATTTTTTCTGCCATACCTGGTATTTGAACTCATGAATTGGGTAACTCTATTGTGCTCTGGGTGAAGTGGAAGCTAACCTCCTGGAAGAAAAAAATTCAGGAGCATTTCCCAGGGTGTGAATTCTAGCCCCAGAACTGGCAAAAATAATATTTATATACATGTATAATGTATATAATATATGTATTTGCATAGATATTACATATTGTACCTAGGACACAATATTTCCACAGAGAGGAAAACAGGTCAACATTGGTTTCTTTCCTCATGTATTGCCTTCAGCAATGCTGGGATTTGAACTCAGGGCCTGGAATGCCCAATTCACCAAGGGGTCAGTGTAAGCAGAGCAGCCTCAAACAAATTCATTGCCAAGCAGTTCCCAGGACCTGAGTTCTAGCCCCAAGAATGGCCAATATATAAATACATATATAAATTGTTGGAAATATATATATATATATATATATATATATATAGAGAGAGAGAGAGAGAGAGAGAGAGAGAGAGAGAGAGAGAGAGAGATGTATATCCACTGTATATTTAAATATATAAATGCATTTATAGAATGTGAGATGTCTATACATTATTAAATTACATCTAATATATTCCTGATAATTATTAGGTATTAAATTATACCTCCATTTAATGATGTATCATGGATTAAGGCATAATAAAGTGCTTCCTTGTGCAAAAGGAGCTCAAGGACAATGTCTAGACTCATAGTTCAAACCTCAGGGCCTGCACCAAAAAAAAAAAGAGCCAGTAACCCCATGTGTCTGTGTATGTATGTATGTATTTCTATCAGTGAACATCCAGAGTCATTATGAAGAAAGGCACCCTGCTAAGAAATTTGCTTTGAATAGAATGATGTCATAGCGCAGAGCATGCTTTCAAGACAGTGCATGTTCCTGGTTTAAAAAAAAATTAAGACCCTGGCTTGGAATTTGCACCATTTTTCTGGCAGCTTGGGATTTGAACTCAGGGTCTGGGTAATTCTGTGGAACTGTGGGGGAGGGGAAACACCGTCTTTGAAGACAAGAATTCCAGACCAGTTTCCAGGGCCTGAATTCAAGCCCCAGAACTGGAAAAATTAATATTCATACATGAGATCTATTTACTTACCTGGGTTTAATCCATATGATATTTATTACCATTATTCATTTATTATTTATTTTATTTAGTATTTTACATATATAATATTTATTTCATTCATCACGTCTTATCACATGGATTTATTTGCATATGGATTCTACATCATACTGAGACCCAGGACTTTCACCAAGAAGGAAAAAAATGGGTCAAAATTGGCTTCTGACTCCACATATAAACTTTTGACTATGCTGGGATTTGAACTCACAGCCCACAATGCCCAATTCATGAATGGTTCAGTTGTGGAACAAAAGCCTTTGGCAAACTGAGCAGCCAGCCAGTGCTGAGGACCTACAATCTGGCAATAGTAGTGGCAGATAGATAGATAGATAGATAGATAGATAGATAGATAGATAGATAGATAGATAGATAGATAGATAGATGTGTAGTTTGCTATATATGAGAGAGAGAGACAATGTGAGGATATTAAATTATATATATTATGAATTATTAGTTATTAAATTAGGTCTCCATTTAATGAAGTCTCATGGTTTAATACTTATTGAAGCATTGGTGTAAAAAGAGTCAGTATTCCTTAATTAGGAGAATCATACCATGGTGCTAGAATGAAAGACATAATCCAATACTTTTTGGGTGGCATTCTATAAGAGAATCATGAACTAACTGCAAATTTAATTGTTACTTTTATAACATTCCATTAAGCATTCCCATGGATAGGAATGATTTTCTCATGATCTCCCTCCATTTGTAGGTGGTAGTCCTGGCATTTGAACTCCAGGCCTTGCAAATGCAAACCATTAGAATGACACTGTGAAGATTTCAGTTTGCCACATTGAAAAAAGAACAAGAAGAAAAGAAAGCCAGGTGTCAGTGGATCCTGCCTGTAATCTTAGCTCTTCAGGAGGTTGATAGGTAGAGAATGCCAGTTTGAATTCAGCCAGGACAGGAAAGTCCACCACACTCTTATTTCTGAGGGATCACAGGAATACAAAATCCCCATGAGTGGGGCTATTGCTCAAGGGCAGAGTGCTACCCTTGAGGTATCTCCCTAGGTTTCTGGAAGCTTGCTAAATCTAAGCACATGTGTAATATCACAATGCTTCCTGCCATCTAGGGCTGGTGAAGTTCATCAGGTTTTGAACTTTTGACCTCTCCTAGTCAGGCCCTGGTTGGCTAGGTTTCGGGGTTGAACACAGGACCTGGCTGCTGACCATGAGCTCAGAGTACAAGCTCAGTGTTGTACCATTTGCTGTTACAGCTTCATTTCTGGTATCTGTTTTGTGTGTGTGTGTGTGTGTGTGTGTGTGTGTGTGTGTGTGTGTGTGTGTGTGTGTGTGTGTGTGTGTGTTTATGTGTATGTGTGTGTGCACATGTATTTGTGTTTATACACTTGTCCTGTAGCTTGAATCCAGGACCTGAGCACTGTACCTGAGATTTTCCTATACAAGGATAGTCCTCTACCACTTAAGCCACACAGCCACTTCAGGCTTTTTTCTAGTGATGTGTTACTAAGGAATCAAACCCAGGGATTCATACATGCAAAGTATTCTACCCCTAAGACACATTCCCAGCACTCCACTTCAGGTTTCTTTCTTTCTTTTCTTGGAAGTTGGAAGAATTGAAGTCTAGTCTTGGGCGCTGTCCTTGAGCTCTTCAGCTAAAGCCAATTGTTCTACCACTTGAGCCACAGCACACTTTGAGTTTTTTAGTGGGCCACTGAACAGAAGCATCTCAAGGAATTTCCTGCCCAGGCTGGCTTTGGACCGTGATCCTCAGCTCTCAGCATCCTGAGTACTTAGGATGAAAGGTGTGAGTCAGCAGTACCCAGCTTATACTTCTATTTTCTAAGTGGTGAATAGGAGATAAAAGTCTCATGAGACCATTTGTGTCTGGGATGGTTTTGAAGCCATATCGTCAGATCTCAGCTTCTTGAGTAGACATGACAGACCTCAGCTACTACACCACTATACCGTAACAAGCAAGTGCATGGGGTCAGCAGCAATGTTGGCTAACCACCTGAACCATCCTTAAACATGGACCAAGGAGTCTAACCCATGCGCTCAAGTCAGGGGTTTGCGCCAAAGCCGCCATGGCACAATGAAAGTGAAGGCTGGCAGGGTCACTTGGGTGCAGGGTAGGCAGTCACCTGTAAGGATTTCCCTGCTGCGTGTTGCACTCTCCCCCATGCCCTTGTCTCCTGCCTTCTCCTCCCCTCCCTCCCCCCGCCGGCCAAGGTGGGATCCTAAGCACTCTGCACCTCAGAGAACAGACCAACCAGGAGTGTTCTGGGAGTACCTCAAGAAGGCAGAGCAAGGTGTGGCTTTTCACACTGACCTCCCTTTCCGTGGAGAGAGCCAACCCCTGTGCTGATAACAAGTCATGGGAAGAGAGGGGCAAGATCAGGGCACCTCCCTACTCCAGCAAGTACAAGTCCCCGACCTCATGGCAAGGGCGGGGAGAGACCAGCCAGACCCGGTTGCTGCACCCCTGCCTCCTGCACATGACAGGCATGGTGGGACGGTGAGGGCAGGGGCCCGCGGGCAGAACGAGAAGAGTGGTCCCATTTGCAATGAATGTCCGTACCTCACCTGGCACAACCTATGCCTGGGCCTGAAGGAGATCGTAACATCTCCACATTAATCACACCAAGGGTATGGAGAAGACAGCCACATGGCACTTGGGAGGCAGTGGCCCAGGAACGCAGCTTCTGAGAGGGCCAGCCTGGGATAAACGTAGCCAGGACAGACACCGTTCATGAGTAATGAACGAAGCAAAATAAATTAAAAAATAAAAATAAAAAAGTGAAACCAAGATGGAATTTGCATGAACAAAGCAGTCTGAACCTGAGAAAACTGCCGATAAACTGGTAACCCGGGATAGGTCCCAAGCAGACAGGGGCGGCAATGTCGGCCAGCCTGCCCTCATGACCTCTGCCACACATGGCACCTCTCCCCTCCCCCACCCCAACATTTCCAGAAAAGCGCAAGTGAGAGCTTGTCCCACTGTCTGCCTACCCTTTCTTTTTTTTTTTTTTTTGGTTGTTTGTTTGTTTTCTTTTCTTTTTCCCCTGATGGAAATGAGAAAACACTGCCAAAGATGGGTCAGGTCCATGAAGAGACAAGCTGGGAGGAACCCCGCTCACTTGTGAAATTCATGAGCCAGGAGCTCAAACACAGCTAGTCCAGAGGAGGCTGCATGCGTCACCTGCCTGCACAACACACTGTCCCCACTCCACCCCTCACAGGGAAAGGGGAGGGGGAAGGCCAGAGAGAGGTTTCTTCTAACACAGAGATGTTAGGTACGTCACACACACAGGTCTGGAAAACTATGGTGACAGTGCAATGGGAAGTGTGAGTCCACTCACGCATCAATAAATGACAGGAAAGTCAAACAAGAGCCCCTGAGTGAGAAAGGAAGGGGAGGTGGCACCCATGGGACACTTATCCCGGGCACCAGACGGAACGACCTTCTGATCTTTCCTCCTCAAATCTGTCCAGACAGCTAGCCTTTTCTAATAGGCTTTTCCACTCTCTCTGGAGCAGCTCAGGGCATGAGGTGAGGAATCTAAACCCTAGACACGTATGTTGGAGGGTAGAGGCATCATCACTCACATGACTGTGGTGGACCAGGACTTGAGCAGGGTAGTGCACAGTGTGTGGAGGGGGGGCAGGTAGGAAACCCCAGGAGTAAAGACAGGGAAAGAATAGGGGCCCTGTTCCAAACATAGTGGAGGGATCAGAGGGGCAATCCTATCTCCCGGTGGTGATGCATGGTTAGAACCCACAGACCAGGCATACTTCTCTTTGGGGTTTGCAATGGGAACATATGCAGGCAGAAGTGTGCCAGGACGCACATCTCTTCACAGACAGGAAGACAGGCAGAGCCAGGGGGTCAGGCATGTCAAACACCCTATTCCATCAACACACACACACAAACACACACACACGTTACGGTGTGTGTATAATATCCACAAGGTAAAAGTTTATTCATCCATTCTCAAAAGAATAGGAGTAAGATTATGTCAGTTGCAGGGAAATAGACCTATGGACTACGAGCGGGGCAGGGGTTGGGGGGTTGTGGAGGCCAGAAGAACCAAGAACAGGTGATGCCAGAGGAAGACAGACTGGCAGAAAGACAGACAGACCGACTGACTGACCAACAGCACGTGTTTTTTCTCCTATGTGGATACTAGACCTAAACTATAACTGGACATAGTAACCTACACAGGACTCTGGGCAAACACAGTGTGTGTGTCCCCGTGTGTGTGTGACACATATACTCTCCTTTTGTCAGAAGGTATAATTTCTCTGAACATTTAAGATATTGCAGATAAGACATAAGACGTAATATCTATAAGTAGCACAACTGTGAATGTACTATAATAACTAGACATGTTAGGATTAAAGTTGGAATTAGGAGGATAGACATGTATCTGTAAAAATGCTATTGGTCGTTATTACAAGTACATTAGCTTTAGGATATTTCTGAAAACACCGATTGATCTTTCTTGGGATGATGGTCTATGATCACACTAATAACCACTTAAAAGCCAGATCATCTGTTGGATACATTTCAATTGGTTTATATTGCATCCTCAAATATTTTTCTCTTCTTTTTATTCTATCTTCTCAATAAAGATCCAGTGGTATAAAGCTACTTTTATGCCCTTAATATTACATAACTGAAGTGATCTGCTTTGTTTTGCAGCTTTCTCAGCTTTATTCACTGAGGCCTATTTAGTCACACATGATGAGAGGTCCAGAAACATCTTTGGGGACACAGATGGCTTTTGTGTAGTAGGAAGACCCTTACTCACGCAGGCAGCCCACCTAGTCGTCCGGAGTGACAGAGCCCACCGCAACAAAGTTGTTAATAAAGAAGCAACTTTATTGAGAAGGTTCCTACACTGACTAGCCAGGGCCGCAGCACAGGCTCGGGTGCTGATACTGTGACCCTGAGTAGCCCACGTACTTAGGTTTTTAAAGGCAAAATTCATAAGGTCAAGCCTGTTCATGCAGGTGACCAATGAGGTTGTCACACACCGAAAAGATTATACTAGACCACATGCAGGTGGCCAATGAGGTTACACTTTGTCACATAATGGCTGTTTAAACTTTTGGTTTAAATGACTCACGAATTCAACGGTAAGTTGGAGCTTACAGTAACCATACACAAAGGACTTTAGTGGAGTTTCACATAAACAGGTGAAAAAGGTGGAGTTTATGATAAGCTCAGAATGTTGCCAGTATGAGCCAGATTACTGGCTATCTGTTTAATCATTCAGACCTTAACAGAACAATGAAGGTGGGTTAAGTTGTTAAGGGGAGGGGAACCTAGAGGCATTCTTTCCATTCCAAGAACTGGGCTGGATGGAACCAAGGTCGAGTTAACCTTGTTTAGTTTTTTTTTCTTCCTAAAACCGCTAAAACAAAGGCAAAGCCTGGAAAGAACCTGTACCAGGCTCCTCTCAGGGCCTACTTCATTTTGTAAAGTCTATTTGGGGAAATAGCAAATATAATCTACCATGTCCTAAAATGTAACAGATTATCTCTATGGGACGGATAGAAATATCTAGATGTACCCTGTCACCAGCCAGTTATTTTAATTTACTTAAGGGAAATCAAGTGAATAAAAGACTATTGGTAAGTTTATAAAAACAGGTAGCCGAGTAAAACAGCACCATGTGAAGAACGTAAAAATATATAGACAGCCCCTAACATCCATTGTCACTTCTGTACCTTTGCTTGCTAAAAAATCTGCTAAAACCTTGAGGAGTGGAGTGAAAGAGGCAGAAAACTGGGCGCCCTCATCAAAGTAGGCAAGTACCACCTGAACGAATTTATTAAAAGGCATGGAGTAAGATTAATGCTTAATGTAATAGAAATTAGAAGTTATGATTACTAACTGCTCATTTTTGCTTCTGTATGAATTGCTTTGAGCTAGATGATTTTATGGTTTTTGTATGATTTTAACTGTGACTGGTTTGAGTTAATCAGTACTGGAATGTCAGCCTGGGAGCCTAGAGATGCTTGGTAAAAGCCTTGACCAAGGGCGCAAAATCCTCAGAATTCTCCCCACAGCTGCAATGCCCTTCCTGGAGGCCAGGGCAGTAAGGTCCTAGGGAAGAAATATAATGTTTTAAGAAACCTAAGCAACTCCATTTTTGTTTAACACTCCATCTCAGTTCTGTGACTTGACTTGTGATCCACTTTAGTCCCAATGCTAGGATTTTATGACAGAAAGCCATGCACAATTCTTGGAGCCATAGATGGCGTTTGCTTAAGGCAGGTGTTAGCCCCCAAGTGGTGTTGCCCCCCAGCCACCTAGGACTAAGAGTTTCTGACCAACCGGTACTTCAGAGCCCAGGGCGAGACATGCCATGCATTCTGTTGATCCGGGTGTGACTCGTAACCATTTTTGGTCAAGCTATGGATCAAGGACATTTTTCTGTAAAGGTCAACCAATCATATTTGCCCAGATTAGCTTGCTTTAAATGTTAACCAGTCATGTAATTTCTTATGTAAAAGTTCCTTAAAGTTGTTTGTTCAATAGTATAAAAACTGTGCTGATTCTATCCTCAGGGCCTCTTAGCGTCACCAGTTACCATGTGCACGGAGGACCAAGCTCGAGCTTGCAATAAACTGGTTCTTTGTTGCTTACATTGATCGTGGTCTCTGGTCTTCTGGGGGTCCCCGAATGCTGGTATAACAAATACATTTGGTATTCAGGTAAGGGGTAGGTTTATTCAGACCACCTGCTGGAACCAGATAAGGTTGGCATGCCACGTGGCTAGCAAAGACCTGGAAAAGAGAGCTGGGAAAGAGCTGGGAAAGAGAGCTGGCAAAGAGCTGGGAAAGGGAGAGAAAAGAGCTAGAAAAGAAAAGGCATCTGGGCCTTGGTTAGGCCTTATCTAGGGTAAGTGAGGAGAAAGGTGTAACCACATCAAATTCAGATGTGACCTCAGCGGATGAAGATGTGAGGTCTTCCAGCTGTGCCAGTTGCCTAGGTAATGCAAGTACTGGGTGGAGACTTTCTTGTGAAGAGGGTGGAGTCTTCTCGCCATCCAGGAGCAGAACTTACAACTATATAGTTCAAGAAATTTTATTCTGATATGTATATAAAAAGTTTACCTCAGTGGATGAAGACATTTGCATGAAATTGCACCTAGTGCAGCAATTGATATTTATAACTCTCCCTAAACTATCGCATTGCATTTTTTCCATTTTCTTGGCACTCCTTCAGAAATGTTCCCAAGTCTCATTTTTTTACTCACTTCAGCCAATGGGACCCTTTTTCATAATACTGATGTAAAGACATTTGTGTTACTGTTTATAAATTACAATCATAAATAAACTGGTACAGTTTGCTCGTAAGACGTAATATCCAAATGAATTCCAGGATACAGAAGCCTAGGAGGTCTGTTGCTACAGTTGGCTGCGGCAGGGGTGGCGGCAGCGTTTGTTTTGAACTTTGGGTTTTTCTTTTTCTTTTCGGTAGGGTGGGAAAGGGGGGCGGAAATGGAGGGAAGCAGGGCAACCCAAAGCAATATGGTTTTTGACATGCACTGTGTGGAAAAATCACCTATGCAACTGGTGGGCAGGGATGTGAAGGGAGAAACTGGGGAGGCAAGCAAAAGAAGGGGTAACCATGTCTAGAAAATAAAAAAAGTAAAGACACACCCCCTGCGGTCCCCCTCCCCCCTCCACTCGGCCCTGCCTTCAAGAAAATTTCCTTGTTTGGTGTTTTTTTTCTTCTGTTTTATTGTAAATAAAGCCTCAGAAGAGAGCTGGCAATACTTCATCACTATTCTCTTCGCCAGCCTCCTCCATCAGCCCTGAATCACTCTCCGTCACTCCATGAAGTGTCCAATAGTTTGCACCCCAGAACAAGGGGAAAAAATGTCAGACTCAAGATCGATCAAAACAGAACCCACACTTAAGAAGGTCTTGTGAGGAAGGAACACCTCCCCTCCCAGGTACACACACCCATACGCCCTAGCATCCCTGCCCACACAGGTAATGAATGGCAAACCCCATCCCACCCGGGCCAGAGATTCCCTATCACACAGAGAGACAGACAGACAAATCACGGGGTGTGGAGAGAGTCGGAAAATGAAAAAAATATTTTCCCGGCTTGACCTATGAATGGGTCTGGGTTGGCATTTTGTCCTCTGGGCCCTACAGTCAATCCATGGAGATTGCTCCTCTCTCCTCATCACTGTAATCCTATCTGATATTTGCCAGAGATGAACGTGCTGTGGGGACACTTTGGTTCATCGATCTAAACTAGGGACCGGAGGTGGGGGGAGAGGGGAAGCCTAGGAAGACTGTTGCTATAGTTGTTGTTGGTGGTGGTGGCAGTGCAAAGGTAGATTACATGTTGCCATGCATACCTGTGCCTGTGTGGTAGGAAACAGCAGCAAAGATCAAGGGGTACAGGGTGTGGGTGGTGGTGGTGGTGGTGGTGTGTGTGTGTATGTGTGTGCACGCAAGCGTGCATGTACGCTCCAGTCCTAGGGCTTGAACTCAGAGCCTGAGTGCTGTCCCTTGGCTTTTGAGCTCAAGATTGGCACTCTTCCATTTGAGCCAGAACTCCACTTCTGTCTTTTGGGTTGCTTAATTGAAGACACGAGGCTCACCAAAGTGCAATGCCTTTATACCTCTGATCATATAACAAGAAGTCTTCCCCTTTCTTTGTATTTGTTATCGTCGATGTTGCTTTGTTTTCTCTACTTTTTTCCCCCTTGTTTCTTCCTTCATCTATTTCCATGAGAGCCAAGAAATGGAGGGACCAAGAGTGAAGAAGTACAGCAGTGGCACTCACTAGACACTATGTTGGAAGTGAAGACACAACCTGTGGGTGGCAAACACAACTTGAGGGAGGGAAAACCTGTGAGAGAGCCAGGGAAGGGGTGAAACTGTCCAACAAAAAAAAGTACTTTTATTTTGGTGGTGGGGGAAGATGGGAGGGCAGGGATGGTAAGGGGAAACAAAGGAGGAGGCAACAATGCTTGATAAGAAATGTACTCATTTCCTTGCTCATGTCATTGTAACCCCTCCATACGTATTTTCAAAATTAAAACAACTTATTAGCCGGGTGCCAGTGACTCATGCCTATAATCCTAGCTACTCAGGAGACTGAGAACTGAGGGTCGCGGTTCAACACCAGCCCAGGCAGGAAAGTTTGTGAGACTCTTATCTCCAATAAACCTATAGAAAACCAGAAGTGGTGCTCTTGCTCAAGCAGTAGAATGCTCGCCTTGAGTTGAAGAGCACAAGGACAGCGCCCAAGCCCAGAGTTCAGTCCCCATGAACGACAAAAAAAAAATTTTATTAATAAAAAAGTAGGGCTGGGAAGGTGGCTCAGTGGTAGAGCGCTTGCCTTGCATGCCTGAGTCCCTGGGTTTGATTCCTCAGCATCACATAAGCAAAAGGAAAGAAAGCCAAAAGTGGTGCTGTGGCCCCAGTGGTAGAGCGCTAGCCTTGAACTGAAGAGCTAAGGGACAGTGCCCAGGCCCAGAGTTCAGGACCCACGACTGGACCCCCCCCAAAAAAATTACTCTTCTTACCACACTTATGCAATGTAACCGTTCTTTTTTCTTTTTTCTTTTTTTTTTTGTGGGTGGTGGGACTTAAACTCTGGGCCTGGGAGCTGGCCCTACGCTCTTCAGGTCAAAGCCAGTGCTCTACCACTTGAGCCACAGCACCACATGCGATTTTCTAGTGCCTTATTGGAGATAAGAGTCTGGTGACTTTCCTGACCTGGCTGGCTTTGAACTGTGATCCTCAGATCTCAGCCTCCTGAACAGCTAGGATTACAGGCATGAGCCACAGGTGCAGGCTGGCGTACTGTAACCCTTATGCATGTCACCATTTCCCTAACAATTTGTAAAAATCAAAAGAGAGAGGGAAGGGAGACAGCATCCCCTTGTGCCCGACAAAAATGGAAATGGAAGCCACAGTACGTAGCAGCCTGAGAAGTGAAACCCAACGGGCTTCTAACCGAATTGAGATTCTTTGAATGTTTGTGCGATGTTAATCACAAAAACAGAGGGACAGGTTTCTATTGTCACTCCTTTAGAGGAATGGGAACAGGGACAGGGAGAAGAGAGGCAGAACTTGGCCTGACCTGGGTGGGAATATGGAGAGGAGACAAGAAGCCTGTCCAGAGGGTGGGAACTTAGGGGTCTGCCACTGGGACATCCCATTGTCACAGTCATGCCTCCCGGAGGAGCAGAGGGCAGAGCACTGGCAAGCATGACAGCTTCCCTGCTCGCCTCTCTCATTCTGTCCCTGGCAGGCTTGGGCAGCATACTACCCGCAGGGGGCGGGTGGAAGTAGTCTGACAACCTCAGCTAGCAGGAAGTCAATGTCTGCTGCTGGTAGGCAAGGAGGGCCCCAGCAGAAAAAAAAACAGAGAGCTGACTTTTCCTGCCCAAGTGCAAAAGAGGCCAGTTTTGTAAATGTTAGGTTTTTAAAAAGAGGTATCCGAGTTAAGAACAGCAACACACATGTGGTATTCAGGTAAGGGGTAGGTTTATTCAGTAGGTCTGCTGGGACCAGGCAAGGTTGGCACTCCACATGGCTGGGAAAGGCCTGGGAAAGAGAGAGAGCTGGGAAGGAGAGGAAAGAGAGAGAAAAGAATGAAAAAAGAGCTAGAAAAAAGCAGAGAGAGAGAGCATCTGGGAAAGAGAGAGAGCTAGGAAAGAGAGAGAAAGAGAGAGCTGGGGAAAAGACCTAATATAGAGCTAGAAAAGAGAGAAAATAGCTAGAAAATAAAGAGCTAGAAAAGAGCAGAGAGAGAGCAGAGAGTCTGGGCCTGGGCTAGGCCTTATCTAGGGTATGGGCAGAGAAAAGTGTGGCCACATCAAATTCAGATGTGACCTCAGTGGATGCAGATGTGACCTTCCAGGTGTCCCAGTTGCCTAGGTAATGCAGGGACTGGGTGAAGACTTTGCTGCAAGGAGGGTGGAGTCTGCTAGCCATCCAGGAGAGGACCTTACAGTAAAGAGGGTGGGGGGAGGGGTGGGGAGGTCCATCCACTCCCCCCCTTATGAAGTTAAAGAAGCTCAGGTATGGACGCCCCACCGGCCACACTGCCAGAGTGATCTGCAGAGGACTCAGGGCAGGGGCAGGGGTGGGCTGGCTTAAGACTGGCACCCCAGTCAGCTCCTCAGGGAACTTTAGGCAAATTTCCTTTGTCTTGTAAATGTCATCATGGCAATGACTTAAGCACCCTGACAGAAAAAAGAATAAAGAAGAAGAAACAAACACTCACACCCCTAGCAGGCCTGCCTGAGTTGAGGCCTTGAAATCAACCCCAGTAAGGCCACTAAATTAATAAAAATCATTCTAAGAAACTATTGACGGAGGACCCTCGGGATGAGGTGATTAGGCTGTGTACCTGTGAAGCGAGGTGGCCATGTGTTCCAGCTTTGTGCAAAGATGTTGCATTAACTCGCCTATCTGCCTTCCTAGAATTGAACATAGAGGAAAGCAGGATAATTTCCAGGGGGAAATGAGGCCTGGGAAAGTACCACCAAGAATTCAGAAAAAGACAGCCAGACAGCTTCCTAATGAATGGCTCTAGTGAAGTCACTTACACATCCTATTTTCTTTGTTTCTCAGTCCCTCATAAATGAACAGTTACTAGGAAAGAAAATTAATAGGTGGGGTTTGGGGTGGAAGGGAAAAGAGCAGCTCCCTTCTTCTGTGCTTTTGCCCAAACAATGAGTATACAGTGTGTGTATCACACTATATATAAGTATATACGTATGTGTATAAATACATATGTTTTTATGTATGCATATATACATATATGTATGAATAAATGAATATATGTGTGTTTATACATACATACCTATATGTATAAATAAATGAATATGTGTATTTATATATGTACGTATATGTGTATGTGTATGTATATATGTATATATATGTATGTATACATACATACATATATATACATATATACTGTATATGTGTGTTTATATATATATATATATATATATATATATATATATATATATATATATATATCACGTACATAGACAACAAAAGCCAAAAGTGGCACTATGGCTCAAGTGGTACAGTGCTAGACTTGGGCCAAAAAGCTGAGTGGCTGAATGACAGTGCTCAGGCCCTGACTTCAAGTTCCAGGATTTCCCATCCCCCAAAAAATAATAAAAAAGGAGAGAGGGGGGAAAAAGAAAAAAAGGAAGAAAGAAAGAAAGAAAGAAAGAAAGAAAGAAAGAAAGGAAGAAAGGAAGAAAGAAAGAAAGAAAGAAGGAAGGAAGGAAGGAAGGAAGGAAGGAAAGAAGGAAGGAAGGAAGGAAGGAAGGAAGGAAGGAAGGAAGGAAGGAAGGAAGGAAGGAAGGAAGGAAGGAAGAAAGAAAGAAAGAAAGAAAGAAAGAAAGAGAAAGAAAGAAAGAAAAAGAAAGAAAGTGTTAATGATCTGTTTTCCTTACCTGTAAAGTAATGCCCCAAACATCTCGAAATTCAGATTGTAGCAAAGATATACAACTATCTGTGCATAACTCAGCTGCCACACCCCCCCCTCCCCCACGCACTTTAACCCTGAAAACACCCAGGAAGTCAAGGAGCTTTGTGCTTTGTGTATCTTCAAGAGTACCCACACTGTGTTAGAGTATGTCCTTATCTGTCTGTCTGTCTGTCTGTGTCTGCCTTTTTTTTTGTCTGGTTGTCTGGTTGTCTGCTTGCCTGCTTGTTACTTACTCCATAAAACTCCACCAGAGTGACTCCTCCAGAAATTCTTATTCAATGATCGAAATCAATGACCCTAAGTGAAGAGTCCCTACATTGAAGTGTAGAAGTCACTAATCCTCACCTGTGTTTGGTGACAAGAAGAACTCCATACCAATAGGCTAACTTAATACATAAGCACAGGGAAGGAATAGTTTATTCAGGTGATCTAATCAGTCACACTAATGGGTCACTTGCTCCCCCTCCATGTCTCCCTCTGTCTGCCTGTGTGTTGGTTTGTGTGTGTGTGTGTATGTGAGCGCGCGCACCTGTGTGCCTGTGTGTCTGTCTGTTGTTTCAGTTGATCTAGTTATACTTGTGGATCTCTAGCCCCCCCATCTCTCCCTCTGTCTGCCTGTGTGTCTGTGTGTCTGTCTGTCTATGTGTCTGTCTGGTTAGTCAGTTGGTGTAGTTAGACTTGTGGATCTCTAGCTCCCACTCCATCTCTCCATCTCCCTCTTCTCTGCCTGTGTGTTGGTTGGTCTGTGTGTGTGTGTGTCTGTCTGTCTGTCTGATTGTTGATTCAGGGGACCTAGTTGGACTTGTGGATCTCTCGATCCTTTTCCATCTCTTCCTCTGTGTGTCTTTCCATCGGTCGCTGGGTCTCTGTCTCTGTCTCTCTGTTTCTGTTTCTCTGTCTCTTTCTCTCTGCCTCTCTGTCTCTGTCTCTGTCTTTCTCCCTCTCTCCCCACTCTCCCTCTCCCTCTCTCTCTCTCTCTCTCTCTCTCTCTCTCTCTCTCTCTCTCTCTCTCTCTGTCTCTCCCTCCCCCCACTCTCTCTCTCTTTCTTGCTTGTCTTTGTGGACTCCTGGAAGAATTGTATTTCAGGCCCAGGGGGCTCTGCTTACTCTACTTGCCAGCCTGGAACCTGCCAGAGGCAAATTCTTCCTCAGTGACCCCAAAGGAAGGAGGGAGTAGGAACCAGGACCCCGAAATAGACTCTTATCTCCAATGAATTGCCCACCCTGCCTGCCCACCAGCCCATGTCAACCCACACAAAACATGAACGCCCACATGAGCTGAAGAACATGCAAAGACTCAGTTTAGAGTCTTCTCATTTTGAACGTTGACACTCAGTCTGTAAACAAGATGGATGCCTCTTTCCCTGCTGCTGCCATTTAGGCCCGAGGTTTTAGGGAAGCACTCTACCACCCAGACACATTCCCAGCCCACGTCCTTGAGAATGTCTCAAGGATGGATGGCTAATTTTACTCAATCATCATCTGGTTTCCAGAAGGAGAAAATGCCTCTGCCCCCCTCCTGCAGTTCCCCCCCCCCCCCCCCGGGTGTCTTGCACACAAGATGGCAGTCCTTCTTATGATATTGGAGCTGCTACACCACACCACACCACACTGTGGCAGAAAGTTCCTCCTATTGATTGTCTGGCCTCAGGAATTAACTCTCTCCCCAAGCCGAGATGAGCCTAGGCCACTTTTCCTTGGGAAAGGATATCCATGAGGACAAAAATAAGACCAAAAACAGAGCAAACTTATCCATAAGACAGGTAGAGCACAAAACCTCTTGGTTGGTAAAGAAAAACCGCAGGCAAAGGCTAACCAGCCGGGTGGTGCTGGTGGCAATGGCTCACTGCCCATAATCCATCTGAGGTGCTGAGTGAGGAGGCTGAGACCTGAGGATAATGGTTCAAAGCCAGCCCGGGCAGGAAAGTCCTTTTGAGACTGTGCATCTTGATGAGTCACCCAAAACGCCAGAAGTGGAGGTGGACTTGGGGGAAAATGCCCTAGTGAAGATTTCCTGGAGGCTGAATTAGTACTGTGTAATGAAAGAACACAAGCTCCCAGAGGACAGTACTGTACCTCTGGTTCTGGGCGGGCAGAACCCGGTGCAGACTAATTATGGTGACAAGAAAAAAAAATCACAGAGGTGGGCTGGGAATATGTCTTAAAGTGCTTGAAGCCCTCGGTTCAATTCCCCAGTACCACATAAACAGAAAAAGCCAGAAGGGGCTGGAGTGGTAGAGCACTCACCTTGAGCAAAAAGAAACTCAGGGACAGTGCTCAGGCCCGGAGCCCAAGCCCTGGGACTGGCCAAAAGGAAAAAGGAAAAGCAAATGATGATAATAATGAATTATAACATATATGTATGTGTCTGTTAGAACTCTCACTACCCACTACCGTGTTGGTGAGGACTGACTGACTGACTGACTGACCAGACCTATGTTTTGCTCCTCCTGCCACCCCATCCACCTTGTCGACGGCAAACCCCCGCCATCTAATGGTTGTTTTGGGAATTCCAGTTTTCTCTCACGAAATGCATGAAAAACCACGCACTGAGAAAACTGGTCCTAAGTCCTTCTTTTCCAGGCCCAGGCTGGCTGGCCTTGAGAGAGACTGCCTTCTTTTCAGAGAAGGGGTGGGGTGGGGTGGGGATGATGATGTGCCTGGTTGGGGTATGGGGCCAATGCATAGGCAGGCAGGCAGGCAGGCAGGCTCAGATTGAGATCTTTGTGTTTTGGAGCACCAGTAGCTCAAGCCCCAGGATTGACTGGTTAAGTGGAGAGAGAGGAAAGGGAGGGAGGGAGGGTGGGTGAGAGAATTCAAACGAGAGAGAGAGAGAGAGAGAGAGAGAGAGAGAGAGAGACAGACAGACAGACAGACAGACAGAGAAACAGAGACAGAGACCTCGATGTCATGAATTGGCCTGGGTGGCCTACATGCTCTGTCGCTTGAGATCTTTGAGTTTCCTCCCTCCCTCCCTTGTGCATACACACACAGTCACACAGAAACACGGAAATGCCCTCTGCCTCCTCTCCATTTGTTAATGCTACAATGTTAATACTACAATTATCCTGAGCCTTAAGTATTTTTATATCTCCTAATTCTATATACATTTCTTTTCTGAATAGGATATTTCATTAAAGAACATATGTAAATTAATAGTCAATAGGAAGAGCATATGAAATAAACTCCTCTTTAATATCTAAGAACAAATAAAAAGAAAATTCATTGATGTGACCATTATATGAAAAGACGACACAAAATATAGTAATGCATTTGTGGAGAAATTGATACGCTCCACAACGCGGATCTATTTGTACAATACTGCAATCATTTTAGCAAGCAAGTTTTCAAGTCTTCAAAACCTCAAAGAGAATTGTACATGATCCAGCCATTAGATATTTATGTATATATTAAAGAGAAGTAAAAAACAAAAAAAAAACTTGTTTGGACAGGTAATGTATGTCATTGACAGTACACTGGAACAGTATATATGAGACCCTGAAAATAATCCCCAAAAATAAATTTGAAAAGACACACTATAGAGGATATATGCTGGACAAATTCCTGTAAGTGAATTTTATATCTATTTTATTTATTTATGTTTATTGTGAAAATACTATACAGAGGGGTTACAATTTCATGGGCAAGATAATGAGTACATTTCTGTTCAAGCATTGTTGCCTCCTCCTTTGTTTCCCCTTCCCATCCCTTCCCCTTTCCCCAACCCCACCCCTTTCCCGCCAACCCCACCACTACCACCAAAACCACATCACCACCACCACCCCACCAGAGCTGTTAAGTTCGTTTATAGACATAACGACTTATACATCTCATTGTTGTAATGGGTCCACCTGAATCCCTATTTAAACAATTCGTTTTTCCCTTCCCCTCTACAAATTATACCAACATAAAATACGGTGAAAGCAGGGGTTATACCATGTGGGAGGGACATACAAAGCAACAAAGAAATCATCTTATACATATGTTAGAAACAATCGCAAGAAAGAAATAAAACATTTGAATCCTCATCTTAGGGTCCATGTCGCCTAACATCAACTTGTGTGACAGTTAATGTTTGTGTCACATGTATACTAGTTATTGCAAATAAGGGAAACCATAGGACCTATGTTTCTTTGGACCTGGCTTATTTTTCCAAGTTTTTCCATTTCCCAACAAATGGGGCAATGTCATTCTTTCTGATAGAGGCATAGAATTCCATTGTTTACATATACCACATTTTCTTGATCCATTAATCTACTGAGAGATGTTTGGGTTGGTTCCATTTCTTAGCTAAGGTAAATAATGCTGCAATACATATAGTTGTGCTGGTAGCTTTAATATAGTCTTATTTGTGATCATTTGGGTAAGTGCCCAAAAGTGGGATTGCTAGATCATAGGGGACTCTATGTGGAGTCTTTTGAGGAACCTCCATACTACTTTCCAAAATGGTTAAACAAGTTTACATGCCCACCAACAATGCAGTAAGGTTCCCTTCTGTTGATAACACCTCTAGCATCTGTTGTTATTAAAGTTCCTGATTATAGCCATTCTAACTAGGGTAAGGTGGTATCTCAATGTTGTTTTGATTTGCAGTTATTTTATGGCTATGGAGGTTGAGCATTTCTTCATGTGTCTATTGGCCATCCTTCTTTACTATTCAGAGAAGTTTCTCTTTAAGTCTTTAGCCCACTTTTTTATTGGGCATAAAGTGGAAAAACCTCCCATGCTTCTGGATTGGAAGGATAAGAATCCTGAAGATGGCAATACTTCCCAAGCTATCTACAAGTTCAATGCGATACCTATCAATATTCCAACCTCATTCTTCAAGGAAATAAGAGAAGCCATCCAAAAATTCATATGGAACAATAAAAGACCCTGAATATCAATAACATTCCTTAACAGAAAAAAAACAGTGCTGGAGGAATATCAATACCAAATTTCAAACTCTACTACAAAGCCATAGTAATCAAAACAGCTTGGTACTGGCATAAGAACAGACCTCAGGACCAATGGAATAGAACTTAAAACCCAGAAATGAACTTACAGACATATAGCCATCTAATCTTTGATGAGGGAGTTAAAAAAATAGAATAGAGGAAAGACAGCCTCTTCAGTAAATGGTGCTGGCAAAATTGGTTAACTACTTGTAGAAAACTAAAGCTAGATTCTTATATATCACCCTGCACCAGAATTAACTCCAAATGGATCAAAGACCTCAGAGTCAAAGCAGGCATTCTGAAAACATTATAGGATGGAATAGGAGAAACCATAGCTCTCCTTGGTACAGGCCGAAAATTTCTTAATAGAAACCTAGAAACACAACAAATCAAAGAGAGGTGGGACAAATGGGATTGCATGAAATTGCTGAGCTTCTTCATGGCAAAGGATATAGCTAACAAGATCAACAGAAAGCCCACACATTGGGAGATCTTCATTAGCCATACAATGGACAAGGCTCTCATATCTAAAATATACCTGGAAATAAAAGAATTATGTCTATTTTAATGTCTGTTTTAATGTTTACAGCATTTCTATTTGAAGAAATGCAAGTTTGTGAAAATTAGGCTTGGAAAACCTATGATTGTACGATTCATTTCCAAAGCACTAAAATGTATACAATAAAAGGAGACAATATATTGCATGTGAATTACATGTCAGCAACAAAAACTATTTTTAAAAATACTTCACATAATATGCAGAATACCTAGAAAGATGTTTTTGGTGTTGGCTAAAAACTTTGTCAACAACGGTTTTTGAAACAAAGATGTGATTTTTGTTTATTTTGAATGTATACAGAGATAGCTCAATCAACAAGTGTATGTGACAACTGGAATAGCTAGGTATAATATATCACTTATAAGTGATAATATTATCTGGAAGAAACTTTTAGCAAATGACAGAAGACACAAATCTATGCATCTGAATTTTATGAAAGGCATATATTACTTGCTTAATCCATTGTTTTTCTCTACTTTGCTAGGAAAAACTGTTTTCTCAAGATAAGAGCCATTAGCAGTGAAAAGAAACAAAATATACAACCATCTTGATTTATTTATGAAAATAACAAATGAAATAAAACAATTCCACTTAAGTGAGTCCAATATTAGTGTCTATGAAGATGTTCCTGAATGCCAACATCCATTGTATTTTTGGAATTTTAATTTCTATGAACATATGAACACTAGAAGAAGAAAACAAAATAGTCTTACAGCGAACCATCCTTGGAATAATTTTCTTAATTGTCTTGAAATTACAAAAGAATTGATACCATTCAGCAAATGATCCTTTCTATGGAAATCATTTAAAAATGTTTATCACTTATTATAATTCAAATACCAAGGAAGGGTAATTTTATAGAATCATTACAAATATCATTTTATTTCTATCATAAAATAGAATAAATGACCAGTCCCAATATATTATCTACTTATCATTATTCTTAATTCGTAATCATTACCTGAATATCTTAAACAATCTAAATTGTCATGTCTTTAACGTAGACATAAATATTCTGTAATTTTTACTTAACGTTTTCCAAGGGCATGTATTCATTTTTCTAAGAAATGTTCACAGCAGTTAAAAGATCCTTTTGTGAAATTAATGTGATATATTTTGTTGTTGTGGGTGTTGTTTGTGAGTCCTGGGCATTGTCCCTAAGCCTTTTTATGCTCAAGGAAAGCACTCGACAACTTGAAGCACAGAACTAATTCCTGTTTTTTAGTGGTTAATTTGAGATAAGAATCTAACAAGTACTTTTCTGTCTGGACTAGTTTGAAAACAATTCCAAAATCTCAGCCTCCAAAGTAGCTAGAATTATAGGTGTGAGTTACCAGACCATGGTTTGATGTATTTTTTTTTAAATTTTAATTATGTTTTAAGATGTTTGTTTCACGATAATGTACATCATTCTACACATAAATTTAGATATATGTATGTATTTCTGATGACAAATTCTCTCTAAAAAGTATGGCTTTCTCCACATAACTTTTATATACATATATATTTTTTTTCTGAACACAAATTTCCTCTAAAAATTTTATGCTACTAATTTTTACCTTTTTCCTTTCAAAGATATACAGTCTATTTTTCTAAAATTTTCCTATAGTAAAATAACTAATATTTCAATAGAAAGTAGAGTTTATTACTTTCAAGGAAATTTTAGATATGCACATGATATTGTAGTAACATTTACACTATATTACTTAATAAATTCTGTTCAAACTCTTAAATATTTTTGTGTAATGACAGGGAGAGAAGAAGTTAATTCATACTCGTTAGGAATTTGCAATGCTTCAAAAATCTATTCCATAATTTGATATAAGCACATATTCAAGCTACCTGATATGGTTCAGGTTCTTTCCTTCTTTCTTTTTTTCTTTCTCTCTTTCTTTCTTTCTTTCTTTCTTTCTTTCTTTCTTTCTTTCTTTCTTTCTTTCTTTCTTTCTTTCTTTCTTTCTTTCTTTCTTTCTTTCTTTCTTTCTTTCTTTCTTTCTTTCTTTCTTTCTTTCTTTCTTTCTTCCTTTCTTTCTGGGGGGTCCGGTCGTGGGGCCTGAACTCTGGTCCTGGGTGCTCTCCCTCAGTTCTTCAGCTCAAGGCTAGCACTGTACCACTTGAGCCTTTGCGCCTCTTCCAGCTTTTTTCTTTTTGCTTATGTGGTGCTGAGGAATCGAACCCAGGGCCTCAGGCATGCAAGGCAAGTGCTCTACCACTTAGCCACCTTCCCAGCCCCAGGTTTTTTTTCTTTCTTTCTTTGTTCAAAATTTTAATATGGATGCATAACACTAGTAACATTAAAGTTATTAATCAAAAAACAAATAATAGTAATATCATAGACATATAAGACTTTCAATAGTTAGCACTTATGTTGCAAATAATAATTTTATGAAGATATTGATGACCACAGTGTACCCTGATGATTACAATGTTGTGATTGAAAAGTAAAATATTTGGATATTTTTGAAACTAGATTTCCTACACTGAATACATAGTAATAAACAGCATTGGATTACATACAATAAGAATAACCAGAGTAGAGTTTCAATATCAAGAAATACAATCACATAAACAGGTAGACAGTAAAAACACTAATGTTATTCCTGCAGTCTCTCTAATGTATCCTCACTTTTCTTGGTCTTATTGTTTTCTTATACATAAAATCATTTATTTCCACATTTTGATGGACTAACATGTAGTTTTCAACTTAGTGTGATTAGTTCAAATGATATTCTCATATAGATACTATTCAATAACCTATGTTTTCCAATGTTATATTAAGAGTATGATCTTTAATAGAACTGTAAACACATGACACAATTTACATAATACCACTTACATATCTACAGTTGCCTTAAAAGGACACAGGCCTTAGAGCCAGGAGGTAAAATTTATTTTTATTTCTGCATGAAACAATTTGTGACTTTATACCAGCAAATTGAATTTGACTCTTTCCTTATTTGTAAGACAAGGTGGAAAATGTAAGGACTCTTCACTTTTCTTTTTTCTTGCTCTAGAAGTAAAAAAATATATTCTTCAATATTCCTGGTAAATTACATCCATTTACAGATGAGAAATATAAGGCCAACCATCAATGTAGTGAGTAAATAATAATACTAGAATTTTTGGGGGGGCGGTTCCTGTTGTGGGGCCTGAACTCTGGGCCTGGATGCTGTTCCTCAGCTCTTCAGCTCAAGGCTAGTGCTCTAACACTTGAGCCACAGCGCCACTTCCGTCTTTTTTTCTTTTTGCTTATGTGGTGCTGAGGAATCGAACCCAGGGACTTAGGCTTGCAAGGCAAGCACTCTACCACTGAGCCACCTTCCCTGTCCTAATACTAGAACTTTTGTCTGAGCTCTTCACTCTGTGTACATATAAAGAACAGTAATTTGGTGATGGAGAGAACCAATATGAAAAGACTATGGGGATAAAAAACATACTTTGTAAAAGGTTGTTTAAGACTAGGTGACCAGTGATGTTTACATGAAACAGGCTGGTGTCAGGGCAACAAAGGATTACATAGAAATGATATTATAGACAGAAACTGTGAAAATCTTGATCATTCATCTTATCTAATGGGTGGAGTAGAAAGGTAAGAAGAAATCTAAAGTGCTTCTATATCTCTGGCCAGGCAACTCTGTTAGTGATATTCTTGGTGATAAGGATTACAAGTGGAAACGATGGATTTAGGGAAAAAAACTCTGATAGTGCTAAAGTTTATATTAAACAGATGCAAAGATAGGTCGGTTTAGACATCATCAAAATATCGACAACCATGAATATGAAAAACAATAATAAAATCAGGCATTATTAAAGGGAAGAGGCAAAAGAAGTTCTGAGCAATGTGAGCACCAGTGTGGACAAGATTAGAAGAAAGAGATAAATAAGGAAACAAGAAAGTAATAAACACAGATTTACAGAAGTAAAGAAAGGAAAGAATTTGCAGGAAGAAAAGGTAAAAACTGTTACAGAGATATTGAAGGAAATATGCTATTTGGATTTGAAAACTAAAAACACATAGACAAGTTCAATAAGAACAGTGTTTTGGTGAACTGGTAGAGATATAAGTCATATTGGTGAAATTTTTAGATATGAATGTGAAGCCATAAAATTCTCGATCCATGAAGTCAACAGATCCCGTTTATTTTAAATGTTGGGAACAAATGCTTTTATCCTGACCTTAGAAGAATTATACAGATGTAACTCTCATGAACTTTACTTAGAGGTATTCTATGAATATTTTTGAAAACTTTGTTTAGCTAGGAGATTACAGATTGCACCACAGCACAGAGAATACTCATTTGTCCTAGAGTTTTAATGAGTTAACCATTTATCCACATCCGTTTTGAATTTTACTGAAATATCTTTAGATATGTTTGGATAACTTATCAGCCTATCCATTATAAATGTAGGAAAACTAACACCACATATTAGGTTGAACATGCAGCTTCACTGATGTTACTGAAGACTCCTCCAATTGATTCTTCTTTAGAAGGCATTTTCTAATGCCTCATTAGCCATGACACATCATAACTGCCATATGCTCTATTTAATTCAAGTTCTTGTTAAGGATATCTCCATGTTGTAATAACACTGTCCATCAACCTGCCACAAATTCTTATATGTAGAAGTGCTCTTATAAACTTCAAGCTATTATTGAATGGAAGAGTTCAGACATTACTCTCACCACTACAATGAAATGCCTAAATAGATATGGCATTTTGCTTTAATGCCTTTCTTTCATCTTCTCATACACATTTCCAAGTAGGGAAGGATTCTGATGTAACAATAATACAATGGTGACTTGTAATAACACAACATCTAGGATCTAGTGTTAAAACGGATACTTAGTAATTCACTCCAAATTTTGTGGATATTTATATTTCTCCTGGGTAAACTAATGAGCTCCAAGAAAATGTCCCAAAGAAGTCTTTCAATTCTCGTATCACTGTTTGTCTCAAAATGCTTTAAATTCTACATGCTCTAAAGTGGGCATAGGGTTATATTGTGGAACTTTTCTCCTCAGAGAGTGAGTACTACCCTATTGCTTAACACGGACAAAGTACCTTCATACATAGACTAGGTATGTGCAAACAAGAAGTGGTAGTTGAACAATGTTCTCAGCAGTTTGTATAGATGAAATGGAAATAAAGCAACTGTGAACTCAAAAGGAGCATGAAAAAAAATACAAAGGCACAAAGTAGAAAGTACCACAGAAATGCCAAGGAAGAACAATTTCAAATAATGTTCTCTGCTGTGAGGGTGTGTTCAAAGTACAGCTTCAGATAATGTAGGTGGATACCTTGGGAAAAAAACTGCTTTAAAACATTCTGGCATAATCATACAAGTAGAAGCTCCTAACTTTGGCTCTCCTATCAGCCACAACAACATCAAGTTAGGGAGTATTTTACAAGAGCAAAATGAGAAAAAGAGGACTCATCACAGTGTTCAGGTTGAAGTAATGACAATCACATAATTTTCTTAAAGTATTCATTTACTTTGGAGCATTAAAGTGGGAAAAAGCCAAGTAAATATTTTGCATGTATCTAAATTAAGTGCGATGTATTATATTGGTCTCTATTTAACTTGGAAATTATAGATTATGTCTTTTTATACTGTAACTTGGGACAATGTACTGCTGTCAGTTATTTTATTCTCCTCCCCTTCTTTTGCACTTCTACTTACATAATTTTTGTTTAAAGAGACATATGTGGGCTGGCATTTCTAAATTCTTCAAAATTATCTGAACTACTTCATATTTCTGGCAGCCTCCAATATTTTTCTCAAGGGAAATATTTTGTCACTACCATTTTTATCCTATGTGATATTGGATATCTTCCTGCCTAATTCAGTGCAAGATATACATTAGATTCATCCAGATAGCTCAACACTTGTACCACCATGAAATACTAACTTACTTAGAAAGCATGATTTTAGTATATCTGGTGAGGTGGCAACTGTCATTTTTGAATGACCCTAAGTGATACTTACATGCAATCAGGTTTTAAACCAATAAGCCACTTAGTAGATGAACAAATCGACAAAATGTGGTTTATATATGCATGGTGGAATTCTATGCTTCCAATTCATAAGGAAATGGAAAGACTTGGAAAAATCCTATTAAGTAAAATAAACAATACACAAAGAAACAGATTCCATGGTTTTCCTCATTTGTAATAAGTAGGAAATATCTAGGGTAGTCCTAGCAGATGAGAAGAATGGCTCAATAGCTATGTATATATGACCATATAAGATGATGCTGAGCAAAATGAACTCCTGGATATGGAAACAGAGGCTTTTCTTTGTGGTTGTTTTTTTTAATGTACTATATGATTTCGTTTTTCTTTTGTGTTTTCCCCTCTGGTTTATCCCTTGTTGTATTTGATTTTTGTATCCTGCGTATTGTATATAAATTTATCTTAATTTGGCAAGGGAAGAAGAACAAAAAATGCAAAACAAAGGACAAAGGGCAAACCAATGCAATAGCAATACTCACAAAACAACATGTTGGAAATTTACATTAACACTTGTAAGGTATTGGGAAAAGTCTGAGAAA
This sequence comes from Dipodomys spectabilis, assembly GCF_019054845.1. Taxonomy (NCBI): domain Eukaryota; kingdom Metazoa; phylum Chordata; class Mammalia; order Rodentia; family Heteromyidae; genus Dipodomys; species Dipodomys spectabilis. The sequence goes on from NW_024871045.1 coordinate 1,442,305, forward strand.
AATTAGGGCGGAGGTAAAAAGTTCGACATGTTATGTATTCACTACCTTACAATTACTGCAACCCCTTCTATACATCAACTTGACAATAAAATTGAATTAAAAATGAGCTGCAAAAAATATAATTTCACTGTAGTGGTACAGTAAATACTATTCTATGTGTATTACCTTTTTAATAAATGAACATTTTGGCTGCTAATTTTAATTAATTACCACTTTCTTTATCAGAGGGACATCAACTTGAATGTTATCAAACTAAACAATATTTTCACAATATACTTGCCATTATTTTGAAAAAAATATTATTTTAGTATTGTCTCATACTAAAACAGAAAACAGTTCAATTCTATGGAACTCCTAACTTTTAAAACTGACTAATTGTTAAGAGGACAGAATATATGTTCTTCAACATTCCTATGACTACCAACTACTCATTTTCAAATTCTGAACATGCCGTATCAGAGACTTTCAAAAGAGCAACTGTTTGTATTTTATTTAATTCTGCAATACATGCAGTTTCCAATGAGGGGTTACATATTTAAAAATCACCAGAAAAAATAGACACATTCTGGTAGAAGATAAATCTATGCAGTATCTTTAATAATTAATTCCTTAAGAGTAAATATTTGTTCATCAGAGTAAGCTATTATATATATGACCATAAATCCCAAGTTTTTAGGCCATAAAGTCATCCTAGCCCAACAGTTTCCAACTTTAAAGGTGCACCAGAAAATTCCCTAAAATCACCTCATGGCTAGATTATCACTATTGTGAAAAAATCCTACACCTCTGCTAATGTGATGTCCTCTTTGATCTGGAAAGAGCACCACAATAAACTGAGCTGCATCATTTTCTCCCAGTGGTATTCTTGAGATCAGAACACTTGCAAATATTATTTATTTTTATTTTATTATATTATATATATTAATCTCTGATAGATATTCAGGAGATCTGAATATCTGAATATTAAGATCTGAAGATTATGTTTCAAAGCCCACCCAGAAAGTAAGGTTCCTTACATTCTTATCTCCAATAAACTGCCCACGAAAAGCCAGACACAAGTGGCATTGAGGTTCAAGTGGTAGAGCAGTAGCCTTGAACAAAAACAGGCACAGGGACAGTGTCCAGGCCCAGAGGTTAAGCCCTAGGACAAACCAAACAACAAAAACAAAATAAAAACAAACCCCAACCCTAACATTTTTCTCATTGAGAGGCACGTAATTAAAGAAATTTCTTAATGTGATAGGAATAGATAGAAGAACCAAGATATCACACAATTACTCTCTCCATACCATGTTACAACTAAGCCTCAAAATATTGCTTTTTCTAAATTTATAAAATAATATCATCCATTTGTTGACAACTCTGTCTAGAGTATTCACATTATTTTAAACATGAATTCTTAGAATTATCTATTAGCTAAGTTCTAATCATACCTCACTTGAAAGAATATTTTAGGCAAATAGAATGCCATAATCATTTGTAAATTTGTCAATTAAACCCTATACTTAAAAAGAATTTTGTAGTATCCTATAGAATATGAAATTACAAACAAAACCAAAATATTTATTTTAAATCTAAATTCTAATTTATCAAGGTCTACAAAGTCCTACATTAGATGAACATTGAAATTTCTCCAGGCTTAAATTTTTGTAATTTTGATCATTTCTTTGGAATCCAACAGTATGATGCTTACTTTTTCAAATTTTTGGTTGGAATCATGAGCCATTTTGCATCTAGGAATGTTCTGTAATGAATAGAGTATTAAAAACACAACTATTATTTCTAAGAATTTTTATTTTTTAGTTTTTCATGTCTCCATTCTATGCCTCCCCTCCTCTCATCCTATCCTTTTCTTCTCTCAATATCATATTTAATCTTACATAATTTTTTCCCATTTTTCATTCTTTTTTATTTTAATCACTCTCCTATCATTCTGTCCAATCCATTTCCCTCTTTGAGTTTAGGACTTGGTTAAATTCATTCTCCTTTGACCTCCCCACATCTCTCTAATTCTATTTTTCCCCACATTTTTCCCTAAAGCTAATAATTTCTGGTTTTCCAAATTCTTCTTTGCTGTTCTTAGTCCATTAATCCATAGTTGTTTGATGTTTAATAGATTGTATCTGTTGAATGAGATTGTTTCTTCAGCCTTTTGACAGTGCATCTATAGGACTTTGGTTGATCCTTGCCTTAAAATAGTGTTCTTGCACAAAACTGGTGACATGCATTTCAATAGGAAGCTTGACTTCTCAAAACATAATGACAAAATTAGCCCAAACTTCAAACTGTGTAGCCCTTTCTTGTTGTTTGTATGTTTCATTGAGACAAAATTATACTACCTAGTCCAGGAAAGTTATCACTATGTAATTCCACTCTCTAAACTCCTGTCTTAGTCTGAGTGCTATAATTCCAGGCTTGTGTCACATTGCCCTGCCACAGTTTGTTGGTTTATTTAATCTAGAAACACACTAGCAATTCTGAACTTCTCCGAAGATGTTATCCACTAGACTGACTGCACAGACTGTTTATGTACAATTTTCAAAGATGTTCTAACATTTGACACAGGATAAGAACATTTCCAGATGCACCTGCACGGGTTCTCTGATTCATTCCTCCATGGATCTGATACCTTTAATAATGATTACTTGATTCTCTTTCTATCTCTGGTCCCTACCTATGTAATAGTCTTAAAATTTTGAAGAAAGTTCACTTGAGGACTTACTAATATTAAAAAATATCACTTGATTCTATTCTTACTCAGGACATATTTTCTATTGTTTTCTAATTTTTGTACATATTTTGAGAGTTGTTTCATTTGTGCATGTGTGTTTGCACATATACGTGCCTCTGTGTGTATGTAAATGTTTGTATGTATGTACGCAAAAGCCTCAAGCTCTTATTCAGCAATCTTGCTCATGACTAGTATTCCATCACTTGAGCCATTCTTCCAATCCAGCTTTTGGCTGGTTAATTATAGATAGTGTCTCAAACACTGTTCTTCCCAGGCTGGATGCAAACTGAATTTCCCAGACTCCTTTACCTCCTTAGTTTTTATTTTTCAGCAGTATAAACTTTAAAACTAGAAATATTTTTTTGAGTGTGAAGACTTAGCTCTAGCCGAGATTTTTAACTCAAGAATTCTTATAAAGTTCAGTTAACATACACAGTACATATCCTGAGTGTACTCTGTTAGAAATGTGATCTTAAACCGTGTGCTGGTGTCTCACGCCTATTATCCTAGCTACTCATGAGGCTGTGATCTGAGGATTGCAGTTCAAATCTAGCACACGTAGGAGTGTTTCTGAGGCACTTATCTCCAATTAACCTCCAGAAGACTGGTATTGGTGCTGTGGTTCAAGTGGTAGAGCAATAGCCTTGAGCTGAAGAGCCGAGGGACATCGCCCAGGCCCAGAGTTCAAGCCCCCCCCCCCAACTACCATAAAAAGAAAGAAAGAAAAGAAAGAAAAGTAAATGGCCTTTTTTTTTTTCATTTAAGTCCATGCCCTTATATTAAGTTGCTTTGGAACAAGAATTATTCTTCCATTCCACGTTTTACAAATTTGCTTCATTAGCTACCATGATTTAGATCTAGAAGATGAAAAAGAATGGCCTCATCCTTCATGTTCCACTTAGTAGTAATGCTTTCTGTATATCACTCCCATAGTTCTAAATACTGGCCTTGGCTTTATTGTTTCAAAGTTGTCTTCTATAGTATATAGAACCTTTACACTTAAACACAGAACTTTTCTTTCTCCTATTATTCCTATTGTTTCTTCTACTGTTAACTTAGGTACACTTGGGAAATAATGCACAACAAACACACACACACAAAAATACAAAACAAACAAACAAACAACAACAACAACAAAAATTTCTGAGAAACTACTTCCCACTTAAAATTGGCCTTAATTTACAGGAAACTTATGAAATTTGAAGTTAAAGTACTCCTGGATAATGTTTTTTTTTCATTTTTTATTGTAAAAATAGTGTACAGAGGGGTTAGAGTTACGTAAGTAATGAGAATGTTTCCTATAGAGAATTGTTATCTCCTCTTTTGTTTTCCTCTGCCATCCCTTTCTTCCCCATCTCTCCAACTCCTACTTCCCCTCCCCAATTTGTAAAGTTCATTTTCTATCTAGTGTCTTGTTCATCTAATTGTTACAATAGGTCAAGGATACAATATTTTGTTATTTCCCTTCCCTTCCCCACATTAGAAAAATGTATGTACAAGATGCAGGGCACCAACATCAAATTCAGAGAAAACCGGGGTTATATTGTTGGGAAAGAGCATAGAAGAGAAACAAAAAAAATCACATAGTACATTTTAGATACATTTAAAACAATAGCAAGAAAGAAAAAAGTTGTGTAACTATATTGGGGTTCATTTCACTTAACTTCATCTTATATGGTCATATGTACATGAATAGTATTTTTGTAAGCCATTTAAATTCCATATTTTGTCTTTACTAAGTTGTTTCTGAAACACATGTTACCTCATGTCCAAAGACGTTTTTCTGCTATTTTAATGAAGCCAGAAAACATTCATTGTACCTCGAACAGCACCATAGATTGTTACTGGAAGTAAGTGGAAGGAACTGTTATTGCAAGTGGAAACTGAACCCAAGAGAGGAATTGAACATAGAGAAATGACAAAGTTCAAGTTAATTTGTGCTGTCCTTTTTTACTCTACAAGAAAAAACCCGAGGCTTAAAGGAAACCCTGTCCCTGACTTGTTCTAGTGGTTTACTTACTTATATAAAACTGTACCATGACCCTAAATGACTTTCTTAAGATGGCATTACTTTTTCATTCTGTTACTATGTATTTTAATTTTGGCCAGGTGGTAGAAAAGGAAGTGGAAAACAATACTAAGTCCAGTAAGGCTGACATTCCTATCACATCACTAAGGAAATACAGTGTTAAGACCTGCAGGACTCGTAGGGCTGTTATATGTGCAATTATTATGTAAAACACCATTAACAGTTATCTCTGACATCCATAACATTCTGCTTCAACTTTCAAGGTCAAGAGCCAAATATCTAAGCCTTTTTATTATTTGGGTATGTTTCCTAGGAAGTAAGAAGGAGGATGTGGAAGGTGATGGTGGAAATATATATATATATATATATATATATATATATATATATATATATATATATATATATATAGGCTCACTGTCCACATTTTCTGCATTTTTAAAAATTGCTACTGATGAATTTCCATTTACATCTAATTGACTAATCTATCTGCACAAGATACCCATAAATGAATATTTATTCTGGTGGATAGTCACATATATTAACAAATTCCATTTCCGAAAAAAAAAATACTAGGTAAGAAAGTATAAAGTATTGTCTATAAAATGGTTTCTTCTCTGAGCAGAACAAAATGTAGTATTGAAATAATTACTCTAAGTTTTGTTGAGACTTTATGCTGTATCAGTACCAAAATGTTCTCTAATTCCTTGGATTTGCCTGATTTTTTAAAATAGGTTTTAAAATAAATAGTAATTTTTAATTTTTAAAAAATAAGTTAAAATAAATAGTAATGTGTTGTTTGCTTATGGCAGGCATGAAACAAGACTGCATTAACATTGTGTGTAAGTTGAGGGGTTACATTTTATCAGAATCTAAACAGAATGAAAAATAGATGATTTTAAGACAAATAGCTTATGTGTTGTTCAAATTTAATGAAAGAATTATACAGGGTATAGTAGAAAGAATGCTATACACTCAATGTGTTATGAAGCAAAATACCTTCCCAAAATATCTATCATTCCCAAATATCGAATTCCTCAAATGTAGATTTAGATTATATATATGTAAAATAATAACCTTTGAACACCTAAGGAATGCAAGTTTGAATAATTATCAGATGGGGGAACTATACTCAAATGGGTACTTAAAAGTCCCACCTGTAGTTCGAAAGGGACATGATTAGGTAATTTCCATCAGAAAGATGTAAAGATGGTACATTTGAAGATAAAGCAAAAGACAACAACCCAGATTCTGAAGTTTCTGGAAAGCAGAACAGGAAGTAAATGCCTTTTCCAATAGAATCATCTGAAAAGTATTTTAGCTCTGTCGGTGGCTCAATTTTAATCTAGTGAGACTTCTTTTAGATTTCTGTCCTTTAGAACTGTAAAATGATTAATATGGATTATACAAGCCACTTAACTTGTGGAAATTTGTTACAGCACATTTGGTAGCACATTTAGTTTAGTAAACTAATTCAACCTCAGCCTTTTCCTGATGCAACTACGGGGACAACACATGTTCTTTTTTCTGAGAATAAGAAAAAGTTGCCACCAGCTTTGGACACATTTATGATGTATATACTACTAAGGGCCTTGCATTAATGAAGTCTTGAAATTCTAAACAATGTCTAAGTAAGAAGCTCCCTATGTTTATTTTCACATTTGAGAATCACTAAGTACCAAAGTTATGTAGAAGGCTAGAGTAAGAATATGGAAATGAAATCTATCTCCTAATATTATAAAGATAATTTATGCCATTTTGAGTTACACTTTCTAAAGTAATAAAAAAATAAGGTAAAACAGAAACAGAAACTCAATTTTCTATCCTTCCTAACTTTCCAACAGGAATTAGAGAATCCAGTAAAGATATAGCAATCCCAGGATGGTATAGGATCACTAGATGGTGGAAAAGAAGATGACAAAAATGGATCCCCTGAAACAATGGGAAACAAAATCTACACGTACAGATTGTGATATAGCTAGAAAATAGTTTCCACTATGCTAAGACTTTGATATTTTAGTTTTGTTTACAAAGCAAGATTCCTCTCAGGAAATGACTCTTTATTAATACTCAAGGGTTTGCAGCTTATAACCCAGCAACAAGCAATGCTTCTAAATGTAAAAAAGCATGATACTAAGAGTAACCAAGTCTACTTCCGTTGTTATAGCTGATAAATAAGAATGATCTTGAGGAATAGTCAAACAATCTTGAACTTTTTCATACCTTTCTTCTTCTCCAACATGAGAAGTCCTAGGCAAGATACGTAAAACATTAATAAAGTTCTTTTATATTTTTTATTGTTCACACTAAAGCAAATGCACTTTTCCTCTTTGCAAGCCTGACTTTGAAAGAGTCAGACCCTCACAACTTTATAAACAAAAGTTTAGTCCTTTTGTATAGGTGTTTTCCTGACTTTGGGTGTTGCTCTCTATTATTTTGGCAACTCCATAGAAAAACAAGATAAATCCATTATGCTAATATTGGATTGCTCAAAGTCAAGCTGTCTTCAAACAAACTTTTCTGTTCCCTTCTTACTGCTAATTAAGGTTTAATTATTGCTCTTTAAGTGATAACAAAACATGATACTTTAACGTATATTCTCATTGAAACAGGGGAAAACAGTAAATTCTGTGATTGCTTTTTTAGTTGATTTCAAGTATTTTCCTTTGCTGTTTTCATTATTGCTATTGATCCTGTGTTCTAATCAGGAACACAGGGTTAAAGAAAGAGATCTTCTTAAGATATAGGATGTTAGGTAGAAAAAATAGATGTATAATTAAAGATTTTCATCTCTTAAGAGACTGAAAAGCTATTACTGGCATGGTTAAGATGACTTGAATGTTTTGGTTTTTAAACGAAGTGAAATGCATGTGAATTGTTACAGTTGTTCCAAACAATGACTATGACTTATACTTTTCTGCTCCAATGAGATGAAAACTCTGACAAGGTTGGAGAGCATATCAGTTTTCTGGTAGAAGAGTTAATGTTAGAAAGCCAAGGGAGATTACTAAAAGAGCACTGCCTATCACGAATAAGTTCATTATACTCAGTACATATAAGTATATAAACATACAAAAATGAATTGAGTGAGAAATATGTGATTTACACAATTGATTAAATGACAAATAAAACCAGAAAACACTTCTCTGAATTTATATAAACTAGTATAACTAGTGAGGATATAAATAATTTTAGAATATATATTTTAACATTTATGTCAAAATATTTGTTTATTTATAACTGTTTATTTTTACTTGTTGTCAATCTTGGGGCTTGAAATCTCGGACTGGACACTGTCCCTCAGCTCTTCAGCTCAAGACTGGTGCTCCACCACTTGAGCCACTGCCAGTTTTCTGGTGGCTCATTGGAGATCAGAGTCTCATGGACTTACCAGCCTAGGCTTGCTTTGAACCATCATTCTCAGCTCTCAGACTCCTTAGTAGCTAGGGTTACAAGCATGAACCACTGGCACCTCGCTACATAATTATTTTTTATACATTTATGAAGTATTGAGTGGTAATCACATTCATTTATATGTTGTGTAATGATCAAGATATATATATATATATATATATATATCCACTAATTTCTATATGTAACATTTCTTTTTAGTGAGACTTTTCAAAATCTTATCTTTTGGCTGTGATGAAATATCTATTCTAACTATAAGCATTTTGCTTCTAGTTGTATAATATATTTATTTTTAGTCATGGAAGTCTGCTAATTAAACTTATATAAAACATGAATTTTAACGTGAAAGAAATTCATAATTCCTTTACTTTTTTTAGAAAATCACTTATGCCTTTTGTTTTCAATTTATTTCTGTGGGAATGTGTAAAATTCATTGATTTAACTGTTAAAATTAATAACAGTTACATTATTTCAAATTGATTCAAACTTGTATTTGAATGACACTTAACACAAATATACTTCCACTTTCTTCTACCACATAATTAAAATAATAGTAAAGCAAAGATTGGTGTTATCCATTCATGTGGAGAATCCTACAAACTCAGGAGGCTAAGACCTGAAGATTTTGGTTCAATAGCAGTCTAAACAGATAGAAATGTGAAAACTTATTTCCAATTGTCCAGCAAGAATGATAAGGTGAGGATGTGACTCAAGGAATAGTGTCATCAGCCATTAGCAAAAATTCAAGGGAGACCAATAAACATTGAGTTCAGGCCCTAAAAATGGCTCATACAGTCAAGACAACAACAAAAAAGTAATATGAACAGCAATAATGAAGACAAAATAGTAGAAAAGGTCATGAGGAATGTTGTGTAAACATCTGGAAGACAGAAATCATTTGACAGGATTTTGATTCATGAGACCGAAGAGTCGCTGTGTCATTTGTACAATCTCATTGTACTCATTGTGTTGAAACCTAGCTACTGGGTAACTCTTGAAAGAGTAGATTGGATTACCTGAAATAGCAGACATTGCCTGTAACTATGCACCATCCCACTCTGCAAAAATCTAAAATTGAGCTTGTTAATTTAAATAAAACCTCATGTTAGAAACTGTATGGTTCACATAGACAAGGGTCCTTATTTTGAGTCTTCAGACCAGTGCTTTTATTTATAACCACTCCTGCTTTACACCCATTCCCTTGAGCATCTAAATCTTACTAAGCTGCAGCAAGCCAAGGCTTTGAACTAGACCCCCTTGCCTTAATCCCTCCTTTTCTCCAGCTACAACTCATTTCACCTGCTATCTATGTCTTAGCATTAGTTGTTTTTGTTCAAATCCCCACGGGAAAACTCTTATATTCGTATAATCCCACTATAAATAACCTAAGTAGAAAAGGGAATAATAAGTGTTTAGCACTATCTGAGGGTTTCATCTGGAGGTTTGCTCCCTAATAAATCTGATCTACACTCTCTGTTTTTTCTCCATGGCTTTTGAGTCTGACAAATGATTGGTTTAGTTTGATATAATCCCATTTATCCAGACTTACTTTGGAAGTTTTGACCAGTGCCAAGGAGCCCTCGTGTTTCCCTTAACTCTTCCTATAACATTCTCAAGTTATCTGGACTTACATTGAGGTCTTCTATCCATTTGGAATCTAGTCTGGTGCAGAGGGATATATAAAGATGTAAAACTTTAGTTTTCTGTGTACAGCCAATTCTACCAGTACAGTTTTTTGAAGAGGTTGTTTTTCTTCCATCCCGTGTTTCTGGCTTCCTTATAAAAGATTATGTGCCTATAGAAGTGGATTCGTTTCTGGGTCTTCAATTCTGTTGCTTTCAATGGAAATTCTTTGCTTTCAATGGAAAGAAAGGCATTACACCATTCCTGAGGAAATGGAAAGACTGGAAATTAGTCAGAGCCAATTCATTATATGCTGCATGGTTTTCCTCATTTGTAATAACTAAATATGTCCGTAAATCTACAAATTAATCCAATAGATAGTAAAAGACCAATAATTACACTTGGACATGATTAACTAACAGCACTCTAAGCATTCACATGGCAAGAACAAGGGATGCTATTCTTATAAGAGATTATCAAAATGGCTCAAAAGCTATGTGCCTATGACCATATAAACTGCTGCTTGTTGCAATGTACTCTAAGCATCAGCAATACATGTGAACTACATACATCTGTATATAATTTTAATAGATGTCATGAAAGGAACAGACTTTCCTGTAATCTCAAAAGCAAAATTTTTAGTTTAGAAGATAAAATTGAGGAAAGTTTTCAACACATAAACTAGAATACATAGGGGAAAATGTGGGAGAGAAAAGATAAGATGAAAAGTAGAGTAGCTATCTATTGAAGAATTCATAAACAATTTCCAAAACTATACAAGGCAGTTGGGGTACAGCTCAGTTGTAGGACTAGACTAAAATATACAAAGCCATTGATTCAATCTCCAAGAAGGCCTAATAATAATTAATAGTAGTAATAATATAATTACTTGAAATAAGTGCTTTTAGAGAGGACTGAATCCTAAAACAATAAACATTATACTCTCAGTTCTTGTATCCAATGACATGAAACTACAAGAATGAAGAGAAAATAGTTTTCCTTTTCTATTTTTCCCTTTCCTTTTCTGTTTTCTTCTTTTCTTTTTCCTTTGGCACTACTGGCGCATGAAGTTGCTAAGGCTCTGACCACCTTAGATTATTTTTCAGAGGAGATCTTACTTTTTGGCCAAACCTTCCTTGAGCAATAATCTCTTACTGATAGTTTCCACAAACGTGAGATAACAGGGAAATTACACTATATCTAGTTTTTTTTGTTTTTGTAGTCTCTCAAGAATTTTTTGTCAGATCTGGCCCTGGATATCGGACTTCTAATCTCTGCCTTCTAATTAGCAAGGTATATTTGATCTAAAGCTTGGACCCAGATTATTTTTCAGTGGAAACATCCAATATTGACTTCTGTTTTCTAGAAATCATTAAATTCAGTTGAGGTTAGTATGTACCTTTATGATATTATCAGAAGAACACAGAGAATTCCCTTGAATATTTTTCCAATTTATTTAAGTATTTCTAGTATGACATCACAAATAGGAAATTAATATTTCACAAGTACCTTTTTTATTGTGAAAATACTGTAGAGAGGGATTAACTTACACGGGCAAGACAATGATTACATTTCTGACCAAGCATTGTAGCCTCCTATTTTGTATCCCCCTCCCATCCCTTCCCATTTCTCCCCCACCCTCCTATCCAATCTCTCGGTCCCCTGACCAAATTTGTAAAGTTTGTTTTTTGACATAATGACTTGTATATCTCATTGTTGCAATGGGTCCACCTGTATCCCTATTTAAATGATTTCTTTTTTCCCTTCCCCTCCACAAATTATACCAACATCAAATACAGTGTAAGCAGGGGTTATACCATGAGAGAGGGACTCTAACAGATGTTGGAGGGGATGTGGACAGAAGGGAACCTTACTGAATTATTTGTGGGAGTGTAAACTTGTTCAACCACTTTCAAAAGCAGTGTGGACGTTCCTCCAAAGACTCCACATGGAGCTCCCATAAGATCCAGCATTCTCACTTTTGGACATTTACCCAAATGATCACAAACAAGTCCACACTAAAGCTCCCAGCACGACTATGTTTATTGCAGCACTATTTACCATAGCTAAGATATAGAACCAACCCAGATTCCCCTCAGTAGATGAATAAATCAAGAAAATGTGGTATATATACACAATGGAATTCTATGCTTCCATCAGAAATAATGACAGTGCCCCATTTATTAGGAAATAAAAGGCTTGGGAAAAAATTATATTAAGTGAAATAAGCCAGGCCCAAAGAAACATAGGTCCCATGGTTTCCCTTATTTGCAATAACTAGTATATATCTGAGTCAAGCAGAAAAGATCAGATAAGTTGATGTTAGGGAAATGAACCCCAAGATAAGTATGAAAATGTTTTTTTCTTGCTGTTTGTCTATGCTTAAGTAAGCAGAAGAGCTACTTCCTCTGCTCCCAGGAGTCTGTGTCATGTGCTTTCCACATGCACAAACACAATCCTCAGATAATCCTGAGGCCGGAACCTGCATCATTCTGCCCCTCCAACACAGACCCTGAGTCTTCACAGGGGTATTCTTGTGTGTTTGGGTGTCTACGGGCAGAGGCCTTCTAGCTGGGCTTCAGGCACAGAGCTGATACTTCCTGTATGTTGGTTGCAGAGTGTAAGCTTTTCTTCCTGGCCAGGTTTTGAATTGAGATCCTTTCATCTTAAGATTCTAAGTAACTAGGATAAGAAACATGAACCACCACCAATTGGCTTGTTTTAGAAGCATTGGTTTTCATTCATTGCTTATTTTCCTGGAAGGTTGATCTAGACAGGTTGCTTGTACCTCATGATAAGGTGATTTGAATAATACCCTTTGCCTCTGGCATTTCTGAAACTCATTTTCTTAGTTGTAGGCAAATGAATTTGTTCTAAAGCCAATAGCATTTTCCTTCTGAGATGTTATGTAGTTATTTAAATCTCGTATCCTTTCTTTTTGCAAAGCAATAAGGATGTTTTTGTAAAACCCTACTTCTTGAGAGTATTATAGTTAGAAGTTATCATGTGCACACTTTCATATAGTCTCTCCTTTTATAAATTTATAAGATTGGGTGGAAGAATGATGTTGAATTAGTTTGAAAACCACTCTAGAGTTTTTAAGCTTTAATGCTTATTAACTCAAAGGGGGATTAAAAACATTCAGAATAATGGAATGTGGCTACTACTTATTTGATGTATGTGGAAAGATGATCAGAATTCGTATGATTAATATATCTTCAAATTTCTAGTGGTAGACTGCTATGCTGCCTGGGAGGAGATATTGTTGATGCCAGGGCTTTGAAAGCTGGTAACCAAGCAAAATATCCGGGGAGAGCATTTGTTAAGGATATAATTTCCAAGGCTCATAGAAAATATATTGAACTAGGATGCTAAGTGATGAATGACTGAGCACCAAATTTTGTTTATTTGCTTCTTTGTTCTGTGACATCCTAGGATTTGGACCTAGGTCCTGGGTGCTGTCCTTTAGTTTTTGCCTCAAGGCTAGTGCCCTACCAGTTGCAGCACAGCTTCATATCCATATATTTGGTGGTTAATTGGAGATCAGTCTTACCAAATTTTGTCTTTGGGCTTGCTTCCAACATGATCCTCAGATATTAGCCTCCTGAGTATGTAGGATTCTAGTTGTGAGCCACCAGAGCCCAAGTAGAATCACATTTTAAAAATATTTTTAGGTGAATCAGATGTGTCTGACTATTATTTTAGCACTTTGGTTCCAGGGGGTCATGTCAGATTTAGATGAAAATAAGAACTTTTCTTCTAGTAATCTGCAGTAAGCAATATCTATCTAATTTATTCCTATCTTCATTTCTGACCTTTTTCTTCATTGTACCTTTCCATTCTTACTTCACAAGCAAGCATGTCAGTGCTGTTTTCCTTTTCTGAAACAAGTCAGTTCCATTCCGATCAATAGGGGATGTACTTGCTGTTCTTACTGCCTGGAGTACCTGCTCCTACATAATTGCCTGGATGATAGCTCTCATAACAACTATCTCCTCTTCAGGGCAATCTCTTCCAATCCCCATTGTAAAGTTGTTGCTACAAAACCACCAATGTCATGTCTCTGATTTATAGAAATTATCATTATGATTTCTGGTTTTCTTTTCAGCATGAAATTGGTGAGGAGAGAACCGCATTCATTTCTGTTTCTCCAACACCTGTAATAGTGTCTAGTCCTTGGTGCTCAGAAACCTTACATGGAGATCAGCCTTCTCAAGCACAATGTATCCTAGGTCCTGGTCAGGACAGCTCTTCAAGCTGAAGTCTGGTGGCTAGTAGTCATTCCTCTCATTCTTTGTGCCTTTTGGTGTTTTTGAGTCCACTTCAGTGCAAAACCAGTGCCTAAAACCTATTTGCTGCTATGGCAAAGATGGTGTGACATCATAGAAGTTATGGCCATTGTTTTGGGTAGCTGTGTGAGGACACCCATCCCCACACAATTTCCCCAATATATGTGTCTCTTTTGCATAGGAGTGCATTCAACAATTCAGCAACCAAACTGTCACCCAGTTCCTGATACACACATATTTGCTTTCCATTTCCTTTAGAAACAATAGAAGAATTCAAGACATGCTTTGAAGACTTGTCATTGAATTACTGAAACAGTGTATACAATTTTATGTATTTGTAAGTCTTTGTCCATCTCTCTTGAGCCCTTGCCATATTTCTATGTGTTTGCAGCTTGGGAAGGGAAATAATGTTTAATTCAGTATAGTCAGAGAATATAGTTCAGAAGGCTCTTTTTAGATCCTTTTGGAGGGAATGCCAAGTTTCCATCTGATGTTCTACAGATGGCCATCTTGGTACAGGAACTAAGTAGACTGTTACAAGATAAGAGGCTTGTCCTGATTTCTACTGACTTTCCTCTGGGGTCAGGGTGTGTGATCCACTGCATATGTGTCTCTTTGCTACACTGGAGGGCCCAGGCCTCCTCTGAAAATCTAAGGCCATGGGGTAAGAGATTAAAACTCAGAACCAAGCTTTCCACATCACTAAGATCACAGGCCTGGGTCTCATAGACTCAAATTATAGATGCTTTTTTATACATAGTGTAGTCAATTCCATTATATTCACTTCATAGATACATAAAAATATATGCATATGTTTGTTCATCTATTTATAATCAGTGTTAGATCTAGAAATGCACAAATATACATTTATATAATTATAATCAAATTAGATCACTACTTTCTCCAATAATATTTTACACTGTTTTGTGAAATAGTCAAGACTAAAAATTTAAATGCCTTTGTAGTTTGAAAAATCATATTCAATCTTATTTATTATATAATATACTATATATAACATCAAGAAAATGGTCTTATGTGAGCAAGCCATTGCATCATTGGGCTCTGAGAGATGACACTTTCTCCTTCACAATGGAGAATATGGAACTCTGAGAGCCAGGAAACTGTAACTGATAGCTCAAGCTAGCTCACTTGGCCTGTGGCCTAGGAACAAGAAAGATGTTCCTGTGTTGTTTTCAAAGTTCAAGTGACTCAGGTCTCAGACATGAGAGGTTTGAGTGCCTCACTTGATGCTGCAGACATTGGATCAGCATCAAACCACAAATCCAATGTTTCAGGCCTTTTTATATGAAGAAACCAAGGGGATCACAAGGCAACTCAGCAAGGTAAAACTATGACAGGAAACCTATTTAATCTCGTCATTGCCCACAGTAGAACCTTCTTCTGTGTGCTTTTATGTTGTATACGGAGAAAATATGTACTGTGTACTTTTCAATCCACTCTATTACTCAATTTGAAGTGAACTCCCATTTCTATGTTTCAAAGATCCATTCTTTTTACCACCTCAGTGTTACAATGAGTCAGCCAGAACCCTGAAAGTGCCTTATAATTTACGGAACCTGGACTCAGGCTTATTGGAAATGCTGGTAATGGACCTGGTCCCTGAATACCTGAAAGGTGATCTCTTCTATGTTGGAAATTTCCTCCACCACTATAGAGAGTGAGGGACAATGGAAGAGTTGCTGGATGTTCTGGTTAAAAAGTGAGTGTTCCTCTTTCAAACTCAGAGCTATGAGACTCCCTGGCTGATTCTTGGAATACTTGGTACCTCTCTGATACTGTTTCACTGGGGTCTGATCACAGGAGCATGGCTTGAGACAAAGAAATGCACTCCCCAGCTAATTCCTTAGGACTGACCTGCCAGAAAATTTCATTTTCCTTAGAAACTAGTGGAGCCTTAGCAGTTTGCTTGCTGAGAGAATAGGATTAGAAGAAATAGCCAGTGGTACCCAACATCCACCCTCACCTAGGAAATCACTATCATAGAGGCCTTTAAAGGAATATAGACAGTAGAAAGAATGCAACTTGAACTTGAATTTGGGGCCTGAGTGCTGTCCCATTCGTAGCACTCTACCATTTGAGCCCCAGGTCCAGTTCTGGCCTTTAGCTAGTTAATTGAATTTTACAAAGTAGACTGGGTTCAAACTGTGATCCTCAGATCTCATCCTCCTGATTAGTAGGATTAGAGGTACAAGGCATTGTGCATTTATTTGTACAGATGCTTATAAGCATCCTCACAGAATTTCCTTGAAATGGAATAGACATACCTCCACTTTTTGTCTGTCATGTTTACATTACCATGTGGGTCTTAGCCAGTCCCATGTGTGTCCTGTTAATTCAGAAAAGGAGAAACATAGAGTTAACTTCCTTCTCTCATCCCATTGGTAAAGATCCTTCTACCGTAACTGGGAAGATGAACAAGATGAAGATGTATGTGGACGTTGGCACAAAAAGAAGTTCAAACTGGGTATCTTTGAGGTTTCTGAATCAAAGTCAAATTTCTTCTTTGCACACCAGTTGTGATTTTCACCAGGGGGTTGAGGCTTGGCCTTTCAGTGGAGAGCAGATTACACAGTTAGGAATGTGGTTTTGTGGATTACAAGGAGGGCTGTGCATAGCAAGTCAGATCCAATGGGGAAACAACGTTCTCCTCCTATCACAGGGAGAATTTTAGAGGATTTTCTTTGAGAAATTCCTAGAAGTGGGTTGTGAGGAGCATCCTGCTTGCGGGAGTCTCTTCCCATTTCCCAACATGCAAGTCCCATGAGAAAAATGCTTTAGTACAAGGCTCAGGATGGAGAGGGCGGGCTTACATTTTCCTTATTACCAATCTGCCCACAGCATCATTTGCTCCATCTTCCCTATGTGGGTGGACTTCTACCCTGATTATTAGTATGAGCACGAGAATTATGACAGTCTGAAAGAACTTACACAGTATGTCAAGTTCAACATGCCTTCTTCATACTTGCTCTTCAGCTTACATATTCTTCTGTAGTAGCTGAAGAAATGCATGACCCATGAGACCAAGAAAAAGAGGAAGAAGTCCTTGCTTAAATGCCTCAGAACTGGTGAGTAGAGATGGAACCTGAGTCTCTAGGGATGGGCCTGATTGGCCAAGAGCCCTTAGTACTCCCCAGCTTGGCAAAATGTCCTTTTATGGATATTCTTTGCCAGGTAATATCTGTTCTCCTTTTGAAAGAACTTGGAAGTAGCCACTCATTAGAAACACTCTACCTTTTTATAATCAGTGTTCAGCCAAACTCAAGTTCTAGAGCTTCCCCTACTAGATCCTCATGAAAGTTTATTCAGACCTTAACTTCTAGAATGTTAAGATTCTTGTACCTATTTCCATTCTCAGGTTTGAATCACTGTAGTGCAGCTCCTCCAGAACTGCAGAGAAAGAACTCATCAGTGATGTCGTCTATGGTGTCTGATGGAGATCAGAAGCCATCACTTATCTCCAGAAAGCATGTGAACAGAGAGTTTTATTCAATTTGTAGAAAGGCTCAAGCAGGTTTTGAATCCTGTGGACATCCTACTGTTTCTGAACCCCACATGTGATGCAGGTGTACCTGCACATAGCACCAAGGAAGAAGGTGTTCCAGAATGTCTTCCAATGATGCTCACAATCCAGCTAGATCAGCTCCAAACCAGTCAAAAAGACACATCTTGATCTGCAGGGTAAATGTGTGCTAATGGAAAATGATCCCTGTCTATGTTCAGGAAAACCAATAAGAGAGGTCCAAAATCTAGAATCAGTTGAGGAAAGGGAATCTTTCCTCACAGAATACCCGGACCAATCTGTCCTCCTATGAGGGATACAATTTCCAATTGAGAAATTAGAATCTGTCCTTCCCTGGACTCAGGAAAAAAACCTGTCTTTAATGAGGAATTAGATCCCCTTGAGGACTTTGAGGCAGAATTTCTGCCTGGAGGCCACTTAGAGGACAATCTAGATTTAGAGATTCCTTTCCTACTTCCTGGGAAAATCTTTATATTTCTTTTTGTTCTCATTATGTTAAAATTTTCATTCTATTTATTTTTCTAACTTTATTAAAATGTCAATGTTTTGATATATTCTTGAATTCATGAATCCTAAATATGTTTCTTTATAAACCTAAAATCTGAAGCATTGTGCATACGTGTTCTGTTTGTGTGGGGGAAACAGAGTGACAGCGGGGTGTACAAGAGAGCCTACTGCATATAAAGGGAATTGTTAAATGCACAGGGAGCGGCAAGGAAGCCAGGTCATGCCTGCATGGGGTGATTAGTTGGCTACAAAAGTTCTAGGACATAGCAAATCAGATGTCCTAGAAAGCAATTCTGTCAATTGGGACGAATGCCACAATAATTATAGTGGTATGTGTTTCACTCTTCCAACAGTGAGTTCAAATCTGTATACATCTTCATTGTGCTTTTGGCAAATAAGGAATAAAAATGTGGCTGCAATAACATAAAAAAATCTACTTAGGACTGAAAATATTTGACAAAATATATAAGAAATATGTATATTCGAAAGTAAAAGCCATCACCAATAAAAAGAAGACTTGTGTAGATGAACAAGCAAAGAATCAGGAAGAAAAATAACAATTTAACATTCAAATGAAACAAAAGAACACTAGAAATCACAAATTAATTCAGTACTCAAGAATCTGCAGGAAATGCAAATATTTAAAAAAATAACCTATGACAAGTTTATGAAAATCCTGACTACATGGGAATCTACTGTTGTGAGTATAGTGGTTAAAGCCCAGACTGGACTGAAAGAACTGTACACATGTCATGTGTGTGTTATTCTAAATTTCAGGAAGAATAACATTAAGTGGACTGAGGCCAAGTAAGAAGCCAGATTCTATCTGAAATATAATCAGGATAATTTAGGGCTGGGGCATGACAAATTGGTAAGAACTCCATTTAGGAGACACAAGACACACAATTCAAACTCTAATATTATGGGTATTAAAGAAAAAAGCTATGACTTCAAGTAATTGGAATAATTGTAAGATTTGAATATTTGGTTGGAGAAAAAAAATCCATGAGAGAGACAGAGTGAACCCATGTTACAATGCTTTCTACATAAGTGATACTATTGTGTGGTACTCCAGACATAACAGAGTTACCTTGCAAATGAGCATGGATGTGCGTTTGGGCGATGGAAATATTTTACTTATAAAGGTGTAAATTAGATTTTTGGGGGTAGGTTGTAGTTCTTTATTACTTTGAGCCACAGTTCCAACTCTGATTTTCTGTTGGTTGTTTGGAGATAGGAGGTTCATGGATTTTCTTGCCTAGGATGGCTTCAAAACATGATCGTCAGACCTCAGCCTCCCAAGTAACCAGGATACCAGGCATAAAACATCAATAATTTTTAATAATTTAGTAAATTGTACTGTTACAGAAGTTATAAATTATCATTATAACCTGTGTATTATATATATATATGTATATATCAATGCATACAGATAGAACTATTTTAGCATACTTTTGTATCTACAGTAGATTTATGAAAAATCATCTTTTGTTGTAAAATAAAATGCAAACAAAAGTTAATAATGAGGAGCAAAACAAAGGAAATTGTCACATGTTTTTTGTTGTTGAATGGAATATGAATTGAGAGAATCAGTTTGGGAAAACCATCTTTAACAAAATGGATAATGACTATTAATTCCAATCCCTTTATTTGCCCATATTGTGCATCCTCACACATGAGTGTCAAAATCACACCACACTTTTTGCTTTTGTATTTAACTCACCTGTTATAATCTAGGGAATAGTTAAGTAATAAAATAAATATTAAAATAATAGTAAGTGAGGTTATGAGTTAGAGCTGAAAATGATTTTAAATATGATAATAGCTAATTAAATTGCATTTTTCTTACTTTTACTCTATTGTCATGCTCCTCATTCCCACCTTAGGAAAGTACAATAAATTATGTATACAATTATGAAAAAAAATGTATTGAAACAATATCGGCACAGTGTGGTTTTAGCTTATTGACACCTGCAGGGGGTAGTGTGTTTTTGAGGACTTGAAGTGATGGAGATGAAGGGAGGAATGTGCTTACTCTGGAAAATTGACTAGAAGATTGCTCCCAGAAAGATAGTGATGAATTCTTCCAAAAGGTTACCATAAAATCAATTTCACAACCATTTTCACTGATACATTATACACCATAGCCAAGTTATGGAAACAGCCCGATGCCCTTTTGTGGAGGGATGGTTGGAGAAAGTGTGGCACATATACACAAGTGGATTTCACCCATCCATTATGAAGATCATTACATTATTTGCAAAGAAATGGATAGATCTCATAATATGTTAAGTAAACTAAGTCAGAGCCAGACACACAAATAACCCATGTTCTGTCGCATATTTGGAAGCTAGAACTTAATGCAAGTTTACACAACAGTATTAACCAAAGCATGCTATTTTCAGAGGAGTATTTAAAAGGTGTAATTTCTTTTTTTTTTTTAATTTAATTTAATTTTATTTGTGAACATACTGTACAGAGGGGTTACAATTACATGGGCAGGATAATGCGTACATTTCTTACCAAGCATTGCAGCCTCCTCCTTTGTTTACCCTTCACCTCCCTTCCCAGCCTCCCCCCTCCCCCCATCCCAATCCTTCTCCTTTTCCCCCTTCCCCCCTCCACACCGACGTTGTAAAGCTCGTTTTGGACATGACAACTTGTACTTCTTATTGTTGCAACAGGTCCATAAAAGGTGTAATTTCTTATAAATTGAAATTTATAAAATTGAAAGTAGGGTGAGGTTTGGAAGGGTGTGGGAAAGTTATGTAAAGATCCACTGTATTTATAAACTGATTTGTTGAATGGAATTTCCTTTGTACAACTATTTAAGATAATAAAAATATAATTAAAACAATGGAGACAACTGATCTTAAACTGCCTTCTCTTCAACCATGAGTCAATATAATAGTTTCCTCCTCAGAAATTTTCTTTGCATGTATTTTCCTTATGATGACAGAAAAGTGACCAATGCAATGAATATCAATACATCACATTGCACATCATAAAGATACAAAATATTAAAATCACAATAAAAAAACGTTAGATTTCATCACATGATAAAATAACAGGTAGAATGTATCAAATGCTGATTGATTGTTTTTCCAAGTAATTTGCCTATGCTATCTAATTTCAACATCACAATAATCCCATAAAGTGGAACTAATTCCATTTTTACGTCTCAGATGATGATATGGAAGTCTTCAGAGTTGGAATTACTAGTACAACATTGCACACATGGTAAGTTTTAGCCTGATTCTCATCCCACTGTATCAAATAACTTCATTCTATTTTATGACTAAAATACCAGCACTTAGTAGACTAACTCTAGGAAAATTTCCCAGAATTATTGTGTACACTCTAATAATATTTCACTTTATCTTTGTTAGAAAATAGGTAACTGTAATATGAAAACTCCAAGTTCATAATCAATTTATACTTCCCTAATGAAAGGAACTGCTAAACTATAACGTTCTTGATTTCTAGCTCAAAATAGTAGAAATCATATTCTATCCCTTCACTCAACACTGCGCTGCCTGGGTACCCCATCTCTGTTTAACACAGTGTTATGGAAAGAATGACCTCCCCAATTCCTCATGGAAACAGACTGCAGGTCTTATGGACCAATCATTTCCACATCGTAGTTCACCTAAGTTGTTTACCATGAGAAGTATTTTGATTTGTATTTATACCCAACATTTTGAGAGAAATGTGCTACTTTAAAATGCTATTAAAATAAGACTTAAAGAGAAATCACCTTTGACCCCAGCTAAATATTTTACTTTTCATATACCAAAAATGCAGTGTGATCTATCATTAATATTAGGAAGGACAGGTTAAAAATCATAGACACCAAGACCTAAGCATGAATTAAAGACTCTCCAACTTGTGAATACAATTGGTTTAAAAAGACATCAATACTACTGCATTTTCTCAAAATTTCTTATGATTCAATTATAAACTATTAACACTTGAAAATAACTCATTTTCTTGGGAGTAGGACACAAAACACAAGATTAATCCTAATCTTTTTTAAAGAACTTCATTTATACTACAAATTCACCCCTATAACTACAAAGATTCTAAAAATAACAAGTACAGAGAAACAAAGGAAACAATTTAACTGCATCATCTACATTAAAAGGACTGTGTTAATATAAAACAAAGTTATACTAATAATTAGCTTACCAAATTCACTTACATTCTTTAATCCTATTTCATTTACTTTCATAAAAACTGGGTTTTCATTAAATGGTGCATAAGAAAGCCTATATACCCACTTACATTTTCAGATCTTAACAATATTTATTTCAGAAATGTCTTTAGATCTATAGTCAATGAACTGAAATAATAATAAAATATTCAAAGTCTTTTCAGAAATTTCAAGACTTCCTCTGCGATGTTACTTATATTGGAAAAGATATTCAAAAAATCGTATTTGTTAAAGTTGCCATAGTTACTCCCATAAAAGAGCCTTTAGTGAAAATACGTTTACATGTACAAAACAACTTCAAATACATCCACTATCTGGAAATGACACATGCTTTTTGTTTGTTTGTTTGTTTTTGAAAGTAATATCTAAGAAGCATATCCACAATAAGGTTTTTCAGTCAATATGGTGGGATATGCAAACGTAATAAATATGGGGTTATCTCTTAGTCAGAATAGATATGATCTTACAAAGAAATATATTTTCACAGAAATACAGAATTAATCCACCTTGTGTTTCATGGGAATAACCAGAGAGTAATACCTGTTTGGTCAGGTCGGTCAAACTCACTCCATGAGAATATTTTAAAAGTATATCCAATTTAAGAGGTCAAATACATATTTTGTACTGACAGTCATCTTACAGCAATAACTTACTACCTAATTATGTCTGTATCTTCTCACCTAACATGTAATAAGAGCTGAAAGCAGTCCCTTTTATCTAACTTGAGTAAATGCATTAATTATGATGATGTTATTATTTGACAAGTAAAATATACAAAAGGGTGATTCCACTGAAAAGACATGACAGAACACTGATAAATAAAAATATTGCAACACAGTTAGCTCTTTTCAGCCTCACCCTGTCCACATTGGCAAGCAACATTGCAAAAGCACACACACACATATACACATACACACATGCGCACATGTACATACATATACATACATGCTAAATTCAGGGTTTATTGTACAAAAAAGTTCAAATAAAATATTCGTGATTAGTACAAATGATAATTTGCCTTATTAAAAAATGATACACAATTCAGTCACAAAGGGTGTTTCATTTTACCTGCCTTCCCCATGTGACCACTTAATTTATTTTTAATTAATTAAATAAATAAGTAATGCATTCATTTCTTTGGTGGTAATAGGGGCTTGAGGGCCTGGCTCTGTCTCAGAATTTAGTTTTTTTTAGTGTTCTCAAGCCCAGCATTTGACTGCTTTTGCCACAGCTCCATTTCTAGCTTTTGCTGGCTACTTTCAAATCAGAATTTAATGGGAATTTTTTGACTTGGTCTGGTTTCAAATCACAATCCTCAGATTTCATCTTTCTAATTACCTAGGATTAATGACATGAGCCACCAGTGTGGCTTCTACTTTTTCCTCTATATTCATCTAATGCACATACTTACATAGAAATTTAAAACTGAGTATGGAACCAAGATGTACAGTGATGATATTGTCCTGTCAGAAATTCAAGTTAGTAATTTAAATTTCTTAAGACCATACAGAAAAATACTATGATATAGTACAAGAGAATACACTATTGAACATATGAGCTTTAAGAGTTTTCTAATAGGTCAATTATTTATTGTTACCCAATATTAGAAAAAAAGTATAATGCAGAAGTAAAATAGCAGTCCTTTACATGACTACTTAAATTCCTTGTTTTTTTTAAAAAAACACTTGTTTTCATCTAAAAAAGTAGTCCTATCTATTCTCTTCATGTGATTTTTATGACTGAAGGTGCTTAATGAGAAGTCAAAATGTATTAGTAATCCTTTGCTATCAATTAAATCTCACTTTTTCTTCTTGGAGAATATAATGATCAACACACTAGTTCAGAATCAGCAAGCAATAGTTCAGAATCGTGCTTACAGTGCAAGTAAATCACCAGTAAGTAATCCTCGATGCCATTTTCCACAAAGTTTTGTCATAGATATAATCGGCCTGCCTTCTCTAGCTGCTTTCCTAGCCTGGACCTATTTCTTTATTGTACAGAAAAAGTGTGATTTAACCGTTTTCAGTCAGATCTGCTCCTAGAATTATCAAGGATTTACATTCTTGTCTGTAATTTGGTCAGAGCTACGTCTCTTTATGTAGACTACTAAAATGTATTTGCTAATTTCAAGTAAATACATAATTCTATTTCCATCTTTTTT
This sequence comes from Dipodomys spectabilis, assembly GCF_019054845.1. Lineage (NCBI taxonomy): Eukaryota > Metazoa > Chordata > Mammalia > Rodentia > Heteromyidae > Dipodomys > Dipodomys spectabilis. The sequence continues at coordinate 1,466,807 of NW_024871045.1, forward strand.
AAAAAATAAAATTCTATTTGCTCTATAAATTAAACAGAGGCATGGATTTTGTGGCTAGCTAGGTCATTGCACATTGCAGTCTCTCTCTTCCTCTCTTTCATGGTTCTCATAGATAATAAAACTGCTCCATAATTATCCTAATTTTGCTTTTATATTTTTGGTTGCATCATTTCACTTTCTGCTCTGTCATTTCCCAAATCTTTTATATAGAAAGCATTATTTCATATTTTCTCATTCCTAAAAGAAGCTGCACACGAAGACACTACTGGTTCTCCTTTTCATTTGGTACCTTTGAATACAGAGGAACATCTTTCATCTGCTCTCCATCAATTCTCTACTTTCCAGTTAGAATAATTTAAAATAATGAAAATGGAAAACGAGAAAATAAATCATGGTGAAAAAAACAGATGTAGAAAATTCACCGGATTTTTCTGACCAGTTCAACCAACGTGAACTATTGGCAAAATACATGGACACCTCATTCCCACTGTCACTGAAAGTTTCTGCTAAGGCAATTCTGATTAAGATGAAGAAAAAAATGAAAAAATGATGAATGGTATAAATTGCAAGATAAAAATGGAGTAGGATCCAACCAAATTTCTTCTTTGGGCTGCTGAAAATAATTGGCTTACTACAGTGCAGTGACTACTTTCCAAAAAGGCCACTCATGTGAATACTAGGGACAAGAATGAGTATATATCCCTTCATCGGGAAGCCTACAGTGGACACTTAGACATTGTCTGTGAGTTGGTGGCTCAAGCAGCAAATATTCATGCAATAACTGTAGATGGGTGGACACCGTTGCACAGTGATTATACATGGAATAATACTAGTGTGGCCATTTTCTTCATCATGATGCAGATACCAATGCCAAAACTAAAGGCCTTTTGAACACCTTGCACCTTGCTGCTGGGAATAGAGATTGGAAAGATATGTTGGATCTCCTTCTGTTGCACCATTTTATCAAACCAGGTCTGAAGAACAACTTGGAAGAAACTGCATTTGATATTTCCAAAAGGATAAGTATGTATCACTACCTCTTTGAAATTGTGGAAGGCTGTACATATTGTTCTCTTAAGTTTAATGGTTCGGTTAAGTTTCTTTTTTTCCCTCTTTGTTTTTCTTTTTCTCTTTTTTTTTTTTTTGGAGTTTTTTTTTTTTATTAAGAAAATACCATACAGGAGAGTTACAATTACATGGACAAGGTAATGAGTATATTTCTTATGAAGCATTGTTGCCTCCTCCTTTGTTTTCCATTCCCATCCCTTCCCATCTCCCCCTCACACTCTCCTCCTGCCCTCCCACTACCACCCCCAAGCCAAAGGTGTAAAGTTCGTTTTTCGACATGATGTCTTGTACATCTCATTGTTGCAATGGATCCACCTGTATCTCTATTTAAACGGTTTGTTTTTTTCCCTTCTCCACCACAAATCATACCAAAATCAAATACAGTGAAAACAGGGGTTATACCGTGGGAGGGAAATACAAAACAACAAAGAAATCATCTTAAAAATATAATAGAAACAATCGCAAGGAAAAAAAAAGATTTGAATCTTTATCTTGGGGTTCATTTCACCTAACATCAACTTATCTGACCGTTTCTGCTTTTGTCAGACATATACTAGTTATTACAAATAAGGGAAACCATGGGACCTAGGTTTCCTTGGGCCTGGCTTAGTTCACTTAATATAATTGTTTCAAAGTCTTTCCATTTCCTAATAAATGGGGCAATGTCATTCTTTCTGGTGGAGGCATAGAATTCCATTGTGTATATATACCACATTTCCTTGATCCATTCATCTACTGAGGGGCATCAAACATGACCATACGAAAGCTACCAGAACAAATATATTTATTGCAGCATTATTTACTATAGCTAAGGTATCAATTAAGTTTCTTAAACTTCAAAATGCCAGTCCATTCTTTTGTTTGTTTGTTTGTTTTTCATTGTGAAAATGCCATACAGAGGGGTTACAATTGCATGAGCAAGATAATGAAAACATTTATTATCAAGCATTGTTGTCTCTTCCTTTGTTTCCGCTTCCCATCCTTTCTCATCTCCCCCCTCTCCCTGTCCTCCCACCCCAACCAAATTTGTAAAGTTCATTTTTTGACATAACTATTTGTACATCTCGTTGCAATGGGTCCACCTGTATCCCTATTTAAAGGTTTGTTTTTTTTTCCCTTCCCAGCCACAAACTATACCAACATCAAATACAGTGAAAGCAGGGGTTATGCCATGGGGGAGGGACATACAAAGCAACAAAGAAATCATCTTATAAATATGTTCGAAACAATTGCATGAAAGTGCCAGTCCATTCTTTGTGTCCATAGAAAATATTTTCACAATCCAAATAACAGCAATATCTTCCTGTAAAAATTTTGGGGAATTCTTCCAAGTGAATTGTCTGATTTTGATGTTAAAGTATATTCAAGAGTTTGTTTTTGTATACATGTATAATGATTTCTGCAGTTTGTGATTTTTTTAAATCAGAAATAATTTGAATTTATCTGTTGAAATGAGTAGTACAAAAACTAAAGATATTTCTTGTGCTTGTCTGAAAAAAGGATATTTTAAAATATTCTATATTCTGTGTTTGCATAATATCCATAATCTATTTCATTCTCTCCTAGATATAATTTGAATTCTACCTTGTTTTGTAATACATAGGTTCATTAATAAATGTGTCCTGTAAGATTGCATTCCATATATAAAGTTAAAGATTCCTTTTTTTTTTCTAGGTCCTTATACTAGTATATTTCTTTGGGATAAAATGAAAATTTAACTAATTTCAAAAGTTTTGTAAAGGTTATGCTATGTAAAGGTATTTCTGAGGTGAAGATTTAATACACTGATATGAAACTAACCTTTAATTCTAGGACTTACATGTATTGTTACTCTTGTAATTATGTAATCAACTTTTTAACAACTGCTTTTCATTTCTTGCATCTGAAGAATGAAAAATATGGAATACTATACAAATTTTCATTTCATCCTTGTGCAAGTGCCATGTTAATCTCTGTATTGTTTTAATTTGTGTAGACGTGCTGCTGAAGCATGTAGTATCCTATAAATTTAAGTAGTTAATGATGCAATCTTCATATAGGCTTATATCTTTGCGTGCCTATTTGTAACAAGGAAACCTTATTGTTCCTAACAATACTATTGATCGTTTTTTCCTAAAATTGTGTATATAGTGGAAAAATTATATTGTTTCGTCGATTGCTCACATTTGAAATTTTTTTGTCACTGACTATTTTAAGTCTTTTTCATTTTAGATTTGATCATACTTTGAAGCATTTATAGCTAGGTCCAAAAGTGATGGCTTTTTCAAGTACTTATTTGTCCAACTGAGTTAGCTTTGTGGAGCTAATGGATCCAAAGTAAACCTTGCTTAAGAGCTACTTCTAAACTTCTCCAGCTTAAAATTTCCCAAATGAGGTCTTACTGGCACAAATGTCTACCTGACCCTTTACCCTTCTTCCATGTAGGAACAGACCAACCAGAATATCTTACCCTGAAATCATACTTTGTCTTACTGGAAGAAAACTAATCTTAGTTACAAGGGATCATAGAGAGATGAACAGTTCAGACAGAACTGTTCAGACCAGAAGGTATTTTATCAAAATATAATTGTTTATGATACCTACCATTTCAAAAGTAGCTAAAGCCAAGAAGGTGAAAAATTGTTCATATACATGATTACCTAATGTCATGGTCTGTCTACCTTCCAACCAGGAAGGAACTTACACTACTGTCTTTCTATCAACAAATATTTCCATAGCTCCAGGAGAAGTCCATGTGTTTCTCCTCGATATTAGGCCTTAAATTAGTAATGCTTTAATCACAGTGTTTCCTCTTGTCTCCAGACTGTAAATCCACAAATGGTAAAACTTTAGGTCTAGCTCTATGAAATACTGTGGTAGAGATAATGCAATATTACTTTAAAACAAAGTTGTCTTTATTACCCTAACCACCACAGAACAATGTAAAACATGTGCTGTTTTTTTATTATATTATACATAGATATATATTTTATTTTATATTTGCTGATTTTATATTTCACACAGTGAAACTTACTAGAATTAATTGATAATTTGATAAATAAATTGATAATTATTTATTCCAATGAATAGAATTGGAATATAAATAATTAGGTTTAGGGCTGGGAAGGTGGCTCAGTGGTAGAGCACTTGCCTTGCATAACTGAGGCCCTGGATTCGATTCCTCATCACCACATAAGCAAAAAGAAAAAAAGCCAGAAGTGGCGCTGTGGCTCAAGTGGTTTGATCGCTAGCCTTGAGCTGAAGAGCTGAGGGACAGCACCCAGGCCCAGAGTTCAGGCCCCACGACCGGAACACCCCCACAAAAAAATAAATAAAATAAAAAATAAAATAATTAGGTTTAGAATATATATCGGAATATAAAAAGTATCAATGTAATGTCTTGAGTATAAGCTTGTGATACCTTCTAAGTGTTCTTGGTCTTCTGAATTCACATGGTAAAAAAATGTTGTTTTCCTCTAATCTATAAGGGATTTTAGTCTGCTGCCCTGTTCATGGTTTTAACTCGCTGGTCCCAAAATGTTTTTCTCCATATTTCTAAAGCATTCCTACTGATTATACCCAAATTTTGCTGATATGATCTCTAAAAGATATTATTCTTCTGCAGGACCCATGGGTCCTAGGATCCCAGGTCCCAGTTACCTGCATCAACAGATAACAGGTGCAAGACTTCTCACCTAGGCCCATACAACATGCCAACAGAATGTAATTGAAGACCCATCTTAATTTCTCATTTCCTATAATATTTTAGGGCCTCAATTCTTTGAGAAGAAGGAATTAGCAGTAAGCAATTGTGAAATGCAAGGGAACTTAAAATGAAGGATGAGATCATAAAATCTGAGAGAAAGTACTGTAATTCAAATTTTCAATTTACAGATGACCAGACCATATCAGTGAACAACATCACAAAGTGTCACAAAATTATTTTTAATACCCCTCCCCTAATGATTAATGAAAGATTTCAGTCCAGCATTAGTGGGCCCAGAAAATATTACCTGGAAAAATAGATCTGTAATTGGTCTAACCAGGCCCGGAAAACTTGACTTAGAGGTCAAATGTAATCCAGAAAAACATTAATTGTGAAGATCCTTAGTGCTTCAAAACTTTGGTACTCCAGTAAAACTTGGTTCTGTGGTATAAAATGTTGTCATTCTCAAAACATTTAATCTCCTGAAAGTGTATTTTTTTTCAAATAAACTTTTAAATATCACAATCGCCAAAATAACATTTGACAAATAGATGATACTCAGTGAAATTATAAGCTTTTCAAGTGTAGGGAGCAAGTTACAATAGAGTTGATTTATTTACCCAACACTAATGCCATTGTTTCAACCACTCATTAAAGTGTAGAAATAATACCACCCACCATTTGTGTTGTTCAGTAGGTGCCTTCCAGAAATATGTTAAATAGATCAACCTCCCAAATTTCAAACGCAAACATAAGCTAATAAAGTAAATTTCATCACTTAATAAGGTACATTTTAAAAAGCCACAAAGAGTTGCCTTATCATACGTTGTTTTATGTTTTCCCTATAAGTCTAACATAGTAAGTCTTGAATATAGATACTCATCAGAGATGTGACAAACATAAAATCTGTCTTCTATTTCTATCACATTCCTCTATAGTAGTAAATTTTAATTTTCTTCTTTTTCCAAAACTTATAGGTAGTAGAAAATATTATCCCATAGAAAGTAAAATAATCACACACCATTGTACATAGACATTTATAAAAACTGATAGTTAGGAATACATTCTAAGCCATTTTTAAACTTTCTTGTTGACTAAAGATTAATCTTTCAAATGAATGAGAATAAAATCAAGTCTATGGGCTTCACATCTCCAGTCTTGCACATTATTATTGCAGATGAACAAATTATGGAAATGTAAGTTGACATAAGTTCAAGTATATACAGGATTGAATCTCCAAAGAATGAAAATAAACCTTTCAAAGTAAACAGACAGTTTAACAGAACGATTATCAGGAAGTTGAAAGCAGAGAGGAATAATAGTAAAGACATAGAATGAATGAAAAATGGAACAAGGGACAAGTACAGCTAGAATAGTCAATGTACACATGTGATAAAGGAAGTGGTAAATCTGAAATAAATCTTAGAGAAGGGGTTGATTGACAATGATAGAAGGAGTGAATCTGATCCAGGGGCATTGGACAATTAAATGGACATATTTAATTGTAACACACTTGCACAACCTTTTGAAATTCAGTTAAAGAACACACAAAAATCACAACCAAACAGCAATCTTTAGATAGAGTATGAGCATGACTTCTCAAAAATTTAAGTTGTTAATGGAAGGCAGTTTTGGGAAAAGCAAACAAAGATATTCAAAGAGGGAAGTTTACGGTAGGTGAGAATTTTGAACAGATTTAAATAGATTGTCTAAAGTTATAAATCACCTACATCTGCTGCAAATACTATCTTTCTTCTGCGAGTTCTCTTTGTCTGAAGTGGACACTCCAGTACTGAGACATACTTGATAGCTTGTGAAGATAGAATGAAATAAACAAGATCAAGGACCCGTTACTACACTGGAGAGAAAACAATTCTCTATGTTTTCTTTCATCTCTCTTCACTACTCTCTCTTCATACTTTTAAGTCAATGATTTTGAATTATATATTTCCTTCTTTGTTCTGACAAAGTAATTGGTCAAAGTAATTCACTAAATATTATTTTCAATTTTTTTCTTTTCTTTTCTTTTCTTTTTTGTCGGTGGTGGGGCTTAAACTCTGAGCCTGAACACTGTCCCTGAGCTCTTCACCTCAAGGAAAGCACTCTACCACTTGAGCCACAGCACTACTTCCGGCTTTTTTCTTTTTACTTATGTGGTGCTGAGGAATCGAACCCAGGGTCTCATGAATGCAAGGCAAGCGCTCTACCACTGAGCCACCTTCCAGGACCCATTTATTTGTTTGTTTTTGTTGGTCATGGGGCCTGAAGTCTGGGCCTAGGCACTGTCCCTCAGCTATTCAGTTCAAGAATAGCAATCCACCACTGGAGCCACAGTGCCACTTTTGGCTTTTTTTTTTTCTGCTTATGTGGTGCTGAGGAATTGAACCCAGGCCCTCATGCATGCAAGGTAAGCACTAAACTATTGAGCAACCTTCCTAAACCTACTATATTATTTATTGTGTATTTATTTTACATCTTTTTTTTTGGGGGGGGGTCCGGTTGTGGAGCCTAAGCTCTGGGCCTGGGTGCTATCCCTAAGATCTTCAGCTCAAGGCTAGTACTCTACCATTTGAGCCACATCGCCACTTCCAGCTTTTTTCTTTTTGCTTATGTGGTGCTGAGGAATCGAACCCAGGGCTTCAGGCATGCAAGGCAAGCGCTCTACCACTGAGCCACCTTCCCAGCCCCCATTTTTTTCTATCATGCTGCTTACTTATTCAAGCGAGTCCAATAAACTTCCCCCTTGCACTTGTTGCCATGAAAACCTAACATTTATGTTAATCAGGACAAACTCTAATGTAAAACTTTGTCTCCATAAAACCAGTCCAAGAATCTGTGATCACAAATATATGGCTATTCTTTTTTCTTTTACCTTGAAAATCTTCTGTGTCTAAAGTGCCAACAAAAATAAGTACTCCAACACTTTTTGGTTCAATCACTTCTAACTCAAAGTTATATTTGGCTAACAAGATGCTTAGGGGAAACTGAAGAATACTCCATTTTATCTTCTCTCTTTAGACTCTCCTTAGATATCATATCAGGAACAGCGAAGTCATTTTTGCAAAATTATTTCAATAGATTATTTTTCTCTTAGTCTTGCATTTGCTCAACAAGATGAATGGGGGAGAATAGAGTTAAATCACCCATGCCTTGGATGACAGTGTCTGTTACAAAGGACAATGCTTGCATGTTCTACTTCTATGTCCTCTTAACTCTTGCCTGATATCCAATTAATCACAGCTTCTTGGCTTCAAGTCTAGTGAAGCTGAAGCACTATAAGGCCTTCCCCACTGCTAAACCTTCATGGTTTCTCCTTTAAAACTCTTTTAAGTTGCATCATTTGGATGTGGAATTTATTTTGATATTCCATTCAATCAGTTCTGCATTGTAGTGAGCCAAATTGGCTCTATAAAATCACTTTAGGTAGCACAAATATTAAGATAATCTATATCAAAAAGTTTTGATCTCCCTCCACTGATGAAGCCAATACACTTAGCTAGGGCTTCTAAGAACACTGTTTTCTAAGCTTTTCCATTTGCTCAATTATTTTGTGACCCCCAAAGTTTTAGGCTTTTGTACTAAGAGACGTTTTCACTATCTCATGATAATAAGGGTATTATTTTTTGTGAGCCACTTTGAAATGTGAAATCACTGGTGTGAAGTATCTAATCAGATTTTTTTCTGTGTTTCAGTGCTTCACATGCAAAGACCTCATGGAAAGTATTATAAACAGAAATGTGTAAGCCCAATGCCTTCTTTCATTGTGGAGGGCACTTTGTCCCTAAATATTTTGACCCAAATTATCTTTTTCAAAGAATTACTGTTTGTTAAGTAAAGGCCAATTCACAAATTTTGATGTCTTTTTTTTTTAAGAACTTTGAATTTAAATTCCACTACAACCTTGTTTCACACAGTGAGAGTATATTTCCCGGGTAAGGACAATTCTCACGGGAACTTACAGGATTTATAGGAAGGTTTCTTAAGTTTGTTTGTTTAGTGTGAAAATAAGCCATCTTCACCCACATTGCTTCCTCTCCACTAAGTCTCCATGGATTTCTTTGCACGAAAGCCTATTTTCCCAGGCAATTTTAAATTTTCTTCATAAGCTAAGTTGTTAAAAATTAAAATTTACCTGTCACAATTTTAAAACTCTTTTGAAATTTCTTTATCAGAACCACGAATTCACCAATCCTAATTCCACCTTGACCATCAAAAACAGTTACCATGTTGTTTTCACAATATAGTGTCCATGCAACTAATATTTTCCAGTGGCTTTGTTATGCATACATATGACCATATAAGATGATACTGAGCAAAATTAACTCTAAGATATGGAATCAGAGATTTTTATTTGCGGTTGTTGTTTTTAATGTATTAAGTGATTTCTATATTCTTTGTGTTTTCCCCTATGGTTTATCCCTTGCTATATTTGACTTTGTACCCTGTGCATTATGTATACATTTATCTTAATTAGGGAAGGGAAGAGGAACAAGAAAATGGCGACACAAAGGACAAAGTGCAAACCAATGCATTAGTAATACTCACAAGACAATATGTTGGAAATATACATTACAACTTGTGAGGGGTATTGAGGTGAGAAAAATTGTTAGAAAAATGAGGGAGGGGATAACAAATTTAAAAAGTTATTTATTCACTACCTTACAGTTACTGTAACCCCACTGTACATCACTTTGACAATAAAATTAAATTTAAAAAGTAAGCTGCATAAAATAAAATTTCACTGTATTGGTATAGTATTATTATTTATATAGTAACTTTTAAAAATCATTACTCTTTGGCATCTAATTTGAATTAATTACTCCTTCTTTATCAGAGGTTCATCAACTCGAATGTTATCCAGCTAGACAATATTGTCACAATATACTTGCCAATATTTTGAAAAAAGAATAAATTTAGTACTTTTACACACATAAAACCGAAAAAAGTTTAATTCTATGGAAACCCATAACTTTTAAAAGTAAATAAGTTGTTAAGAGAACAGAATATATGTGTTCTTCAAAATTCCTATGACTAATAACTACTCATTTTCAAATTCTGACCATTCCATACCTGAGAAATTCAAAACAATACCTGTTTGCATGTTATGTAATTCTTCAATAGATGCAGTTTCCAATGAGGTGTTACAGATTGAGAAGTCAAAAGAAAAATAACCACAATTGGTAGAGCATAAAACTATGAAGCATCTGTGATAATTATTCAAGAGTAAGCAATCCCAATATTTATGCCATAAAGTCATCCTAGCCCAACAAATTCCAACTTGTAAGGTACACCTGAAAATTCCCTTATTTCACATCATGAATAGCTTTTCTTTATTGTAAAAAATACTACACCTCTGCTAATGTGATGTCCTCATTGTTTTGGAAAGAACCCCAATAAACTGGGCTGCATCATTTTTACCCCAATGGTAATCTTGAGATCAGAACACTTGAAAATATTATTTATATATTTTTTAACTATTATAGATATTCAGGATGCTAAGATCGGAAGATTACGGTTCAAAGCCCACCAGGGCAGGAATGTTGCTGACATTCTTATCTCCAATAAACTTCTCAGAAAAAGACAGACACAAGTGGCACTGAGGTTTAAGTGGTAGGGCACGAATCTTGAGCTCAGAGACAATGTCTAGGACCAGAGTTCAAGCCCTAGGACAAACCAGTAAAACAAATACAGAAATAAAAACGAACCCCAAACCTAGCATTTTTATCATTGTATACAGAGGCACGTAATTAAGGAAATTTCTTCCTGTGTTACATATACATAGAAGAAACAAGTTATCACACAATTATTCTCTTCATACCATGTTATACCACACCCTCAAAAAATTGCTCTTTTTCTAAATTTATAAATAATATAATTCGTTTGTTGGCAACTCTGTCTACATTATTCACATTATCATTTGATACATGAACAGTTGGAATTATCTGTTAACTAAGTTCTAACTTTCTTGAAAGAATATTCTAGGCAAATAGAATGTTAGAATAATTTGTGAATTTGTCAATTAAACCCTCTACTTAAAAAGAATTTTGTAGTATCATATAGAATATGGAATTACAATCAAAAACAAAATACTTATTTTGAAAATAAATTCTAATTTAGCAAGGTCCACAAAGTCCTATATTTGACAAAGTTTTCTATTTCTCCAGGCTTAAGTTTTGTAAACCTTTATAATTTCTTTGGAAACCAGCAGAAGGATGCTTACTTACTTTTTCAAATTTTGGATGGGAATCATGAGCTACTTTGCATCTAGGAATGTTCTGTAATGAAGACAGCATTTAAAACACAATTGAGGATTATATATGAGTTGCATTTCAATAGGAAACTTGACTTCTCAAAACATAATGACAAAATTAGCCCAAACTTACAACTGTGTATTCCTTTCTTGTTATTTGGTTTGTATTATTGAGACAAAATTTTACTACCTGGTCCAGGGAAGGTATCACTATGTAATTCCACTCAATAATATCCTGTCTTATTCTGAGTGCAACAATTCCAGGCCTGTATCACATTGCCCTGCCATAGTTTGTTGGTTTATTAAAATCTAGAAATTAAGCAATTCTCAACTTCTATGAAGATCTTATCCATACAATGACTGCCAGGACTATTTATGTACTATTTTCAAAGATGTTCTAACATTTGACACAAGATATGAACATTTTCAGATGCACCTGCTGTGGACTCTGATTCATTCCTCCATGGATCTGATCCCTTTAATAATGATATACTTGACTTTCTTACTACCTCTGGTCCCTAACTAAGCAATAATCTTAAACTTTTTTGAAGATAGTTCACTTGAGGGCTTTCTAATACTTTCTAATAATAAAATTTATCAACTGATTCTAGTCTTACTCAGGACATATTTTCTATTGTTTCTAACTTTCTTATATATTCTGACAGTTTTTATTTGTGTATTTGTGTGTGCACAAATAAGTGCCTCTGTGTGTATGTGTATATTTGTATGTATGTATGCAAAAGCCTCAAGGTCTTATCCAGCAATCTTTATCATGACTGTTATTCCATCACTTGAACCATTCTTCCAATGCAACTTTATCTGGTTAATTATTGATAGTGTCTCAAAGACTGTTCTGCCCATGATGGATGCAAACTGAACTACCCAGACCCCTTTAAATTCTTAGGTTTATTTTTCTAGAAGTATCTACTTTTAAACTACAAACATTTAAGTTTAAGTGGTAGCCCAGATTTTTAACTCAAGAATTCACATACACATTACATACACATTACATATCCTGAGTGTATACTGTTAGAAATGTGATCTTAAGCTGGGTGGCGGTGAGATCTGAGGATTGAGATTCAAAGCCAGCCCCAGTAGGAAAGTCCTCGAGACTCTTTTCTCCAATTAACTACCAGAAAACTGGAAGGGGCACTGTCGCTCAAGTGGTAGAGCACTAGCCTGGAGCTGAAAAGCAGAGAGACAGCACCCAGGGTTCACGTGCCACAACCAATAAAAACATAAAATATATAAGAAAAGGTATGGCTAGTGTAATCCCTGCTCTCTCAAGATGGACTTTTTTTTTCCAGTTAAGTCCATTCTCCTACATCTGACTTGAATGGAACCAGAATCATTCTTCCATTCTACTTTTTACAAATTTTCATGTTTAGCAAGGGTGATTTAGAAAGGGAGTGGCCTCATATTCATGTTCAACTTGGGAGTAATGCTTTCTCTATGACACTTCTATAAATCTACATACTGGACTTGGCTTTATTGTTTCAATGTTGTCTTTTTTGTAGAGTCTTCTATATTGTATTGAACACTAAAACACTGAAATCCTCTTTCTCCTATTATTGCTAATTTTTCTCTTACTGTTAACTCATGTACACTTGGGAAATAATGCACAACATATACACTCACAAAAAATGATCTGAGAACTTTTTTCCCATTTAAAATTCACCTTAATTTATGGAGCACTTATGAAGTTTGAACTCAATGTACTCTTGGATAATGTACTTATAAGGAATTTAAAATTTATATTTTCTCTTTACTAAGTTGTCTCTGGAACACTTGCTACCACATGTCCAAAGATTTCCTTGTGCTATTTCAATGAAGACAGAAAACATTCATTATACCTCAAGCACCATCATTGATTGTTACTGGAAGTAACTATTACTGGATGTGGAAACTGATCACAGGAATGGAATTGAACATAGAGGAATGACAAAGTTCAACTTAACTTGTGCTTTCCTTTTTACTGTACAAAAAAGAATCCAAGGCCTGAAGGAAACTCTGTCCCTGACTTTTTTGAGTGTGTTCCTTACTCATATAAAACTTGTCTGTAAACTTCTGGTTGAGAGTATTACAAAAGGAAATAATGTGCCATTTGAGGGCAAGCATAGAACAAAAGGAAATAATGTTGTTTTAAAAGTGTTCTACTGCAAATAAACAAAGACATGGGGGTTTTAAAGTGTTTTATGGATGGATATTTCATGCCTGAGATGATTCTTCTGTTGCAGGAGTCAGTTATCCATTCCTTTACTCTGGTCCTGATTACTCCATAGCAATAAGGATTACAAAAAAGCTAGGTCCAGTGAGTATAATGAGCAATAGCAGGCTCTTCTAAGACCAGTACTCCTTTAAGGAGGGTCCTAAAGAAAGACCTGGGGTTTTTTGTTTGCTTGTTTGTTTAGTTGTGCTGGTTCTGGGGCTTGACCCCAGATGCTGGACCGTGTCCCTGAACAATTGTCTTCCTGCTCACCTGCCCCCAAAGCTAGTACTCTACTGCTTGAGCCAAAACCCCACTTCTGGCCTTTCTTGTGTTTAAGATAAGAGTTTGACAGACACTCCTGCCTGGGTTGGCTTTGAACTGAGATAGTAAAAAGCCAAGTGACATCAACTGTATCAAGACTTCTGTTTTGAACCAAGAAATAGTAGGTGAAGTTTATTCTAAAGCTAATATTTGACAATTTTTAAAAGAAGAGAATATGTCCAGCTAAGAAGCCATAATTTAAATAACTCAGGAAAAGTAGGTGTACTGAATCATTTTGGAATTTTTTTTCTGATTTGAAGATTACTGTTGACCTTGTTGTTCCTTTTGGGGCAACTTAAAGTCATATTTGCACTTTTTGTCGGTCCTGGGGCTTGAACTCTGATCCTGGGCACTGTCCCTCAGCTATTCAGCTCAAGTTCAGAGCTCTACCACTTTAGATACAGCACAACTTCTGGGTTTCTAGTGGCTAATTGAAGATGAGTCTCACAGACTTTCCTAACCAGGATGGCTTTGAACCATAATCCTCTGGTCTCAAATTCCTGAGTAGCTAGGATTACAGACGTGACCCAATACCACTCAGCTCATATTTCCATTTAGTGCACTTAATGACACTATGTAGACAAAGAATGGTAATTTGAATCAAATGATGACCTTGCAGCTTTTCAGAAAAATTGAGGTAGCAATAAATAACTCCTCCTTTTCCATGTTGTTACATTAATGACTCATGAGCTATGGGACCTTTACATTAGTATCGTCTTCCATCTGTGTAGGTATATGTAGTATCAGGAAGTGTTCATAGAGAAATAGAGAAAGACAGAATTTTAGAAAGCAACAGAGATCAGGTATGAAAAAACTGCGTAGAAGGAGATACATTTATCACACAGAGATTAAGAACTAGCACAAGATTTAGAATGCTAAAGGCAATAAGGAATAATCCTAGTTGATAAGTAGTTCTTCAATAACCAAAAATGGTTCCCTAGAACGGTTTCTGGTATACCTTAGTTACTATCATTTGTTCCTTCCATCTGGAGTTAGTCCTTCTCTTGTCACAACTGTTAATTAGCCTCTTCCTTTTTGGTGACATGACTGACCAAAAAGTTTTCCAAATGTGACTTGGACTACCCTTCTCATTGTTATTAGCAGTGACCACTCAAAAGTCTGGAATCTTTGAATTTTCAGAATTAAACTTCATTTGACATATAAGCACATTCCTGGCATTAATTTCTGTGACCTATTGAACAAAACTTTTTGTCAACACAGTATACTAATGTAGGTAAAGTACATGAATGAGGTACTATTGTCAGGTATCAGTATGGAAGGAGCAATTATATATTCCAAGTATGGCTTACTTTGCATTTACTAACTAAATGTTTGGTTTTTTGCCAGTCCTGTAGTTCTGGGGCTTAAACTCAAAGCTAGGTAATTATTCCTGTGCTTCTTTTATTTTTCTCAAGGTTAGCACTCTACCACTTGAGGCATAGCACCACTTCCAGTGTTTCTTTTTCTGTTTATGTGGTACTGAGGAATTGAACCCAGGTTTTCATGCAGCTAGGCAATCACTGTACCATGAAGCCACATGCCTAGAGCCCTAAATGACTTTATTAAGATGGTATTACAGGGCTGGGAAGGTCGCTCAGTGGTAGAGCACTTGCCTTGCATGTATGAGGCCCTGGGTTCGATTCTTCAGCACCACATAAGCAAAAAGAAAAAAGCCAGAAGTGGTGCTGTGGCTCAAGTGGTAGAGCGCTAGCCTTGAGCTGAAGAGCTGAGGGACAGTGCCCAGGCCCAGAGTTCAGGCCCCACAACCGGAACTCCCCCACCCCCTGCAAAAAAAGATGGTATTACATTTTCATTCCATAATTATGTATCATATTTTTGGCCTGGTGCTAGAAAAGGACATAGAAAATAATACTAACTAAATAATAATGGTCACTGTCTAGCCAGGGCACAGGGAGGCTTACCTCATGGAGCTGGTTCAACAGGCTGACCCCCAGCCTACCTCCAGAATGAGATGACCACCTTGGGTTCCAGCCACATGGGGACTCTGGGCCACCTCTTCCAGCACCCATTCAACCAGTTCCTGTGTGTGAGAGAGAGAAAGTCAGAATTACATTTAAGCCGGTGCTGGTGGCTCAGGACTATAATCCTAAATAAACAGGAGGCTGAGATATGACAAACATGGTTCATAGCCAGCCGGGGA